>NC_139007.1:50111279-50740675 GCF_964374135.1 Grampus griseus | reverse complement strand
AAATACTGTATTCCAGCAGGCGGAATCAATGAACTAGGTTTGTGGTTTCCACGTTTATGATAGGGTGGAGCATTCCAGGGAGAGGAGGAGCATGAAATCCGTAGGGAGATATTAATTTGGAGAGAACTGCCCCAGATATGACAAGTGTTGGTATACACACTATAGGTGGAGGACATTAGCTTAATTATGAGGAAGAAATAAATCCTCCCCTTAGCTTTGTAAAAACAATGAAAGGATAGATTAAATTAAAGCTGAGTGTACATGAGGACGCTTCTGGTGAGCAATCTTTTCTCCTAAAATCTCTTCTGCAAAGGTGACCACTAACATGTCCGTTGCCAAACCCAGAGGATAGTTTTCTTGCTTCATATTACACTGACCTCTAGATAATATCTGACCATGTTCGTCATCTCTTACTCCTCAAAAAAAAAAAAAAATTTTTTTTCTTTGACAGAAACGAAAACATTTAACCCACAGAGTTAAAAATAAAACAACAAAAGATGACTACAATTTAAAAAACTGAAGCAACATTGTAGCAATTAGTTATTTTTGACATGGCATATTATTAGCCTCTAAATTCTTTGTTTTTTACCCCCTAATGAAAACGATGGCAAACAGGGCATGCATTTCATTAGGTAATTGGAGAATAGCTAAGTGTTCTTTTCAGGAAGCAATGGACATTAATTATAAGTAGTAATGTAATTAAAACCAAAAAAGACTTGCATAAGTAATAAGCAATAATTTACTTTTCTTATTTATCAAGAAAATTGATATTCATAAACAAAATCTTCAGAGTTCTGTAACTGCATTTCTAACTGCCTCATCAAAATCTTCACATCGTTAATCTGCCTGGACACCACTTTGTTTTAAAATTGAACTCAATATCCCTTAACATTCACTTTTCCTTTTGTTTCTTATCCCAAAAAATGGAACTCATGACTCAGAATTCAGTTACACTGACTTAAATGTCCGAGTCATTTGCAGCTTTCCCTTCTCTTTCAGAACCCAACATCCAAGTACATACTAAGTTATATGTTTCCCAAATTTGGTCTTTCCTTTTTTTCTCTCTCGGTAAAAAGACCCTAGTCTAGTTCTCATCATCTCTTGCCTGAATAAATATACAAACCCATGACTTAATCATCTTGTTTCCATCTCCTCTTCAAAGATCTACCGAAGCCTATGCTAGTTACATTTTCTAATTGGGTATGTGTAGGGGCACAGTGTTAGGTTCATTGCCACTGCATTATATTGCCACTGCATTATACTGCCCCCAGCGTATTTCTTCATGTGGCTTCCATTTGTCTAATCCACCACCACAAAGACATTTTAAAAAGGTCACCAATTCTGTGGATTTTCGTCTATTCAGTGACTTTTCAATATTTTCCTTTCATGTCAGGTCCATATCAAAAACATCTTACCTGTTTAACTTCCCTCCATTCTTTTTTTTTTTTTTACATCTTTATTGGAGTATAATTGCTTTACAATGGTGTGTTAGTTACTGCTTTATAACAAAGTGAATCAGTTATACATATACATATGTTCCCATATCTCTTCCCTCTTGGGTCTCCCTCCCTCCCACCCTCCCTATCCCACCCCTCCAGGCGGTCACAAAGTACCGAACTGATCTCCCTGTGCTATGCGGCTGCTTCCCACTAGCTATCTACCTTACGTTTGGTAGTGTATGTATGTCCATGCCTCTCTCTCGCTTTGTCACAGCTTACCCTTCCCCCTCCCCATATCCTCAAGTCCATTCTCTAGTAGGTCTGTGTCTTTATTCCTGTCTTACCCTTAGGTTCTTCATGACATTTTTTTCCCTTAAATTCCATATATATGTGTTAGCATACAGTATTTGTCTTTCTCTTTCTGACTTACTTCACTCTGTATGACAGACTCTAGGTCTATCCACCTCAGTACAAATAGCTCAATTTCGTTTCTTTTTATGGCTGAGTAATATTCCATTGTATATATGTGCCACATCTTCTTTATCCATTCATCCGATGATGGACACTTAAGTTGTTTCCATCTCCGGGCTATTGTAAATAGAGCTGCAATGAACATTTTGGTACATGACTCTTTTTGAATTATCTTCCCTCCATTCTTGGCAACTTACTTTCCCACCCACCCCTTTTCTCTGTCTTTAAACACACAACATGAATTATCCAGCCTTGGTCTGTTTGCACATGTTTTCCTCTAGCATATCATGTGATAGCAATGTTTGTTGAATGGGTTTCTTCTAACTTTGTGTCTCAGCTCCTATATTATCTCTGCTGTGAGCTGTGCAGCCTTTTCCTTCTCAGAGGAGACAGAAAAATCACTCAAAAGCCACCATAGCCACAGCAGATCAACAAAATTATCCTCATAGAAAGGGAGACATTGGTTAATGATTATTTTAAAAAATCTATTTTTGACATGTGTCTTGCATTTGCAGTATAGCACATGCAGAGATAGTTTTTTAAATGTAAAAGACCAACAGAGGCAGGATGGTTTAGAGAGAGGAACCCTAGGACAATAGGTATGGAGTGACTTACAACAAATCACTTAAGTTCTGAGTCCTTCATTCTTTACCTGTGAAATAGAGTTCCCATCAACAATGTATTCCATGCTAATCTAACAGACTTATTGTGAAATCACGTGATATAACGTATGTGAAAGTGCCTTCAAGAGCTATGAAAGCATAAAAAATTAAAAGGCTATCATCCATATCCTTGCTATTCCAAGGGTGGTCCACAAAACAGCATCAGCATCACCTGGTTGCTTGTTAGATACGTAGACTCTTAGGTTAAAATTTGAGAAAGAAAATTATAGAATTCGTAGACATCTAAGATTGCCCTTATCTCCAGGGAAGAAAAATATATCAAGCTTCTCTCTATACATTTAGCTAATGCAAAGTGTACATGTGTTTTTGAATGGTTGCTTTCTAACTAGAAGCAAGGTCCTCACAATAACTAAGCACTGGTTGACATTGTCCATCCACTGTCTCATTTGGGTGATTTCTGAACTTTGGTCATCCATGAAATGACTGAGGAATCAACCCTTCCTTTCTTGCGACACAGCACAGGCAAACAGGCACTGCTTGTACCTGTGTGTTTATTTGAGCTTAAAAGGAATAAATCCACGTATTTTGCTTGAAGTACCTGTATGTCAAGGGTAAACTGTCTTTTTATTTTACCAGCTGGCTGAGATATTGATACAAAGGTGAATGACTTAGTGAAAGAAAACAGGATGCCCTTACACCTATCAGTCATCAAAGTATCTCTAGCCTATATCTTTTAAAGAACTTAGTTCCAATTGGTTATTCTATTTAATTTACATCTATCATAGTATAAAATAAATACAGTTCAATATCTATTTAAAATTTACCATAGTGATCCTGCAAGAGAAATATGTATTAACCTTATTAACTGGATCTTAATAGATTATAGAGAGAATTTACATTCTCTTTCTCTCCCTCCCTCCTCTCTCTCTCTCCCTATTTCTCTCTCTCACACACACACACACATACATGTTCATGTGTGCACACACACACACACACACAATACTTTATGTACATCTTTAAGTTAACCAGAAAGCATTGGATATTTGAATATGCAGGGCTCCTATAAATTGTAGAGATAATTAAATCTCAGTTTCATTAACTAAACTAAGTTATAGTAGGATCAATGGCTAAGTTTAGTTTAATAAGTATTTATAGAATTTCTACCATGCATTAAATACTTTGCTAGGTTTTAAACTCTCAAGAAATATATTTTATCTAGGCAGAGATCAGTAAATAAAGAGCTAATACTAGCAAAAAAAGGACTAAGTAATTAAAATCAAACAAACAAGAAAAAGTTGTTCAGAGTGAATTCTGTAAACAGAGGAAAGTTTTATTTTTCCAGCCTATTGGTTCAGAGAAAAATTCCCGAAGGAGAGAATAGAAGAGTAGTCTCAAAGTATGGGTGAAGATTAGCCAGGTGAAGAAAGCCTGGGGAGGATATTGCAGACAAGAGAGAGTAGCAGAAGCCTCAGCTAGAGGAGGGAAGCAGTGAGGAACATTTAGAGCCACCAGTTTTTCACCTTCACTTCAGCAAAAGGTCTGCGTGGAGGACAGGAGTAGGTGAGGCTTGAGAGGAACAGCTGTGTCCCGAGTAAGGGTTGTGTCCTTCTTCCTAAGGGAAATTGGGAACAACTACAAGAGTTTAAGCAAAATGAGATACAACTTAAATTAGAATTTCAAATTGCTCAGTCTGGTTAATTACAGAGACTGATGATACAGAGGATGTCAATAGTTTCAGGAAGTCTGTTGGGGGCAGGAGACTATTGCACCAATGCCTCTAGAGTTATTAGATTCTCATAGAGCACTGGTAGGAAGGAAAAGAAGAGAGCTATTACAGAAGTATTTAGGAAGTAAAATTGCCATACTATGGAAAAGGGAGTGGAGTGGAGAAAACTTCAGGATAACTCCCAGGTTTCTCTCTTGGGATAGTGTGTGGACAGTAATGTCATTTTCTGGGATTGGAATTTTCAAGAGAAGTGCAGATTTAGCAAAAGGAAGCTATATGTGTTATGTAAAGTTTTGACATATTTATTATACAAATTTTTGTCAAGCAGCTATTATATTATAGGGGATATTGAAATGGAGCAGGACCCTATGGTCCTGGGCCCCATGTCCTCAGCCTGCCTTTTGTCTGTGGAAAAACTTTAGCCAAAGAATAAGTTTAATTAGAGAAGTGAGAAAATGCAGAAACAAAGGAAAACAGTCAAAGGAGACCAACTAATAACAGTTTAATCATTAAGCAAAGTCAAGGACCTTTAGTTCCTCCTTAAGGACTACAGATAATATTCTGAGCCATATCCCTTGAGCTGTCTTATAGATACTGACACCCCTACCAGGAGGAAGAAGTTAACTACATGATGACCAGGCTGTAGCCATGACATAAGCTGCCACAATTCCAAGAACTGGCCTCAGAGAAATGGGAACAAACCCTGGAACTAAAGACTAACTGTACTTAAAACAACCAAGATGACTCCGATCAGACCACCCCATTACTGATTGCAAGATGGCTGTCAGAACTACCTGTGCTGTTCTGCTCCCTCCCTCCGCCAATACAAGCCTGAAACTCCCCTTTAAAATCCCCTGTCCCGGGGCTTCCCTGGTGGCACAGTAGTTGAGAGTTCGCCTGCCGATGCAGGGGATACAGGTTCTTGCCCCGGTCCGGGAAGATCCCCTCACATGCCGCGGAGCGGCTGGGCCCGTGAGCCATGGCCGCTGAGCCTGCGCGTCTGGAGCCTGTGCTCCGCAACGGGAGAGGCCACAACAGTGAGAGACCCGCGTACCATAAAAAAAAAATAATAAAATAAATAAATAAATAAATAAAATCCCCTGTCCCCTGAACAGCAGTCGGGAGTTGGTTCTAGGACAGGAGAGTCCACCCTCTCCCCAGGTTGCTAGCCTCCGAAATAAAGCAAGCTTTCCTTTCCTACCAACAATGTTCTCTAGAGAACTGGCTCTAGAGTGGCAAGCAGCCAGACCTGGGTTCGGTAACAATTTGGTAAGTGCAGACACCCATTGGTAAACACAGTCAAGTTCCTGTCCTCCTAGAACTTATAATCTAATTGGGGTAGAGGTGTGGGAGAGACATGTCGAATTAGAGGTACCTGTGGGATGTGCATTGAAGTGTGTTTAGCAGGCAGCTGGGGAGAAAACACAGTAGTTAATTCGGAAGTTTCCAGCAAAGGTGTGCTGGCTTAAATGATGAGAGTTATTGACATCTACCGAGGGGAGTGTGTTGGGGAGGAGCAAGGACTGAGGAAGCAACCAGGAAGGACACTGATATGTAAAGAGTGAATGGAGGGGGAGAGGGAGACTCTGAAGGAGTTAAAAAAAGAGAAAGAGGAGAATTCTCTTAGAAGCTCGAGACATTGTCTCAGAAACCATGGAGGAAAGAATTTCAAGGAGGAGGAAACTGTCAAAATGTCAAACATAGCAGAAATTTGCAGTAAGATAAAGACTGAAAAATATTCTTTGGAATATATAATATGGAGTCACTGATGATCTTATGAGCAATTTTGGTGGAGCTCAATGGGTGGAAAACCAAATTACTATATTTTGAGGCCTTTGGTTGGAAGTCAGAAATTGGGGCTAGAAAATATACATTGTATATTTTGTATACATTGTAGACTATTAGTTTAAAATCTTGTCTGAAAAAGGGAAAAGAGAGTGCATTTAGTTAGGAAAACAGCTGGGCAGAGTAAAAAGAATGGGAGCTGTGACATCAGGGAAACTGTAGTTTGGTTCCTAATCTATCAAACAGAGATTTCACAGCTACTGTCTTTACAACTTTACAGGGTTACAGTATCTATAAAGGCAATAATACATGGAAAAATGCTAAAAACTAAGGCATACACTAATTCCAGTGTTAAACACCTGAGAGATAAGGGAATTTATGTTCATAACAGCTAAAGCATTTCATTTTAATTACCATGGAAATCAAACAATTTCCTTTTCAATATAGATCTCTCATTTGTTACTTAAGTTTACTTGTGTACTATTTCCCTACTTGTGTAATAATACCACTTTTAATTTTAAAACCTTGAACTAAATCCTTCTGCCTTTAAAGACCATATAATTTTATACAGTTCAGCTAAGAGTAAAAATCAATAACATTATTGTTATAGAGTTTTTCTTTCTAACTGTAAAGGGAGAAGTGTTACTGCAGTATAAGTTATTTCTTACACTTGTATTTTGAAAAGTGTTTTGCATAGAAGACTAGCCATAATTATTGATACATGAAAGAGTTTTGAGATTAAATAAGTCTGGGAAAACCTCTTGGAGTTCATCATAGATATGAACACATTATGAAAATCTGATAGTAAAAAACCTGCTGAACATTTTTCCAGCCAATGTTTCTCATATTTATTCAACCATGTTATCTTTTCTGTGATGTAATAGTGGTGTTCAGCTGAACACACTTTGAAAAATGATGTCTTACACATTTACTTACTTAAAAGATTGGGGAAGCAATAGAGCAAAGATGATAGAATTTTTTAAATTAATAACAACATATATTTTAAAAAAGAAGAAAAACTAAATAAGGAAGACTGGAAGCAATGTTTGATTGTGTTGCAATTAGAACGATGAAGATATGCTAACATGAATAATAAATTTATGCCCAGGCATTGCTATCTCAAAATTTCCTTTTATTTTTTTCCCCATAAACAAGAAGACAAAAAATTGTACTGTAAATTCTTGGGAGAGGAAGCAATCATTCTCTTTTGGGATAAAAAATTTATTAAAATTATGTTGACATGGAAAATTGAGTAATTGCTGGCAAGTGGCATTGGTGTTAAATACTTCATAAGTATCCCTACAGATAGCCATGTAAATGCAGTAGGTCAACCATTGTTTCTATTATAAACTAGTGTTTGCTGATTAGTCACTAGGTATGTGTCATTATAATATGCTGAGAAGGATTATTACCACAAAGAAACTTACAATAAATCAAGAAAATTGAAATAATTTTTACTATGTAAGTTCAAGGGCATTTATTGAATGCCACCTAATCCAAATCCTGGAAAATGAAAAAAATAACTAATATTGGTAGAGCTATTAATCAATTAATCAAGAGGATTTATTCACATACATACATAATTGGATCTCATAAAATCTTGTGATTTAGGTTTCATTATTTTGCCCAAGTTACAGGCAAGGAAGCTGAAATAAAGATGAAATGAATTCCCAGGTTACAGAATTCATAGGTGGGATGACCTAGCTTCTTTCAACATATCAATGACCACACTCGTATACTCAACTTGATTTCTAAGGCAGTGAGCAAATGACTTACAATGTCACAAGTTGTCCTCTTTGACGTCAAGGTAACATAAAATGTAGTGTACCTTCCTTTTGCCAATGTATCGTGGATATAATTTACTGCCAAATTTAGAACCTCAAATATAATATTATCATTCTATTCTCAGAAAAATATAAATAGAGATGATGGGGGCAGTGGTGGGAAAAAAATGTTGGAGTGGTGATACACCTATTTTGAACTGAACTGATTATCTAAGTAATCCTTAGATAAATCTGGATGATACTATAACAAATCAGAGCAGTAGACCATATGTTCCTTAGGGCAGGATTTTTGTTGGTTTATTTCATTCTTACTTGTGCCTAAAATAGTTTCTAGCACATAGTAAGAGCTCAGTAAATGTTTTTGAACAAACAAATGTAGTAAGAGCTTAGTTATTCAGTCAAATGGACCTGGAAGCCTGTCTAATAATTTGTTAAAATGAGAAATTGAGCTCATGAGGGTTACTATAAATATTAAAGTATTCTATTTAAAATGCTTAGTCTGGTTCTGGGCACAAAATAAACTTTTAGTGTGTTAGCTATAAATTATGCTAATAGGTTCATGAGACAATTTTTCAGAATTAAAATTTGGTACAGTTTTTCAAAATCTGAAAGAGATGAAATCATTGGCTTTCATTTAAGGAATTTTTATTTTGTGGAAAAAATTTTATTTTGTGGAAAAACGATATAACCCTTTTCCTGCTTGACCTTTGAATGTAGACCACTTCCGTACTAAAATCTTCTCTTTTTATTTATAATAATGCCTTGAGTACTGTAGCCTTAAGTTTTTCTGGTCAAATGTATCTTCTAGAGATGAAATATTTCTTAGCCAATTCAATCAGTCAAGCACAGTCCCATTAGTAGCTTCTGAATCAACCTGTGATAGGTACAATTTTTCTCAGCTGGCTTAAAGGAGAGATGCATGGTCTGTGAATCCTAGGAAAGTCCTCTCTATCCAGAGAAAAAGGAGGAATAACGATAGCTTCATTTAAAATTACTAAACACTACTTATGCATGAGTGTAAACAAAGAGCCAATAATTAGATAGTTCATCTCCTTTAGATATTTCTTCAATGGTATGCATTTTAGACTCCTTCAAAAGACATAATTTTTAGTTTTTAGGTTTTTTTCAGAAAGATTTTCTTCTTTCTGTAATTTATGGGAATAAAAAATGTTTTCTTTTTGCCCTTTATATAAAATTGTCATTGAAAATTCTCCTTCCCAATTTCAACCCACTCTAAAAACTAATTGAGGAAGAGCTTTCAGTGTGGCAAAAGCAACTCACTAACCAAGACTTTATTACTTGCCATAGAGGAAGCTGATTATCTGATTATTCTAAAATAAAAAAACAAAAAAACAAAAAACACAGCTCCAGAGCTTTTTAGACACTTGCCTTTAAGAAGACAGCTCGATTAGAATGGTTTCTGTCTCCAGGCTAATTTGTGAGTTACTCTGATATTACAAAATTTACAAAAATTCAGTTTTTCCCCATGTTAATGTATTGCTTAGTTTTTATATCTTTCTTGCTATTCTAAACTATAGCTTTATATTAGCTATATTAATTATAATTAATTAATTATAGCTTTATTAATTACTTGAACCTATTCTGTCTCCTTTTTTCTTCTATGAATAAACATGCTCTTATACTATTTGTAACACAATATATCGTACAGTTTTAAAAAACAATGCTTTTAGCTAATTTTTGTTTTGTTTTTTGATTTAGTAGATTAACACAGTGATATTTATATATAGAAATATTTCTCAAGCCAGTGATGAAATGTTCCACACTTGTGGAATGCTTAAAAGAGGGTGTATATTTAATAACTGAATCATATTCCAGAGGAAAATATTTCAGATCTCTCTTGTGGACAAACATAAGGAATCTTCTCTTTTCTTTCATATGCTGTTCAAATTTAGCTCCCAATGACACAAAACATCTTAAGAAAGGAAAATGAGACTGTTTATGTGGGTGTAGTAGAAATGAAAAGAAATAATATTAACTACTATCTCTTCTATTCTCACATCCCTGATTTCAGAACAGAATATCCTAGAGCTCCGGAACTGAGATTAATGTGACCAATACCTAACATGGCAAAAATAATGGTTCCTTTGGGGTCATGCCTCCCTACTTTAAAGAGGCCAATCCAAACTCAGACATTTTACTGTGCTCTCCTCCTCACAAACCCTCCACCACTAAATCATGCCCTAATCAAAGCCCTGACCTTTAAACTAAGGATTGAATCTCACTGAGCCTACATCATAGTGGGGGCTCATTTCTTATTGCCTCATTTTTTCCTAAGACCCACTTAAAGGATCAGGATGTGATGGGGAGGTGTTTAGGGTAATATAGTAAATCTTAATAATTAAAACATGCTTGTGCCTGGTGGTGCTAATCAATTTAAAATGCTCCCCAATGCATTTTATATTCCAGGCGAAAACTACACAATAGTCACAGCTAAACATAGTATAATTTCCTCCTTTTCTTAGATGAAATGATCACAACATTAATAATAAATCCCATGCACAGACTTTCCCGTGTTTTATTTTCATGTATCCCAAAGCAAGGTGATCACAATACAATTGTGAAAAATATCCTCTGTAGAGAAAAAATGGAAGATTTCTGTTGATAATATGTTTTATTGAAGGGTCACAGAGTTAAAAGAGCTCTCTCTTTTTTGCAACCCCTTCCCAAATATTTTAGCAGCATCTTCGATGGGTCATCAGTGAGAATGTATTTAGTGTACGCATTACTCAAGAGAGCAACCTTCCATTGATACAGAGTTATCACTTGTTCATTATTATTGACTATGTGTGGACAGTGAACAAGTGCAAAGGATACTAAGGTGATAGTTGCAGTCCCTGACTAGTGAACTTACCAATTTATTTGGGGAAGGCAAATGAGTAAATAATTAAAGAGTATTGCAAATAATTACGATATACAGGGATAATAATTTACATTGGATAGGGAGAGTACAGATTAGGGGCATTTAACCCATCATGGAAAGAGGTCAAGAAAGTCTTCATAAGAGAGACAACAGCTGAGCTGTCTTAATAAATGAGTGTGGTACAGTGAAAGGTGATAAGAAGGGAAAGGACATCAGGTGAGAAAGGAAACTGGAGGGTGAAAATGATATATTTGAGGCTATAATGGAGGCAGAAACTGAGGAGGAAATGAACGAATGGAAGTACACTCAAGGTATACTTAGGAAATGGAATGAACAGGACTCTGAATAGGGGTGGCAAAGCATGGAGAAGAATGTTGGATGGCTTCTAGCCTCCTGGTTGGAAATGTAGGTGGAAGGTAGTACCATTTACCAAGATAGAGTACTTGGTTACAGGAGAGAATAATAGATCATGATTCAATTTTGAATTTATTAAGTTTGAATTTACTGTGGTATATACATTTTTCTTAGAAAGTTAGATAGTTGGAATGAGTCCATTTATCTCTTTATAGTCTTCTCCAACTTTTCAAAGGATATATGTCATATCTGGAATTGATATAATTTTCTATGCCCTTTGAAAGAGATGAACGTAGCATGGCATTTCAACCAAATCTAATTTCTATGACTGTCACCAGAATTAAACTCGTCCATAATAATTCAGTCTCAATTAATAGGTAAGCCTTATAGACTAAATATTCTTGGGAGAGTGAAGTGCTTAGCATGTACTAAATGCTGAGTCAACACTTGCTGAATGAATGATTGAATAGTTGAATAATTATGGTGTGATATCAGCACTATATTAAATTCTATATTAAAAAAAAGACTTCAAAGTAATGTTTCTGATTAACCTCCTCTTTCTACTGCTTCTCTCTTAACTTAACTTTAATCTCTTATACCTGGTCATGGTGCAAACAAAGCACTTGCTGCTAAACAGTTTCATCAGCATCACTTTAATCCTTTTTGAGCATCAAGAAGTAGGACTCAAAGGGTCCCTCACCACACAGTTGAGGCAAAGTATGATAGCTGTCTGGGAGGCATTGTGAGAACAGAATTGTCAATGCTAGTATGCTTGAATAACTAAAAAGATTCCATAGAAATTTATTGTTAGTACAGCCTCAAGAAAGTTAACAAAATAATTGGTGCCTAGAAAACTTAGTACAATGCAAAGCCAATGAGGCTGAAAAAAATCATTTCTGTGTATAAATTTCACTGGGTTCATGTAACCAGGAAGCTGCATAACCACCATAGACCCTGAAGAACTTTCCAAACACTATCTCAATATACTGCCAAAGTATTGCTGCTTTTAAATTTAAAGGATGCCGTGAACAATATTTTTTACTTATCTTTCAGACTGCATTTCTCTCTATTATAATATGAAGTAAATCTCCCTTTTAAATGATTTACTATTTAGATTTAAATTAATATTTAGTGTAAATATATTATTTTAGACCTGGATGAGATCTTAAAAATCACCTAATCTAACTTCTTACATTTATTTTCATTTTGGAAGATGAGAACCAAACAAGTTAAATGGCCATGTCAAGTTTCCACAGTAAATGAGTGTCTGAATGAGAATTTGACCCAACACTTAAGATATCTTTATCTACTGCTTGTTGCAGTGTACTACGAAATAAGTAGTTTCTGATTGTATAGGTCAAAATTTTATTAATTTTGTCTGACATTACTTTCAAAATTCCTTAATATATATAGATGTAGATAGGCTATTTATTCTTTTATGTATGTAATTTTAAACTGCTATGATTTTTATCATTCATGTGTCTAATATTTTAGAATATTTTGGCTCTTAATTTTTTTCCTTTTACTTTCTTTTTTTATTTGTTGACTATGACCATTTATTCTTTTAAGTCTATGCAGTGTAAGGGTAGAAATGGGAAATACTGCATTGACATTTTGTTTTAATACAATTCAAAATATTTAGAAAATACAAAAGCTATAATAGAAACAGAAAAAACTAAAATCTCCATAACTAAAATGAACAAATATATTTATGTATGTATATACTTATTATATTGCTACTTACTATTGAACTGTATCCTTTGAACGTGGAGCCAATTATCACTTCCATGAGAACATCAATGTTACAATGATTTGGTTTCCTTTGTAAAAATAAAATATTCTTGTGTTATATAAAGTAGATTTCACATCACATACTTTACAGATCTCAATCACAAACATCTGAATATACTATTACTGTCATCTATATTGAAAAGTTGACACCCTATAATCAACATAAGCATGTTCTGTTTTTAGCTTTATCCATTTATGTCTCAGTAGATTAAAGGCTTTCTCTGATTTTAATTAAGCCATATTTGCTGAAATACGACATACACGATTAGATGGAATTCAGAATTGTAAAAAATAACCATAGTTTTTTGTTAAATGAATGCTGTTAACAAATGTCATGGTTATCAAACAGTGGTTCTCAAATTTCAGCATGTGTCAGATATACCTGGTGGGCTGGCCCATGCCTAGAGTTTATGATTCTGAAGGTCAGGGATGGGGCTAAGAATTTACATTTTTAAGTTCCCAGGTGATGCTGCTGTTTGAGAACTACTGCCTTTACAGAATTCTCCTCCAACAAACATTCTACACTTGTCCTTATGCTTATTGCAGCCTAAATATGGACCTTAGGAAATATATAGTCTTAGACCATGTATAAACAGACATTTACATGCACTTTATTCATTCATATATCTGCAGATATGTTTGCCTGTGAAGTTTCATCAGATTTTAAACTGATATTATATACTCTTATAACTGAATATATGAGATCATGAAACTAGGAATATAAAAGAGCTAAAGAATATTTAGGACTGACATTAGCAAGATGGTGATATAGGAATTTCCAATGTTCATTTCCTCCCAGGACACATCAATTTGAACAACTCTTTGTGCATGAAAATACCTTCACAAGAGTCAGGGATTCCAGGTGAGGTCTTAAAACACCTGGGTGAAGAAAAGAAATAAGTAAAGACACACTGACGAGAGTAGGAAAAATAGATCCGCATTCCCGCCATTCCCCTTCCCCAAGCCCAGGCAGCCCAGCTCAGAAAAAGACACCATCCTCATGGGAGAAGGAGAGTGAAGTGAGCACCCAACTTCACCACAGACCCCAGAGCTAGTCTGAATACTAAATGGGATTTAGCCAGATGAAGAAGGAGGAAGAATGTTCTAGACAGAGAGATAAACAGTTAAGACATCCCAGAAGAAAAAGAGACGTTAAGATGGTTTTTAGAAATACAATACTTCAGTATAACTTGAACATAGAGTACAAAATAGTACAGAAGAGGGTGATGAGATATGCAACAATTAGATTCATCAGTAGCCTTATAGAGCAGGCAGAGGCAGCTGGAGTTAATAAAGGCAGTACGTGGTTTACACTGAGATGTGATATCTGACATAACCAGACAGGCATCCTAGAAAATCTCTCTGGCTTCAGAATTGAAAGAACAATGGAAAAAAGCCTGTGTTTGCATGACCAGTGTGGATGTTCTTGGTAATTACAAAGAGAAGCAGTGGTGGATTGGATTAAAGAATTGTATTGTTTCCTAGGGCTGTGATAACTATGCCAGAAAATGAGTGGCTTAAAACAGAAAATTCTTCTCTCACAGTTCCTTACACCAGAAGTCCAAAATCAAGGTAGGCAGGACTGTGTTCTCTTTGAGGGTTCTGGAAGAGAATCTGTTCCATGCCTTTCTCTCAGCTTCTGGTCTTGCTGGAAATTCTTGGTGCTCCTTGGCTTCTAGGTGAATCATTCCAATCTCTTTTTCATCACATGGTATTCTCCCTGTATCTTCATATCATCTTCCCTCTATGCATGTCCATTTCTGTGTCTCTTCTCCTCCTTTTATAGGGACACCAGTCATACGGGGTTAGGGCCCAGCCTAATGACTTCATGTAACCTAATTATATCTGCAAAGACCCTATTTCCAAATAAGGTTACATTTATGCGGTACTGAGTATTAAGACTGCAACATTTCTTTTTTTTTTTTTTTTGCGGTACGCGGGCCTCTCACTGTTGTGGCCTCTCCCGTTGCAGAGCACAGGTTCCGGACGCGCAGGCTCAGCGGCCATGGCTCACGGGCCCAGCCGCTCCGCGGCATGTGGGATCTTCCCAGACCGGGGCACGAACCCGTGTCTCCTGCATCTGCAGGCGGACTCTCAACCACTGCGCCACCAGGGAAGCCCTGCAACATTTCTTATAGGGGGACACATTAAAACCATAGCACAGAATACAGGAGAACAGCAGAATAATTAGTTGTTAGAGGACTGCAATTGAAATTAAACTTGGAAATAAGTATATATGGGAGGGCACATGAAGAACCAGCTCTGAAACCCAGATTTCATTATTGAACAGCTTTGTGGGAATAGATAGTTATCCAGTATCTGTCACAACCTGATTGTACGAATTAGCAGAACTTTTAAGTCAAGATTTTCTTAACCTGGTTGGGTTTGAAGAGCATAATTGAACATCCTTATATTTGTACACAATTTGTGTGTGTATATGTTCTCTGTGCTTGGTCCATGTTGAGAGCAGTAGGCAGAGTCCTATGAAAACTGTTACATAATTAGGGTAGGGATATTGTCGAAGATGTTATCTGCTACATTATACTGCATTATAGTTTTTTTTTTTCTGAGAACCCATAAAACAAATTTATCTCAGGTAATATTACCAAGAATTGTTGTGCTTCTCTTAAACAACTTATTTGCTTACAACTTAAAACAGTGTGAATTGTATAACTGATTGCACATTTTATCTTTGTCTGGGTACCAGAAAGCTGAGAGGTGAATAGTCATGTCAAGTCAAAGAAAGCCTGTAGTAATTTTAACATTTTTTTGTGTTCTAATGTAATTTCTGAATTCACATATTCTCCTACATTCATTGACTCAACTTCTCCATTTATTTACCTTCTCTTGTTTTCATTAATTATTTCATTTATTTATCTAATGAACAAACAATAATTGAGTGCCTATCACATAACCTTGTATTGCACCAGCTCTCTGGATTCAATGATGAATAAACATGATCTCTGTTCTCAAATATCTCACAGTCTAGAAGGGAAGGTATTCACTTAAGTTAATATTTACAGTATATTGTGAATAAGATATCAAAAAACAATGATCAAGATATCAAAAAAATAATGTTGGCACATAAAGGGGAAAAGTTGTCCAACCATATCAGAAAATGCTTTCTGAGGAAGAGATAGCTGAGCCCTAAATAGAAATTAGCCAAATAAAAAGTGAAGGGAAGAAAACTCTGATTAAAAAAAAGAATCAAGGAATAAAAATCTCTACATAAATGGTGAGATATTCTATGTTTGTGAAGTAGAAGATTCAACATTAAGATGTCAGTTCTTCCCAACTTGATCTATAGATACAATGTAATTTCCATCAAAATCTCAGCAAGTTATTTTGTCGATGTTGACTAAGTGGTTCTAAAGTTTACATGGATTGGGAAAACACCCAGAATAGCCAACACAAAACTGAAAAAAAAAAAAAAGAACAAAGCTGAAGGACTGACACTACCCAGCTTCAACACTTACTATAAACTGCTACAGTATTATTACTATTTCTTTCTCTACCTTAAGTAGTTTCGTTGTGCGCATAGGCTGGCAGTGCTCATCTGAAGACTTGAGGGAGCCTTCCACAAATTCTCCAAACTTTTTAAAATCTTTTTTTCTCCCTCTTTCTAATCTCTTTAGCTTCCTACTTTATATTACTCTGACCACTGATCTCTCGCTGTCTTGGTCTCTCAAGACACCCAGTTCGATCTCATCAAATCAGCTCTATTCCTGCACTAACAGCCTGCAGTTTTCTCAAGGCATTAAGCTGGGATAATCATAGAGCACACCTCATTTGTTTTTCGTTACTTAAAAATCACTGTCCTTTATTGTCTGATGTCCAATATCTTTAAAACCATGTTTTATATAGTTTTTTCTATTTCCTGTAGTTTCAAGTGTGAAAACTAATCAGGTGCTTGCTATTTTATTTAGCTAAAAGTGGAAGTCACTAGGACACTTTTGACAATGAAGAGGATGGTATAAATGTTTATCTTATTACAGTAGAGTATGTTATGTATATCCTTCCCAGAAGCCAAATGAATAGGAATTTAAAAAGAAGAAAGTGATCAACATAGTTACATATGTTCGTTGATACTGGAAAGTAAGGGGGAATTAGTTAGTGATCAGAGATGCCTGATAAATATAATGTTGGGAATAGAAGCTAGATGATAGTGAATTAATGATTAAATGGGAGTCAATAAATGGAAAAAACAAGTAAAGGTAGCATTCTTAAGAAGTTTATTAGAGCAGTTATGGAAAGGTATTGGATGTTGTTAATCTAGGAATTCAGAATCAAAGAAAGGTGCTTTGTTTACTGTTAAAATCTTTGTTGAGATAAAAAAGAAAGAAAGTTAAAATTTCCTGTGGATAGGGCAGATGTTGGCAAACCATGGCCTGCAGACTGGCCACCAGCTTCTGTAAGTAAAGGTTTATTAGAACACAGCCATTTCTATTCATTCACATAATGCTTACGGCTGCTCTGTGCTACAACAACAGAGCTGAATAATTGCGACAGAGATCATATGGCTCCAAAGTCAAAAAATATATATATCTGAACTTTCACAGAAAATTTGCCAACCCCTGAACTAGGAATCCAATATGCAATAGAAGCATATGGTATATTTTGGGTCATCAAGAATTCCAGATTCAGCAGCAGTCGCTATTTAATATATTATACTGGAACAGATAACATATTGATAATGGAAATGAAAGCAGTAGTCTTGAATTTTTCATCTTGGATAATGAAAGGCTAAAAGTAATTCTCAAAATAAAATTGTATCTTCCATCTTAACATTAGATTAAACAGTTAACATTGCACACGAGTTTGTGAGCAAAATTTTAATGGTGCAATGAAATTAAACTGTTATTGTTTTAAATGATTTTTCAATTAGTAACTTGGCTTGGACATTAAATTACATATCCTGTAAAAATTTCAATAAAGAAAGATAGTTGGGGTCTATAGTGTTTGATTTTCAAATATATAATATTCTACCATATACAATGTTGATCCAATAACAATGGAATGACTCAGTTTTTAATAATTTTTAAACTTTTTCTAGGCAAAGAAGTCAAGCCCAAGTCTCCACGTATGTTATACATGCCAAAAACAAAAAACAAATCTTAACTGCCTGCTTTACTCATCCTCTGATTCTGTTGTTGAGTGTGTTTTGCATAAAGTCAAAGGCTTAACTATTTTGTGCAGATAATGTGCTGGTTGTCTTACTTGTGTTTCTGAGAATTTGCTATGCTGATACTTTCCTTTATACTTCATTCACTGGGTATGATTGCATTAACTTTTCATTAAAAATCTTAGTTCATGTTTCCAATTTTTCTCAAAAATTCTTATTGTGATTAATAATGAGGAACCTTTACTTGTGTGTGTATTAATCTGCTGCAATCATAAGAAGAAAATTAATATGGAAGATTAAAGAACAATAATATGTAAAAGAAATATGCATGAGTACAGGAAATAAATATTTTTATATAATCGTTATTACTAATGTTTACTCATTTTTAGAGCCACAAGTAAAAAAAGAAGATAAGCCAGGTATGTACATTTCATTCCATATTTATAATGAATAGCATAGTTTTTTGCAAATGTGTTCTAGTGCAAATATTATACTAAAATTTTATTCTTGAACAACTTTTTAAAATAAAACAAACATAACATATGTTTAGCTATACTACCTGTTCCTAGGAAAAAACCCTATTTACAAAGTGAAACCGCTGAGAAATTTATATAGTTCAGAAGAAACAAATGACTATTTTTTGCTGATTACTATAGAACACAGACATCCTGTCAGAAAAAAAGCTGCCCACACTCTTCTATTTTGTGGGGGCTCCTGAGTCAGATGAACATTTCTGAGGGCTATAGCAGGCAGCAAACAGTTTTTTAAAAGAAAACACAGCAATGATTTTCAAAACAGTTAAAATTTTGATTCATGTCTCCCAACTGTATTGGTGTTATGGGGCTGCTGTAATAAAATACCAGAAACTAGGTGGCTAAAAATAACAAATTTATTCTCTCACAGTCCTGGAAACTAGACATTCGAAATCAAAGTGTCAGCAGGGCATGTTTCCCTTGTAAGGTGTAGGGAAGAATCCTTCCTTGCCTCTTTTGGCTTCTGGTTTTTGTGAGCAATCCTTGGTATTCCTAGGCTTGAAGAGGCATCTCTCTAATCTCAGCCTCTGTCATCACATGAACCTCTTCTCCCATTGTCTTTATCTCTGTATCTTTTCTCTTCTTCTTCAAGGATACCAGTCCTACTGAATTAAGGATCCTCTCTACCCCCATATAACCACACCTTAACTAATCATTATAGCTTAAAACAACAAAAATTGATTTTTTCACAGTTCTAGAGGATGGAAGTCCAAAGTCAAGATAGAAGCAGAGCCACACTCCCTTTGAAACCTGTAGAGGACAATGTTTCCTTATCTCTTCTAGCTTCTGGTGTTTGTCAGCAGTCCTTGGTGTTCCTTGGCCTGTAGTTGGCTCACTCCAATCTCTGCCTCCATCATTACACAGCCATCTGCTCTGGTGTGTCTCTATCTGTGTCTTTTTTCTTCTTCTTATAAGGACACCAGTCAGATTGGATTAAGGGCCCACCCTACTCCAGCGTGGCCTCATTTTACCTTAACTAATCACATCTGCAAATAATCCTATTTCCAAATAAGGTCACATTCTGAGTTATTTTCTATTAGGGCTTCAAATATTTTTTTGTGGCACACAATTCAAGCCATAACACGGTCTAAATTTCTGAATCACAATTACATATATTTAAGAAAAACTCTTCCAACTCCTATCATCAAGTCATTTATCTTATGTGGACATTAGGACTATTCTCCACAACAATAATCTTGAGAAAACAGAAAATTCAGGTTGAAATCCATTAGCAGTAGCAATAACTTAGTGACAGACAAGTACATATCATGATTTTAACTACTGTGTGTTCAATAGTCCAGTACTGACAAGCCAGTAGGAAACTAAAATAATTTTTACTAAAATTCTGCTTTTTCAAATTATGGTAAATGAAATAAAATAGTGTCCAAAAATGAATTTGTGCTGTAGTTTATTTTTTCAGATTTAAAAATTTCTATCTTTTGTTTTCCCCTTCAGAGTCACAAGTTAAAAAGGAAGCAAAACCAGGTAACAATATTTTTATTCTTAGTTACAGAGCTAATGTTGCTGTTAGTTTAGTACTAAAAAAGGCTTACTACCCACCAATGGGGAGTTACACAGAGTCTCCCAAATCCTCATTATTTTCCCTACTCCATTGCTCAATATGGTTTCACACTACTGGATTAGGTGAGAATGAGGATATTCCATAGGCAAAAACATCTGGAATATGGCTTTAAGGGAACCTCAGCAGAGATTCCAGGTTTCAGGAGACATTTCTTGGAGTTCTTCAAAGCCTAGTATAATCATGTTTAATCTGTGAGTTTATTTCTGATAACACACCAGAGTTATAAAATCATGAAATCATAGGCTACTGAGATTTGAAGGGAAAGAGGACAAGAACTTACCAAGCATCTCCTAGAGCTGAGGAATAGCATAAGATTCCATTTTCATCCCATCACTAGGAGAGACATGCAACATGACAATTATTACCCATGTTTCATATCTGTGGAAACAGTTCAATAGACAAAGTTTAGAAAGTTATTTTTCCAAGATTTTCACGTTAATAAATATTGGAGCTAGAATTGTGTCCAAGTCTGGTTTACTCAAAACCCTGGGTGATATCACTAGGAGATTGTCCCAGACTAACAATCATTTTATTAAGAGGCAACATTGATCTAAAATAAGGGCAATCTTTCCAAGTTTACTCTGCTATTTAATGTGTAAGTCCTAGTTCTGGTACCATCTAATTACTCACCTGAGGCAAGTCAACAAAACTCTCAGGCTCTATGGATGCTATTTCTTCATTATAAAAAATTATGTAGGGCTTCCCTGGTGGCGCAGTGGTTGAGAGTCTGCCTGCCAATGCAGGGGTCACGGGTTCGTGCCCCGGTCCGGGAGGATCCCACATGCCGCGGAGCGGCTGGGCCCGTGAGCCATGGCCGCTGAGCCTGCGCGTTCGGAGCCTGTGCTCCGCGGCAGGAGAGGCCACAACGGTGAGAGGCCTGCGTACGGAGAAAAAAAAAAAATTAGGTAGCAGGATTCTTAAATAAAAACAAATTCAAGAATCCAAGTCTAGGGCTTCCCTGGTGGCGCAGTGGTTGAGAGTCCGCCTGCCGATGCGGGGGACGCGGGTTCATGCCCCGGTCCGGGAAGATCCCACATGCCGCGGAGTGGCTGGGCCCGTGAGCCATGGCCGCTGAGCCTGCGCGTCCGGAGCCTGTGCTCCGCAACGGGAGGGGCCCCAGCACTGAGAGGCCCGCGTACCGCAAAAAAAAATTTTAAAAAGAATCCAAGTCTAGATGTATATACAATACTATCTTATTCCTTTAATTCTTACCAGAGCTTACCTGACAACTGATCATAAGCTTGAGTCTAGTTTTTCTTGTAAATAATGTATCTTTTTAATGTATCAAGGCTTAAAAATGCCTAACTACTATCTTATTATTTATTTTCCCGAGTACATTTATTTGCTGCAGATGAGTATGTGTTACCAGATATGAACACTTTGCATTTTACCTCTTTTTTTTTTTTAATCAGAAACCCAATACCATTTAAAACTTCTATTTAGGCCTAGTAATATTTAAAACTTTCATTTATTATTATTAAATACTACAATTTTGCAGGTGATTTAATTGAAATTTTTATAATTATGAATGTTTATTTTCTAGCTTCATCTGAAAAAGCTCAGATACACAGTATGTATCTTAATTTTATCTATAAAGTTGATACAGAATTTTTACAAAAAACTTAAATATCTTTAATAATACATATTTGCAATCTATACCTCAGTATTTATACTTTATTACAGCCTATGCTTTGGAAATTATAGGTGCTTAAATGTAAATAAGAATTCTTTGTATATTGTTTTCACGCAACCAAAACCTTTAAGTTTTTTATTTAAACTACATGAAATGACATGAAAATTAAGGAACAGTTTTTCTCCATGGACACATTTGTTAAAATCTGTCAGTTTTTTTCTACTAAACAAATCACTGGACCACAGTCACAGAGAAAATTCGCCATATGTTAATTTATAAAGCTTCTAAATATCTGAAAAGATTTTCTTTTTATTATTTTCAGAACAAGAAAAGACTGTTTCTCATGGTAAACCAGGTATTTTGCAGGTGTTATTTGTACGGTAGTATCAAATTGTCTCTCAGTGTTCTAGTTTTAACAGGATGATGAGCTTAGAGTCAAATCTAAAGTTATTAGGGATGGTTAATAGTTCATGCTGAGAACTTGACCTGCCAGATATAACTACATAGCTCGTGATCCCTTCCCATCAGACTTAGCTTAGCACAAAGACCATCTTTGCCAGCATTCAGATGAATGGTCTCTATATTTCGTTTTGTTTTGTTCTGTTTGGGGCAAGACATCACTAGAAAACTTATAATTCAGAATGGCTCGTTCAAACATGATCATCTTGAATTCCAAAAATCCCAAGAAAAGGAAATCAATATTTCCTCCTGCTTCCCTTCATCCTTCCTTCTTTCCTTCATCTTCTTATTCTTGGTACTACATTTTGTAGAAAGTAGAGGTAAGCCAATGGGCTTTGCCCATAAGGAGAAATAGAGAAATTACCAAGACTAGCTTAATAATTAGTTTTTATTTAAGAATAGAAACTTTATTTAAATTTTAATTTAAACCAATTAAATATGAATTTAAATTTGAAGTTGTGTCAAGCCTCAGTTATTCTGTAGAATATTGTCCTTTATTGTTTCCCTGATGTTGTGAATATAGTTAGGCCAGAATCTTTACAAAGGTAAAAGCATACTTTCTTTAAACGTATCTTAGGAAACTTTTTGCTTATATTTTTAAAATTTTACTTTATACAATCTGTTTTCAATGGATTTGGGTCAGTTTGATTTTACTTGTTTACGCTTTAAAGAATATGAGACACCAACAACAGAAACCATAGAAATAAATAAAGCGGAAGCAGACTATGGGGAGGTGAGAAAAGCAGTCTGTATAGACATAAGCAAAACTTTAGAAACAACTTTTAGAACCTCCTGATATAATGAATAGTAAACCCCGTTACTTTCTTTTCTGTGCTAAATAGCAACCATTTTTGAGGTGAGATACTGAGAGAAGGAGAGAGTTTAGTCTCTGAGTGTATAACAAAGGCATTGCCCTCTAGCCACATCTTTCTTTTATTTCAGTGATCACATTCATACTCTAAATTCTGTTTCCCAGTGAAACTTTCTAATCAAGATATTTGACTAACTGATTCATTCTCACTGCTGAATACTTGAAAAGTTTAATTTTATATAGAATCATTTTACTAATCCCTCTGCTTTGACCCAAATCTATTTGACTATGTCTACAAAAACATACAGCACAGAAGACATCCCATAAACGCACCACCGTTGCCCTTCCCCAGCTTTGCAACATAAAAACTTGGGTTCCCAGGCTAATCCTGGGTTCTCAGGGAGGTATCTTGCTCAAGAAAGATAAAAAATTGTTTCTTCCTATTCTTATTCAATAATGAAAAGGGAATACATGTTTTATGTGTACTTCAGTGTAGATAAATACACTGAAATACAGTGAAGGCAAAGGATAGAATATACTTTGGTTAGGGGTTAGGGGACCATTTGACTTAGGAAAACCTTTATGGCAAGAAAGCTGCAAAGGACATATGCAGCTGGACAAATTTTTTTTTTGCTTCCATCCAATTTGAATAAAAGATATCACTTGCTGTTTTATTGGGAAAACAGCTAAGTTTGTCTCAGTATTGGTGTTATTTCAAAGAAAATACAAAATATCAAGGTTGAAATGTGTCACTGTTTTGTACTGATACATTTAAAATTTCCACTTGTGTTAATATTTTTTCTTATCACAGATGAAAAAGTTATCAAGCAGGCAAAAGTTATCACAATAGAAAAAACAGGTAAATGAGCTATTTTAGATTTTTCTTCTATGTATCTGTTTTATGTTATATGGGCACACACCCACATGTGCACAAACACAGACACACACATCTTTACTGAAGTATGTGCACTCTTAGTGCCATAAATTCTAAGATTCTTGATTCTTGTAAATAACTAAAAGTTATACTCAATCAAAATTAACAGTGGAAAACTAGAGTGACATACTTTAGTTTTTTAAGTGTGATTGACCTAAGCTTACAGATAATTCACAAGGAAATTTATGTCATGCATTGATTATCATGTACTATTTTTAGGTGTTTAATCTCATTTTCAAAACACATTTCCTCAAATTTTAAAATCACAGAAATTTGAAACCGTCTGCTGTTCATGTATAGATGGAATAATTTCCATTCACGAGAGCTCCGCAGAGACTTATATGATTGTGTAACTTTTAAAAATCTGCCTTGAAGAATGATCAATAGAACATATAATATCAAAGCAAAAATATCAAACCATCATTTCATGTGAGAAAAAAAAAAGGAGTGTACACACTCTTGAAATTCTGAAGTTCTTTCCTAAAACGATGAACAAAATTAAGTCTCCATCTCAACTGACATCTTGAAACACTGTATCTCCTCCCTTCGATCCCAAGATGGAAATCCTACCTACCTCCGCCATGAATGGAGTCCCATTTCTTACTAAAAATAATTCCAAAGGAAAAGGCCTGTGAAATAATTTCTTTCTTTTAACTGAGATAGTCATGATAATCGGGATTTGAATACAGTTCTCAGAGGAAAATATAATAGATTTCAGGAGATAACTAATTATTTATAGAAATTATAGACTGTATTTCATGAGAAAGAAACCCTATTTTCACATTACCCCATACAACCATTGTACTCTATTCCAGTCATTGCCTTAGCTCATAATTTTAGTTAACATTCCTCTAATTTTCACCCTAAAGTGTTAAGCATCTCACTTAGTTATATGGGTATTTGAAGATTATGAAGAAACTAGCCCAATGTATTTGTGTCCCAAATATATAGATTGTTTCAAATTTTACATAAAATTTTGTGCATCTTAGTTTTTCAATAAGCAGTGTGTTTAATGTATTTGCTGACAGTGAAATAATAGTGTTCAGAGAGAATGGATTAAGCTTAAGATAAGATGAGAACTTAAAATGAAGAAGGAATAAATACAAATGCTAAAGAGTTATTTTTTCCCATGGTTTGTATTCATCATATGTCATTTGCTTTCTTTCATTCTCCACAGTCAAACCCAAACCAACAAGTAAGAGATGAAAATAAAATCTGGAAAGTATCGCTTGGCCATTTTAACTTTAACAATTTGCTCGGTTTTTTTCCCCAATTGTTATTTTTAGCATTGCCCAAGGCTAAAGTACCTCTATAGGTGATAAATTAACGTTATTGCTGCAGCTTTGATTTAACATCTTTATCTTTCACTACTAATTAATAATTCAGTATAATTATACAGAAGAAATCTTTGGACGTTGTATCACTATTATTAATACTAAAAGAATGAGTCCATACAGGCTATAAAATAACACTAAGAAGTTAGGGTAAATGGGCAATCTTTTAAACATACATAATGAATAACAAAGGAAAATGAAATGATATACAATTTTTGGTGTTATGAACCACATACTGTTTTTAATCTGTTTCCTATAAGCAGCATTAATTATATGGTAGTTAGTTTTTGGTATTAATGTTATTCATAATTTTATGAATTATAAACGTTTGCCATTTGTTTATTAAAATCATGGAATTTCCTCATGAGTATAGATTTTAAAGGTTGTCCATTTTATTGGTCAGGAGTCATACAGATGTTACTGGTGTAGAGTTTAAAAGGTGACTATTGGGCTCAGAAAAGTGTGAATATTTGCCCATTGTCACAGGTAGTAAATATGTCCAAAATTGTGTCAAAATTGTGATATTGGTTCATACATATATGTGTGAAACAGAGGCTTGGATGAAGATATGAGTGGCTTTTGTCGAATATTCTCTGGTTCATGTATGAAAAATGAATTGACAAGGTCCAAAGATGAATTTGGTGAGACCAGTTAGGAGGTCATATTAGTGATTCAGGAGATACGGCAAAATATAAGGAGCCCAAAAAGAACATAATCACCTCCCAGAACCTATTGCATGTATTTTGAATATATATTTTATATTATTTTTACTTTAATTTATTATACTTTTGCAGTGTTATTATGACAGTTTAATAACTTGAATATTGGCTTCTTTTATTGTGCATGCTTATTTAACACTAAAATTTATACAACTTAAGTTCATGGAAGTTCATTCTTGAATGCTATCAATCCCTAATTTACAAATATCCAATTAAACCTTATGACAACATAGGTCCCACATCTCCCCACTTACTTCATTGTTGATGCAAGATGATGGGGAGGAAATAGTAGTGATTTCAGAGAATCTCCAAATTCAGGATGAGGGAAGGAAAGGACAGGTAAACCAGAACAGTTCAGGAGGACTAAATCTGGAAGTGATTAGTAAGAACTAACACTTGGCAGTGATCTGCTATATTTCCAAATCTTCTCAATTCCATTCAAAATATCCTACCCTACATAGCTTTATTTGAAATTCCACTTTTGGTGAAAGAGAGAGATCTAAAATGTACTTTAATTCAAATATTTTTCAAAGGGCTGAGAAAAATATCAATTCTACATTTTGATTACAGCTGTCATGTCCTTGATTTACTTGAGATTCATCTGTGAGAGTTCTAACTGAACCTGAAAAGAGAGGGTGTTCCAGAAAAATGAAAATACAAAGTGTTGCACTTTCTGGAATAAGGCAAGTCTAGGTTACATTTTCAACAAGAAACCAATGACTAGCACCAAATTGCTTCTGACCAGCACCAAATTGCTTCTGATGTGGCAAGAAAGGAAGTAGGAGTCAGAGAGGTAAAAAGGGAGCTTGTAAAATGCCAAAGGCAAATGTCATCTGGTTTGAAATACCCTCAAAGAATGATTCAACCTTCAGCAAAGAAAGAAAAATCCTCTTATTATTATTCTCCTTTTTGTCATATTCTATCTTCTTCTTACACCACATGGCCCTAAGAGGGCTAGCGCCTTCGAAGTATCTTACAGGATGTCCTGAGAATGAACCTGACCTTGTTTATGATGTGTTTCTATGGCAATATGTTTTCTGTATTCCAAGTTACATGCAAATGACTTTGGAGGCATGCTGAGGATCACCTGCAAATATGTAAATACTAAATTGCTTGCTATGCAAACAATCTACAGAGTGTCAGTTAATTTTGATTTCTCTCTCTAGAAAAAACTGAACATCAAGAAAAAGAATCTCCATCTATAAAAACAGGTGTTTTTGCCTTTCTGGTTTATATTCTGTCCTAATTCACTATTTTTATTAAATTTGAAAATTAAAGCAAAACATATAAATACCTTTCATTTTATTTCTTCGTAATGTTTAGTCTTGTGGTTTTGTGGTAGAATCTAGTTTATCTAATATAAGGCTAAATATTATAACCAATATATATGGATTGCTAAGCATTCTATTATAATACAGCAGTATTAACAAAATAGTATTTGCCTTCATGGTTCATAAGACCCTTCCAAAATATTCAGTATTTCACTGATGTCAATATTAATATCATTTATCATACTGGTAATGTTGACTCACTGTTTATATACTGTAAAATAGCCTATCAAATTGCACATATAATATTTCACTGAAAACTAATCATGAATTTCTACTTGGTTTAATTGCTTAAAATAGAAGTTATCCCATTCTATAATAGCTTAATACTTTTACAACTATTATTCAATTTAAAAAATATATAATACTTGACATGGTTCAACACTAAGGCATATAGGAGGCTAACTGTGAAAATATCCCTCCCTCTCATCTTTTTTCCTATTCTACCAATTCTCATTCCCAAAATATCCAAAAATGTCTGATAGGTAATCATTGTTATTTTTTAATGTCTCCTTCTAGCAATATATGTAAAAGACATATACACATATGTATATACAAATTATATATATTCCCACTTTTTTTACACAAATCATGACATACTATAAATAGCTTTGTCCCTAGGTTTTTCTATTTAAGAATGTATTTTTGAAGATTTTTTTATATCAGTACATAAAGCATTTCTTCATTAATAGTATTCTATTGTATAGTTGTATACAGTTTACTTAACTAGTTTCTGATTGACCTATGTTTAAGTTATCTAACAAGCTTTCTTTAATGATATACAATAAAAAATATACCTACCTGTCTAGTTTTGTAAATTTATCTTTGGGGTAAAATTAGTAAATTTTTTTAGTGCACTGATACATTCAATGTAATTTTTATAGACATCCCTAATTCTTTAAAAAATTATATTAATTTGTATTCCCACCATTAATGAATTAGTTGACCTAATTTTAGATGATTCAAATTCTTCGCAATCATGATGAAATGTTGTCTAGTTTTTTTATGAATATTTACGTGTAAAACTGCATAACTAATGCTTTTAGTTAATAATTTCAGCAGACAAGGTATTTTGGAGAAAAAAATCATGTATTTAGATAGTATAGCTTTGTGTTTTTCACCCACCATTCACTTATCTTTCCTGAGATTTTATAAAGTCAGCTTCTTTATTCAAAATACTGGATTGGAAGAGTTTAAATAGTTAATATTAATTAATATTAATATGTATTCTGAAAAGACATGGCAGAATATACCTTTTATGCCATTCAGAAACAGTAAGGAGTTCAGATTTATCCTGAGCATTCATTTTTCATAAAATGAAATATGAGGCTTTACAGGGATAAGAAGAGACCAAGAAGACCCTATACTTTCAAGCTTTACAACTTCTTTGAGGAATTCATTGCAATATGACTTAAAAATTACTCAAAATGCATTGCCTACTGCTCATTTTAATGTAAGTTTAGTCTTTTCCTATTTTAACTCAAACAAACAGAATTAGGAAATATAAAGGGCTGGTATTTTAGCTATAGCTAGAAAATGATCACTGACTTTTTCTTTTCTTTTCTCTCTTTTCTTCTTTACTTTTTAGACAAACCAAAACCAACTCCACGTAAGTGTACTATTCTAAAATTTTAAGAATTTTCTATTTAATTAATTTTAATTTTATAGTTTCTTTAAATTGTACATGCAGTAAAAATTAGTATGGTATTTCGTTAATGCAATAGATATTACACCATTACCTATATAAATGATTCTTACTGACAAAGAATATTTGTGTGTATTGTATTCATTAATCCTTGAACATGTATTTATTGAGTGCCTATTAGACACATTACTCTATACCAGGGTATGTGAAGAAATGCCTAAAATGACTTGTGTTGTCATTATCTGTGTAATTAACAGAGTTACCATAACTAATACCTGTGCAAAAAAAAAAAAAAAAAAAAAAAAAGGTGGTTGCATCTCTCTTTTATGTACTGTCAGTTTTTTGTTAGGGTTTATTGAGTAAACACAGTGTGGAGATTCCTCTTATTGTCACTGCTGGGTTAAAAAAACGTTCAGAAGGGCTTCCCTGGTGGCGTAGTGGTTGAGAGTCCGCCTGCTGATGCGGGGGACACGGGTTCGTGCCCCGGTCCGGGAAGATCCCATGTGCCGCGTAGCGGCTGGGCCCGTGAGCCATGGCCGCTGAGCCTGCGCTCCGCAACAGGAGAGGCCACAACAGTGAGAGGCCCACGTACTGCAAAAAAAAAAAAAAAAAAAAGTTCAGAACACAGAATACTTGTCTTCAATTATTTAATCTTAACATATTAGCTTTTTATTTTCATATTTTTTCAAAAGCTGAAGGTGAGTTGTTTTAGTATTTCAGAATCACTGTTTTATTTTGGCATTTCAAATGGTAGTGAGAATGCAACAATTTATGAAATTTTTGAAAATTTATGAAATTTTATGCAATTTCATAAAAATGAAACTGTTTATTTAGTACTATTAAATTAAGACCCAGACATTATCCTGGGGGGAAATATTTGCATATCAATCGAGAGTGTATCTAGAAGTTATGCCTAAAGTTTTTCTTTGGGTTGGCAAAAATCTCTAGTATATTTAGTTTGTATAATTGCTACTAATATGAAGGGTATTACAAAAATTAAGGGCTGAAAGTCAAAACTAGAATACTAATATGAAATATCAGCATAATTATTGGCAAATACTGTTTAGTTTATGAAACATTATTTTACATCTTCATTTTTATAAAATGTTTTAACTAGTTTTCCTTGAACTTTGAAAATAGCTTCCAAAAAAGTTATATTAGACTGATAATTAAATGTATCGGTTTTATAGAAAATATTATCATTTGAACTGATTTGTGAGGAAAGCTATATTTTTTAAAGCCTGCCATGTTATATTTTTAAAAATAATTGTTCTATGAATTTACTAAAAGAGCAAAATGAAGGGTTGGTTCTACATTATCATAGGCTAAGACAAATAACATTTTTATGTTTTGTCTCACTACTCTGACTGTAGTCATCATGAGTTGAGTTTACTTCTGTGATATTTTAAAATCTCATCTCTCAACACCACCCATTGCACTCAATACATCTTATACATGAAGTTGCTTTATAAATATTTAATAAATGCATGCATGCACATGTGCAGATCGTGTTAAAAATTTATGTAATGGAGGGGCTTCCCTGGTGGCGCAGTGGTTGAGAGTCCGCCTGCCGAGGCAGGGGACACGGGTTCGTGCCCTGGTCCGGGAAGATCCCACATGCCGCGAAGCGGCTGGGCCCGTGAGCCTTGGCTGCTGAGCCTGCGCGTCTGGAGCCTGTGCTTCGCAACGGGAGAGGCCACAACAGTGAGAGGCCCGCATACTGCCAAAAAAAAAAAAAAAAAAATTATGTAATGGAGATTTATAATTGTAATTGAGAAAACCACCCAAAGATCTTCAAATTGATTCTTTCTACCATATATGAATCGACTGTTTAAGATTAATTTGTAGAGTGGTTCTATTTCCAGAATAGATTCCAGTTAGTTTTCAGAAATATTAGTTACCAGTATGTCTATTTGCCATTTTGTGTATGTGTTTGTTGTCATTATTATTGGAATTTAATAGGAAATACATGCAGATGAAGTTCAGTTGTCTGCTACTGAAAAACAAAACTATTCTTTCCTTTTATTTTTCTTCCTTTTTTCTATTTTTTTTTTTCTAAAGAGGAAACATCAGAAGTAACAGCATCAGGTAAATATTTACTTTCCAAGAGGAGGTAACATAGATTTGTGGGAACAGTATTTAAATTTGAGTCTCTGTCTGGCTGTGTAACATTTGGGAAAATACCTTAACAGCTCAGATTCCCAGTTTCCTCATCTATTAGACCAGGCATAATGACTTCCCAAAAGACTTGTTATAAGTATTAAATGAAATAACATATATAACATTCCCACTACATACGTTGTTGTCATCATTAAATATTGGTTTCCTTCTTACTCTTGTCTGATAAATATAGTTGAAGAAAAGCATCAACCAAAACTCTGTTTTAAAAAGTATGTGTCCACATTTTGCCCAGAGATATATTGTGATTCTTACATTTTTTTTACTCAACAGTTTATTTACCGAGCATCCATAGCACCGATCAAATTCCCATTTCCTACAGATAACAATAAAAAGTTTAGAGTTTTTTCTGTTACTCATTTAAACTTATTAATAAATGCATGGCTCCCTCTAGCTTTACTTCAAAGCATGTAAAAAACAAAAACAAAAGGAGGGGGCTCTGCCTTACAAAGCCAAGTAACCAAGGGTAACAAAAATACGTATGTTCTCACACATGGGAGGGAGACTTTCTCTTCACATCTTGAAAAGGTAGAGCCTTGACCCCCTTTCACTTATGGGATTAAATTTCAACTCCAAATATTTACTCCAAGATTGAGTAAGAAAATTATGTTTTATAAACCAATGGTTTCTTGTTATTTTACCCTCTAGTGAAGAAGAAAATTGAAAAATCTGAAAAGGAAAGTAAAGGTAAAGACGTCTTAAGACATGTATGTCAAATTAGTGACAAAAACACAGGAATTGGGCTTCCCTGGTGGCACAGTGGTTGAGAGTCCGCCTGCCGAGGCAGGGGACACGGGTTCGTGCCCCGGTCCGGGAAGATCCCACATGCCGCGGAGCGGCTGGGCCCGTGAGCCATGGCCGCTGAGCCTGAGCGTCCGGAGCCTGTGCTCCGCAACGGGAGAGGCCACAACAGTGAGAGGCCCGCGGCGTACCAAAAAAAAACACAACAAAAACAAAACAAAACACAGGAATTCAAAAATATGTAATTACACAAATTATACTACTTAAAAGCAATTCATGAAAATACGGATGCTGATTTTAAAGCATGTGTCAGAACCGCAGCTCATTTTGGTGTTACCCATGCAACGGGTGTATGAATTGCATTATTATTTGATATCTAAAGGGAACAGAAATTTAGATCTAAAAGCAAACTCCACCTATTATTGCTAAACTAGCACCATAAAGTTCTTTTCATATAACTCCTGAATTGTAAATATTGACTACAAAATATGTAATTCCAAACCTTAGGAAGACTTATGAATAAATATGTATATGATTCTAATTACCATTTTATCTCTATAGAAAAAGCAGAAATGAAACATCTTAAAGAAGAAAAAGGTAACTTTTAAAAGATTGAAAGGCCCTGAAGTCAAAATATTTTGAGTCAAAATTTATTTCAATTTTAAATAAAACTTTTGTTTATGTATGTGATGATTGCTGGTCTGATTAAAAAAAGAAATGTGGTCAATAATCCTGGCTATGTGGTAATGGCAGTGTCAAAGGAGCAGTGGATGGCAGGCCACTCCTTCAGTATGCAGTCATGTGTTGGGTCATTGGTGAGCAGCTAGTTAGAGGCTGCATTGTAAGTTGCTTTTTTTCTTAACATTAGGTTTATTTATTTAGTAAACTACATAATATAATATGATAATCACTGATTTCCATGTAGTTATCTAAAAAACTTGAAAAGGCCTTAATCATCAGAGAAATACTCTATCGAGTCATGAGGAAAGCATTTTTAGCCATACCAAAAAGATTGTTAGCAACAAAAGACGACACTTTTTTTCTGGTTTATACCTAAATTCAGTTAATCGTAATGACCCATTGTCCATGGGCTCTAATTCATTTTAGTACCCTGAAATCACTGATTATGTTATATCTTTGTTTATGCAAACAAAACAGTCATTTATTTTTGTTAGGTGTTAGTAGAAAGGAAATTTTTTTTAAAGCCTCAAGAAAATATTTACAACATTTAAATTATTCTCACGTTGCTAAAGCTTAGAGATGAAGTGAACCAAAATTTTATGAACATCTTTAAAAATTCATATTTTAATTTACATTTTCTTTATATACAGTGCCAACTAGAAAAGAAAGTCTTCAATTACACAATGTGACAAAAGGTAATCTTGAACTTTGTAAAGATTCAAATGCTATGTTGATGTGGAGGTGCCTGAATTATGTTGGTGTTTAATATTAACACTAAATTTTTTTAAAGCAAGGAAGTCTAGCAGGTATACACTACTGCTAACAGCAGAGGAAGTGGACAGGTAGGAAATCTAGCAGAAAGCTTACATTTCAGTGGAAAACTAGGAAATGTGGAGAAATAGAAACTATTAACAACCTAAACCTTCATAAGATATTTGAGTACATACCAGAAGAAAAATCTCTTTTATTGCAAAAGATTTTCACAGCATGACTACAGTCAAGAATGAGAGAGTAGTAAAAAGAGGAAGCCGAGATGCCGAGATTCATTTTATCTATGACTACATAAAATGTAGCTAATATCATGTATATATTTTTATTATTTATATACTGGTCTTTGAAATTAATTCAATGTAGATGCAAAGTGGGTAGTAGAAGGCAGATGCCAGCATGCACATGTCAGGTAGATGTTCTTTACCTAAAATGAAAATGACCTATTTTGGTGATATTATCATAAAACTATAAGAGTACAGCTGAATTATGTAGTCTGGGTCATAAAATTTTAGGCGAATCTAATTAATCCAAAATGTAACAAAACGTAAATGCCTTAAATTTTAAAGTGCTAAATAAACATACCATAATTGAGCAAGAATTTTCATTCATAGTAAATACATAGATCTCTAGTGTGTGTGTGTACTGGGGGTGGGGTGCAGGTGTTGGGGAGGAATCTTGTTTTTCACTGGTTCCCTGTTGTTTCTTACTGTAGTATGTATACTTGCAATGGCAGGGCATATCTAGACACAATTATCAGTAATATTAAGGGGTAACATTTAGAATAAGAGAAATATCAAATTTGTACAAAGATACAGGAACACAATTTTTATATTGGAACTTTCTGCAAAACTTGATACCTTTTAAGATATTTAGCCAGAAGAATGAAAAGAAATGGATTATTTTGAATACCTGTAGCTATATCCTTTCCTATTATTAGCTCAATTTCCTCCTTAGTACAGGACCAATTATCATTCCCAGTTTAAAGCCGAGTTAATGCTAGATGAAGGGAAGTCTAACATCTCAGTGTTTACATAATAGAGACAGGAATTGCCTCCAAGTGGATGTGACATCAAAGACTTAAGCCCATTCAATTACATTTCACTATCCTACCACACTGTGGCAAATATAAGGGAAAGCTTTCTACCAATCAGAGCAGCCCAAAGATAAAATGTACCCCACTTTGTCCCCAAGGAAGTGGTCTATTAGTGCTAAGACTAGAGGGCTGCACAAGGGATTCTAGGGATTTGGACATTGGATGGATACTCCTTTCTTACTCTATTCTGTGAGTCCATTATTTCTAAGATCTTCATATTATGAATACACAGAAGGGAAAAATTGTTACATGTGAAAGCACAAGTCCAACCTAGAGCTGGTTGAGAATACCAGCTCTAGGCACATTCTTATTCATTCCTTCACTCAACGAATGGTTCATTGCATCTCAATAAATGTTTATTTTATTCCTTTCTAAGTTCCTGTCTCTTTAGCCAACGCTAGTATTTTTAAAGGAAAAATTATAACATTAGCTTTACTAAAGCATTTTTCTGAATTATTTTGTTTGTTTTGCAATTTTATACATGTGCTGCTATAATATCACCGAAAACATAAGTATCCCCCCCACAAAAATAAACCCTTCTGTTGGCATTAACCTAACTTTTCTAAATTTGTAATTCTTAGGTTTATATCAGAAACTCTACAAGTCTCAAAGTAAAACATGTTATGCAGATTCCTTAAAAATTATATTTTCAAACCTAGCCCTCTAAATGAGACTAATGTTAATGGAATATAGATGTTACCAATCCTCTTTGTTTCAGAAAGTTAGAATGTCTGCTATACTATTTGGGACAATCATTCCACTTTATATCTTTGTCCTACATTCATACAGTTTAATGGAAAAACATATTTGAAGAATTATAATCCCTCATTGAAACTAATAAATAAATGATTATGAAAAATTAAGCTGATTTTGCATGTCGCTTTTTAAGATTTATATTTTATAGTCTAATAGGTAGTTATTTGTCTTTATTCATCTTTGAAAGGAAAATAATTCTCAATAATATATTTTATGGAATTTGGAAACTGTATAGCAAATATTTAGATTAATTACATCATACAAAGCAATTTCACTGGAGTTAGGTATAATTATAGTTAAACCAAAGCAATTTAAAAAAGATCCTGCTGATTTTAATGAGTGTTTAAAAAGCATAAATATGCTGTGAAACACATAAAAGCAATTAAGTTATTCAAAGATCCATTTTTTTTAACATCTTTATTGGAGTATAATTGCTTTACAATGGTGTGTTAGTTTCTGCTTTATAACAAAGTGAATCAGTTATACATACACATATGTCCCCATATCTCTTCCCTCTTGTGTCTGCCTCCCTCCCATCCTCCCTATCCCACCCCTCTAGGTGGTCACAAAGCACCGAGCTGATCTCCCTGTGCTATGCGGCTGCTTCCCACTAGCTAGCTATTTTACGTTTGGTAGTGTATATATGTCCATGCCACTCTCTCACTTTGTCACAGCTTACAAAGATCCATGTTATCAGGCAATAGAGTTACATTTCTTCACCAACTCCTGAACAATAAGGAAGAAAGTCTAAAGATATTAGATACATTTATATAGCCTATTGATGTATAATTTCTTTGCATTTTACCTGAGTTAAGCAAGACTTTTTTTCTTTATTTTTAGCAGAAAAACCTGCAAGAGTATCAAGTAAGTACTGCTTGTATTGATGATAAATTCTCTTTGGCACACAGTATGAATTTCAAGCTGAAATTCATGAAATATTTATTTTTTAACGTGTTCAGAGATTGAGTCATTTCGTACTAAACCCTCTGACAGGAATTTGATCTTATTTCATCTTATTTATGTTGAAACTCAAAAAACTAAACTACGTTATTTGAAATAACTTGTAGCAGAAATACATGTTCTTGAACCTGAAGATTAAAGTGACTTGCATTCAATACATGTCTTTTCAGTGATTGAGGTAGAATGGAATAAATAATCCTGCTTCTGCCTTAAACCCTCAGTCACTAAAAATTTGCTACAGAGCATATATAGTTGAGCAATAATGTTTCCTTTGCTGTTGTTTTCTAATGCTCATTAGCTTAATTATAATTATATATCTGAGAAGAATACATAGTAAGGAATGGATCTAATCTTGTATATAACATAAAGAGACCAAACTCTCAGAAAATACTCTCTGAAATGCCACAATCTGGGTATGGATAGCTCAAATTATACAGGATACAACTATAAATTTCCCTATAAATTCTAAAATTCTGGGAAATAGCAAATTTCCTTCCCATGTTTCTGGATTTAAGAAGACAAATCATTTTAAATCAGTGCTATATAATGTAACGTCATGTGAGCCACATGCATAGTTTTAAATTTTCAAGTAGACACATTTAAAGGGTAAAAAGAAACAGGCGAAAACAATTTTAATAATTTTATTTGTCTATATACAAATATTATTTCAAAATGTAATCAATATAGAAGTATATTGATAATTTACATAATTTTAATTTAGCCTTTGAAATTGTGTGTGTATTTTACATTTAAGTCACATTTCAATTTGTACTAGTCACATTTCAATTCCCTATAGCCCAGGTGGTCGGTGGCTACTGCATTGGGCAGAGCAGATCTCAGTGTTTCTTGAGTGCTTCTGCTATGTTCAACATTTAGTGAGTACTGAGGACAATACAAGACAATTGGTAAAGGTGGTACTTGCCATATATCTCATTCAAATTTTTTTGACTGCAAGTAATAGAGCCCCACATGGACTTGCTTCAGGCGTTTATAAAAAGGAAAATAATTACAAGGGTACAGAATTGTCTCACTGATTCAAGAGCAAAGCTTATATTTCATGCTCAGGAAAGCCCTCTGAAACTATCCCACTCCGTACTCTTACCCTACAGCCAAAGGTAGTCAGGACAGACTTCATATAGGAGGTAACTCCAGGATTTGTATTTAAAAATGGTTAGGATTGGATAATTGGAAAAAGAGGGTATAAAGAAACTCACTGCTCCTGTGTGTTTCTCCATTACTCTCACGCTACTACCACACTCCTAACACTTCTGACACCATGCAAGTAGGATTGTTTTCACACCAAGTAATTCTCTGTGACACCAGCTAGATGTCCTACAATTCAATTCATTTCTGATACTAACTGGAGTTAGCATATCATAGGTTAAGGACTCAGTCCCATGAGATTGCTCCTCAAATTCAGATGCCAGTCAAAAATAGTAGGTCCCCTGGTTATCCACAACTTCTGTCCTACTTGGCTACAAGTTAGACTCTCCCATGACACCCCTCCCTTGTATTAAATTATTTGGTAGAACAGATCACAGAACTCAGGGGAAAGCTTACTTAGGTGTACCAGTTTATTATATAATAAAAGATATGATAAAGGATACAAATGAACAGCCTGATGAAGAGATACGCAGGACGACACCTGGAAGGGTCCGAGCACAGGAGCTTCTGTCCCTATGGAGTTGGGGTGCACCAGCCTTCTGGCATGTAGATGTCTTCAGCAACTCAGAAGATTCTTGAACCTCGTACTTCTGGGACTTTTATGGAGGCTTCATCACATAGGCATGATGGATCCTTAACTCAATCTCTAGCACTCTCCCCTTCCTGGAGGGTGGGGTGTGAGGCTGAAAGTGCCACATTTCTAATCTGGCTTGGTCTTTCTGATGACAAACCCCTATCTAGAGGCCCACCAAGCATTGCCAAATTAGAACAAAAGACTCTCCTGTCACCCAGGAAATTCCAAGGGATTTACGAGCTTTATACCAGGAACTAGGAGCAAAGACTAATATATATATTTTTCTATTATTTCACAGTGGGCAAACAAGCATAGTATATAGAGGCAATCAAAGGAAGAGTTGGCTGGAGTTGGGGGCTTGTGTTTTTTAAAAATTTTTCTTGAAATATAGTTGATTAACAATGCTGTGTTAGTTTCAGGTGTACAGTAATGTGATTCACTTCAACACGTATATATATATATACTTTTTTTTTACATTCTCTTCCATTATATGTTATTTCAAAATATTGAGTAGAGTTCCCTGTGCTATACAGTAGGTCCTTGTTGGTTATCTATTTTATATATAGTAGTGTGTATATTTTAATACCAAACTCCTAATTTATTCCTCCTCCCTCTTTCTCCTTTGGTAACCATAAGTTTGTTTTCTATGTCTGTGAGTCTATTTCTGTTTTGTAAATAAGTTAATTTGTATCCTTTTTTTAGATTCCACATATAAGCAATATCGTATGATATTTGTCTTTCTCTGTCTGGCTTACTTCACTTAGTATGATAATCTCTGGGTTCATCCATGTTGCTGCAGATGGCATTATTTCATTCTTTTTTATGGTTGAGTAATATTCCATTGTATATATATATACCACATCTTCTTTATCCATTTTTCTGTCGATGGACCCTTAGGTTTTTTCAGTGTCTTGGCTATTGTAAATAGTGCTGCTATAAACGTTGGAGTGCATGTGTCTTTTTGAATTATGTTTTTCTCCAGATATATGACAAGGAGTAGGATTGCTGGGTCATATGGTAGCTCTATTTTTAGTTTTTTAAGGAACCTCCATACTGTTCTCCATAGTGGCTGTATCAATTTACATTCCTACCAACAGTGTAGGAGGGTTCCCTTTTCTCCACACCCTTTCCATCATTTATTATTTGTAGACTTTTTGATGATGGCCATTCTGACCAGTGTGAGGTAGTTTTGATTTGCATTTCTCTAATGATTAGTGATGTTGAGCATTCTTTCATGTGTTTGTTGGCTATCTGTATATCTTCTTTGGAGAAATGTCTAGTTAGGTCTTCTGCCCATTTTTGGATTGGGTTGTTTGTTTTTTTGATATTGAGCTGCATGAACTGCTTGTAAATTTTGCAGATTAATCCTTTGTCAGTTGCTTCATTAGCAAATATTTTCTCCCATTCTGAGGGTTGTCTTTTCATCTTGTTTATGGTCTCCTTTGCTGTACAAAAACTTTTAAGTTTCATTAGGTCCCATTTGTTTATTTTTGTTTTTATTTCCATTTCTCTAGGAGATGGGTCAAAAAGGAACTTGTGATTTATGTCATAGGGTGTTCTGCGTATGTTTTCCTCTAAGAGTTTTAGAGTGTCTGGTCTTACATTTAAGTCTTTAATCCATTGTGAGTTTATTTTTGTGTATGGTGTTAGGGAGTGTTCTAATTTAATTCTTTTACATGTAGCTGTCCAGTTTTGCCAGCACCACTTATTGAAGGGACTATCTTTTCTCCATTGTATATTCTTGCTTCCTTTGTCATAGATTAATTGACCATTTGTGTGTGGGTTTATTTCTGGGCTTCCTATCTTGTTCCATTGATCTCTATTTCTGTTTTTGTGCTGGTACCATACTGTTTTGATTACTGTATCTTTGTAGTATAGTCTGAAGTCAGGGAGCCTGATTCCTCCAGTTCAGTTTTTCTTTCTTAAGATTGCTTTGGCTTGTGTTAGAAAGTAGTGAAAAGTAAGGACATGTAGGGTGAAACTATGAGGTAGAGAACCTTCAAGCCAAAAAACTTTAGACTTATTGCCACAGAAGGCAGTGGCTTATTTTATATAAAGGAGTGAAATGTGAAGGAATTGTCAGAAAGTCTAATCTCACAAGAATAGTAGTAATAGAAGTAGTAAGAATAAGAGTAGTAACTGAAAAGAGAAAGGTGTGAGGAAGAAAGTATATTGCTTCTTATGGATAATAAGATATAAATGTCCAGGGCATCATGGAATGATACATTTTAATAAGTTGGTTTCTAGGTATATGAAAATTATATTTTTATAGCACATATTTTTTGACATGCCTTTTTAGAGGCAACTATCAAAAACTGCCTCAGGTACTTATTAAATCGAACATACTAAAGATCATTTAAACTAAAGAACCATTGTTCTTTTCCTGAACCTTTTCCAACATTATATAATTTTTTCTTTTGTCAGACTTCTTATTTATTTTTCAGTTACTTATTGTCTTTAGCTAAAGGAGGCTCAAGAAATAGTTCCTGCTTTGAGCCTATTGCTTCCTTCCAACCACATTCTCTACTCTAGTGCCTGTATCTCTTGTCTTCTGAACAGGACCAGGTCCTCCACCTCTGATAGGTCATTTTTTCTGCTTTGGTGCTGAATGCACAGAGAATGTAATTCATTACCAGATTTTTTGGTGGGGGTGGGTGAAGTTGTTAATATGTGGGAAAAGACTGATGTAAAAGAGAGGGGCAGTATCTCTTTCTGAATTCTCGTGGCTTGCTCTGATTGAGATTTTTGAAACCATCCCATGGGACTGGATTCTCAAATACCTAGAGTTTTATTATAGGGATAAAAAAGAATCAGCAATGCAATAACATTTCTCTATTACATCAGTGAAAATTACATTGCAAAATCAAATTTTTCATGATTCACAGACTATTATGGATTAATCAATGCCTGTTTTTGTAGAATTTACTTTTTCAAAGGATGTAGCTTTTTTATTTCTAAATAGTCATTTAATTTTCATTCTATATTTTTTCTTTGTATATATGGTAAATATATAATGAATAATTACCTTTCCATGGAGTTTGCAGGAAGACATCAAGAGGCATGAGATTGTATTATATTTAAGATCTATTACCTTAAAAATTAAAAGCAAAAGAAATATTCATATTTTTGAATTTTAAACAGTGCAACCATTTCTTATTGATATTAATATTTTAAGTCTTTGGAAAACTTTTTCTTTGAAAAAAAAACCCTTGTACATCCTAAAACATCATTCCCCAGGAACTTGCCCAAAGGGAATACATGAAATAAAACAAAGAAATGAGAAAATACATTATTAAAAAGCAAATGGTGCCAAGGGAAGGTTTGCACCTAGAAGATTTTCAAGGCTCTTGACGTAGCTGTGACACTGACAATATATTTATCGTAGTGGGTGTTGGGGTATCAAGGAAAAAGATTTTATAGGAATCCATAGTTCTTTTGTTCTTAGTATCTAATAGTCAACATTTAAGTAAAGCTAGGTTGGCTTGCCCCTCAAAATGAGTATTTTAAAACGAGTGATGTAGTAAGAACATTTCTTGAGATGATTCTGTGCTGAAATTTAACTTTGACATCTTTTTCTGTAATATTTTTCTCTGATAGTAAATAGTGAGGATTTTACTGTTAGCACCTCACCAAAATTATCTGCATAGACAGGTTTGGATCATTATAAATTCCCTGAGATCTAATTTTGCTATTAAAATAATGAATTTAACTTTTTAAGGCTATACTGATAAATTTAATCTGTTATAGAAATGAATTGCTTTTTAATAAAACTTCAAACAAACCCAGCAGAGAACTAGTCAGGATTTCCGTGTTTTAGACAACTTCCTTGTAGCTTACATTTGCAATTTGTTTTTTAATACTTTCTAACTTTTAAAATGCTCATTCATTTTTTTTGGTTCTGCATTTTTTTTCTTGTATAAATATGGTAAATTAATAAGTAATTTGCATCAATATTAAAGTATGATGGATATTTTAGATATCAAATTCAGCTACCTTGGAAATTTGTCTGAAAATTTAAATAAGCACAGGTAAAATTAAAATGTCTATGGATGTAAAGGCTAATAGTCTTTTTCCTAATTTACATGTTTGGTATATCTTAGGTTAAGGACTTCTTTTAAAAGATTATAATTAAACATAACCGAAGTATACCACCTGTCATTAATAAAAGCGTAACCTGGGCTTCCCTGGTGGCGCAGTGGTTGAGAGTTCGCCTGCCGATGGAGGGGTTACGGGTTCGTGCCCCGGTCCGGGAAGATCCCACATGCCGCGGAGTGGCTGGGCCCGTGAGCCATGGCCACTGAGCCTGCGTGTCCAGAGCCTGTGCTTCGCAACGGGAGAGGCCACAACAGTGAGAGGCCCGCGTACCGCAAAAACAAAAAACAACAAAAAAAGCGTAACCTGTTTTTTATTGATTGTATGTCCAAGGAGTGAAACTTTTTAAGAATTTTAGAAAGCCAGAATTTCCTAATAAGCATGTTCTTGCCATTTGAAAGAAGATTTCACTTTTTCAGACAATCATGAAACTATTAATGAGTCAGTGAATTATAAAATGATAACCTAGTGGCAAAAAGAATGAATTCTCTTAAATTCTTAAACACAGGAAGAGTATGCTTTGCTTTATGTTGATATTATCTGTAATTTCCTTTTATAAACAATTAAAATAATGATCTTTTCTAAAGAGATCAAATCCAACCTAAAAGTCCCATAAGAGTTAATTCATGACTAAATCATATTATTTATGTTATCTCAGGCTACTTAAGTTGCTAATAAAAAATAATATGCAATTAACTAATGGTGGCATATCAACACTTTAACTTTCAAATAATTGAATCAATTTTGTTACTACACAACATATGCCAGTCACATTTCTAGCAGTGCATGAGAAAACGTAATAGTCTGATTAAGATGCAGCTGTAGAAAAAGTCTTGAAACATTATTTGCTTAGTTTTAAAAATTAGTTTAAATAGTGTTAATCATGCCAGTTATATATTGAATTGATTTGCCTAATGTTGACCAAAATATTTTCCCCCAAATAAACTAAATTGCAGACACTTAAATTTTAAGACTATTAAATCTCTCCCTGTGGTCTATAAAAATTGTTTGACCATTTTTTTAAAAAGACATCTTCATTGATTTAAATAAATTATTATTTTTATAATTGCCTTTTTCATTGTTTAAGCCAAGAGATTGATTATATACTTAAAAACAGAAAGAGAAAAAAAAGGACCTTCCCATTTCTAAAATAATTCCTCAGGAAATGAAGATTTAACAAGAGAGATGATTATCCTTTTCTGTAATTTAACTTTGCATACAGATTAATGTTAGAATTTGAATTTACTTTTCTCCTCCACAAACTCAAATTGTTCCATGAGTGTTTGTTCTTTAAAAGTATTTTATTATTTGATATTGTACATAAACAAAATAACATATATGTGTATATTTAAAAACTAGACACTAAAAATAATGTGACTCTACCTTTGGACTCTCCCCATCCCATCTCTTGATTCCTGGCAGAGGTAACTAAAACACTGAATTTTGGTGTGTTTTTTTCAATTCTTTTGATTTTTTTTCTTAATTTTATCACCGGTTCATATATATTTCATATTATAAGACATATTCTGAGATTTTTTACTTAATGTTATGCTTCTCAGATTCATCATTGTTTCTGTGTAGTTATAGTTCATTCATTTTCACTGCTGTAGAGTATAGTACTTTGTGAATAAATACATTTTAATCTATTCTATTAATGTATATTTGCTTTGATTCTGATTTATTTAAGATTTTTGTGTTCATTTTTAAACATCTTAATATGTATGCTTATTTTATTAGTCTCTACCCTTTCTACACACATGGCAAGCAATAAATTTTCCTTTAAGTGCTACTTCAACAGCATCTCCCAAGCTTGTATATATATAGTATTATCATTCAGTTTTAGGCATTCTTTAATTCCATTGTAATTTTTTAATTATTATATTACATGGAAGTTTTAGAATTTTAAATACTTTAAAATTTCCAAACCTATGGGAATTATAAAGATAATCCTCTTTTAATCAACTTCTAACTTAATTGTGTATTGGTCAGAGAAAATGGTGTATTCTTTGAAATGTGTTGAGCTCTTATCTTATGAACTAATATATTGTCTGCTTTAGTAAATATTCCATATACTATTGAGAATAATGTGCATTTTCTAATAGTTGGAAGCACAATTCTATATCCGTTGAGTCAAGTTTGTGTGTGAAGATACTCTGTATCTTCATTAATTTTTTGAATATTTGAAGTATCAATAGTTGAATAAACTGTATTGAAATCCCCTACTATGATGGAAAGTTATCAGCTTATGCCTATAGTTTTTTCAATTTTTATGTTAAAAACTGTTTTGTAAGTTTTATACTAGTTTAATTATATCTTTCCGGTGAACTGAACATTCATCTTTATATGATAACTTCTGTATTCCTTATAGGGATCTTTTTTTAAGTGTAGTATGTCTGATATTATAATTATTCCAGATTTCTTTTGGTTAGTATTTTATCAGAATTTTTTTTTACATCTTTATTGGAGTATAATTGCTTTACAATGGTGTGTTAGTTTCTGCTTTACAACAAAGTGAATCAGTTATACATATACATATGTTCCCATATCTCTTCCCTCTTGCGTCTCCCTCCCTCCCACCCTCCCTATCCCACCCCTCTAGGTGGTCACAAACCACCAAGCTGATCTCCCTGTGCTATGCGGCTGCTTCCCACTAGCTATCTATTTTACATTTGGTAGTGTATATATGTCCATGCCACTCTCTCGTTTTGTCACAGCTTACCCTTCCCCCTCTGCATTTCCTCAAGTCCATTCTCTAGTAGGTCTGTGTCTTTATTCCTGTCTTACCCCTAGGTTCTTCATGACATTTTTTTTCTTAAATTCCATATATATGTGTTAGCATACGGTATTTGTCTTTCTCTTTCTGACTTACTTCACTCTGTATGACAGACTCTAGGTCCATCCACCTCATTACAAATAGCTCAATTTCGTTTCTTTTTATGGCTGAGTAATATTCCATTGTATATATGTGCCACATCTTCTTTATCTATTCATCCGATGATGGACACTTAGGTTGTTTCCATCTCCGGGCTATTGTAAACAGAGTTGGCTTCTTTAAATATATTTTCTCTTTGCCTTTTATCTGCTACAGTTTCACTGTAGTTTATTGGAACAAGAGCTTCTTTTTATTGTGAAGTGCTTCCAGGACACAATTTTTTTTTCTTTTACCAATGTGGGGGATTCATAGCCATTATTTCTTCAAATATGGTGTCTTAATTTATTTCCTACTGCTGATTAGGAATCTGTTATGTATGTATATTATTTGTTCTCTCTTAACATCTCTTTCAGATTTTTCATCTCCTTGTGTCTCGATGCCATATTTATTCTGATTAGAATTTAATCAGTTCTAATATATATATTCACTAATTATATCTTGAGCTCTATATTATTTTAACTAATCCAATGAGCTTTTATATGTTATATTTTTATTATAAATTACTTTTCAAATCTTATTTGTTATTTTCACAATCTCCTATTGCTTGTCCTTATAAATTTATATTCTATTTCTTAAAACATTTCATATATATTAAATTTTGAATTAGAAAATCTCAGTATTTGAAGTACTTTGTGATATAAATTTGTTGTTTGTTGCTTTTTCAGACTGTTACTCATGATGGTCTTTTTGTGTTTGGGACTTTGATTATGAGGTCCTATTTATTTTTCTTTCCCTCATTTTTATCTGACCTTATCTTTCTTTGTCTCTATTGTCCCTGTCCTGCTCAACTTTTATTCCACTCCTAGCAGCTTCTTACCATTTGAGGGGTCCTGCCTTGAAAGTCAACACTGGCTCATCAGTTTCTCAAGGTCATAGGGTACCTGATGGCATCAGCACTCAGACCTCACGGTGAACACTTTATGCTCACCTGCTAATGACTGGGCAAAGTCCCTCCCAGTTTCAACTGATGATCTCAAGTTGTTCTGACTCACTTTTCAGAAAATATCTGTTGGCTCTAGTAGGGTTCCCTATTTTCAGGTATCTCAGAATCCCCATTGTTTCTTCCTGCTTCCTCTTCTGCAAACACTGATACCTGGTGGGTGTTTGACTGGCCAGTTGTCCCCATTCACAAGTACTTTAGGGTTCACTCCATTTTGTAATAAATATTGTCCATGGCCTTTGCTATCTGTTTTTATGGTGGGATTTGGAGGAGATCTGAAAACTGCCGTCTTCTCAGGAGCCCCTGGGACAGTCATATGTTCATCCCACTGTCTCTGACCTAATAAGGGCGCTTAGCCCCTGCACCCCCACTTTGCTCCTTGTACACTTAGTTTTTGAGTTCCAGTTTTAATATAATCACTTGTCCTCAGGATGACTTCACTTTTCGTGTATCAGCAGGGTTTTGTCCCCTTCCTGGAGCAGGAGGGAGGATTCTGTTTGGAGATTCCTTTACTTCCTCTGAATGCAGCACTACAACAAAAGATGTGATTTCGTAGTTGTCGTTATTGTCTACCATAGTATCAGAAGTAATAGTGCCTAAGAGTTTTTTTAATGTCACCCACAAATCTTTTTTGTTTTTTGGTTTTTTTTTGCGGTACACGGGCCTCTCACCGTTGTGGCCCCTCCCACTGCGGAGCACAGGCTCCGGACGCGCAGGCTCAGTGTCCATGGCCCACGGGCCCAGCCGCTCCGCGGCATGTGGGATCCTCCCGGACTGGGGCACGAACCCGCGTCCCCTGCGTCGGCAGGCGGACCCTCAACCACTGCGCCACCAGGGAAGCCCCACAAATCTTGTTTTAACCAAGGTTCATGCCTTACTTTTCTAAATTAAAAAGTAAAATATCTGATAGCCTCGTTCCAAACAGCTGTATAAAATTAAATTTGTTATTAAAACTTTAGACAATCTTAATCATAGAATCCTCAATTTAATCTTCTTTCAAACCAAACCATCCTCATCCTCAGTTAATACATAAAGACACAAACCTTTGAAAAAGGAAAACATGCCTTCTTGTGGTATATATATGAAAACTTAATTCAGGATAAAATGATTGACTCCCTTTTTTATTGGAGGCCCCTTGGTGAAATGGAATCTTATTGGATATCACTTGCTGCAATGGAATGTTGATGGATACTAACATCAGTGTAGTTTTTGTTAAAAACAAATTAGCAATGAATACATGGTAGAATTACGAAAGTCCTCACAGGGTAGTGGCTGATAACAGGGAAACTGGTTTCAGATGGACTGGGTTCCCATCATGACTTAAAAGCTTGGGTAAATTGCTTAACATCTTTGTGCTTAGTAGTCTTATTTTTTTCAATGTGAATAGTGATAATAAAATTACCTAATTGAAATTTGGGGAAGATGAAGTAAGATAAAAAAGAGTGCATAAGTGACTGGTGCATAGTAAGTGATCATTAATTGCTATCTGTGAGGATGATGATGATAATGATGAAAATAGGTTACTTCCCTTGTTAGAGATAGGCTTTGCTTATAAGATTTTGTGTCAAAATGGATGAAACAATGAGATAAAATAAAAATTTAAAAATCTCACTTATTTTGGGGTGAACTTAAAACAATCCTACTTTTTTAGAAAATGAGTGCTTAAATTCATGGAGATTTTGTTCCAGGAGAAAAAATAATGGCGCACTTACTTTTGGCCGAAGCCTTCTAAATAGGCACTAGCTGCAGTGCTCATCCCCTGTGATCACACCTTCTAGATCCCAGAGAAAGTCTGTGTATAAGGCATAGTTGGTGAAATGTTTGTCACTGTCCATTATTAGTCTTCGGGTACCAGCAATGTGGCCACGTTCATTTACTGGTGATGGTAAGTTGTTCTGACATTACCCTCAAAACAGTTGTGTCTTATCCCTAGAGTGACGGGACAGACACTCAGAAAGGATTACATACTTCATTGAATACCCTTGGCTTCACTGTGTGCAAAAGTCCAAATGTGAATTGTTTCTGCATACTTTATTACTCCCTGCGGGCAATTCCAAGAATCTGTGGAGATTGCTCAGTGTAGCAGTTAATTTTCTTTAAAACTCATGATCATTTTAAATAATAGAATGTATAGAAGGAGCATTTCACACCTGACAGCTAAAATAGACTAGCTGTCAAGTGTTGCCTTGAACTACTATAGATTCTTAGGATGTCTTGAAAAAACATAAACTCTTAGACTATAATATTCTATCAGGCTATTTACAGATAATCTATCAAAAAATCAGCTGAGAAAATAATTTGGAGCTTTCAATATTTCTGCAGACACAAGATGATGCTGTGAATTAGATAAAGTAAGAAGAGTGAGGAAGAATACAAAAATCCAGGCTAAGTTACTTTTGTGTCTGTGCCTAAGGATCCTAGATGCTTACCTATGAGTACTTCCTGAAACTCTGCACAAATCAGAATAGACTGCCAGTAGAAATAAACATGCAGTAACTGCTGGTACATACACATGCATTATTTAGGTAGTTTTTATTTATTTATCCTGTTTGCTAAGAGAATGCAGAGCAAACTGGGCACTACACAGGAAAATGTTATCTGTAAAAATAAGAAAAATAAATTTAACAGTCTATGCTATCAATGTGGATTCTTTAAAATTGTCCTTCTCTCCAAATTACAATCTCTTTTAATCTTTTCCCTTTTTTACCCACCACTACCCTCTCATGCTCAGGTGAAGAAGCATTGCTTCTTTATCACTCCATGTTCCTCCTTGACTCCATCCTTTCTTGCTTCCCCTGCTCCCTCAATCCCACATCTTCAGTTCTCACTCTAAGAGATCCTCTTCCCCCTGCTGACAAATATCTTCAGATGATTCCCTTGTATAAAATGTCTCTTACCATTTCAATTACTGAAGCTCTTGTGCTTTGGTTCTGCTTCCATTTACACCCACACTTCTGAACTAAGTTTCCCACCAATTCTTCACCACCTCTTCAGTCTTTAATTCCATGAAATCTGAAAATTAACCCTAACAATTTCCAGAAATAGTGCTCTTTTTAATTTTTTTAAATTTTTCTTTCTTTATATGTTCCCATATCTCTTCCTTCTTGCGTCTCCCTCCCTCCCACCCTCCTTAATCCACCCCTCTAGGAGGTCACAAAGGGCCAACCTGATCTCCCTGTGCTATGCGGCTGCTTCCCACCAGCCATCCACTTCACGTTTGGTAGTGTATATATGTCCATGCCACTCTCTCACTTTGTCCCAGCTTACCCTTCCCCCTCCCCATATCCTCAAGTCCATTCTCTAATAGGTCTGTGTCTTCATTCCTGTCTTGTCCCTAGGTTCTTCATGACCACTATTTTTTCTTTTTAGATTCGATATATATGAGTTAGCATACGGTACTTGTTTTTCTCTTTCTGACTTACTTCACTCTGTATGACAGACTCTAAGTCCATCCACCTCACTACAAATAACTCACTTTTGTTTCTCTTTGTGGCTGAGTAATATTCCATTGTACATATGTACCACATCTTCTTTATCCATTCATCTGTTGATGGACACTTAGGTTGCTTCCATGTCCTGGCTATTGTAAATAGAGCTGCAATGAATATTTTGGTACACGACTCTGTTTATTTATTTATTTTGCGGTACACGGGCCTCTCACTGCTGTGGCCTCTCCCATTGCGGAGCACAGGCTCTGGACGCGCAGGCTTAAGCGGCCGTGGCTCACAGGCCCAGCCGCTCCGTGGCATGTGGGATCCTCCTGGACCGGGGCACGAACCCGCATCCCCTGCACTGGCAGGCGGACTTCCAACCACTCCGCCACCAGGGAAGCCCACGATTCTTTTTGAATTATGGTTTTCTCAGGGAATATGCCTAGTAGTGGGATAGCTGGGTCGTATGGTAGTTCTATTTTTAGTTTTTCAAGGAACCTCCATACTGTTCTCCATAGTGGCTGTATCAATTTACATTCCCACCAACAGTGCAAGAGGGTTCCCTTTTCTCCACACCCTCTCCAGCATTTATTGTTCGTAGATTTTTTGATGATGGCCATTCTGACTGGTGTGAGACGATATCTCATTTTGTATTGATTTGCATTTCTCTAATGATTAATGATGTTGAGCATTCTTCCATGTGTTTGTTGGCAATTTGTATATCTTCTTTGGAGAAAGGCCTATTTAGGTGTTCTGCCACTTTTGGATTGGGTTTTTTGTTTTTTTTGACATTGAGCTGCATGAGCTGCTTGTAAATATTGGAAATTAATCCTTTGTCAGTTGCTTCACTTGTAAATATTTTCTCCCATTCTGAGGGTTGTCTTTTCGTCTTGTTTATGGTTTCCTTTGCTGTGCAAAAGCTTTGAAATTTCATTAGGTTGCATTTGTTTATTTTTGTTTTTATTTCCATTTCTCTAGGAGGTGGGTCAAAAAGGATCTTGCTGTGATTTATGTCATAGGGTGTTCTGCCTGTGTTTTCCCCTAAGACTATTAGAGTGTCTGGCCTTACATTTAGGTCTTTAATCCATTGTGAGTTTATTTTTGTGTATGGTTTTAGGGAGTGTTCTAATTTCATTCTTTTACATGTAGCTGTCCTGTTTTCCCAGCACCACTTATTGAAAAGGCTGTCTTTCTCCATTGTATATTCTTGCCTCCTTTATCGAAGATAAGGTGACCATAGGTGCGTGGGTTTATCTCTGGGCTTTCTATCCTGTTCCATTGAGCTATATTTCTGTTTTTGTGCCAGTACAATACTGTCTTGATTACTGTAGCTTTGTAATATAGTCTGAAGTCAGGGAGCCTGATTCCTCCAGCTCCATTTTTCTTTCTCAAGATTGCTTTGGCTATTCGGGGTCTTTTGTGTTTCCATACAAATTGTGAAATTTTTTGTTCTAGTTCTGTGAAAAATTCCAGTGGTAGTTTGGTAGGAATTGCATTGAATCTGTAGATTGCTTTGGGTAGTAGAGTCATTTTCACAATGTTGATTCTTCCAATCCAAGAACATGGTATATCTCTCCATCTATTTGTATCATCTTTAATTTCTTTCATCAGTGTCATAATTTTCTGCATAAACGTCTTTTGTCTCCTGAGGTAGGTTTATTCCTAGATATTTTATTCTTTCTGTTGCAGTGGTAAATGGGAGTGTTTTCTTAATCTCATGTTCAGGTATTTCATCATTAGTGTATAGGAATGCAAGAGATTTCTGTGCATTAATTTTCGATTGTGCTACTTGACCAAATGCATTGATTAGCTCTAGTAGTTTTCTGGTAGCATCTTTAGGATTCTCTATGTATAGTATCATGTCATCTGCAAACAGTGACAGCTTTACTTCCTCTTTTCCAATTTGGATTCCTCTTATTTCTTTTTCTTCTCTGATTGCTGTGGCTAAAACTTACAAAACTATGTTGAATAATACTAGTGAGAGTGGGAAACCTTGTCTTGTTCCTGATATTAGTGGAAATGCTTTCAGTTTTTCACCATTGAGGACGATGTTGGCTGTGGCTTTGTCATATATGGCCTTTATTATGTTGAGGAAAGTTCCCTCTATGCCTACTTTCTGGAGGGTTTTTATCATAAATGGGTGTTGAAGTTTGTCGAAAGCTTTCTCTGCATCTTTTGAGATGATCATATGGTTTTTCTCCTTTGATTTGTTAATATGGTGTATCACATTGATTGATTTCCATATATTGAAGAATCCTTGCATTCCTGGGATAAATCCCACTTGATCATGGTGTATGATCCTTTTAATGTACTGCTGGATTCTATTTGCTAGTATTTTGTTGAGGATTTTTGCATCTATGTCCATCAGTGATATTGGTCTGTAGTTTTCTTTCCTTGTGACATCTTTGTGGTTTTGGTATCAGGGTGATCGTGGCCTCATAGAATGAGTTTAGGAGTGTTCCTACCTTTGCTATATTTTGGAAGAGTTTGAGAAGGATAGGTGTTAGCTTTTCTCTAAATGTTTGATAGAATTTGCCTGTGAAGCCATCTGGTCCTGGGCTTTTGTTTGTTGGAAGATTTTAAATCACAGTTTCAATTTCAGTGCTTGTGATTGGTCTGTTCATATTTTCTATTTCTTCTTGGTTCAGTCGCGGAAGTTTGTGCATTTCTAAGAATTTGTCCATTTCTTCCTGGTTGTCCATTTTATTGGCATATAGTTGCTTGTAGTAATCTCTCATGATCCTTTGTATTTCTGCACTGTCAATTGTTACTTCTCGTTTTTCATTTCTAATTCTATTGATTTCAGTCTTCTCTCTGTTTTTCTTGATGAGTCTGGCTAATGGTTTATCAATTTTGTTTATGTTCTCAAAGAACCAGCTTTTAGTTTTATTGATCTTTGCTATAGTTTCTTTCATTTCTTTTTCATTAATTTCTGATCTGATCTTTATGATTTCTTTCCTTCTGCTAACTTTGGGGTTTTTTTTTTTGTTTGTTTCTTCTTTCTCTAATTGCTTTAGGTGTAAGTTTAGGTTCTTTATTTGAGATGTTTCTTCTTTCTTAATGTAGGATTGTATTGCTGTAAACTTCCCTCTTAGAACTGCTTTGCTGCATCCCATTGGTTTTGGGTCGTCGTGTTTTCATCCTTTTTTTCTAGGTATTTTTTGATTTCGTCTTTGATTTCTTCAGTGATCTCTTGATTATTTAGTAGTGTATTGTTTAGCCTTCATCTGTTTGTATTTTTTTACAGATTTTTTTCCTGTAATTGATATGTAGTCTCATAGCACTGTGGTCAGAAAAGATACTTGATACGATTTCAATTTTCGTAAATTTACCAAGGCTTGATTTGTGACCCAAGATATGATCTATCCTGGAGAATGTTCCATGAGCACTTGAGAAGAATGTGTATGCTGTAGTTTTTGGATGGAATGTCCTATAAATATCAATTGAGTCCATGTAGTTTAATGTATCATTTAAAGCTTGTGTTTCCTTATTTATTTTCATTTTGGATGATCTGTCCATTGGTGAAAGTGGGGTGTTAAAGTCCCCTACTATGATTGTGTTACTATCGATTTCCCCTTTTATGGCTGTTCGCATTTGCCTTATGTATTGATGTGCTCCTATGTTGGGTGCATAAATATTTACAATTGTTATATCTTCTTGTTGGATTGATCCCTTGATCATTCTGTAGTGTCCCTCTTTGTCTCTTGTAATACTCTTTGTTTTAAAGTCTATTTTGGCTGATATGAGAATTGCTGCTCCAGCTTTCTTTTGATTTCCATTTGCATGGAATATCTTTTTCCATCCCCTCACTTTCAGTCGTATGTGTCCGTAGGTGTGAAGTGGGTCTCTTGTAGACAGCATATATATGGGTCTTGTTTTTGTATCCATTCAGCTGGTCTATGTCTTTTGGTTGGAGCATTTAGTCCGTTTACATGTAAGGTAGTTACCGATATGTATGTTGCTATTACCATTTTCTTAATTGTTTTGGGTTTGTTATTGTAGGCCTTTTCCTTCTCTTGTGTTTCCTGCCCAGAGAAGTTCCTTTAGCATTTGTTTTAAAGCTGGTTTGGTGGTGCTAAATTCTCTTAGCTTTTGCTTGTCTGTAAAGGTTTTAATTTCTCCATCAAATCTGAATGAGATCCTTCCTGGGTAGAGTAATTTTGGTTGTAGGTTTTTCTCCTTCATCACTTTAAATATGTCCTGCCACTCCCTTCTGGCTTGCAAGGTTTCTGTTGAAAGATCAGCTGTTAACCTTATGAGGATTCCCTTTTGTGTTATTTGTTGTTTTTCCCTTGCTGCTTTTAATATTTTTTCTTTGTATTTAATTTTTGATAATTTGATTAATATGTGTGTTGTTCTGTTTCTCCTTGGATTTATCCTGTATGGGACTCTCTGTGCTTCCTTGACTTGATTAACTATTTCCTTTCTCATATTAGGGAAGTTTTCAACTATAATCTCTTCAAATATTTTCTCAGTCCCTTTCTTATACTCTGCTTCTTCTGGGACCCCTATCATTAGAATGTTGGTGCATTTAATGTTGTCCCAGAGGTCTCCTAGACTGTCCTCAGTTCTTTTCATTCTTTTTTCTTTATTCTGCTCTGCAGTAGTTATTTCCACTACTTTTTCTTCCAGGTCACTTATCCATTCTTCTGTCTCAGTTATTCTGCTATTGATTCCTTCTTGAGAATTTTTAATTTTATTTATTGTGTTGTTCATCATTGTTTGTTTGCACTTTAGTTCTTCTAGATCCTTGTTAAACGTTTCTTGTGTTTTCTCCATTCTTTTTCCAAGATTTTGTATCATCTTTACTATCGTTACTCTGAATTCTTTTTCAGGTAGACTGCTTATTTCCTCTTCATTTGTTTGGTCTGCCGGGGTTTTACCTTGCTCCTTCATCTGCTGTGTTTTTCTCTGTCTTCTCATTTTGCATAACTTACTGTGTTTGGGGTTTCCTTTTCACAGGCTGCAGGTTTATAGTTCCCATTGTTTTGGTGTCTGCCCCCAGTGGGTAAGGTTGGTTCTGTGGGTTGTGTAGGCTTCCTGGTGGAGGAGACTAGTGCCTGTGTTCTGGTGGATAAGGCTGGATCTTGTCTTTCTTGTGGGCAGCACCACATCAGGTGGTGTGTTTTGGGGTGTTCGTGACCTTATTATGATTTTAGGCAGCCTCTCTGCTAATGGGTGGGGTTATGATCCTGTCTTGCTAGTTGTTTGGCATAGGATGTCCAGCACTGTAGCTTGCTGGTCATTGAGTGGAGCTGGGTCTTAGCGTTGAGATGGAGATCTCTGGTAGAGCTTTCGCTGTTTGATATTACGTGGAGCTGGGAGGTGTCTGGTGGACCAATGTCGTGAACTAGGCTGTTCCACCTCAGAGGCACAGGCGTGACACCCGGCTGGAGCACCAAGACCCTGTCAGCCACACAGGTCAGAAAAAAGGGAGGAAATAAGAAAGAAAAGAAAAGAAAAGAAAGAAAGAAAGAAAGAAGGAAGGAAAGAGGGGGGGAGGGAGGGAGGAAGGAGGAAAGAAAGAAAGAAAAATAATAAAGTTATTAAAAAATTGTTAAAAGTTTAAATGTAACAAATAAAAAAGAAAGAAAGAAGAGAGCTACCAAATCAAAAAACAAATCCACCAATGATAACATGTGCTAAAAGCTATACTAAAAAAAAAGCAAAACCAGAAACAAACAGACAGACAGACAGAACCCTAGGACAAATGGTAAAAGAAAAGCTATACAGACAAACTCACACAAAGAAGCATGCACATACGTCTACAGTTGCTCCCAAATTCCACCGCCTCAATTTTGGGATGATTCATTGTCTATTCCGGTATTCCAGAGATGCAGGGTACAGCAAGTTGATTGTGGAGATTTAATCCTCTGCTTCTGAGACTGCTGGAGAGATTTCACTTTCTCTTCTTTGTTCGCACAGCTCCTGGGGTTCAGCTTTGGATTTGGCCCCGCCACTGTGTGTAGGTCGCCTGAGGGCGTCTGTTCCCGCTGAGACAGGAGGGGGTTAAAGGAGCAGCTGCTTCGGGGTCTCTGGCTCACTCAGGCTGGGCAGGGGGAGGGAGGAGTATGGATGCGTGGCGAGCCTGCGTTGGCAGAGGCCGGCGTGACGTTGCACCAGCCTGAGGCGCGCCGTGCGTTCTCCTGGGGAGGTTGTCCCTGGATCACGGGACCCTGGCAGTGGCGGGCTGCACAGGCTCCTGGGAGAGGAGGTGTGGAGAGTGACCTGTGCTCGCACACAGGCTTCTTGGTGGCGGCAGCAGCGGCCTTAGCGTCTCATGCCCGTCTCTGGGGTCCGTGCTGATAGCCACGGCTCGCACCGTCCCTGGAGCTCGTTTAGGCGGCACTCTTAATCCCCTCTCCTCGAGCACCCCAAAGCAATGGTCTCTTGCCTCTTAGGCAGCTCCAGAGTTTTTCCCGGACTCCCTCCTGGCTAGCTGTTGTGCACTAGCCCCCTTTAGGCTGTGTTCATGCCGCCAGCCCCAGTCCTCTCCCTGCGATCCGACCTCTGAAGCCCGAGCCTCTCCCAGCCCCCGCACTCCCCGGCGGGTGAGCAGACAAGCCTCGGGCTGGTGAGTGCTGGTTGGCACCAATCCTCTGTGCAGGAATCTCTCTGCTTTGCCCTCTGCACCCCTGTTGCTGCGCTCTCCTCTGCGGCTCCGAACCTTCCCCCCCCCGCCACCCGCAGTCTCTGCCCGCGAAGGGGCTTCTAGTGTGTGGAAACCTTTCCTCCTTCACAGCTCCCTCCCACTGGTGCAGGTCCCGTCCCTATTCTTTTGTCTCTGTTTTTTCTTTTTTCTTTTGCCCTAGCCAGGTACGTGGGGAGTTTCTTGCATTTCAGGAAGTCTTCTGCCAGCATTCAATAGGTGTTCTGTAGGAGTTGTTCCACATGTAGATGTATTTCTGATGTATCTGTAGGGAGGAAGGCGATCTCCACGTCTTACTCCACCGCCATCTTGAAGGTCTCCCCAAACTAATAGCTCTTAAAAACTTGTGTCTATAGCTCCAATTCAGTGAGTATAAAGAGCTATACAAATGCCAGCCCGTAATACCAACATGTTCAAAAGATCAAAATCGTAGCCACACAGACAAGAACTCCCATTTGTTCAATGACTCTGCTACAGTGGACACATCTGCTTTAGATGGACGGTTGGATTTCCTGATATTTATGGTTCCTTTGGAATCTAAGTTTCTATGTAAGTATAGGATGGAGTCTACAATTTGAAACTCAAGATAATACATTTTTATTCTTCATTATTTGGAATATGATTGCCTACATTACTTATAGTGGCTAGGCAAACAGAACAGATATTATACTTTCCTCTTCATCGTCATTACCATTTCCAAAGGCAACAGGGTAACTCGTGTATTCGTCCACACTTAAGGAAAACAGATTGTTGGAAGAGCAGAGGGCCACGCTTAGAGGAACACTGTTTTATCTCTGCTCTGTACAAGTGCATGGCTCACGTGTAACTTTGACTCTGTCTGAGCATGTTGGCAGATACTTGTTGAGCAATATAATGCATAGGTTCTGGAATCAGAGAGTACTGAGTTTAGAAGGCCATTCTCAAAAGGTAGAATGGCATAGTGGTTAACAACACAGTCTCTGGAACCCAAATGCTTGAGTATGAATCCTGATTTCCCCACTTACTAGCTCTGGGACCTTGACTTTCTATCCTTCAATTATCTCTTCTGTAAAATGGGAATAATAATAGTGCCCTCCTCACAGATTTGCTGAGGAGGTGAAATGTGTTACTATTTGTGCTTAGTACAACTGATGGGACATTATAGGTGCTCTCTTTGTGCCATAAATGTAAATCCTCATTCAAGTGGATCTGACTCAGGCAAGTTGGGATTCATGCTCTAGCCCTGCCACTCACTCATTTTATGACCTTGGGCAGCACTTAACCCCTCTCTGCTCTATCTATACAGGAGATTTAAAATAAGAGCACCTACCTCAGAGAGGTGTTGTAGGGATTGAATGTGCTATACATGTGAAATTACTTAATAGGACCCAGCATGTGGTAAGTGTTAGGAAATACTATTATTGCTATCATTAAAAGTGATGTTGTCTCAGGACTTCCCTGTTGGCGCAGTGTTTAAGAATCCACCTGCCAATGCAGGGGACATGGGTTCAAGCCTGGGAAGATCCCACATGCCACAGAGCAACTAAGCCTGTGCGCCGCAACTACTGAGCCTGCGCTCTAGAGCCCGCGAGCCACAACTACTGAAGCCCGCACGCCTAGAGCCCATGCTCCGCAACAAGAGAAGCCACCACAATGAGAAGCCCGCGCACCGCAATGAAGACTAGCCCCTGCTCTCCACAACTAGAGAAAGCCCATGCACAGCCATGAAGACCCAACGCAGCCAAAAAAAAAAGAAAGTGATGCCTCAACTCTCCCAGTTTTGTCCATTAACTCAATACACATCAATTCTAAACTTTTCCAGACATCTTGCCTTCTCTGTCTTGCTTCTTTCTAGACACTTGCAATTTCATGACTGGCCAACACCACAACTGAACTCAAAGAAAACGAAACTTTTCATGATCCCCAGCTAATAAGCGCCTCTTAGGTTTCCCTCCTTGCTGGGAATAACACCACTACCTTCCTCCAAGCTCAAATAGTGGATGGTGCTATCCCTTATTGTATTCATCACTTTCACTCACACATGCCCAATTCTATTTAACTCTGCATAGAAAGCCTCATTTACTCTCAGCTCCTTCAGTGACTCCTAGTTGCAGAAATCATGGTTTCTAGGTTGACTATTAAAATGCATTCCCAATTTCTTTCTCTGAATCCATTCTCTTATGTTCTAGGCTTGTTTTTACTAAGTACATCTAAAATATTATTTCTCTCTTGAACAACCTTCATTTGCCATGACATTAAATAGAGACAACTCAGCCTGATCTGTAAACACCTTGCACATGACGATCCTATCCAACCTTTCCAGATGTGGTTCTCCTACCGTCCTCAGCATTTACCGTGCTCCTCAACTATCCTCTGTCCTTTGCTGGATCTAGTCTTTCTTCATAGTCTTTCTAACTACCCCTCCGCCAAAAGCAAGTCACTCAAAATTCCCCTGGCACATTTTCATACTTCTTTTATAATAATGACTGTATCCATTCAGAGTCAAGTATTTTGTCCAAACCACCACTTGCCCAATCAAGGCACAAGTTACAAGAGTAAACGTATTTAGTGCTTTTCTCCATTTTTTGTATTCTGAGTAGTGACAATCGCATGAAGTATTCCTAGATCAGTAAACTGTTACTGTTAAGTTGCTTACACAGAGATTGCATGTCTACGGCAATTGCCCTAGGCTTACAGTTTACCTTGTGCCTCTGTTCTCCTGGTTAGCCTGAGTGATTGACGTGTGACTCCGTTCTTGCCAGATTTTATCACCTGGAGCTAGTTTACTCTGGTTCAGAATACTGATTTTGCAAAAGAGAGGAAGCTTAGGTTGTTATTCTATCCATATTTATTTCCCCATGAGTAACAAATAGATCCAGAGAATAGGTGCCTTAGTTTTAAGTGTGCTATTACCTACAAAAGTAAAATCTATATTTCTTGTACAAGTACCTTGTAACATTTTAATTTTGTAAACATCCTTCATAGAAATTAGCAGATTTTGACTGCACAATTAAATATAGTTATTACTTGATTCATCTAAGAACTGATATCTTTAAAAAATAAGTATTATTTTACTTAAAAATATCATTTAATCATTCCCTGATTTATAATTGTTGATAGGATAGTTTTAGGTCACTTAATTCAGTATTTAATTGAGTTAAGCCTGTATTTAAATATTTTAAAAACTAATTAGGTTGAAACGTTAATAATTCACCATAAAAAATGCTAGCAATTTTGTTTCTTTTTCCCATTTTGTTCTTTTACATAGTAACATCTCTTCCTGAAGGTCACATTTCTTCCCTATTAGAGAAAATTTGTATACTAACTTATTTTACCCCTTTTGTATTTGTGGACAGCTGGTATGCAAAATCTGAATAAACAATACAAAAATGACCCTCTTTCCAATCATGACAAGTGCTAAAAAATTGATATAAAAATTTAAAGATCATTTAATTATATTAGAATGATCTCCGACTTAAAGTTACTCCCGCATTATTCCACTATGTACCTTTTAAGTAGACTACACAAAAGACCAAGCGATATACCTAATGCACCTGAAGAGTCATCATTTATATATTTGAGTTTTGTTCAGCTTTTAATGCCTTTTCATTGCCTTTACAATTGTCAGAAGTCAGTCAGCTAATAAAATACATGGGCAGAGATTTTCCTCTTGATCTGCCATATGTGTATGAATTTATTTACCTCAAATTCCCGAAATTCCAAAAGTGATTGTGGTTTCGGGAAGCAGTTTTAGGAGTCAGAGGAGGACAAGCATGTTTGGGAGGGTCACTGCAAGCTCTCCTTGCCCTAGCCAGACTTTGCTGGCCTGCTGACCACAGTCCTGGCACAGCATCTATTTCCTCCCCACCCTCTGCCCAAGTCAGAGAAGTTACCTTATTTATCACAAAGTTCTTATTCATAGAGACACTTCATGCTGAGTTTATAGATTAAGAGACCCTCTAGCTCTTAAAAACCTTTAAATACAATATTTCCTCTTTGGGAAATCTGAGAAATAGATCATGAATTGATATGTCTTTCTTTACTCTCTAGGAGAAGATTCTGAAGATGTACCAGCTTCAACGAAAGCTAAAGGTAAAATTGTTATCTTCAGTTCACTATGAGTTTTCTCTTAAGTCTGCAATATTTTTTCTGTTTGTTTTATTTAACTATTCTTGATCTGGTTTTCAGCTTTACCTAAGCAATGTTTAGAGGTAGACTTATTTGTAAACAAACAGTTTTTATACGTTATTTGGAAAACATATATATGTATATCCATATATTGAAACCTAACTGGTCACTGATATATTTACAAGTAATTATTGAATAATTAGTTGGCCAATCTGCTTACAATAGCAATATTTCAAAATTATCATTTCACCAGGGATTGGGGAGATGTTATTTGACAGCAGGAGGTTCACATAAATGTTCAAATATGAGATTGATGTGTTTATTAAGAAAAATTAAGATAACTTGCCTATGCTGGCAACAATAGCATAGAGGAAAGATGGAAGGAAGGAAGGAAGGAAGGAAGGAAGGAAGGAAGGAAGGGAGGGAGGGAGGGAGGAAGGGAGGAAGGGAGGGAGGGAGGGAGGGAGGAAGACAGATCTCAAACCTCAGAAAAATTTGCTACAACCAGATACATGACCTTAGGCGAGTATTTCCAGGACTAAATTTCCTCATCTGTATTGTAAGGTTTTCAACTAATTTAATTTAATGCATTTTTTTCCTGAAGGGTTTCCTGGCTTCCTAGTTTGGCTTGTTATGTGATAGATATTTGCTATTCTACTTCGAGACTTGCCTGTGGACAATAAGAGTTTACCTAAGAGGTGTTCTTGTCATCAAAATATAAGTGTTGTGGCAGTGTCTGGAATTAATTGACAGTGTGGAAAATAGCACTTTGAGAAAAGACACAAGAGAATAGTTTTCTGATTCTTATGAAATGATTTACACTCGTCTTAAGATATTTTTGAATACTAAAATTTTTAGATTTTTTAAAAATTGAATTATTAAGAACTATAACTTTTAATATATTTTTAAATTTCTAGACCATAGCTTCTCAAACAATTTTATACACAAATCATTTGGAAATCTTGTTAAAATGAAATAAGTTGAGGTTGGGGACCAAGAACTGTGTTTATATCAGTTTCCCAAGTGATGCTGAAACTGCTGGCACATGGATCACACTTTGAGAAGGAAGTTTTTTGAACTCATTTAGAATTTGATGAAATCTAAAACCTGCTTTAGATGAAACACACACACACACTCATATCTTAACATTTCATAGTTTTACAGGAAACTCGCAAAAGTTCATCTGTGGACACCAGTTAAGAACTTCTAACCTGGGAAAGGGGGTTCAAATGGATAGTGTCAAATTATCCTTTGTGAGATATACACATGGTGCATGTCACTCAAGCAAAAGAGTCCTTGAGAAGGAAAGGATACAGAATACTAGCCTGCTGCTATTCTTTCAGGACAAGGATGATCATTAAAACTTATGTCTCTCACAAATTTAAAATTATTTTGACTAAAATGTTTGTTTCATAGCCAGATTCCATCCTTACCATATTATAACTCTGAGCATCAAAAACCTCTTCTGAGAAAGGAATGGGTGTCAGCTAGCCCTCCATTAACATCAGGACCAGTTTCTATCTGAACAATCGCCTGTAACATTTCCCATTCTTTTCTTTCATTGCCTCCTCTTCTACTCCTGGATCTTACCTACTAAATTTTGTAGTTAAAGGCTGAACAGAATCTGAATAAGAACCTAGAGTATGTTCTAAGGAGGGCAAGTAGCTCCTGTTTCTTTCATACTGTGCATTTTTTGGCATTTTTCAGTTCCCTACATATTTGTATAATAGCTGTGAATGTACAAGTTATTTACTTTCATATTTTTGTATCTACTAGAAGAAGCTGAAGATGTGTCTTCCACAAAGAAGCAAAAAAGTAAGTTTTTTTAAAAAGATTAAAACTACTGAGGCATTCTGTAGATGGTATATATAAATTGAAACTTTAGACTCCCTTAAGAAGAAAAAGAAGAAGATTTTTAGCACAGACATGAAGAATAACATTACAGTAGGTCTCTTACATTTCAAAGAGAAGTTCTGCATTTTTTGCGTCAGGCAAGTGGCACATATTTGGAGGAATTACAAAGCAATGATGGAAGTGGCACTTACTACAAACCGTTCTACACAGCTCTGACCCTGAGCACTCCAACCGAATCTGTGCTTAAATGCGTGCTACTGTCTGCTTTGTAAAAAGACAGCTGAAGTGATATGCTGAAATTTTTTATATCAAAAAGAAGAAAATGTAGAAATAGGTCTCAGCAATTCAATTGCTTAGAGACTCATTCTAAGAATGAAAGTTCTTTTGGATTGTTCTCGATATATGGCAGGCTCTTAATGTTCAATCTTTGGGATCGTTGATTTTAGAATGCAATCAGTATTCATATGCAGTTACAAAATTCAATGTCCAAGATTCTCATTATTTCAGTACTTCTAAATTAGATATTTTTCTTCAGATGGTAAAGCAATACATCTTGAATTCACATATGCATAAGAGTCATTGCTGGACAGACTAAAGGAAGCAATTTTTAAAATAGGTGTAACCTAAGTTTGCTTCACATAATGCTTTTAAAGTAAAGAATAGACATTTATCTGAGGAAATGATGTCAATCATGTTCTCTGGGTTTCACAATGTTTCTTAGATGTATTTCTGAAGGAAATTACAAAAATGCCCTCTATAATAGAAAATGCCTCCTGTTCTGTATTAATACTTGAATTATTGAAGAAATATTAAGTGCCTACTATGTTCTAGGCACCATTTAGATGCTGGGACTTCTGCAACAGATAAGAGGGATACTCATTATAACCCTTCATATGATCAGGTTGTGTGGAATATAAAGAAATAAGCAGTTTTAATGCGTTCAGATATGGTTGCAAAATCCATAAAGTCAATCTGGGCATGTTTCTGATTTATATAGCAATGCTTTCCCAATTGTTAACCTACTCATAACAAATTGTGGCTTTATCACATAACACTCAAAATCTCTTATTTCATAAATAAATATTAAAACATAATGAGATAGGTGGATTATATTAATGTCAGTTTCATGGTTGTGATATTATAGTATAATTTTGAAAAGATGTTAACCATTGGGGAAAACTAGGTGAAGGATACGTGGGCTCTCTCTGCATTATTTCTTACAACTGTATGCGACTCTACAATGATCTCAAAGTAAAAGGTTTAATTAAAAAGAAGTAAATAAATAAAATAATTCCATTATTTTAGTAAAAAAAAGCACCAAGGTATCAAGTACTTTAAGTTCATTTGGGGATTTACTTGTAGCAAAACAATATTTTCTATTTTCATCTTACCATGAAGCAATTCTATAGTTTGATATTCATGAGCCTTTTATATAAGATCTAGAATAGGCAGCTATGATGGTATTTTCACTAATAACTATTTGACATCAATAAAAGAAATGTCAGAACAGTGCCTACGGATCAGAAGGTTCAGCTGGAAAGTAGCCTGTTGTTGATGGACTCTGCCCCTTTTAGTACTGGTGCTGCCGTTTTCTGCCATCCTTCTGTGTAACCGTCCAACACCCAGGGGTGAGGGGGGTTGTGTTCCTGCCTCTGTCTGAGGCTAGAACAAAATAGAAAACAATTCTGGATGAGATAGAGTGGAAAGGAGAAGGACTAAACTCAAGATTTCTCCAAACTTTTCATCACTAAAAACCCAATGATTAAAGTCAGCTGACATCATGGATGATGAAATCAGAATAATCCCTTGTTGCTTTCCTTGGCTTCTTTCTACACACACTTTGCTTTATTCTACTTCGTAAACCCTTAGGCTCACATGGATTTGGCCAGCACGCCCCTCACCCCCATATCCCACATACCGCTAGCTGCAATTGTCATTCTCTTTCCTGGCCATGTGCAAGAAGTCTGTGGTTGGTTGACAGAATGCAAATGGATACGATGGACCACACTGAAGAGTCAGTAGGGGTCCATCATGGTGAGGAGGGGCTAAACTCACCATCTCTTAACAAAACTGCTACCTGGAAGCCTCGGCTCACTGGGCCCAGAGCTCATGCCGTATCCAATGCGCACACTGCCTCGCTGGGCTTTAAGTCCTTTCCTGTGTTGTTTTCTACTCTGACAACAGAGCTGCTATCTGGAGGCACTGCCCTAGAGAGTAACTGTGCCATCTCAGGAGAGTGCTTGCCTCCAGAGTAAGGGCAAGTGGAAAACCTCAAGACTTTACAAATCACAAGACTCTCTGTGGTGTTATTAACACACGCACGCGCACGCACACACACACACACACACACACACACACACACACGAGTTGGTTACTTTGCATATTGATAAGCTCATGTTTTGAAACCTGTTACTACATACCAGTTTTTCCAAATACTGTGCACATCTAGATTCCTATAAACTAAACACTTTGACTTTCTATGCCAGGCTTTTCTTATTATCATTTTAATAATGGCTTATTATGTGCCAGGAAGGATTTCAAGTGGTTCACATATATGAACTTATTTAATTTCCACAATATTTCTGTGAGGTTTTTTGTTGTTGTCTTGATTTTACATGTGAGGAACTTGCTGGTTGTTGCCAAGGCTATCTGGCTGGAGAACCCATGTCCATATGTATTGTATTAGACTGCCTCACAGTGTTTTACCTCTGTTCCTAATCACATTCTACTTGTTTTAATAAATCATCATCCTCTATTCTTTAGGCCCCATCAGCTTCTTCCAATGTGTCTACTTGGATGGATACAATGGCTATGGATTTCAGTTTCCTGTCACTCCTGCACACCGCCCTGGAGAGAGCTCTGGCCAACCAAGTACTCCAGAACAGAAGCAACAAGGACGATAAGACACATATACACAGCCCTTACAAGTGCTTTAAGACTTTGAAAATAGGATCTTCTGTTTGTCCAGAGTGGCACGTGCAATTGAAATCATATAGTCCAGGGAATTTCTCTGAAAATATTTTACCCTCCTGCCTGGTGTAGAAAGAAAGAGTGAGCAAAGGGATCGAATGATAAGTAGACGAGTTGGAGGGTCTGGCGCTCAAGAATCTGTCATTTGTTTGTTGCTGGGTGTGGGTACTTATATTTTTCTATTTCCACTCGCTGTAGGGTTGTTCACAAATTAGGTTACATTTTACTTAATAATGGTCTTTTAAACATAATTGACACAATGACAAAATGAAATTTCTGGCTTCAGTTAGATATTTACTTTGAAGTGAAAACACGGACTATGCTTCAAGTTTAAAGGGTGTAGGAGCTCATACAAAGGCTGCTCTTTTGCATCATGTAGGTGTCTAAACTCAATTTACCCAGTAAGCTGATGTTTAATAGTTTGTTTTAACATCTTTATTGGATTACAATTGCTTTACAATGGTGTGTTAGTTTCTGCTGTATAACAAAATGAATCAGCTATACATATATCCCCATATCCCCTCCCTCTTGAGCCTCCCTCCCACCCTCCCTATCCCACCCCTCTAGGTGGACACAAAGCACTGAGCTGATCTACCTGTGCTATGCAACTGCTTCTCACTAGTTATCAGTTTTACTTTTGGTAGTGTATATATGTCCATGCCACTCTCTCACTTCATCCCAGCTTACCCTGCCCCCTCCCCGTGTCCTCAAGTCCATTCTCTACGTCTGCGTCTTTATTCCTGTCCTGCGCCTAGGTTCTTCAGAACCATTTTTTTTTTAGATGTTTAATAGTTTGATTTGATTTCTGTCTATCTCTATTTTAGTTGTGACTATGCTCTAAAAATGAGTAACAGTTGCACCAAAGGATGCTTTAAGTTCCTTATGATGCTCTTTTAGAGCTCAAAATATCTCTGACCTTTAGACATGATAAGATGGAGTAGAAATGTTTGATGAATCTTATCTCTAAGATTTGTCTTGAATTACTATTAGGACATTCACTCCAGTGGAAATACACCATCCAGTTAGGAAAGTCTGGTGAATCATTTGTTTAAGTATAAGCAAATGAGATGTAGAATTGTCAGATTTCTGCAGACTGTGCCCTAATGAAAATGTCATCTGGGTGAAATTTTAGATCAATCACTAAATTGGGGTGACAGATACAAGAGTATTTTCATTTCACTTTAATAGGATCATTCTATGGAGTTAAACAGGTTTTATTTCTCAAAAGAGAAAAATATGAATGTCATTAGAGGTGAAGGAATACGTTTTAACCATAAGTGCTTCACGAGATGTCTTACTTATTTTTTAGGTAATTGGTTACCAGTGTCAGTGAAATGAATGACAATCTTTAACTTATTTTGATGATGCATCATTGGGAATAACTACTATAGTTTTGCCATCCTTTTGTCTCCCAGTGATATCAACACTTGTGTTTTTTACCACATTTTTCTATCAACTCTAAAAGTCATGCCAGGGAATTCCCTGGTGGTCCAGCGGTTACGACTCTGTACTTCCACTGCAGGGGGGAAGGGTTCCATGCCTGGTCGGGGAACTATGATCCCTCATGCTGTGTGGCGTGGCCAAAATAATTAAATAAATAAAAGTAGAAGTCATGCCACTGTGACCTTTATCATGTTTACAGTTGCAATTCAACTTATGACACATTAACTCAGGAAATAAATTGAGTTATTCTTTCAGGCTTTATAATTATCTTCAGCGAAGTCTGAAGTAGACAGAGCCGACACTAGCCAAGTCATTTATTTTCAAGGACTGCAACTAAGTTTTTTAGCTCCAAGATGTAGAACTCTGTTTTACTAGACTATCATTAGGGTAGGACATTAGTAACATGTTAATTATTAATAATGAATTTTCAGTGACTTTTGTGAAAAGTTGATCTTGGCCACAGGCTGGTGGACCTAACTTACACCACAAAAGCCAATGGTACAATGAACCAAGATTAATGACACTCCTTACGTGGGGTGCCTAGAAGTGTGTAACTTCAGTACTGACCAGATGGTACCATCTTGTAAAGCCTCTTCATGTAATAATGAAAACTTGTGGAAAGGACAGTGGATGAAGTTTATTGCTCAACTGCTGCCCTAGCTTGTCCAGTTTAATGACTAAAGGAATAGAGAGCAAATATGACAGTTTTCTCAATTTCGTAGAGAAGAATGGTTTCATTCTTTTCCTTCAGTGACTATTGAGCATTTACTCTTTCTAGGGCACTGTGTTAGGCACTGGACTATATAAGAAAAATATCAGCGATAAATTCTTTTCCCAGCGCTATCCTGACACAATATGTGGCCTTGGAAAATTTGCTAAACATACTGCGCTTGTTTCCCTGTGTGTAAAATAGGGATTTCAGGACAAACAACCTTATACCTCACAGATGTACTGTGGAGACTGACAAAATATCTTAATACAGATATGACATAAAAAACATTTTCTGAAATAATACTTTTGGATGTGGCAGTACTTTTCCCTCTGAGTGCATTTCTATATTATTTTATTGTTTCTTTCACGCTCATTATGAAAACTATTTGATAAAAAAGTTAAATATGACGATTTCTTGTAATTAGAATTAGACAAATGAATTATGATGTTAACGATATTAATAATAATTGTTAAGGTTTATCTGCTTAAAGTTACAATGATAAGAGCACATGAAAAATATTAACTAAACTCATCTGTTCGTATGAGTCCATCAAATAAAGTATTTCTAGTCCTTTCATGTTTGTGCTTTACATTTTAAAAGGAAAAGATAAATGGTTGGTTAAAAGTCATTGTCTTTAGTAGTTCACCTATAATTCATGTCATATTGGTCATGAACATGTAAGTAGTTAATAACTGTTTCAGTTCTTCATTTTGTCTAATTGGTATGAGCTACCCATCCCAACTCTTTACTCTGCCCCACACTTTACCTCTTATTAATAGATGAAGGTCTATAGAAAATAACTACCTAAGGTTTTAAATTTACATTTAGTTTTCATAAAGCCTGATAATGGGGCAAAGCTTTTTCGAAATAATTCCCATGAAAAGTGCTGGTATATTGTTTCCTTCTGGTACATCCCTGTCAAAACTCCTCATGGAATTATTGTGGAAACTAAAACTGTATTTTGAGGGACTCATATTATTTCTTTGAGTTATTTTACTGGAAAAATCAGAGAGAATAGCCAATATTATTGCTGATTGAAAACTCAGAGACCATCTAGCCCAACTGGCAGTACAGAAAACAAACCTAGTCCCTATAGAAATGCATAAATTTGCCCAGTCACCAACTGCGTCAAAGCCAGGCCTAGAATATTAGTCTGCTAGCTCCCAAATGCCTTTAACTTTGTACTCAGGGTGCTATTACAAATCTTGGCTACTTTATCCAGCATCTCAAAATTTATTTTTAAATTATAATCGGTGTTAGAAATGTAATCCTGTGTGCAAAGACTTACTTTTTTCTACGTGAGAGCCTAAAAGGACCTTAAGTTGCATTCATTTGCTTTAGAGATAAACTGAATCTCAAAGATGTTAGGTGACTTGCCAAAGGGATTGCTAACTAGTAACAGAACTAGATTGAGAACCGGAATCTTCTGTTTTCTAATCCGCTGCATATAACCCACCCGGTGTGACTCCATATAAGTCTCCACCATCATCAACTTCCTATGTAATTTACACACTCATTAAGATGTGGAAACAGCACAATTTTCCAGGAACAGGGTTTCAGACAGCACTCTTTGCCCTACTCCTTTCAGACCAATACTGCTGCTACCCTGTACCTGTTCCCCTTCAATAATCATATATGACCATAAAACATTTAGAAATTCCTGTGGATGCTTCCCTGTGTGTATAAAAATAGTTTTATTTTTCCACACAGTTTAACTGTAAAAAAGTCAAAAGTCACTGAAAGACCCCAAATAAAAAGAAAACAACTCTCTTTAATCTCAATGCATCCAAAGATGCAGGTTAACAAAATAAGTAAGAAAAACAGATGCTAACAAAAACACATTTAGACTCTAAAGGAAAGCTCCAAATAAATGATGAATTAGTGCATATTAATAATTAGAGTCATACAAATTTCAGAAGAAGTGCACGTTAATAAAGTGGTAATAGCAAAAAAAATATTGGTTTTTCACACAGCCATGTTCAGTTCCAGGCCATGTGCCCTCTTCAAGATCATCAATTTCTGAGTCAATTCTCCATGTTGAAATTTTAGCAAGAACTAACTGCTTGCATTAGGTCATTAGGGCATTTTACTTTTTTTCCCCATTACATCCAAAGCTCTCTTAAATAAGTTAATAAGAGGTTGGGATCCCTCTGAGTAGGAGGGATCCCTCAGGATCTCTCTGAGTAGAGTTTCCAGGTCAGATGTGTTTTCAGAACAAGTCTGCTGTGGTAGAGAGCCCTGTGGCCTAAGGGTCCTCAAACCTGAGGTCAGATTCTAATTCTGGAGTAACTCTGGTCATTCATCTCCTCTGTTCCTCAGCTCTTCATCTCGAAACGAAAACAAATGTTCCTGCCACACAAGGTCATTCATCTTTGGTGAGGAAAGTTACAGGAAAGTACCTTGGAAAGTAATATTGGTAAGACCTTTCAAACTCCTTCTGGTTTTGTTATTAAATGGTCCAGCTATGCTCTGAACTGGAGACCTAGCATTGCTAAGTGTCATGAGCTAAAACAGCAAATGAAAGCCAGACCGGCATGAGCCAAACACAAAAATGGGAACATCACCACTGGCAAAAAAATGTTTGCTTTAAAAAAATTCACTGTTTTGTGTTCTTTTCATGGAGCTGCTATAAATCAGTGGCAGCAGAATATCCTTCAAACCATTGAGTCAGAACCCACGGAGCTTGTAAGATATCTGTGAAAAGGTAGTGCTCTGAATGTAAAGCTGAGACAGAACACCAACTGAGTCTTGTACCCTAGACACTGCCACAGAATCGAACATTTGTTAGAAGGTCTGAAGGTGTTTCAGCAATGTAAGTTAGTGAAGGCGGTGTCAAAATAAATACTACTGCATCTTAAAACAAGTAGCATACGTCTTGGCTTAGAGAATAACTCTCTCTCTCCCTCTCATATTCAGAATTCAATGGCAAATCATTTGTATATTTGTATATATTTGATGCCATCATGGACAGAGTTGGGATGATCTGAAAAGAACGTACATTCTTTAAAAAGGAGGCACTATTTTATAGAAAAGACAAGACAGCTGTGAATTCCAGCAATTTTGAGGGACAAATGTAGCAAACAATTCCATTTTTTCATCTTTGGAACATCTATGCATGAAAAAATATTTTTAAAATTGGGAATTCATTAATGTTGCTCAAAGTCAAAATGGTATTAAAGGTATACATCGAAAGTATCATCTCACCCATCCTTGTTGCTTCAGTTTCCCATCCACTCCTTTACTTCCCACAGCTAATCACATTGACAGATTCTTGTGTATTCATCCTATGAAAATACAAAGGTAAACTAATACATGTTCTCATTTTGATACTTCTCTTACACAAACAGTACATATCATAAACATTGTTCTGTACCTTCCTTTCTTCATCTAATGTATCTTCAATTATTTGTTTATGTCAGTATATACAGAGCTTCCTTATTAATATAGACAAGTATAGATAGATAGATGTATTTTATGCGCACATCTTGAGTGGAGAGCTGGAGGCATGTATTAAACCACCACTCAGGTCAAGATATAGAACCTTAACAGTGCCGCAGAAGCCTCATTCATATCTCATCAAGTTAATATCCCCGGATAACCACTATTCTGACTTTATCATCAAAGAAATGTCTTGACTGTTTTGACCTTCATATAAATGAAATCATAAATTATTCATCTTTATATCCAGTTTCTAGTCTATGTAATTATCATTACACAGGTTAGACTCATTCATATTGTTTACATTCTAAAGAAGCAGTTTATTCATTTTCATTGTTTTATAGTATTCACGTATGTATATACCAAAGAATTTATTTATACATTCTATTGTGGGTGGGTATTTGGACATCTCCAGTTTCTGTCCAGTGTAATAGCACTGCTATAAATATTCTTGTTAGTTTCTTATATTGCATACATATATACATGGGTCAGGGGGATGTTATAGCTCAGAGGTGAATTGTTGACTTATAGAGTATGTGAATGTTCATTTTTAGTAGATAATTCCAAACAGTTTTCTAACTGGTTGTAACAGTTTGCACTCCAACAACAGAGTACGCAATTTCCAGCTGCCTCAATCCTTGCTTATACTTCCTATTGTCATTTTGTTCATTTTAACTTCTAGTGGGTATGTAGTCAAACATCATCACTCTTGTAAATTGGATTTCCCTGATGACCAATGATGTTGAGAACTTTTAATATATTTATTGATCATTTGGAAATCCTCTTTTATATAAAACTTGCTTAAATTTTGTGGACTTTTGTTAAGTAGATTTTTGTCTTTTTTTTTTAAAGGAATACGTTTGGCTTCACATAGATCTAGTTTTGAGTTTTCATATTTTCTTTGTTTCCATGTTTTGCTGAAGATACAAGATTTTGGACCTTTTTAGTTTGTTCATTTATTTTGTTTTTGTAGTTGTTCCATGTAGTTTCCATGAAGTGTCAAGATTGGGAACTCAGCATACACCATGTTTCTATTAGAACCAGAATAACATTCATTTAAAGAAAATAAAATTATTTTTGAAACTAGAAAATAAATTGAATTAAATTGACAGTTCTAAATGGCAGTACTCTATTGCTAATGCCAGAATAGTGTTAAGTTTTTTGATGACTGAAATATAATGCACAGACTTTTTTTTTTTTTTTTTTGCGGTACGCGGGCCTGTCACTGTTGTGGCCTCTCCCGTTGCGGAGCACAGGCTTCGAACGCGCAGGCTCAGCGGCCATGGCTCACGGGCCCAGCCGCTCCGTGGCATGTGGGATCTTCCCAGACCGGGGCACGAACCGGTGTCCCGTGCATCAGCTGGCGGACTCTCAACCACTGCACCACCAGGGAAGCCCCTGCACAGACTTCTATAATTAATAATCATTTGTTTCTTTTCAAGTTAAGTTTCATTTGGTGTGGATGAGGAAATTAAGCAAACTTTTTTGAGAGATGAAGAAATTTTAATTTGTAACTCTTACTTTCTTTAATTCTGAGGATGGTTAGGCAAAGAGTTTTCAATGGGTCATTTTGAGTAACAAAAGTCTGGTGCCTACATTTCAGATATCTGGAAATAATGCCCACTTTTAATCTCATTATGAGTCATATAAAAATATTTTAAAGAAATCAAAAGGTCATGATTCACATCATTAACACCCTCAGCTTTAAAACTGCACCTTTGATGTAAGCAGTCTTTAGTTCTTCTTAGTTCAAAGGAATCTTTGCTTGAAATTGATGATAAATCCCATTCACATTTCATTTTATTCAGTCCCATTAGAGCTTGTAACTAACCCCTTGTCTAGTGAGGAAAGAACTTATCACATGTATGCCTAAAATGACTTAGCTAGACTGCTTACCTCTGCTAAAGCTCTTCAAAATGAAAAGGCTGAAAATGACTTAAATCCATGTTGTTAATATCCATCTTACTGAAATTTGCAATTATAAATCCAATTACAGAGTATTTTTTCATCTGTTGAGTGGCAATTGGTAAATGTTATTTGTCTCATTGGTTATTTCCTATTACTTTCTCCTACAACATGCTAAAACAGAATAAAAATAAAGCATATTTAGTGTGATGATTGCTTAGAGCACATTTTGAGAAATAATATAGAAATCGTGCTTTACATTTTGTGTAAAATGGCCAAAAATAGCATATTTTATATAAAATGGAATGTCTACAGAAGAAAATGGGGCCACAATATAGTTACATTTTCTGTAATTTAATTTCAGTGGTACCACCTTTAGTCAAGTAATGAGCAGCCTTTTGAAATAGAGAAAATAATTTTGAAACAGAGTGAAAGATTTTTATTCTTTGATTACCAGGCCAATTTTTTGGTATATAAAGATACTTTTCATGTACCTAAGAGGGTAAAACTCAAACCAGATTAAAATAATCACAATATTTCCATAGTAGATTAATAATAGAATATATTAGAAATTAAATTAATAATCAAAAGAATCAAGATACTAGCTGATAGTTAATGAGGAGATTGTTTTGTAAATGAAACATCAACTTGATAATCACAGGAACAAGTAACTTTGTCTTTCAGAAATGATTGGTTACCTTAAATTTTTAAAAAATGTATGTTTAAGAAACTTGCTTATTATGCATTTCTTTTTTTATAAATACTTATTTGTTTGGTTGTGCTGGGTCTTAGTTGTGGCAGGTGGGCTCCTTATTTGTGGCTCCAGGGCTCTTTAGTTGTGGCTCACCAGCTTCTTAGTTGTGGCATGTGAACTCTTAGTTGCAGCATACATGTGGGATCTAGTTCCCTGACCAGGGATCGAACCTGGGCCCCTTGCATTGGGAGCTTGGACTCTTATCCACTGTGCCACCAGGGAAGTCCCTGTATTTCTTACTTATAAAATAATATTGATTTGAAAAACAATAAAGTAGTTATGAATAGCTTTAAATGCCTAGAGAAAAATATTGTGAGTATAGAAACTTTGGGTTTGAAGAGATAAATCAGTAATTTGACAAACAGGATAAAGTTCAGAACAATTTATTGATTTGCCTAAGATCACAAGCTTGTTCCAAGCAGAACTGAAATGTGATGTGATTTTTTTTTTTTTTTTTTTTTTTTTTTTTTGCGGTACGCGGGCCTCTCACTGTTGTGGCCTCTCCCGTTGCGGAGCACAGGCTCCAGACGTGCAGGCTCAGCGGCCATGGCTCACCGGCCTAGCTGCTCCGCGGCATGTGGATCTTCCCGGACCGGGGCACGAACCCGTGTCCCCTGCATCGGCAGGCGGACTCTCAACCACTGCGCCACCTGGGAAGCCCCGTGAAGCGATTTTTGATAGCATATAGCTAGCAAAATGAAAATCAAGTGATCTACCTAATTTTACTTTCCACAATAATATTAACTTAACGATATGAGTATGATGAAAGATTTGCTATATTTTATAAAATTTGTTATTAAAACCAATTATTTATACTGTGTTTAAGATGTTCACTGCTGGGAATTCCCTGGAAGTCCAGTGGGTAGGACTCAGCGCTCTCACTGCCGGGGTTCGATACCTGGTCGGGGAACTAAGATCCTGCATCCCACATGCCACACCAGGCAGCCAAATAAATAAATAAATAAAATTTCTTCAGTTTCTTCTGTTACATTTACTGTTCCCTTCTGTTAAATAATTAAATGATATGTTCTTTATTTTAAACTTTAAGACAAGGACCACTGTAGTGTTTTTTTATTGGTCACAATTGTGCATTTTTCTTAAATAATCTTGCAGATAGGAGCCCTCAGTCAAGCAGTATTTTGCAGTAGAGTGAGTATGAGCATGATAGCCATGCCTATCTAATAACCCACTTGTGATGAAACTTCAAGTTCCGCTGAAACTCACTCCAAAATCAGGAAATGTTACGTCAACATTTGGAAGATAAGTATTCTTTTTTTATTATTTTTGTCTTTTTGGAGCCTTCTTTTTTTCTAATTTTTATTTTATTTTGGAGTATAGTTGATTAACAATGCTGTGTTAGTTTCAGGTGTACAGCAAAGTGATTCACTTATACATGTATCTATTCTTTTTCAAGTTCTTTTCCCATTTAGTTTAATACAGAATACTGAGCAGAGCTCCCTGTGCTGTACAGTAGGTCCTATTGGTTTATCTATTTTAAATATAATAATGTGTATATGTCATTCTCAAACTTCCCATTTATTCCCCTCCCACCTTTCCCCTTTGGTAACTATAAGTTTGTTTTCTATGTCTGTGAGTCTGTTTCTGTTTTGTAAATATGTTCATTTGTATCATTTTGTTTTAGATTCCACATATAAGTGATATCATATGATATTTGTCTTTCTCTGTCTGACTTACTTCACTTAGTATGATAATCTCCAGGTCCATCCATGTTGCTGCAGATGGCATTATTTCATTGTTCTTTTTTTTTTTTTTATTGGGATCCTGGAATAGAAAAAGGAGATTAGCAAAAATGAAGGAAATCTGAATAAAAGATGGATAACAGTAGATAATAATGTATCAATATTGATTCATTAATTCTGACAATGTGCACATTAATGTAAGCTGTTAATATTAATAGTAGGGAAAACTGGGTATGTGCTATATGGGAATTCTATTATCTTTGAAATTTTCTGTAAATATAAAACTATTCTCAAATTAAAATTTTATTAAAATTAATTACATCAAAAAAAATCTATCAATTCAAAGTAATCCATATCAAACTCCTCAAAGGATTTCCCCCCCACTGTCAATAATGCCAATTAAAAAAATTTTTTTTAATTGGGGTATAGTTGTTTCACAATGTTGTGTTTGTTTCCACTGTACAGCAAAGTGGAGTTCCCTGTGCTACACAGCAGGTTCTTTTTAGTTATCTATTGTATACATATTAGTATCTATATGTCAATCCCAATCTCCCAATTCACCCCCCATCCCACTACTTTCCCCCCTTGTTGTCCATACATTTGTTCTCTACATGTGTGTCTCTGTTTCAGCCTTGCAAACCGGTTCATCTGTACCGTTTTTCTAGATTCCACATATATGCGTTAATATACGATATTTGCTTCTCTCTTTCTGACTTACTTCACTCTGTATGACAGTCTCTAGGTCCATCCACATTTCTACAAATGACCCAGTATTGTTCCTTTTAATGGCTGAGTAACATTCCATTGTATATATGTACCACATCTTTATCCATTCGTCTGTTGGTGGGCATTTAGGTTGCTTCCATGTCCTGGCTATTGTAAATAGTGCTGCAGTGAACATTGGGATGCATGTGTCTTTTTGAATTATGGTTTTCTCTGGACATATGCCCAGTAATGGGATTGCTGGGTCATATGGTCTTTCTATTTTTAGTTTTTTAAGGAACCTCCATACTGTTCTCCATAGTGGCTGTATCAATTTACATTCCCACCAACAGTGCAAGAGGGTTCTCTTTTCTCCACACCCTCTCCAGCATTTATTGTTTGTAGATTTTCTGATGATGCCCATTCTAACCAGTGTGAGGTAATACCTCATTGTAGTTTTGATTTGTATTTCTATAGTAATTAGCGATATTGAGTATTTTTTCCTGTGCCTCTTGGCCGTCTGTATGTCTTCTTTGGAGAAATGTCCATTTAGGTCTTCTGCCCATTTTTTGATTGGGCTGCTTGTTTTTTTGATATTAAGCTGCATGAACTGTTTATATATTTTGGAGATTAATCCCTTTTCAGTTGGCCACATTGTTTGCAAATATTTTCTCCCATTCTGAGGATTGTCTTTTCATTTTGTTCATGGTTTCCTTTGCTGTGCAAAAGCTTTTAAGTTTAATTAGGTCCCATTTATTTATTTTTATTTTAATTTTCATTGCTCTAGGAGATGGATCCAAAACGATATTGCTGTGATTTTTCTCAGAGTGTTCTCCCTATGTTTCCCTCTAGGAGTTTATGCTTTTGATCAATTCTGAAAATTTTAGTCATTAGCTCTTGCCAATATTTTACTGCCCTTCATCCTTCTGAGACTCCAATTACAGATACATTAGACCACTTGATTTTGTCCCACACCTCACTGCCACTCTGCTCATCACTTTTAGGTATTTTCCCTTTCTATGCTTCCACTCAGAAATTTTCTATTGCTGTCCTTACAAGTTCACTGATCTTTTCTTCTGCAATATGTATGTGCTGATAAACACACAGTGATATTTCATTTCACATATTTTATAATTCTTCTTTAAGTATTCCTTTTTTTTTTTTTTTTTTGCAGTACGCGGGCCTCTCACTGCTGTGGCCTCTCCCGTTGCGGAGCACAGGCTCCGGACGCGCAGGCTCAGCGGCCATGGCTCTCGGGCCCAGCCGCTCCGCGGCATGTGGGATCCTCCCGGACCGGGGCACGAACCCGTGTCCCCTGCATCGGCAGGCGGACTCTCAACCACTGCGCCGCCAGGGAAGCCCCCTTTGTGTTATTTTTATCTCTCACGTTTTATCATTATACTAATTTTTAAAATCCTTTAGCATATTTAGTGTAGCTATTTTAAAGTCTTTTTCTGCTAATTCCATAATTTCTTGTCATTTCTGGGTCTTTTTCTGTTGACTGATCTTCTGATATGGGGCACATTTTTTTGATTCTTTTCAGGTCTAGTAAATTCAATTAATGCTGGATATTTTTTGCCTTGTTGAGTTCTAGAATTTTTGCCTTCTTTTAAAAAAGGTTCAAGTTTTTTCTGGAAATCAGTCAATCAAATTGGGTCAGCTTTTTCCCTTAAGGCTTATTCTTAACTTTCATGATTCATTATTTTAGTCTTCTACTGTTTGTAGTCTCCACTAAATGTTCTGGGTGTTCAGTGAGCAGTCTCCACTCTAGCTGGTCAGAATGCACTGAGAACGCTCAGGGAATTGCTCAGGTTACAATGTTCCAGATGTTATTTACCCCGATTATAGAACTCCATTCTATGTAAGCATACATTAGTATTCAGGAACTGACTCCATATGTATTTATTGAAACTCTTTTTCTTTGTACCTCCTCCTCTCTGATAGTCTACTGTGCAAAGACCTGTCATTTCAGTCTACCTGAACCTGTTCTCTTTTCCTTAATGCAGCAAACCTGCCATGTTCTCCTTGGGTTCCCCCTCATTCACCATTGCTCAGAAAATTCCTCCAAACAGAATAATGTGGTGATCACTGTTCTTATATCATTTGCTTCCTTCCTGTCACGAATCAGTGTTCTGCTAAGCTTGTTCTCCAATTTCCAAAGACAGTTACATCATACAGTTACCCCAATAAGTTTGGAAGTGGAAATACCAAAAACCCTTTCACATTTTTTACAGAATGTCTGTCAGCATCACCAGCCCAGCCTCTGTAGGCCTAAATTTCTTTCATCATAGCCCTATGAAACCATCTCAGGAGGGAAATGACTTGGTTAACAGGATCACAGAAGGAAAGTGATATGAGGATTGGGTATAAGAAGATATGAGGGCTGGGGGAACAGCCAAGGTATGCTGTTTTTCAGGCTAAGCCTATGCAAATCATTAAGGTATAAGAATGAGATGAGATAAAAATGGATTCTCATTCATACAACACCCCCAGTTTTCCTGTGGGGTAGGAGTGGGGCTAGAAACAAAACTCAAAGTAAATATTAAAATATGCTTTATAAGAGAAAAAGAAATTTAGAGATAAAGTCACTTGGTGATAGCTATCTGTGCCCTGAGATGAATTTATTGTTTATTTAAAACATATTCACTTAATGGGAATAGCATAATTAGCAAATTTATAAAAATTAGAATGCTGAAGAAAAGTATAATGGCTTTTATTATAATTTACTGTATAATAGAAATTAAAAGTAATTGGTTTAAATATGAAATTTTGTGAAAAAACTTTCTAAATGGTGCTATTTTTTCAATAATTTCACTGTAATTTTAACCCTGAGATAATAAATTAAGTAATAAAACGCTTTTATGGTTGCATACTAAACAGAAGGTGCCCAGGGGAGAAAATGATTTGAAGAATTATCCAGAAGTTTTTGTCAGATCAGAATCTATGTATGAGGCTTTAGCTGGTCATGAGTTTCCCAACATCCAACATCACCTTTTAATTTTCTTGGGCACGGGCCAAGGCTTATGCCTGCCCACTCCTCTGCTCTCACAGCCACATCTTCATGCTCTCAAGCCCACCTTCCTTTCCTGCTTCTGTCTTCCACCATTATTGCTTCGACTTCAGCAAACTTGAAAGAGGAAAATGGTAAGGACATTTTCTTTCAGAGATAATTTGTATTTTTTTTTTTCCCGGAGCTAAGGAATCAAAAACTCTGCCAAGAATTAAGTCCAGGAACAATAAATTATTTTAAAGAAGGCAACTTACCTGTGTTCCAAAAATAATGTTGTCTTGGCAGTTCCCACTCAGCATCCTCCTGAAGTGACCTTGTCACAAGGAAGCAGGTCAGAGAATCTAGCAACCCTTCCCAATACAGTGCTCAAGAGCATTTAAGCTTTGGCAGCAGAGAGAACCTCTAATGTGAAAGACCAAAGGAATGTAGAAAGGGAGCAGCAAAAATACACATGCTTCTTGGGCCTTATAGATTGTTTTCCAAAAGAGTAAGTATTCCAAGATATCTTCCTTCGATGCTCTCCTACTTGGACTTTAACTTTTTCAGCTATGTATAATAATCAACTTTAAATTTAGGTTAGAATCAATATTCCCATTCTTCTCTAGAAGTTCCATCCATCTATCCTTTCAGTCTTAGAGACTCTATTGCACCTTAACTTTTTCTCTCAACTTCTGGAGATGCTACATTCTCTTGTCTGTGCTGCCCTTTCTAAAGCAGGTGCCATGGTGAAGCATTTTCCTACTGATTTTTTTTATCTCCAAAGAAGGATAAAACACACACACACAACAGGGCTTATCTCTTCTGTGCTGATAATGATTTTTCTTGTTAAGTTCGCAGAGTAATTGGATGTGTTTGCTAATTTAATTTAAGTAAACCACTTATCTGTCTCATCATTAGCATAATAGAGTTTCGCCACAGCTCTGTAGAAATTGAACCAAATGGGGGGGGAAAGGTGTTTTTAGGAGATGGCATCAGAGGCAATGAATTGCAAGGGAGCAGAAAATGACACATGCTGATTAAATTACCTTATAATTTATCTAGATAGATGAGATGCTGATAAATTTTGAGTAATTTAGTCCCTTAAATTACTTTCTTTCCATGCAAAAAACTCCATTCTAATTCAACATTTTATATCTATACTACTTATTCAACATTATATATGTTATATATTCGACATTTTATATATAGATAGACATAGATGTATCTATAGATATAGATGACATAGGTAGAGAGACAGAGACAGAGACAAAAAGACAGAGAGAGAGCTATTTATATGTACATGTGTTTTCACATTATTTAAGATAAATTTTGGTTTATTGGTATGCTTTTGGAATTATTTAATAGGGAGGAAACAAAGTAAGAAGAGAGAATAAAACTTCAAAAGCAATGTCTTTAAATGAGTGAGAAGGGATGGGACCTACAACCAAGTGGAGGGTTGGGTGTAGTTGCAGGAGGAGTTTATCCCTTGAGATACTTTGTCTCTTGTTATTTCTACTGTCCTTTTCAGATAAGGTGAGATCACCAACTACAAATGGAGAGAGAGAATTAAGTATTAGAAGTTAGAGGAGAAATGGTAAAATTATTATGTCAGAAAGTAGCAAACTGAACTAACTAGGAAACTGTAGGATTTCAGTGCCAAGGGCTACCTGAAATCTGTGGTTATACGTTTAAATTGGGAGTGGTCCCCTAGGTTTTTTTGTTTTTTTTTTTCAATCATGGAAATTTGCTCCAGCAAATAATTGGATAAAACTATGATTGGTATTTTGTCAGAGAATTGTGATGGAGAGAGAAAAAATAAGTGGAGACAGGTGAATGATTCCAGTGATGGACTCTTATCACTAAATCATGGGCTTCTGGAGGTCATGGATTTTACTTAGGCTATTTACTGCTGGCCAGTTTTGGATGCTCCACAGATATTTGTTGAATGACTGAGTTAATAGAATCTAAGACAAAAAAGTGGGGGGAAATGATGACACAAGTGCAGTGATAGAAAATTAGAATTTGGTAACAGCAATGAATGAGAGGTCCTGATAGGAGTGAAGCATTGTCAAAGTGGGCACAAGAGTAAGATAACTGAAAATCTCAGTGGAAATCTGAGTGAGAGATGTTTGAAATCACAAATTTGAATGTGGTATGTTTGCTATTGATAATGACCAGGAGAGAAGGAAGCTGAAATGGAATGCGGGGGTATATGTGCACACACACACATACGAATGTGTACACATACATACATATGTAATATTCTATATATGTTTATAATTTTTAATTCATCAAGAATGATGACAGGAGAAATGATGGAATAACAAGACAGCAACCCAGATCCCCAGCTTTTCAATTAGTAAGTGGGAGTGTCAGGGAGGTTGGCAGAGGAGTGGTAGCAGGTAATATCTCCTGGTAGCCTATACATCAAAATATATGAGGGCTTTTAGAAGCAAGGATTATTCAGGGGGCTTTATTCTACTCTTAGGATCTCTGGTACATAGAATATGGGAGAAAAAGTTGACACAGATCACTTGTCCGGAGAGGCTTCTGGACAAGCAGTATTGTTAGTGGACAGAGAGTAGATAAGTCCCAGGGGAAAATCTGTGAAGAAAAGAAGGTGAATTTATGGAGGAATTCCTGGAGGGCTGATGAGAGTTCTAGAGGGTCACAAATCTTGGGTGTAGGAGATCAGGGAAGAGGAGATTAGAAAATGTACAGGAGTTTGTGTGGATAAAAAGCCTGATGATGATAGATGAAGGAGACTGTGGTCAAGAGCCATGTAAGGCAAGGTGACATTGTTCCTGATGGTCTCTTAGGGAAAGGCAGGTAATCATTCTAATTACATCCTCACTGCTAAGCCTGGTCTTTTATTTCATTTGGAGTGGTGATGTTGGCTGTATTTCTGCCATCTCCATTATTAGAGTGAAAGATTCTGCAGGGCTGATCTGTGTCTAGTTCACTTTTTATCTTATATTTCTATACACATAATATGCACTCAATAAAGTTTTCTTGAATGAGAACTTGACTGAGTCATTCATTCCAAACATAGAAAAAACATTTTTACACAAAGAAGCTGGGCTGGATGCTGTCCTTTAGTCATATTAGCTATAGGAAGGCAGACATATTAGGGTATATTAGTATATATTCGAGACAGGACATAAATCAGATTCAAATTTGATTTTTTTTTTTTTTTTTTTTTTTTTTTTTGCGGTACGCGGGCCTCTCACTGCTGTGGCCTCTCCCGTTGCGGAGCACAGGCTCCGGACACACAGGCTCAGCGGCCATGGCTCATGGGCCCAGCCGCTCCGCGGCATGTAGGATCCTCCCGGACCGGGGCACGAACCCGTGTCCCCTGTATCGGCAGGTGGACTCTCAACCACTGCGCCACCAGGGAAGCCCTCAAATTTGATTTTTTAAAATAATATCTGACATTAAAAAATAATAGGATTAAACACATGTAAATAAGTTGCCTATCATTTGAGATAGTCAGTATGCTAACTGATATAACAGTTTGGCAATGATTAGGTCAGAAGCTCAGGGGCTGAGTTATACCACTTTCCAGCTTGTAAATAAGAGTGAGATGCTTTATATGGGACAAAAAGTCATATTCCTTTCTTACATCATGTATAGAAATAATCTCTCACTACAATGACTTAAATGTAAAAATATTAAAATATTAGGAGAAAAGTTAGTAGAATATTCATATAATTTCAGAGTTGGGAAAAAAATTTTAAGACATTTTGGAAACCTGGAAATAATAAAGGAAAAAAAAGTGAACAGGTTTGAATGTATAAAAAGTTTTTATGTCTCCGTATGACACAGATAATGCTAAAACTTTTTCTATGTCATCCTAAGGTCAAATAAATGTTTAGGTCCTGGAAAAAAAAAAAAAAGAGTGAGATGCTTAACTTCACTCTTCATTTCCTCATCTGAACAAGATGATGATAAAAACCATTTTATGAGATTGCTGTTGGGATTAAATTAGAAATGTATGTAAAGCACAGTACGAGCACAGATTAAATAATCAGTAAAGTTTCAATTAATTTATTTGTTATACAATCATTTTACTGCTTTTTCTCACTGGAGGGCTGTTCATTCCATGCCTACTTGTTTATCACCTCTACTTTATCAAGTGGGTGCGTTACCTGGAGCCACATAACTTTGCAGCATGAAACTTCCTCATGTAGGAGGAAAGCTTTTCTTTCCTACTCGACACCACACAAATCTCCTTGGTCACCCTGTCAGGTTTGCACCCACTTCTTGTTAGGAAGCCAATCCGCACATAGCTGTAAGAGTGCTAAGATATGGGGACATGGCTGTGTCTGTGTTGCCTTGACAAGTTATTTGTCCTCTTCATACTTCAGAGGTAGTTAACATCTTCTAGCTATTCTTGAAAACATAAGAGAAAAATGTGGCATGAAAGAAACAAAGAAAAGATAAATGGGGAGGGGCTTTCAAAATTAGATAGCCACTGAGAAATTTCCAGGCAGAAAAAAAGAAAAAGATGTTGTTTGCATGTTATTAGTGTTCACATAACTGCCCCCAAACTGGCTGATTTTATTGAATAATTAAAACCTGAACAAATTGCTAGTATTAGTTTATTGTCCACCTTATCCTCCTAGAATATAATATCCATGAGGGTAAGAATATTTTCCTCCAGGTTTCTTGCTGCATTCGCAGTACCTGGAGAGTTCCTGGCAGGGAGTTGATGTTTCCTGAGTATCTGATGATTCTGTTGACTGAATACAATTGGCTCTGCAGAGTACCACCTGGGAGAGAAGTCCTGATAGGTGTATTGTTATCTGAATTTACCAAAACACTCATAGATTTTTTTTTTCTTTTCTGTCTTCATAGAGGTTGTATGTAATCTCAGTATGAATAGAATCATAGATTTAATTTCACAATTTATACAGCATGATTCCATCTGTTTTTGAAGAATTCGTATGTTTCTAAAAGCTATAATTGTTATTTATTAGTTTTTTGTTATTAGTATTATTGCTGTTAACAACAGATCAAGGTAGGAGATCTAAAGATGCAGAACTTTGATTTCTAGTACTGTTTTACAAGACTAAATTTGGTAAAACTAGGTAATTCAAATTTGACATAAAGATTAGAAGCTTTCCAATTTCTGAGGGAAAAGAAAATTAGTTGTAAAAAGATTAGTGACCATCAACAAAGCCAAACTTTTTAATAATAAAGAAAAATTCTAGGGCCTGTTACATAGGAAAAAGTAAATGTTCTTTGAATAATGAGAGAAGAGCTCCAAGTTTTAGTTTAGACACTTGTTCGTGATTCATTCTTAAATGTTGTACATGAATTTCTTTGAGATAGGGAAACCAGTTTTCCTGATCTTCAATTTATATATACAAAACCGAGTTTTAGAAATGCTTTAATACATCTTTATTTTTTTCAAAAGTTATTTATGTATTTATTTATTTTGGCTGCATTGGGTCTTCGTTGCTGCGTGCGGACTTTCTCTAGTTGCGGCGAGTGGGGGCTACTCTTCATTGCAGTCCGTGGGCTTCTCATTGCGGTGGCTTCTCTCGTTGCGGAGCATGGGCTCTCGGCGCGCGGATTTCAGTAGTTGCAGAACGCGGGCTCAGTAGTTGCGGCACGTGAGCCCTAGAGCACGCGGGCTTCAGTAGTTGTGGCACACAGGCTTAGTTGTTCCACGGCATGTGGGATCTTCCTGGACCAGGGTGCGAACCAGTGTCCCCTGCATTAACAGGTGGATTCTTAACCACTGCGCCATCAGGGAAGTACCAGAAATGCCTTACTACATTTTTAAATTCTCAAAGATTGTGTTTGTTAGAACTATAATAAAAATTGAGTATTAATTATGCAACAAAACTGATCTTTGGTCATCAGTGTGCTCAATACAGAATCCGATGATCATTAGCAAGTTCTAATTTACTTGTAATAGTGAATGGAAAAAACCTTCTAGTTTTGTCATTACACTCTATCTCCACAAACTGTAATATATGCAGGAATTTCATGCAATTTTGTAAAATTTTAAATAGGATGACAAAAACATATTGAAGAATAAAATCTGGTTTTCAGCTTGTAAGTTTAGCTACTGGTCCAGAATCCAAAATCCAATTCATATATGTGAAAGAGCAATGAAATATATTATCATTCCATCATAGATACCCATCTTAAATATAGTGACAATTAACATTTGTATAATCATTTACTGCCCTTTGTTTTCATGTATCTTACCTCACTAGATGATGTGAAGTAGGGAAGTTATTATCATTGTACAGATGACCACACTGAGGCTCAGAGTGTGTATGCCACTTTTTCATGGTCATAAGGCTGTGGAGACAGGAGAATTAGGTTTGAACTCATGCCTTGCAGTGCTGGGTGCCCTATTTGTTCAAACACCGAGGTGCTTCCTCCTTAAAAAGAAGTCTGCTATTTGTTGTTGTCTATATGATCCAATTCTGTCTCAGGAGAGACCATCTAAATTTGATTTTTTGTCTGTTTCTGCAAGGTGGTCTGTTGTCACCGCTGCCAAAAAGCCTGCATGTTAAAAGCAGTTGTTGGGCTTCCCTGGTGGCGCAGTGGTTGAGAGTCCGCCTGCCGATGCAGGGGACACGGGTTCATGCCCCGGTCCGTGAAGATCCCACCTGCCGCAGAGCGGCTGCGCCCGTGAGCCATGGCCGCTGAGCCTGTGCGTCCGGAGTCTGTGCTCCACAACGGGAGAGGCCACAACAGTGAGAGGACCGCGTACCGCAAAAAAAAAAAAAAAAAAAAAAAAAGCAGTTGTTCTCTGGACTCCTCGATCTGATACCTCTCCCACAACAAGCTTAGTCACTTTTCCCAAAGGAGGAGATTACAGCTCTTCCCTTTTCAAAACACCATGGCTGTTTTCTCTTCTATTCCTACAACAATTGATCAAAAACCAAGCACTCTCTTCAAATAAATGTATTTAACAGTCTTGGCGTATCTCTCAGTCCCCATGACAGTGCCAAGCGGTGAGATTTATGCCAACATTCAGCAGGTTCTGTTTGCCTAAATGTCCATTCAAAGTTGCATCTGAGCTGCAAATATTTTAGCAGAGAATGACCAGGCACTGAAGGCTCTAGAAATGATGAATGTATTACATATGACCCCCAGGCTTCTAGAAAACCTACTGAGACAAGTTATTTTTTTTTTAATTTCCAAACAATTCAAGACCCTAGATATAAAACCAAGAATTAATCCACACAGGAGTTCTCAAGTGTAATGTCAGAGAAAATAATAACTGTATAAGTATTTTTGTGATAATATAGCACAAAATACATATGATCAAGGCTTAGATTGTCTCTTTCCTCAGGGAGTTCAGACAGTTGCTAGTTTTAATGTGTCCTTTAAGAACTACAGGGTGATTGTGTGTCATATATAGGAGGTACTCACCATTGTTATAGAGGCTGGCTTTGAATCCCAAATCTGTCTCTTACAGCTTATAGCTATGTGGCAATGGGCAAGTAACTTCTTCATTACACATGTTAGTTTCCTCAAGAGTAAGTTTCCAATATCAGCTACCTCATTGCATATGCCCAGGGTTGTGAGCTCAGGAAATAAGAAAATGCTAAGCACTTTCTACTGACTGACCTTGACACTGTGTAAGTAGGAAGTGGGTTTTGACAGATGTACACCCACCTGAAGTCACCACCACTACAAATAAGATTCATAACTTTTCTATACCTCCTAGAAGTTTTCTCATGTCCCTTTTACTCTGTATTTTAAAGTTCATTTCTACCATTTTTCTTAAAATACTTTTGTAAAATCCCTATATTATCTGCTCTCTGATGATTATCTTTGAATGAAGGCAATTCTGTTTAAGCTATCTATTGCTGAAACTGTGAGTAGGAAAGAATCATATCAGCCTGGTTGTGATTACTTTGTCTCAAAAACTCCTTAACAGAATTCTTACTTGCAGGTATATCTCATCTCCAGAGTCTGAGAAATTCTACTAGATTCATAATAGAGTTCTGAACAAATTAACATAAACTTCTCTTCCATTGATAGTCATCAACATCTGCATAGGTGATTAGCAAACACATATATCCTTCACGCTGTCAAAATAAAAGCCCATGATTTGCAAAATCGTTTATCCATGTGACTATTATTCAGCCCTGCCTGACCAGCTAAGGGATCTCAGATATACTTTTTAGCCTACCTACACCTCAGACCTTGACATCTGAAATCAATCATCATTGATCTCGCAACCTAGGGCTTACTGTTTGCCTTTGGAGACCTCTACTCGTTGATAAGATTTGCAGATATAGTCACATATATGCAGACTGTAGTGTCCTAAGTCTGATCCAAATTTGAATTTTTGGCCTTCTTCAAAGGTTAGGGTTAGGGTTACAATAAAGATGGAGTTTTTCATCTTTATGTTTCATTTTCTTCCTGCTCAAAGGTAATAATAGTTTAAAATCCTTTACTCAGCCATCTTCTGCTCCCAAGCTATATCCAGAATTCAATTTGAAATTTGATCAAAGTATCTGAAATAACATGAAGCCTTTCCTAATCCCCTTTGGAATAATAATTTTCTTTCCTCTTAACTCCCATAACTTTTTATACATTCGGCATTCGGCATACTTCAGAGATATTTGTATAAATATCCCTCTTTCCCAGGGAACTGTATTTTCAAGATATAGAATGTTTTTATTCAATTTGTACCTGTAGACCTGAGTGTAATGTTTGACATAATATAGACTTTTCTCATGTTCCATTTTTATAAGCTAATTTAATCAATTAATAAGTGATTGAATGAAAACCTTTGTTGTGGACATGATGGAGATGTATATTTTGAAAGACAGTTTAATTATGTGAAAACACATCTGTGTTCAAACAGTGTGATTAATAGAGTGATGACAGTCTGGAAGAGAGTGCTCTAGTGTGTGTTAAAGTCACTATATCTGATTCTGGCCTCTCAATATTTCTTAACTTGAACTTGGTAAATTAAGGATGATTTGTCTTTAAAGCAAGGGCTGATTATAACACAGAGCTGGGACATAGCCATGCAAAGTACCAACATATATTTCAAACAGTTACATTTAAAATAAAGGATAATAAAACTATGTGACCTATTAAGGCAATTGCATAAATATATGAGCATAGAAACATGGCAAGATGTATAGCTAGGCAATGTAAATTTTATTGATGTGTTTTGAGAAAAAAATTTGGTAATATTTTACTATATTTGTATTTCCAACAGATTTTCTCCTACAGTAGTATTATTTATATAATCAGAAATATATTTTTGAAAATATAAACAAACATGAACAAGATTTCTCAATAAGATTGAGTAATGAATTAAAACTAGTAAGATTAAATATGACGAAAATTAAGATAAATGCCTACATTTATTCCTAATGTGCATTATAGGATCTTGGCTTAAAGAAGACCTATAAGAAAAATAACTTGGATACAAGCATAGTATGATCCAATGGTGGCTACTATAGCAGTGCTAAAAGAGTATGTGAAGTTGTAGGCATACTTCCAGAAACAAAACATTCAGATGAAGAAAAATACTAGGATTTATGATCTTCATTGTTTATGCTACCTAGAGAGGAACTATTGGTGTTATTTCTCTGTACTATATTTCAAAAAGATATTAACAAACTAGAAGGCATTCACAGTTAGGGTACAGGAAGACCAGTCTAGAAACCAAGGCAAATGGGAAAGATATGGGAAGAAGAAGAAACATGAGGAAGCATGATGCTTGTCAACAAACGTATAAAGATCATCCTGCTGACGAGGACCTAAAAAAAAAAAAAAATGCAGATTTGCTAATGTCATGATTGTCTGCCATTTGTTTTGGTTCTGTATACTGGAGCTATATGACACACTTCCACCAGTAAGGGAGACTTCTGCTGGTAGGGATTATCCCCTGAAGGTTTAATTTAGTGTCTCCCTTTGTGGGAGCGATAGGAGTGGGGGCTAAGCATTTACGATTTGAAAAATACAACTAGATTATACATTGACACACTTCTCAGTGATTGTAGTGGTGGTTGAATTTCTACTTGGCTCATTGAGATTACCTGCTTTAAGCACTTACTCTACGCCAAGCATTCTATTTAGCACTTTACATAAATTACCTCATTTAACCCTTATAAAACGCTATGATATAAATATTGTTTTGCTTACTTTACAAATGGTGATACTGAAGCTTAAAACAGAGATTAAGTATCATATAGCCAATAAATTCTAGAATTAGGATGAAAACCTGGATCTATCTGAATACAAACTTTATATTTTTAAACATGATGCTATAGATAGGGTAAGCAGAGGGTACAATTTGGCTGAATATTATGGATTTCCTAATTAGGAGACCAGGCATACATTAGATAGAGGTCCTTTCAAAGTAATCCTAAAACGAGTTCAAGAGAAAACTTCTACACCACATGATTCTGAGTAAGAAGTAGATTAATTCTGTTTCAGTTAGGATGTCTTTAACTATATGTTAACAGAACACCTGTATAAAAATGTTTTTAAAAATAATGACATCTAATTCTCTCACATAAGAGATTCCAGGACTGATATACTAACCCAAAATGTTCTAAAATACCCAGTATTAGGCAGTCTATGTGTATATGTATTTATTCACCCCGACAGGAAATATGAGGGCTCTAGATCAGAGAACACACTGCTTCTTCACAGAGCATCTTGCACAGGTTCCCCATCTCCCAATTGTTCATAAGGCAACACACTATGAAGCCTGCTGCCACCTGTGCATACAAGGGAGTGTTTGCACCACAGGAGAGGAAACGGAAATTATGTCTCAAAGTTTATATAGGACAGATGGTTCCTTTGTCCCTTCTCCTCTCTGGAGAGACAGAGGGCCCTTATCTTTTGCTCTGGAATGTAAACAGATCCTCTCAGGGAAGAGGAGGGGAGGGTTCCAAGATTTTATTATCCTTAAAATGTAAACAACTGAGTGCAGGGAAGATGAGTGTCTAAATCTCCCTGGAGCAATCCCCAATCTCTAGTTTCTTTGCCGTTCAGTCGTGAAGTCCAGCCTCTGCAAAAAGGTGAAAATATTCATGGAGCGTTGTCTTCCCAACACCCAGCCCTCTGCTTGCTGCACTGTCCTCCTCATACTAACAGGGAGGTCTTGCCCTCGGGGTTGCCATAGTTTCACATTTTCACTTATTTTCCCACGAAGGAAAGGCCAAGCAGAACAAATAGCATTCTACTTGGATGTCTACCTCTTTCACTAGGAAAGAAAATCTTTCCCAGAAGAATCCTAGTGGAGTCTCGTTATAACTTACTGACTCGGACTGGATCACATAGTCATTGCTAGAACAATCAATGTCAAAAGGGAAATTTATTGCCATATTTGGTTTAGATTAGGTGCAGGGAAAATGGGCATTCAAACAAAATTAGGTTCTGATTGCAGTATCTGTTGTGTGGGAAGATCTGCTACAACATCTAAGATTCCTTCATTCATTCAATACACTTTTAGGTGGCACCTGCTATGTGCCAAGCGTGGTTAGTCAGAAAAAAAATGCAAAAATGAATGAGAGAGTCTCCAACTTCAAGGGGATCACAATCTGGTGATAGAGACAGATATTTATAAATCTTAGAGTACATGAGGCTACATAACACAAAACAAGTATTAAATATTAAACATTAAATATTATATTTTATTTAAAGAATTTTTATCAAAATATTTTCAAATGCAAATTTTTGTAAATGATTTATTGACCTTTATACCTATCTATGGCACTTTAAATTTGACTAAATACAAGGTAATTACAGGCATGAAATTACATCATACAAATGTTAATTATATAGTGTATGTAACAAAATTATTGGTAATTATGTGAAGAGACAAGGCATAGTTGGTTGTTACTACACCAAATTACCGATTTGTTAACAATAATAATTGTAAATTCAATAAAATAATCAAGGTAGGCCATTACACTTTTAGTGATCTCAGAATGTGAGTTATGTTACAGGGGAATACTGTGGAATGTACGTCTGTGGGAATATTTTGAACTAGGAATAGAAACACCAGTCAGCAAATAAATCATGGTACTTTGAATATATTTGGGCATTTTCTGCCAGTAAGTAGGGGAGGGGTGAGGTGACCTCACAAAGTCCCTTAGTATTAGATCTGACATTTTGCTGTAAATAATTAATGAATTTATTTTGCTTCCTCGATAAGTTTGACCAGCAGTGGAAAAATCAGGCTATTTTTTTTTGAGTACAGAATAAAATGCATATTAGAGCTATTGATCTGTGATTCTACAAAATACAGTTGAGCCTTACAGCAGTCTTAGATTTTACATATTTAAGCTTTCCTGCCCTCGGGCAAACACATGTTGGACTTTAATATTTTATCATTTTTTTTCCTGCTCTGCATTTCCCTTTATATTCATTTTTTATGTTGCCCGTATTAGTGAGTTTGCCAAAACAGGAATTGCAAGACTCAGAAAGAGTATTAGGATGAGCCCCCAAAGTATGTGGTATTTGAAAAGCTCGTTTTACTTAGCAGTTGAAATAGAACACCATTTTCCAAAGTCTGGGGGCTTGAAAATACAGTTGGTAAATTTAAAAAGAAAAGTTTTTCCTCAGTTTACTTCAGCTCCTTATCGTATATATTTGGGCATATCTGCAATTTCAATAGGAGGTTCAGGCTCCGCTTGCTTCCTTTCTGTTTTCACATATGACAACAACATAACTTTTTACTGTATTTTAGAGTTTTTGAAGTCTTTTCACATTATTTTAGGTAGTCTCCACTCAACCTTATCAGTTCAGTAGGACAAGTATTATTCTGATCCTTTAAAGATGAAGAAACTTAATCATAAGACCTCTACAAGGGCATATAGTAGGTATGTGACAGAAGTGGAACTAAAATCTGGGGCCTCTGAGCCTTAGACAAAGGCTTTCTCACTATATTGCATGTTAAGACAGACTCTTAAGGCAATGCAATAAAATGGTAAGCTATAAGAGCTCCCTGGCATCACTTTCTACTATAGATGATCCCTGAGCAAGTTAGTTTATAATGATGGTGTTGTTGAATGGCCATTATAGGTTGATGGAGAAATTATCTGGGTTGGCTACTATCAGTAAAATGTGGGAAGTGAAGTAAGCCAAGAATACACTGGGATTTTAACCAGATGATGGTAAGGTTTTAGAAGGTTGAAATGACACATAAACCTTTTAAGGTTATTCCCTCAGCGGGGCCCTCACCTTATCATAATGGGATTACAATGGGAAAAATGCACAAAATAAAGTAAATATGACATCACAAATGGTCTCCTTAACTCTATGTTGGGGAAAGAATTGGAGAGGAGTTTGGGAAGAATCTGTACCACAGACAAAAGGTAACATCATGAGAAAAAGAATTAAATAAACAAAACTTATTCTGAGATGGCAAATTCCAGAGAACATACGATATCGTCTACTGCCTGGTCAAATATACTTAGAATCAATGTGTAGACGGACTGTCACATTATCCTATATGTCACTGCTTGAGATACACCTTTAAAAAGGTAGAAAGGGAAAGAAAATTCTGACACGTGCTACAACTTGGATGAATCTCGACGACTTTATGCTAAGTAAATAAGCCAGACAAATACTGTATGATTCTACTTACATGAGATACTAGAATAGTCAAAATTATAGAGACAGAAAGTAGAATGGTGGTTGCCAGGGGCTCAGGAGAGGGGGAAATTAGTGTTTAATGGACACACAGTTTCAGTTTTGAAAGATGAAAAGAGCTATGGAGATGGATGGTGGTGATGGCTGCACAACACTTTGGATGTGTTAAATAACAGTGACCTGTACACTTAAAAAGGTTTAAGATGGTACATTTTATGCTATGTGTATTTTATCACAATAAAAATAATTGGAGCTTCCCTGGTGGCGCAGTGGTTGAGAGTCCGCCTGCCGATGCAGGGGACACGGGTTCGTGCCCCGGTCCGGGAAGATCCCACATGCCGCGGAGCGGCTGGGCCCGTGAGCCATGGCCGCTGAGCCTGCGCGTCCGGAGCCTGTGCTCCGTAATGGGAGAGGCCACAACAGTGAGAGGCCCGTGTACCGCAAAAAAAAAAAAAAAAAAATGAAAAAAAGTAAATAGAAAAAAATAGACAGAAGTATGAAGGACGAGAGCTGCTTTCATTTCCTTCCTACATACAGATATTAATAAATGATAAGATATTATTATTTTTTAAGGCGTAAATGGAGATTCTTGCTCTCTAGGTGCAGGTGCCCTGTGGAGATGGTCCTAAGGTCAGAGCACTTAAAGCAGCCTGCTACCTGGATCATTCTTCATTCCCCTTAATATGTCTCTGAGAAGAGCTTGGATCCCAGGGTAGGAAGAGAACACAGAGCCATGTTGAAAAGTGCTAATGTAGAAAAGTGACTATATGAACATGAAAACTGGCATGTAGCCTCATTTGTTTATTCAGTGTGCTCGAGTGCACTTTCTAATTGGCACAGGGGCTATTTAAAAGGTAAGCGATTTTCACATAATGCCACTTTTAACAGGGCGGAGATATGCCTACTGTATAGTTCACATTCTTATTAATAATCCCATTTCAAGTTTGTCACTTAGGTATTTATCTAATACTGGGTTTTATTAATTTATCTCTCACTAAATCTGGGAACATTTGCCTCCCCACCCAACTTTGAATGAGTTTTACCATCTTAAATTTACTCTTCACTTTGAAGAATGAATGAATGAATGAATGAAGCTTGTGTCAAGCTTGTTAAAGTCAGAGTATAGACGCCCTGCTCCATTACATCATCTCCCTTTCACTGCTCAATCCACTCCAGGAAAGATTACTGAAAACTCCTAACTACCAAATCCAACAGACACCTTCTACTCTTATCCATTCGTGTAGACACTTTTATACTCTTATCAGGATCTCATTGGAGAATTTAAATTTATTAAACATCTTTTCATTGAAATCTTTTCTCTGTTGATTCCTGCCTCACTTTTCTCTACATATCTTCCATCTGGCATAAGAACCTGCTCTTTATCAATCTTCTTTTGGGCTCCTCAGGTTCACCCAGCCCCATAATATTAATATTTCCCAGGGTTTAATCTTCCTTTCTCATTTCACACACTTTACCTAGCTGAGCTCACTCACAGAGATTCAAGTTGGGAGAAAATATTTTAGTCCAGAAATATTCACCACTTTCATAATCCTTGCCTGAGCTAAGCATGTATTTTTCCAGTTATGTTCTGGAAAGTCCAAAGATACACTATTAAACTCACCATAGTTCCCTAATACTGTTTCTCTGTCCATGTATCCAAATTTATTAAGTATTGTCACTTTTATCCTGGTAGGCCAGAAGATATTACTCTTCATGTAATCAAAATAAGTCAATATTTTTACTCATTTATTTTATCATTTGTAAAGTTATAGAATACTTTTAAAGTTTTCACAAATAGTTAATTTTATTTTTTCATGTTATATGTGTGCTTACTAGTCAATATTTAGTTAATACATATGTGGTAGAATTTAGATTGAGACTTGAGCTAATTATAACTTAACAATGAGGTTTTTAAAGAAGTAGCTAAACCTCATCCACCTTAAAAATTTTCAACAGCTATGTTATCTAAAATAAGCAAATAAAAGCAAGATAAACAAAACGTTAGTGTTCTCTAGACCATATTGCCTCAGTTTAATTCTTAGCATCACTCCCCAGTTAGGCCTCTGAAACACAAGCAAAAGGGTCTAAACTGTAACAATTTCCCTGGGTCACCCAGAAATTTTATTTGGACTTTTCAGAGCTGAGCCTGAGGCAGGGATTTGCATGTACATGATTTATTGAGGAAGTGCACTTCAGGATAAAGCAGCAAAAAGTCAGGGGGAAGAGCCAAGTAAAGATGTAGTCCCAAGTAAAGGCTTGACTCAACCTGATGGTGAGCAGCAGAGTGGCACAAAAAAGCTCTAGACTATAAGTTGTTTTATAACTGTCCCAATTTAGAGAAGGTATTTTGTGCCCCCTTATCATATAATCACCAGCTAGATGAGATGATGGTTACTCTCCAGGCTTCTCCACATGAAGTTGCACCCATCAATCAAGGGCCAGTCTAGGAAGAGATCACATGTGTCAGATGTTAGCCACCATCTAGGCACTGGCTGAAGTGAGTAATGGGTTACTGGTCAGGGTACTAATGATATCCACTGCACTCATCTGAGTCAGAATAAAATCTATAAATGTGTGTTAATTAGTCCATTCATTCAACAAGTATTTATTGAGAGCATTAAACAAATGTTATGGAAGTTGTGAGGGAAAAATTAGACGTGATTCTTATTTTCAAAGTGCCTATAAATAACATCTTGCCCACAAAAGATAATCAACAAATTTTGAATTGAATTGGAGAGGACAGTAAATATGCATGGAATGAATAAACACAGTCATTAAAACACCAAATCCTGTGGTAGTTTAGTGACTGGAGACACAGATACAAGAGGAAATGAATGAGAATAACTTCATAATTTTCATCCTAGAGGGTTTGGGAATTTGAATTTGAGAAAGAAAGGAATTCTAGGCAGAGGGATTAGCATGAGTAAAAGTACAGAGTAAGGTTTGGGAGCATTGTGTTTGGGTAAAAATAGGACGTGTCTGTTCTTGTGAGGTTTAAATCGTTTATGTTTGGGAATAGTGAGAAATTAATGTGGAAGGAAAGACTGGAGCACAATTCAGATTGTGAAGGGCCTCAAATCCAGGCTGAGATGCTGAATCTTTATTCATAAGCAGTGGGTAGTAAGAGACATTTCTGAGGAGAGCAGATATAAATGTCATTTTAAAAGGATTACTTGATCATAGGCAAATATGAGTACGTACTTGAGTTATTTACAGTTTAATGGCATGAGGTATGTCGTATTTTTATATACCACTGAGGAATACTGTAAGATTTCTAGAATCTTTAAAACTAGGGAGAAGTATAAATGATGTAGATTGTTAAAATAAGGCGGCTGTAATATAGAAACCAGAAGATCATTAGGATAAATACATCAGTGTCCAAAAACTAAGTTAACTTCAATATCTCTCCTCCACCACTTTTTAAACTGAAGCCTCCATTTGCATTTAGTGAATACTCACGGTTGAACAATTTAGGGAATGTGTTTTTCTTTCTTTCACACCGCACATACAATCCAACAGCAAATCCCAGGTTTAAAGCTTACAAAAGCTATTTAAAATGAAGATTTAAAAATGTAAAACTGAATTCTCCCTGTTTCCAAATCATGCCCAAATTCTAGCCCAATCTGCATAGTTTTTCCTTTTTGTTTTTATTTTGGTAAACTACATATAACATAAAATTTACTATCTTAACCATTTTCAAGTGTACAGTTCAGTGATTTAAACACATTCGTTTTTGTTGTGCAACCATTGCCACCATCCATCTCCAGAACTCCTTGCATCTTGCCAGACTGAAATGCTATAACCGTTAAACATAATTCCCCATTCCCCTCCCTTAGCCCCTGGCAACCACCGTTCTACTTTCTGTCTCTATGATTTTAACTACTTCTAAGCACCTCATATAAGTAGAATCACACAGTATTTGTTGCTTTGTGACTGGCTTATTTCACTTAGCATAATGTCCTCAACATTCATCCATGTTGTAGCATGTGTCACATTTTCTTTTCTTTTTTTAATATTTATTTATTTATTTGGCTGCTCCAGGTCTTAGTTGTGGCATGCGGGATCTTTGTTGTGGCATGTGGACTCTCAGCCGTGGCATGCATGTGGGATCCAGTTCCCCACCCAGGTATCGAACCCAGGCCCCCTGCGGGGAGTGTGGAGTCTTAACCACTGGACCACCAGGGAAGTCCCATATTTTCTTTTTTTAAGGATGAATAGTATTGAATAGTATGTATATACCACATTTGGCTTCTCCATTCATCCTTCAATGAACACTTGGGTTCTACATTTTAGCTATTGTGAATGATGTTGCTATGAACATGAGTGTGCAAATGCCTCTTAAAGACCCTACTTTCATTTATTTTGAGTATATACCAAAAAGTGAAATAGCTGGATCACATGATAATTCTATCTTTAATTTTTTGAGGAACTGTCATACTGTTTTGCACAGCTGCTGTACCATTCTACACTCCAACAGTATGCAAGAGTTCCAGTTTCTCCACTTCCTCACCAACACTTGCTATTTTCTGTATTTTTTTGAATAGTAGCCATCCTAATGGGTGGTACGTCATTGTAGTTTTGATTTACATTTCCTTGATTACTAATGATATTGAGCATATATTCATGTGCTTATTGACCATTTGTATACATCTGTCATCTGGTGTCTGTGGGAGGATTGTTTCTAAGACCCCAGCAGTTACCAAAATCCACGGATGTTCAAATCCCTTAAATAAAGTGGGGTTGTCATTGCATGTAACATATACCTATCCTCCTGTGTACTTTAAATCATCTCTAGATTACTTATAATACCTAGTACAAGGTAAACAATTGTAAATACAATGTAAATGCTATGTAAATAGTGGCCCACATGAAGCAAATTCAAGTTTTGCTTTTTGGGACATCCTGGAATTTCTTTTTATCAAATAGTTTTGATCTGTGCTTGGTTGAATTCACAGATGTGGAATCTGTGGATAACAGAGGACCTACTATATGTCCTTTGGAGAAATGCCTATTCAAGTCCTTTGCCCAGTTTTGAATTGGGTTGTTTTTGTAGTTGAGTTTTAGGAGTTCTCTATATGTTCTAAATATTAAAGTATGCAAATATTTTCTCCCATTCTGTGGGTTGCCTTTTTATTCTAATAGTGTCATTTGATGCACAATTTAAAAAAATTTTTTTATGAAGTCCAATTTGTCTATTTTTTCTTTTGTGGCCTGTGCCTTTGGTGTACATCCAAGAAATTATTGCCAAATCCAGTGTCATGAAGCTTCTGCCTTATGTTTTCTCCTAAGCGCTTTATAGTTTAGGCTTCACATTTAGGTCATAAATCTATTTTGAGTTAATGTTTTTATATGGTGTTAGGTAGATCCAACTTGATTCTTCTGCATATGGATATCCAGTTTTCTAAGTACCATTTTTGAAGACTGTCCTTTTTCCCTTCAATAGTCTTGATTCCCTTGTCAGAAATATTTTGACCTGTAGATGTGAGGATTTGTTTCTGTACCCTATTTTATTCCATTTGTCTATGTGTTTATCTTTATGCCAGTATTACACTCTTTTGATTACTTTAGCTGTGTAGTAAGTTTTTAAATCAGGAAGTGTGAGTCCTCCAGCTATTGTTTTGGCTGGTTAAAGATCTCCAGGCCAGACCTTTAAACTTTTAACTCCAGTCTCATAGTCAACTTCCTACTCAACATCTCTACCATGATGTCTAATAGTCATCTCAGACTTAACCAGAAAGTAACCAAACTCCTATTTTCTCAGCACTCCCCATTAGAATAAGTGCCACCTCCATTCACTCAGTTGCTCAGGGTGAGAGGTTAGGGGTTGGGTGGCAGCCATTGAATGGGAAAAGATATTTGCAAACCATATATTTGATAAGGTGTTAATATTTAAAATACACATACAACTCAACATAGAAAAAACAAACAACACAATTAAAACATGGGTAGAGGACCTGAACAGACATTTTTCTAAAGAAGATATAAAAATGGTCAACAGACACCTAAGAAGACGCTCAACATCACTAATCATTAGAGAAATGCAAATCAAAACCACAATGAGACACTACCTCACACTGGTCAGACTGGCTATCGTCAAAAAGACAAATAACAAGTGTTGGTGAGGATGTGAAGAAAAGGGAACCCTCATGCACCATAGGTGTAAATTGGTGCAGCCACTATAGAAGCAGCCACTATAGAAAACAGTATGGTGCTTCCTCAAAAAACTAAAAGTAGAACTGCCACATGATCCAGCAATTCCACTTCTGGGTATTTAACTGAAGAATACAAAAAACTAATTCAAAAAGATATATGCACTCCAATGTTTATTGCAACACTATTTACAATGGCCAAGACATGGAAGCAACCTAAGTGTTCATTCATAGGTGGATAAATCATATATATATAGATATATGTATATCTATCTATATATAAATATTATAAGTCAAATTTATCCAATAAAAAAAGAAAAAAAAGAGAGGTTCCCAAATTATAAAAACTTCAAGACATGCAAAACCTGAAAAAAAAATCTGTCATTGGAAGATAAGCTTTATTTATAAAATATATACCGGTAGATGAATCCCTTAGCTGGAAGAAGAGGGAATGCCTCCTTTTTTAATAGCTATTCAGCAGAATCTACTGCTTTTCTCTCTTGTTCTACTCAGTATATTCTAAGATCCTTAACAGTATCAGTCCCTTGTGTGGCTGAATAAAAAATGATGGTAACTTGATTGCTCTGACTTCATGCTTTCCCATTTCTGCGTAATCTTTTAAAAACTGACTTCTTCTGGCAGTTCTGCTGGGAGGCATAGAAACCTAAATAAACAAAGGAGACTAGGAAACATACAGACATAGAAAGCTTTGACATTTTGCGAAGAGGTTGAAAATTTAGCTGCACAGTTCTTATGTGTGACAAAGTAGGCTTACTCTAGTTGGTGATGGAGAGAGAATGAGGAAGGACCTTCCCCAGAAATCCAGTGAGCCCAGTGTAAGACTAAGAGTTATGATGTTAGTCTGATCCTTTATTGCTCTGTGTCTGTGAGTTTCAGATTCAGCTAGAAAATTAAATTGTGAGTGCTGACCTACTGCTTAAGATTTTGTAAGAAATGACTATTGACTGTGATGACCTCTGCAATAAGGCAATGTTGTTCCAGCATCTAGTCTGTGATATTACTATTATTATAACTGTTATTATTAACAGTTATTAACTGTTTATTCTATTAATACCAATTTCAAAGGGATCTAATTCATGGAAAATTTAAAACTTCTGCTTGTCTTCATTTTTCTTTTGACTTTTGTGCATATCATTATTTATTACTCCATATATCAGAGTGTGAACTTGATAAGAAAAAAGACAAAAGCTAACAGGACTGGTTTTCTTTTGGCTGTTGAAAAGGGGTTTTTTGAAGGACAATGGTGAAAGTTTTCCTTAAAATAATTTAAGAAATATAAACATCTAACAAGGTAGTGATTAGCACAAAAGCCTTCCAAAACACTTCCACAAATATGTCTTCACTTTGCCACATACAAAAGAAAACTGGAATTTGTTCAAAATTATGAATAATTCCTTAGCAGATAATACATTTGGTACTAGGACGCAGCGCTCCAACCTCTCTGAAAAATGGCTTTATCTACCTGACCACTGGCTTATTAGAAGCAGCCAGGTATTTCAGGAAGCCAGCTTGATAATGACAGGCAGGCTGTCTTGGTTTGACAGCACCTCATTTAACAGCTTTTATTCCTAAGGTATGGCTAGGCAATTCTGTAGCTCTCAGTTGACACTACTGTATAACTGGTAAACTCTCATTTTAGAAGAAAAAATACCCTCATTCAATTGACTTCGGGGGGTGGGGGCTTATTATGGCTACATACCAATGAACCATCTGTTTTGAAGGTTTCTTCTTCGTCAAGGATGCTAACACTTAAGCTCTGATGGTTCAGGGCATTCTGTCATCATTAATTAATCTCCTATCGCTTGTTGTAGATGACTTGTTACTTTTTTTTTCTTAAACTTTTTCCATTCAATGGGTATTTGGCCTCTAAAGTGAGTTAACGTAATAGATCAAATTTGATATCTCATCATAAAGCCATATTAATGCTCCTTCTTCCTTGCGACATGTCTCTAATTAGAAATTTTTTAAAAAAACTTTTATGTCAGTTAGAGAAAATACCCGACACTAAAATTTTGTAATTTTTCCTTACAAATATGTGCTATATACTAATGTAGATGTTTTGTTTTTGCTTAATATGTGCTATCATTTATTCCACTTGTAAATAATTTGTTGTGACCATTAATCAGTGAATAAATGAACAGACTGAGAATTGCTGAGTTGTTAACTCAGGGTCAACCTCCAACTGTACCAGTCACTCAATGAAAGGTGTGTCACTTTGAGCATTTCTGCTACTAACAATAGTAATTAACATTACCACTGTGTAGAACAGTTATCATTTATTAAGGGATTAAATGTCTAAAGCACAGTGCTAAGAATGCTACATATATTATTTTATCCCAAAACTCTGACAAGAAGATATTATTATTCCCATTTTATAGAGGGGAAAACTGAAACCAAGAGAGATTATAAACTTCCTCAGGGTTTCAGTTAATATTCAGAACTGATTCCTATGCAAGTCTTTCTGATTTTAAAGTCTCGGTGAGTCATCTAAGCTTTTATTTATAAGATAAATAAAATTGTGTAGGAGTAGACCATCTCTAAGGATTTCAATATTAGAATTCGATAATTCCCTTTCTATTTAGCATATGCTAACACATCTTTTGATCTATACTTTTAGAAATACAGAAATCTCAAGCACTTCTTTTATTTAACAGAGCAAAGTGGACTTAAATTTTCCAGCAATGTTTGATTTTGGATATAGCCAGAATAATGAAGTGTTTCACTCAGTTAAACTGACAGCTTAGACCAATGCTACTTATGAAAAGAGCAAGCAATTAATTTAATTTAGAATGTAGAGGGATAAATATTATTTTAAAGCTTAGACATAGTGCCTTTAGGATTCCATTGAGAGTTACTTTGAGTTTACTTTGTTTTTAAAATGATAAAAATTCTCTGTCATTTTAAAATCTTTTAGAGGCATATTTCACAGAGAATTAAACAAAATCCTCTACTGTATTCAGCTGGTAGTGTTATTCCTTGACTGCCTATAATATAATGGGGTTAATGAGGCAGTTTTTTTCTACTGTTTATTATTATTTTATAATACTTAGTTTTACATCTGGAAACTTCTTTATTTGAGAATTTTCATTATTTTACATGTTTTATGTAATTTAATTTCTTTAACAAACATGTACTCATTGACCAATTTATGCTAGGCACTGTTCTAAATGTTGGGAAACAGCAATAAATAAAACAAACCAAAAAAACCTGCCTTAATAGAACTTATATTCTAATTAATAAAGGCTCACCTTTTAATAATAATTACATATACAGCTTTATAAACCAGAATTTTACCTTCTTCATAGAATCTTTTCTGAGAAACCCAGATCATACTATATTTTTCTTTCTAATCATTTACACATTGTTTGAATTAGACCACTTAAATATGCTGGTTTAACATTTTTCTTATATATGTCTTAACTTTCCAGCCAAATAAACTCCATGAAGATGAGACTATGTATTAAAACTTTATACCCTCTCTAGCAGTGAACACCTTTGTATGTGTTTCTTTATGTTCATGTACTTCTTTGACATCAGTATCCTAAATGTTGAGTTGAAAGATAGGTGCATTTCAATTGTATAATAATACTACCAATTGACTTCAAATAAAGCCACACAAATTTCTACCAATCATTCATGTGAGTATCCATTTTCTCTCACTATGACCATCAGGAGATATTAACAAGCTCTTATTTTTCCTAATATTATGAGAAAAAAAAAACATTTTAATTTCCACTTCCCTGATAACTTTTTCATGTTTTTTTTAGGAATGTTTACTTCTTTTCACAAATTTCTGTTTTTATCCTCTCTCTTTTTCGATTGGAGTGTCTTATGTTTTACTTGTTGATTTAAAGAGGTTTTTATTCATTTTGCACATTGACTCTTTGAAATGTGTGTTGTAAATATTACTCATATTTTATGACTTGCACGTACACATTTAGTGTATGGTATCAGTGCAATGATGTTTTCAAAAGATCCGTTACCCATCCCTCCCCTAAAAACACAGTTCATATTCAAAGTATTATAAGACAAAGCAGCTTATTTTATACATATGTTCAGTTCAAGGGGTTTTCATGACATATTTTTCAGGAGTGTTGATCCCTTTTGGGAACACCTGAAATCTATTCTTTAGGGTCAGCATCCCACTCTACAGATGAGATAAAGGAAGAATTTCACTCTAGCCTAAAACAAATTTAATTACAGATACATATCCTTAATAATTGCCCTTCAAACTGAGTAGCACCTTGCCCCATCTCTAGTTAGGCCCAGTTGTCAAAATAGCATTTTAGGAATTCTATTATGTAATATATTATCAAGGAATTATTATATTTTAGGAAAACCCAAAACTACTGGGTTCTTTGACAATGCATTTTTCGAATCAAACTGCTATCCCCTCCTACCCTTCCAAAGCTGTCCTGCCCAAGTGATCATGAGAGTATTTATTTCATGGATAATTCTCTGTCCTTCTGAGTTAACTTTCAATTAATTTAATTCTATGCTCCACTGAAATTAAAATACACTTCAGTTTGTGTCCACACAGTCTGGGACAATATTTCCACACCAAAGCCTACCCTGCCTTAGATTCCATCTAGAAAATGACAGGAGGGGGCTAAGTCAGGCTCTGCATGTATTACCCTATTGTTAAACACGTGGCTTGTATTCAGTTTCCCAAAACTGATCCCAGCTCAGGTTTTCTCTTTCCTTTCCTTTCCTTTCCCTCCCTTTCCGTTCCTTTCTCTTTTCTTCTTCTCTCTTCTCCTTTTTCTTTCTTTTTTCATTTTATCACTGACAACCCAGTCATTAACTCATGACTTCCCACATAGCACTAACCAAGCAATCAAAATACAAATTCTACAGCAGTTTACAAATAAGAGCCAAGCTGTGGGACTTCCCTGGTGGCACAGTGGTTAAGAATCTACCTGCCAATGCAGGGGACACGGGTTTGAGCCCTGATCCGGGAAGATCCCACATGCTGCAGAGCAACTAAGCCCCGTGCTCCACAACTACTGAGCCTGGGCTCTAGAGCCTGCGAGCCACAACTACTGAGCCCATGTGCCACAACTACTGAAGCCCACGTGCCTAGAACCCGTGCTCCACAACAAGAGGTTGGAATTCTAGGTTAGAAACATAACTCTGCTTTTGATTATCTGTGTGACTTTGGACGATTTACTTCAATTTTCTGGGCCTCATCTTTAAAATAAGGGATATATGACCCATACCATAGGATTATTGCACAGATTAAATATTTAGTAATAAATAATATAGTAAAGCATTTAAAGGGTTTGGCACAGTGCCTAGCTCATACTGCTAAATAAAATGTAAGAATAAAATGGTAGTGGTCCAGACGTGGTACTGCCCACCAGAAAGACAATATCTAGCCTCATCTAACAGAACACAGGCACCAGTCCCCTCCAACAAGAAGCTTACACAACCCACTGAACCAACCTTACCCACTGGGGCAGACACCAAAAACACCAGGAACCACGAAAATGCAGCCTGCAAAAAGGAGACCCCAAACACGGTAAGTTAAGTAAAATGAGAAGACAGAGAAACACACAGCAGATGAAGGAGCAAGGAAAAAACCCACCACACCAAACAAATGAAGAGGAAATAGGTAGTCTACCTGAAAAAGAGTTCATAGTAATGATACTAAAGATGATGCAAAATCTTGGAAATAGAATGGAGAAAATACAAAAAACCTTTAACAAGGACCTAGAAGAACTAAAGTGCAAACAAACAATGATGAACAACACAATAAATAAAATTAAAAATTCTCTAGAAGGAATCAAGAACAGAATAACTGAAGTAGAAGAGTGGATAAGTGACCTGGAAGATAAAATAGTGGAAATAACTACTGCAGAGCAGAATAAAGAAAAAAGAATGAAAAGAATTGAGGACAGTCTCAGAGACCTCTGGGACAACATTAAATGCACCAACATTCGAATTATAGAGATCCCAGAAGAAGAAGAGAAAAAGAGAGGGACTGAGAAAATATTTGAAGAGATTATAGTTGAAAACTTCCCTAATATGGGAAAGGAAATAGTTAATCAAGACCAGGAACCGCAGAGAGTCCCATACAGGACAAATGCAAGGAGAAACACGCCAAGACACATATTAATCCAACTACCAAAAATTAAATATGAACAAAAAATATTAAAAGTAGCAAGGGAAAAGCAACAAATAACATACAAGGGAATCCTCATAAGGTTAACAGCTGATCTTTCAGCAGAAACTCTGCAAGCCAAAAGGGAGTGGCAGGACATATTTAAAGTGAGGAAAGGGAAAAACCTACAACCAAGATTACTCTACCCAGCAAGGATCTCATTCAGATTCGATGGAGAAATTAAAACCTTTACAGACAAACAAAACCTAAGAGAATTCAGCACCACAAAACCAGCTTTACAACAAATGCTAAAGGAACATCTCTAGGCAGGAAACACAAGAGAAGGAAAAGAGTTACAATAACAAATGCAAAACAATTAAGAAAATGGTAATAGGAACATACATATCAATAACTACCTTAAGTTCAAATGGATTAAATGCTCCAACCAAAAGACATAGATCGGCTGAATGGATACAAAAACAAGACCCGTATATATACTGTCTACAAGAGACCCACTTCAGACCTAGGGACTCATACAGACTGAATGTAAGGGGATGGAAAAAGATATTCCATGCAAATGGAAAACAAAAGAAAGCTGGAGTAGCAATTCTCATATCAGCCAAAATAGACTTTAAAATAAAGACTATTACAGGAGACAAAGAAGGACACTACATAATGATCAAGGGATCAATCCAACAAGAAGATATAACAATTGTAAATATTTATGCACCCAACATAGGAGCACATCAATACATAAGGCAAATGCTAACAGCCATAAAAGGGGAAATCGACAGTAACACAATCATAGTAGGGGACTTTAACACCCCACTTTCACCAATGGACAGATCATCCAAAATGAAAATAAATAAGGAAACACAAGCTTTAAATGATACATTAAACAAAGTGGACTTAATTGATATTTATAGGACATTCCATCCAAAAACAACAGAATACACTTTCTTCTCAAGTGCTCATGGAACATTCTCCAGGATAGATCGTATCTTGGGTCACAAATCAAGCCTTGGTAAATTTACGAAAATTGAAATCATATCAAGTATCTTTTCTGACTACAACGCTATGAGACTAGATATCGATTACAGGAAAAAGTCTGTAAAAAATACAAATACATGGAAGCTAAACAATACACTACTAAATAACAAAGAGATCACTGAAGAAATCAAAGAGGAAATCAAAAAATACCTAGAAACAAAGGACAATGAAAACACGACGACCCAAAACCGATGGGATGCAGCAATAGCAGTTCTAAGAAGGAAGTTTATAGCAATAGAATCCTACCTCAAGAAACAAGAAACATCTCAAATAAACAACCTAAACTTACACCTAAAGCAATTAGAGAAAGAAGAAACAAAGAAACCCCAAAGTTAGCGGAAGGAAAGAAATCATAAAGATCAGATCAGAAATTAATGAAAAAGAAATGAAGGAAGCTATAGCAAAGATCAATAAAACTAAAAGCTGGTTCTTTGAGAAGATAAAAAATTGATAAACCATTAGCCAGACTTATGAAGAAAAAAAGGGAAAAGACTCAAATCAATAGAATTAGAAATGAAAAAGGAGAAGTAACAATTGACACTGCAGAAATACAAAGGATCATGAGAGATTACTACAAGCAACTATATGCCAAGAAAATGGACAAATTCTTAGAAATGCATAACCTTCGGAGACTGAACCAGGAAGAAATACAAAATATGAACAGACCAATCACAAGCACTGAAATTGAAACTGTGATTAAAAATCTTCCAACAAACAAAAACCCAGGACCAGATGGCTTCACAGGCAAATTCTATCAAACATTTAGAGAAGAGCTAACACCTATCCTTCTCAAACTCTTCCAAAATACAGCAGAGGGAGGAACACTCCCAAACTCATTCTATGAGGCCACCATCACCCTGATACCAAAACCAGACAAAGATGTCACAAAGAAAGAAAACTAGAGGCCAATATCACTGATGAACATAGATGCAAAAATCCTCAACAAAATACTAGCAAACAGAATCCAACAGCACATTAAAAGGATCATACACCATGATCAAGTGGGGTTTATCCCAGGAATGCAAGGATTCTTCAATATATGGAAATCAATCAATGTGATACACCATATTAACAAATTGAAGGAGAAAAGCCATATGATCATCTCAGTAGATGCAGTGAAAACTTTTTACAAAATTCAACACCCATTTATGACAAAAACCCTCCAGAAAGTAGGCATAGAGAAATTACCTCTACATAATAATGGCCATATATGACAAAACCACAGCCAGCATCGTTCTCAATGGTGAAAAACTGAAACTATTTCCTGACGAGGAACTGGACAAGGTTGTCCACTCTCACCACTATTATTCAACATAGTTTTGGAAGTTTTAGCCACAGCAATCAGAGAAGAAAAAGAAATAAAAGGAATCCAAATCGGAATAGAGGAAGTAAAGCTGTCATTGTTTGCAGATGACATGATACTATACACAGAGAATCCTAAAGATGCTACCAGAAAACTGCTAGAGCTAATCAATGAATTTGGTAAAGTAGCAGGATACAAAATTAAGGCACAGAAATCTCTTGCATTTCTATACACTAGTGAAGAAAAATCTGAAAGTGAGATTAAGAAAACACTCCCATTTACCACTGCAACCAAAAGAATAAAATACCTAGGAATAAACCTACCTAAGGAGACAGACAAAAGACCTGTATGCAGTAAACTATAAGACACTGTTAAAAGAAATTAAAGATGATACAAACAGATGGAGAGATATACCATTGTTCTTGGATTGGAATAATCAGCATTGTGAAAATGACTATACTACCCAAAGCAATCTACGAATTCAATGCAATCCATATCAAACAACCAATGACATTTTTCAGAGAACTGAAACAAAAAATTTCAAAATTTGTATGGTAAAACAAAAGACCCCGAATAGCCAAAGCAATCTTGAGAATGAAAAACGGAGCTGGAGGAATCAGGCTCCCTGACTTCAGACTATAATACAAAGCTACAGTAATCAAGACAGTATGGTACCTGCACAAAAAGAGAAATATAGATCAATGCAACAGGATAGAAAGCCCAGAGATAAACCCACGCACATATGGTCACCTTATTTTTGGTAAAGGAGGCAAGAATATAAAATCGAGAAAAGACGGCCTCTTCAATAAATTGTGCTGGGAAGACTGGACAGCTACATGTAAAAGAATGAAATAGGAACACTCCCTAACACCATACACAAAAATAAACTCACAATGGATTAAAGACCTAAATGTAAGGCCAGACACTCTAAAACTCTTAGAGGAAAACATAGGCATTACACTCTATGACATAAATCACAGCAACATCCTTTTTGACCCACCTCCTAGAGAAATGGAAATAAAAACATAAATAAACAAATGGGATCTAATGAAACTTAAAAGCTTTTGCACAGCAAAGGATATCATAAACAAGGCGAAAAGACAACCCTCAGAATGGGAGAAAATATTTGCAAATGAAGCAACTGACAAAGGATTAATCTCCAAAATTTACAAGCAGCTCATGTAGCTCAACATCAAAATAACAAACAGCCCATTCCAAAAATGGGCAGAAGTCCTAAGTAGACATTTCTCCAAAGAAGATATACAGATTGCCAACAAACACATGAAGGAAGATATACAGATTGCCAACAATCACACTAATCATTAGAGAAAGCAAATCAAAACTACAATGAGGTATCACCTCACACCGGTCAGAATGGCCATCATCAAAAAATCTACAAACAATAAATGCTGAAGAGGGTGTGGAGAAAAAGGAACCCTCCTGCCCTGTTGGTGGGAATGTAAATTGATACAGCCGCTATGGAGAACAGTATGGAGGTTCCTTAAAAAAGAAACGAAATTGAGTTATTTGTAGTGAGATGGATGGACCTAGAGTCTGTCATACAGAATGTGAAGTAAGTCAGAAAGAGAAAAACAAATACTGTATGCTAACACATATATATAGAATCTAAAAAAAGAGAAAGGTTCTGAAGAACCTAGTGGCAGGAGAGGAATAAGGAGGCAGACATAGAGAATGGACTTGAGGACAAGGGGAGGGGGAAGGGTAAGCTGGGATGAAGTGAGAGAGTGGCATGAACATACATACACTACCAAATGTAAAATAGCTAGCTAGTGGGAAGCAGCTGCATAGTACAAGGAGAGCTGCTTGGTGCTTTGTGACCACCTAGAGGGGTGGGATAGGGAGAAGACGTAAGAGGGAGGAGATATGGGGACATATGTATATGTATAACTGATTCACTTTGTTATAAAGCAGAAACTAACGCACCACTGTAAAGCAATTATACCCCAATAAAAATTTAAAAAAGAAAAAAATGGTGGTGGAGATTGGGTGTGGTTACATCCAGGAACTCCAATTGCTTGGATGCACAGCTTCATTGCTAATTGATTTTTAGCTAAATAACTCATAAATAGCAGTCAAAGGGAACATAGATTTTTGAAGAAAATGTTAATCTTCTAAAAGTTTAACGTGTGAAAAAATTCAAAATATTTCATTTTATTTATTTATTTATTTTTAATTTTTATTTATTTATTTATTTATGGCTGTGTTAGGTCTTCGTTTCTGTGCGAGGGCTTTCTCCAGTTGCGGCGAGCGGGGGCCACTCTTCATCGCGGTGCGCGGGCCTCTCACTGTCGCGGCCTCTCCCGTTGCGGAGCACAGGCTCCAGACACGCAGGCTCAGTAGTTGTGGCTGACGGGCTTAGTTGCTCCACGGCATGTGGGATCTTCCCAGACCAGGGCTCGAACCCGTGTCCCCTGCATTGGCAGACAGATTCCCAACCACTGCGCCATCAGGGAAACCCCAAAATATTTTAAATGTAGTATATTGTAGCACAATGTTTGCTGAAGGGCAGTATGACATATTCTTTGCTTTCAAAGGAGATCATTTATCAGTTTACATATTTTAATGTATTTAATTGTCCCTCATATATTATATATGGCTTTTCACATTAATAATTTTATAGAAATCACTTAGTCCTTAATTCTTAGGGTAAGACTATGTAAAGAAATTGAGTCAATTTAAGATCAAATCAGGAAAAAAGTATTAAGTAAATTACAGTACAGGTTGAATTTACTGAATTCAAGGAGAGTGTTGACTTTCTCAGGCACTTTAATATTTATCCCCTTTTCTTACACAAAATTTAGAGAAGTTATGACACGGTTCTTGGCAGCATAGTCCTTTACCAGGGTATCCTGCCTTTTGTGAGAAGCATGAGAAATATGAGAGTCAGAGCCTTGGGACCAATTACAGAATAAAGGACAGGACCTGCTCTCCTCTCTGCTATGTAAACACAGGAGTAGTGCCTTCTTAGATGGATGCTGGTCTTCTCTCTAAAACTGTAGTTTAATGTTGAAGAATTATAGTATGTCAATAACAGACCATTTTTCAGAGCCAGCCCTAAGCAAAATTGTGAAATAGATAGTTAGCTTTGCTACTTTTCCCCTCCTTCCTAATAATTATACTCTCTACCTGAGGCATATTTCTTTCTAGTCCCCATAGAGCAGGCTCTCTTAACTGTCACTAATTGAGAAAGCAAGATAATTCCCCTTAAAATATCAACTGTTCAATAGTAACATCTCCCAAGAGTATTATAAAGATTCTTGCTGACCAAAAGAATCTTCAATTCCCAAAGAACATTTCTAGAAGTGCAAGTTAGCACTATCATGAATGCTTATGTACGTATTTTGGGGCAGAGAAACTTTCTTAGTATCAGTGAAATTCTACAATATAGATATTATGTGCTGATAAAGCCAAGTCTAATAGTATGATTTTTCATATATTTAGCTTACTTTCCATCCTGAACAGATAAAAAGCACGCACGTGTGCACAAACACATACACGTTTAGCTGTGGAGAAGATGAATCAGATCCACGTAAAGCTACTGAAAGTAAGCAAGACTGGTATTTCAGAAGGCAAGACAATGATTAAAAAGAGAGAGAGAGATACTATTACAAACGTTGCTGAGAAGTCTAGGAAGATGAAGACTGAAGTTTGGGTTTATAACTATGGAGGTTATTGGTGACCTTGACAAAAGTAACTTTAGTAGAGAGGTGGAGACAAAAGACTGGATGAGTTCAAGAGATATTAAACAAGTGGAGCCCACAAAAATTCAAATATTTAAAAAGAGATTTATAAAGATTTGTGATAGAGGACAGTAAAGACTTGGGCAGCATATGAAAGGAATATGATGTCAAGGGTTTTTTGACTGTTTTGCTTTAAAGATGGGGAAAATTATAGCATATATGTTTGCTGATGTGAATGGTCCAGTAGAGGAAAAGACAATGATGCAAGAAGTAAAACCTCTGAAGTCCTTGAGTAGGGCAACAGATGCCAGGATCTCGAGCAGACATGAAAAGATGTTAAGAGTGTGGATGATCTGATCCAAAGACACTGGGGAATGAGTAAGTGTCACATTTTCAAGCCAGCGAAACAGAACTAAGGATCAGATAAGCCACCCCATAGAAATAACTTCAGAAACTTACCGCAGAAGTTTGATTCTAAAATAGTGTGTAGTTTAGAGTAGCCAAAGATATTTTCTAAGCCCACTGTGAGTGAAACAAGGGCCACTGTAGATACATCTTCTTGCATTGACCAAGAGATAAATTTGGACAACTCAGTTGGAGCTAAGATGGGTACAAATATTCCATGGCAATATTATTCACTGACCAGTTCAACTACCACTTATATGCATAAATCATTTCCCACTTGGTTCACATGCATCTATAGTTTTAGAAACAAATTTACTATGTAAATAAGGTATACCTGTCTTAAGCTCTGAATCTCTTAATTCCAAATCAGCTCTATTTTATGTACTCAGAATCATTCTTCATGGCCTAGCTCTAGTGCAGTACTCCCAAGGGGTAAAAACTGAATTATCCTGACCTTGAGAAAAAAAACCCAGAAATTTGTTTAGCTCTATTTTTCAGCTAGATTTTTTCCTTTCTTTACACTTAAAATTTCACTTAAAAATTACACCAGATAGCCAAGTAACAATTTTAATGACTATGAAGATAATATCTTCTTAGTGATTTATAAAATAATTTCACCAGTTCTATAATAATGCAAATTGGAAAACTGTGGAAGTAATTTACTCTTCTAGGTTTTACCTTCTTCAGACATTAGGAGACATAAGCCCTGATGATATTAATACATTTAGAAGGAAGTTGCTTACCAAATGCATATTGTTAATTTTGTTACATGGTTCAGCTTCATTTGACTATATTTCTCCCCTAAGGATGGTTTTTTGAAATGATGCCTCACAGCTATGAGCAATTCAGATTGTAAAATCTTTAATCACAAAGTAAAAATTTTTACACTTTTGAACCTTTAGAGTACATGTGGTGTATAATCTATCTATTTCAACCCTACTCTTGAATTCATTTGGTGTATTCTTTACTAAAGGTCAGCAATGTAACACTAATTGGGTCAAATTCCCTTAAGCACATTCTCATCTCCTTCTGATGTACAATACAATAAAATAGTTTTCATTGTAGATACAATAAAACTTTAAAAAATGAAATAAGGACCATAGCATTGAATATATATAAATTCTGGAATGTTCTTTCCGCTGGGATTCTTCTTGTGGCTTTTTTTTTTCCTTGCTACTGTGGGTTTATCTGATCATTTTAACAAGAACATTCATTATTTTAAAGGAGGACATAGGTTTTCTATTTTATACCTCCATTTTATCACCCTTTAGTAATGAACTGTAAACGATCTATAATTGTCCACTTACAAATAATGCTTAACTATTCCTGGAAAAAGCATAATATTAAAATCCAGAATTAATTCATTCACCATGAATAATAAGTATTTCGCTTCCTGTTAGCATTTGTGGAATAAAGCACTTAGAAACAAATTCGGTTTCATTTCCTTTTAAAATATTTATTGGTAATAGGGAGAAGCTCCTTTTCCACAGTTTTTATGTGGGAGGCAGAGAAGGGGCTCTGCATACAATACCATTTTACCTCATTCTCCATGTGGCAAAATACCTTTCCTTGCTCTCTGTTCTTCCTGCCAAGGACCCATGAAGTATACTTTTCCATTTCTCTTCCCTTAACCAAAACGCGTCAGCCCTTGACACACTCACACACACACACATACACATACATATACACATACACATACACACATATATACATACATTAGTCACATTCATATGTCTTCCAGGTATGTAGACTGAAATACATAAGCTTTCTATATAACATGTGAATTTGGTCAAATACATCCACCACGGTAAACATGGAAATTATACAAATGTAGATGGTACTCACATCCATGAGCCATCCCTAAGAAAAGAAATCATCTTGTCATGAGCAGCCTCTGTGCTAAACAATCTATATTTGTTATTCTAGTTAGTCCTCACAACTGTAGTTATGAAAACCCCATTTTATAAATGATGAAATTAAAGATCAGAAATGTTACGCCATTTGTCAAGATTTAAGTAGCCCAGTTGGTGAATCAAAATTTTAACCCAGGTCTACCTTACTGAGAGAGCTCACGGTGTTCCCATTTATTAATCCGTTCAACAAATATGTATTGATCATATATTATGCATCATGCACTGTGCTAGGTGCTGAAGTGTGTGAATGAATGAGACAGACAGGATCCAGGACCTCAAACACTTATCACCTAGAGGGGTCAAATGTATTAAAAAAACAAAAAAACTAGTAGCACAAATAATCACTTAAGACAAAATTTGATAGTGATAGCACAAGGACAAATCCTGCCTGCAAATATATTAATTTGTTCTGCATGGTATTGGCCTGAAGAGTGTTTTTATTATTTGAGTTAATTAGTAACATTTAAGATTTTATACTCAGACATACACAGGCATATACACATGTACATACAGAAATCCAGATTCCCGGTTTATCTGAAAAAATCAGGTATGACTCACTGGGCCAGCATTCCTGCAAGACAATCGTTGGTTAGGGCTGAGAAGAGTTTGGTTCTTTAGATGATCATAGGCTCTCTGAAAAATCACGTTCTCTACCATTTCCTACTATCACCTTATTCCTTAACAAAAGCTTCAGGCACTGTAGGTTTTTGAGCTATGATCCCTGATTAGATTACAGTTTTGGTAAATGTTAGGATCAGGTAAGATTAACCCAAATGAAATTACATATCTAAGTGAGGTGAGCAAAATTCTAAGATGACCTCCAAAGCATTACACCTCTTGAGTGTGGGTTGAGCCTGTGAATATGATAGGATGTTACTCCTTTGATTAGGTTAGGCTATATGGCAAAGGTGAAGGGATCTTGCAGATTAATAAAGTCCCTGATCAGTTCACTTTAGTCAAAAGGGAGCTTTTCTTGGGCTGGCTTCTACTAATCATGTCAGCACTTTCAGAGCGAGTCCAGAGTTCAGAGACTCAAAGCAGGAGAGCTACACTCCTGCTGGCCTTGAAGAAGCAAACAGCCATGCTTTGGATATAGCCATGTGGAAGGGAATGGTGGGTGACTTTTAGGAACAGAGGGTTTCAGTCCTATGGCCACAAGGAACGGAATTCTGCCAACAACCGGTGAGCTTGGAAATGCACCCTGAGCCTTAGATGAAATCATATCCCAGACTTATAACCTCATTGCAACCTTGTGAGAGCCTAAGCAGAACACTCAGCCACTGTGCCCAGACTCCTGACCCTTGGAAACTGTGTGTTGTTTTCAGCTAAACGAGGTAATTTGTTACACAACAATAGAAAACCCACAGATATGTTTTAAGTAAACAGGTGAAGAGAGCATTAAGGATGAGAAGCCGCAGTTTATGGAAGACTCTATGGCAGAGAGGAGGGAGGGCAGTGGTAAAGGTGTGTGTACATGCAGGGAGGGTGGACCAGCAGCCGCTGGGGCCCAGAACATTGTCTAGGGCCACATAAATCCTGTTGAGTGGCATAGACAGATCATGACCTCAAAATATCATCAATCAAATCTTCAAGGGATTTGACATACATATCCTGAAAAATCTTCAAGGAACTTTGGTGTTTACGGGTAATGATGAGCTGTTGCTTAGACCCCTGGATTATTTAATCAAATAATAACAGCTACCTCAAATTTAGTAGCACATCAGAGCAATGGTAAAAGTCAATATGAATAAGAGAAAGCAGTTCAATAAATAATTTCCTGAAGAAATTATTATCTTTTAGAGTTTTGAGAAAACAAAATCTTACTCCACTTCAAAAATAACAAAACTTAATGTATTATGTTTACTTATTTCACAAATAAGTACTGAATTATAATTTTATCATACGATCTGGGATGAAGAACAATAACATTTTTCACATCAGAACATTTGATGAAAAATAGTAAATATATATTCAAGTATTTATGTTTCCTGAAGGCACATTGTTTAGTTATACAGTCCCAAAAGTGATTAAGCTTATATTTATTTCATAAAATGCTGCTAATTGCTTTTCGATTGAGATTCAAGTTCCCAGTCCCCAAACTGATTAATAGAAGAGAAAGAAAATCAACTTTTTGATACACATTACCTAGATAAACCCCAAGTAGTATATTAGAAATTATATATAGATATGAAATGTCATAAAGCAGGGAACCAGGAAACAATATTTGAACCATCTTTACACTCACCTTTTCTTTTCCCTTTCCAACCAGTTATTTGGTATATGCTACAACCCAGACATGGTGCTAGGTCATGAGAAGAATCAGTAAAGCATGGTCTCTAGCTTTCAGAAGCTCACAGTGTGGAGGATTTATGGCCCAAAGGTCCTGGTTTCTGAATGGTTCATTACAGCTGAACAAATATTAGTTGATTTATTTCAGGGGAAGCTCTCCAGCCTTCCTATTCCTGAATTTGGAGAAAAAAAATAGATTCTATTCCAAAAGGAATACATTATTCTTTGAATTATTAGTATATATATACATATCATGTATTTCATGTATTTCTTGTATGTGCACTTGTGCATGTTTAAATCTGAAACTGCCCAGGAAACCTGCTTTCTTTATGCTCCACCCAAATTTACTGGCTTAGAAACATCCCAGCCTTGGTTATGGAGAAGTACTTTATCATATTTTTACGTTTCTTTGTATAAGAATCAAGTTAAAAGGAAGGAAAGAGACAGAGAGAAAGAGGAAGGAAGGAAAGAAGGAAGGAAGGAAGGAAGGAAAGGAGGGAGGGAGGGAGGAAGAAAGAAAGAAAGGAAGAAAGAAAGACAGTTACGTAACATGAAACAAAAAGTTGAAATTGTTGTGTAGGTTTTATAAAAAAATCAAGTTCAATTAATCTATTCATTTCTTCCATTCCATTCTGTTTCATTAGATTTAGCAAATGTTTGGGAATTTTCTAAGTATCAATGTATGACATTAAGAATATAGAGGTAGGGCACAGTGCCTGGCTACCAAAAGCTTGCAGTTTCATATGGGAAAACGTTAAACAACGTCAATACAATTGAAAAAGTGGTAATATCAAAATATACACAGGATGACATTGAGGTACATAAGGGAAGGTCTAAATCAGATTCAAAACGTACAGGGAAGGCTGCCTGGAGCAGATTATATTTGAGCTGAATCTTGAAGAATAATTAAGAACTATTCAGTTAGAAAAAAGCATTGGAGGAGAGACAACTTTAGTGATTGGCATATTAAAAGGCATAGAAGAAAGAAAGCATAGTGAATTCTAGGTCCTGCAATTCATTATGAAGGACTGAGTGAGGGGTGCATACACAGGAATGCCAAAGGAGGAGACTTATCTCGTGAGCAGCACAATGAGAGGCGTCCCGTGCTGTGAAAGAATCTCAATGTTATTATCCTTAAGGCTCAATATTATTATCCTTAAGCCTATAAGAAGTGTCACCTCTGATTCTTTGTGTCTAGATTTACTAGCCTCAAGAGGCAAACGACAGAACATGACCTTTCAACGTTCATTTTCATTCCTGGTTGTATAAATTACTCTCCCATTTCCATTTTCCCACATTTAGTCTTCTGCTTTGAGAGTACTGCCAGGTAATTGCTCTACTGAGTAAAATACAGCCGTATGAAAAGCAGGTTTTCTCTAAGAGGAAAATGCAAAAGAATTCAATGAAAGGAAGAACAAACAGATTGAGATGATTTATTTGTATCTGAACTCAGATCCTATCTGCTTCTTGTTTAAAAGCCTCTGCTTGCTTTCCACCTTCCAGAGCAGGAAGGGTACCTCCACGGCTCCCCACCTCCCTAACCCCACCCACCATCTGACCCATTTACCCCTGCAAGCTCGTTACAGTTTGCTTTTCCTGTCTTGCCTCCACACTGTCCCCACCAAACTTCATTTTATAACCACTCTTGGTGGGTCACTATTGCCCAGCAAGAAATATATCACACACAGGTCCTCTCTTCATGACTTTAACCATGCTTTTCCCTAGGCATAGAATGTCTTTCTCCATTAGTCTACCTGGAAAATGATTTTCTCAGGCTTCAAGAGCTGGCACAAACATTACCTCATATCTGCAGCTTTCTGTAATTCTCTTTCAATTCCCAACCCTCTAATCTTATTCAGAAAAAATTGCTTCCTCATCAGTCCTCCCATTGTATGACTCTACCACTTTTCATGCTGCATGACACTCACTGGTACTTGTGCTTCTGTCTCCCTCACGGATCATAAGGCCCTCAAAGATAAAAACTGTCTCTTATTCATATTCATATCTTAGCAACACCCACTAATTGTTAGATGCCCAATGAGTACCTGCTGAGTTGAACTGAAATGAAAGCTTGTCGCAAACAGTGAGTTCTCTATGCCCGTGGGTTTTATTTATTTTGATAACCTACGGAGAAATCAATCATGCAACAATTTGTAAGAATCACAAAGGGGGTTTCCCTGGTGGCACAGTGGTTGAGAGTCTGCCTGCCGATGCAGGGGACACGGGTTCGTGCCCCGGTCCGGGAAGATCCCACGTGCCGCGGAGCGACTGGGCCCATGAGCCATGGCTGCTGGGCCTGCGCGTCCGGAGCCTGTGCTCCGCAACGGGAGAGGCCACAACAGTGAGAGGCCCGCGCACTGCAAAAAAAAAATAAAAATAAAAAAAAGAAGAATCACAAAGGAAGCCAAAGGAGTTTAGCCCTACAGTAATCTTATTATTTTACAGAAATGAGCAGGAGTGGATATGCAAGTTACCTAGATTGGTTTTGTTTTATGTATTTAGTATTGTGATTTCCCCACAATTTAGTATTGTGATTTAGTATTGTGTTATTTGATAAAATAACTTTTAAAAAAGGTACTTACAATTAAAGAGCAAATTTTAAAATAATAATAATAATGTAATTGTTATTAAAACCTATTTTTTTCATTTAATAAATATTTATTCAGTATAGACTTAGCTGAGGCACTGGCCTTGAGCTCTTTAATTTCTCATGGACCAAATCATTTAAATCAGGGCAATAAATTATTTTAAATAACTTGATAGATATCAGCAAAGAACCAATTTTATTATAATGCTACATGCAAAAATTATTTAGAATTATTATATAAAATAAAAATGTTTTTTTAATCAAAACTTAGAATGGCATCCTAAACTCCAGGAGAAATAAATACTTTCTTAGAGTGAGATGAAGAAATAAAAATTTCCTATTTTTCAAGGTCAAGGATTATAAACTCTAAAGATTCATATAGAAATGGATAAATCAACATATCCCTCTATGACATTCCTGAAAAATACCTATTTGGACAATGTAAATGAAAGTTGAGCTGTCATTAAATAATGCCCTGGATAAATCTCAACAAATTTTAATCAAAGCTTGGAGAGAATTCTTTTAAAGCTTTCCAATATTTCCAGGGATGATATAGATATATATTGTTTCCATACCTCAAATGCTATGGAGAACCACTTATTAATTCAGTCTAAATCTTAACATTGGATTCAATTTTCTAGGTATTTTTCCTTGGATGTTTTAGGGTTTGGGAGAGAAGGAAGATCTGGATTCTTAAAAATTGTCTAAATTCCTTATTTTAACATATAACATAAATACAACATAATTCAATAACATTTCGAATTTTGAAAAAAGGACTATCTTCTTACCCTTTTCTTCTTAGTTTAATAACACAGTAGTTTGACGGAACAAATGTTTAAATACTGACTCACACATCAAAAAAAAAGTAAGTTGTTATAAAATGAAATAAGCATATTTGTAAGAGAGGTCTTAAGAAATTAAATGCTACCAACTCCTCAAAACACTGACCTCTCCAAAGCAGACATCAAGAAGCAATTGCTTTTAGCTATTACAGTCAGCTCTTTGTACCTGCGATTGTGAAACCTGTGGGTTTCACAGAGGGCCAATTTTACTAGCCATAAGGGACTTGAGCATCAGTGGATTTTCATATCTGTTGGTGGTCCTGGTACCAATCCCCTATGGATATTGAGGGACACATATACTTGTTTTCAGCAATTCCAACTTGTTAGTAGAAGGTGAAATACTGTTTCCACACTCATAAAGACTAGTTTAGAAATCTGTTTAAATACTACAATGAGATACATTTGAAATAATGACCCTAATTTTCAGTAGAGGAAACTGCTTGTTGCATTTTATGGTATTACTAATTCAGTGGGTAAAAATGAGAAGCTAGACCATTGTGAGTAAAGTCGCAAGACCACGAGACCATGATAGAATGGACTGCTGTCCAGCTGTTCTTGCTATTTCAATGTACTTAGCTTCAGAACCAATACTCATCATGGCATGCTTCATTGATCTAAAAAAAAACCAGACTGCCAGCCATTTCTCCAGCAAAAATAGGTTTATTACCGAATAAGCAAAGAATTGCATTGTGGGGTCTGCAACCATGGTGAGCCATGTGCAAGGGCCCCATGGCAAGGGAAGATGGGAAAAGGAAGTTGGGAGGGCTATAATAAACGAAGAGTTCATGCTTTTCATTGGCTGAGCTGTTGCCAAGAAAGAAAAAGAGTCTTTCTTCTTCCTTTTGCTCTCTGCTATCTTTTCAGGTGTGAAAGCTCTTCCTTCTGGCCTCCCAACTCTATTTAATTGAAGTTTCTGTTTATTAACTTTTTACAGGTTTGATACCACAAACTAGCCAATATGCATTCTCATTGGTTAGGCAGCCTCTCTACTCCTGCCTCACTTATTGTTAAATAATTTCACTATCACCTCTGAATAACATCCTATTAAATTAAGGCATATTAGTTTCATATTTATCAGGAACTGTACAAGGCTATACATGTATATATATGTGTGTATATATATATGTACATGCATTTATATAAAATTTGTACATATACAAATAGTATTTTCATGAAACATATATAGGTATATATCTTGTATATGTTCAATATTTGTATTTATTCCTTAGATCATTCCTACAGGTTAATTTTTTCTTATTTTAAGATAGGAAGCCTGAACCTGTGTCTCTGTGTCACTCTCTAAGTAAGTGATGCAACTACATTTCAAACTCAAAACTTATGCTCTAGGTATTAACAACAATATCTCTCCAATTTATGTTCGGTATATAACAAAAATCATGTTTTGCACTATGTAAAATTAAATGGATATTTTATCATAGTGCTAAGCCTGTGTTTGCTAGAACCTTCCTCCCATGCTGCTGGAGATCCCAGGAGACAACCACTACAGGTGGTTGTGGTGGACCCCACAGGATGTCTCAAGAAGTATTTGGTCCCAGCCATTTGAAAGCCATGGAGAGTTCTGATCAATCCTTTGGGATGTCCACACAATGCAGAAATTTATCTGAACCCACTTACACTTGCTCCCAACATATAACCCCAAGCTGTCCCCCAGTAAGAATCACTTGACTCTCAGTAAAGCGCCATTGACAGCTGCTGCTGGCATTGTTATCCCCACCGCAGCGGGCAACACTCAGCCACTAGAACCCTGGTCCTACATTGCAATTGCTATGCCTTGCTTCCAGATTGCAGCTGATTCCATCAGTTCATATAACCTGCCTTAAGGACACAATCAGAACCAAGGATATGATATCTCTCTTCCCTGTTTATACAGTCACTGCCCAGAGTCCAAGCCTTTCAGATCATTCAATCAGCTCTTCAACTCTTATCCCCACAATGCTGTAAACACATTTTCTCTTGACCCAATGTCTCACTCTAATCTTCTCTCTCAAATCTTCCACAATGACCACTGATATTCCCCTAAATTATCTGTTATTCAAAAATGACCTTAACTGAAACCTAGATGTCCCCAGAAAACACAATTTCCCCTTTATCCTACTCACGCAAGTTGTTTTTATTTTGTTGTCTGTTTGTTTGTTTTCCCTCCCACACCTCCAATGTTTAAGCATTGGGCTAGGCAGTGGGATTTGTTTCCTCCTGGTTTCCAATAGCTGTATGTGAATCCCCCTATTCTGGAACTTTCAGATGCATGTCATCCAGCGTCAGCACTCTCCCCTCCTCCACCCTCCAAGTCCTCCTTGAAGACTTCAGCGCAATCTTCATCTTCACCTTAGCTGCTTTAATTATCCAGGTGAATACAATGGCCACATGGACAAACCATCCAACAATCTAGACTCTGTGTTCTCTGAACTTCCTAATGATCTCCTCCACTTCACCTAAGCCACCTACCCCCTCAATCATAACTTGAACTCTGCCATCTCAGGAAACTCAACCACTCCTAAAGTACCCATTTCAGATATCCCACTCTGACCACAACATCCCAGTCTTCCAGCCACTTGCCGGGTACCTCCCTCCATCCCCTGAAGCAGTTATTCATATAACTCATTGAGATCACCAGTCCATTATCACTATCATTTTTACTATATCTAGCAGACTTTCAGGCTTAAAGTCTTTCCCTACACAGGTTCAATTCTACAGAGATTTATTTCTGTTACCATGTTGCAGATGTAACTAATTTCCCTGTCCTTCCTTTATCATTATAGCCAAACGAGAAAATCACAGCTCTAGATGAAACTATAGAACCTCTCTTAAAAGAGCTTTCTACAGTTTTTTTCTTCACATTCACCTCACTCTGCAGTTTACTCCAATCTGCATTCTGACCCTAACACTGTAAAAAAATTTCTCTTGTAAATGAAATCAATGACACCCAAATAGTTAAGTTACAGGGAAACTTGTTTGATTTTTCAGGCAGATTCAACAAGGCAACCAAAAGTTTCCTATTCTTGAAACACCTCCTTTTCTTTGTTTCTTTAACAGAACATTTTCCTATTTTTCTTCTTGCTTCTCAGGCAGCCCCTTCTAGTGATACTTGCCAACTACCAGACCTTTAAATACTGGAATTTTGTAGCGCTCAGATCTAAGCTATCTACATATTTGAATTTATCGTCTTTCCTTAAGTGTTTGTATTTTCTCCTATTCCTTTAAAATCATGAATATAAATCAGATTTATATTTCTATCACAACTTCTCTTCCAAGCCCTAGACCTATAGCCAAATGCCTAATGATATACTACTTGGATATTTCACAAATTGTGTATTTATTTAATTAATGATTTACCTTTAATCTGCCTGAAACTGTTAGATAATAAAAAAGGCAATTAGCTCATGCGTAATCATTTGAATTTCCTGTCACAAATTCTAAAAGTGAAAAACTCCATGAACAAAATATTTTTAACACTCAGTTTATTTCCCTGAACCACCATCAGCCCCTGTAGTTCTTCAATTTATAACAGCGGTCCCCAAACTTTTTGGCACCAGGCACTGGTTTCATGGAAAACATTTTTTCCACGGACGGGGTGGGGGTTGGTTCGGGCGGTAATACGAGCGATGGGGAGGGGCAGATGAAGCTTCCCTCGCTCTCTGATCACCTCCTACTGTGCGGCCCGGATCCTAACAGGCTGCGGACCGCTATCAGTCCGCGGCCCAGGGGTTGGGGACCCCTGATGTGTACTGTACTCTCTTCTTCTGAAAAACACTCTGCTTTTTCATTATTTTCAAATGTAACTGAACTCCTTTCAAATGCTCATTACCAGTTTCCCCTTTCAAAAAGACGTTGGAAGTTCGTTTACTTGTGAGTACAAGGCTCTTTCTCCTCTGTGAATTATAAAGCAATTCTTTAAAGACTGGGGTGGTAGTGGTGGTGAACTTGGGTTGAACTAACACATAAAAGAGAACCTGTAAAGTAAACTTGATGTGAATAACTGAGGTGCGGTAGTTTCCTTATGCCTACCTGGTAGTTATGAGTTTCATTTTTTTTTTTTTTTGCATGTTTCACAGATGAGCTTTTATTAAAATTGTACATAGATCTCATAGTTAATTTTTTTAAAAGGGAACTTCCTTTTTTTCCCCCAGTATCAAAATAGTTATCTTTTTAAAATACCTTGAAAAATGTTAATACAATTATTTTGTTATATATTAAATTCTCTCCTAAAATCTCAGTCATTTCTCTCCCACCTCATTACCCTAGAATCCTGCTTTAGTGTCACTATCACTTTTTTTTTTTTGGCATCCTGAGAAGCATCAAGAGGAAAAGAAGATTTTCCTGTTAAGTCCGCTATTTCCCAAAAAAAAAAAAGTTTAAATAGGAGAAACCAATGACAATATTTGATTTGATACTGAAGATTCTTATTAACGAGCCTTCCTCACAGAGTTATGCTCTATGTTTTGTATTTCTTTCCACATGTAGATCCAGAGTAAACAATGCCAGACAGATTTTGAAATTCTGAGCCTTTCGTCCTTTTTATTTTCTCCCAGGATTGGGAACATATTGGTGACCATATCAATGAGTCAGTGAGCATTTCCAGCATGCCTATTGTCAGTGCGAGTCCTGAATATGACACTGGGACTGTGTCACTATGTGAACTATAAGAAAAGTAAGGCTAAAGACCCACCTCAAACTATGCTGTGTTAAACTGCTAGAGTTCCCTCTTGTCTGTATTTCATCGAAAGGAAAAACTGTGCCCCTAGCACTGATCCATCTCCAATATTATGGAGGCAGGGGCTGAGTGCCTTCTCTCTAGAAACCTTTCAGTAATGAAGCCCTTCAAGCTGGAAACAGCATCCTGACTGCCTTTCACTTTGGAAAACATGTTTATCAACTCAGAGATGAATCATTGCTGCATTTATGCTAAATTGGCCATCCAGGGCTACATAGTTATTTTCCACAGCCACAGCAGACTTTCTCTTCTATTTCATGTGAATCCCAGCCCACTCCTGCTGAATATAAGGCCTGGCCTCCTTCCAGACTTCCCAAGTCTGATTATGGAGTCCTCCGAGGATAGATCTGGTCTACGCTACCTTGAGGGTCAACTTCAGCTCCGAGAAAGCCCTGCTGCTCTGTTCTGATTGGTGTGTTATGGCGATGTCAGCCACCCTGAATCATCAGCAGACATGAGTTGGAGAATAAAGTGTCCTGAAATGATGCCGGGCAAAACTGAGTCAGTCTAGAGCTTTGGTGGCCTCTGATTGTTGACAATGTGCAAGAGATCATTCACACTGACTTTTATAATTCCTTAAAAGTAATGTCTGTCCTTGTATGTTGTGGTGGTTAAAGACATAGGTTAATGAATCAGACAGAACTGGATTCAGATCCTAACACTTACTAGCTATGTGTCCTTGGGTAGATTAATTGGTGTCCCTAAATCCTAGTTTACTCATCTGAGAATTTGGGCCAATCTTAGTATCTACCCCATAGGGTGGTTTTAATGATTAAATGGAATCTGGTATATAAAAGGCAGACCATAGAACAAGGTGCAGGATAATGTTTCAATAACTGGGACATATTAATAAGGGTATTATATTCATTGTCTGTTTCCATAATAATCCAATGTTCTTTTAGCTGTCACTGCCATCATTCATTTCTTTTTATTTTAGTCATTCTATTGGCTTAACTCTCCTTAGGCTAACCCTTGATATCATATCTTAGCTTGCAGTTCAGTACAATCTAATCATCCAAAAGAAATAAAGATAAAAATTTACTCATGTCTGAGAAAAGGCAGTAATTTTTTAATTGCTTTAATGTTACTTTAAAAACTCAAACACTAACTTATTTGAAATTGATTGAACTCAAGGCCTATTTACAACCTGGCTGTGGTGTTTGTTTTTGTTTATTTGTCTGTCCTTTTTGTCATTGTGTGTGATTTCTAAAATTATGAATAGACTTAAAATTAGGTATTTGGGAACTAAACCATAGAGTATTTACTAGTATGCTGGAGTCCATAGTGCATTGTGTTAGAATTATACAAATACAGTGCAAAACTCAAAGCAAAAAGAGCCCCCATTCATATAATAGCCAAAACAAAATTTATTTTTACATTCAGATGGGGTTTACACTTGAGTTTTCAGCCAGGTTGGCAATCACCTGATGTTTGAATAAGGCCATGGCACGCTCTGAGTGATCTCTATCTTAACTAGTCCAATACTACTCACAACTTTGCTGGAGTGGCCATTTGCTGTTCTTTTGGCTCCTTTAGTAAATAGATGAACTAACTTTTCTGCTTCTGGTCTTCTATCTATTTCTGGCCTTCCAATCTCATGTCTTCCCATGCTACAACAACTGTATTAGTTTGCAAGGGCTACCATGACAAAATATCATAGGCTGGTTGACTTAACAGAAATGTATCTTCTCAGAGTTCTGGAGGCTGGCAGTCCAAGATCAAGGTGTTGGTAGGTTTGGTTTGTCCCAAGGCACCTCTCCTTGGCTTGCAAAAAGACTCTTTCTTACCATGTCCTCACATGCTCTTTTCTCTGGCATCCTTTCCTCTTTGATAAGGACACCAGTCTTACTGGATCAGGGCCCAAGGTTATGACTTCATTTGTTAACCTTAATTACTTCCTTAAATGTCCTACCTCCAAATAGTGTAATATTGGAGGTTAGGATTCAGCATATGAAATTTGGGGGAACACAATTCAGTCCATAACAACAGCCTTGCAGACTAATCATTTGATGAGGCTTGACCTCCCTGACCCTGTTGAGTGGAACACTGGAAGAGTGAACATTATTCTACAGGCAGCTTCCAAGGAGTATGATGTTCCCCATAGGTGGGGCCAGGGACTAATGTAATCAAATTTTACAGGGCCTGGAAAACACTGAGACGTACCAGCCATTTAGGCAAGTTAACAAAATGGAAGTTTTTCATCAAAATTATTTAATTATCAGACCAATAATTGATTCAGTGAGTAGGATAAAACATTTTGTTTTCTTTTTTATAGTGAAATATTTCAAATATACAGGAAATTTTAATGAATAATAAAATGAATACTCAGGTATTAATCCAAATTAATTAAAACAAATTCTTTTAATATAATTCTTTTGAAAGAAATATTGTTCTTTTAAAAGAAGTATAATATTACAGATACATCTGAAGCCCCTGTCAATCTTTGCTTGATCATAGTGCCTTCTTTCCTTTCCCACAGGTAATTATTTTTTTGGTTTTTTTTCACCACCACACATGATGTTTTTATACTTTTGCTTCATGCAAATAGACTATTGCTTTTCTTATTATTAAATTCCACATAAGTGGCATTGTAATATAGCTATCAATTCCAAATTTCCTTTTATACATTTAGCTCCAGCTATTTTATTTTAACTGTTGTATAATATTCTAGGGTTGATTATATCACAATGTAAATATTCATTTTTCTCTTGATGGATGTTTAAATTGTTTTCAATTTGTTGACTAGTACAAACAACACTGATCGAGGATTTCTGTACCTATCTCATTGTGTGAATGTTCAAAATTTCTCTACCAAAGGTAGGGAAGGAAAAAGTTTTCCTCGATCCCCTTAGGGCTCCTGGAACAGTCTAAAAAGTAAACTGATCAAGACAGATTAACAAGAAAAAAAGCACACAAATTTATTTAATATAAGTTTTATGTGACACGAGAGCCTTCATAAGGAAATGAAGACCCAAAGAAATGGTTAAACCTGAGTATTTTATTCTAGGTGGACAGTGTGGAGAAATATGATAGGTCAAAGAGTATGAGGGAAGTGTAGTAAAATGGGGAAAACTTAGAAAGGACTGTATTAGGATTTTTCTTGGTGTTCCTTTGTCTTCAGAGATAAGGATGCTCCTTTCCTCTGGGTATAGGTCAGTCACCTCACACATGAGGACTTTTTGACCTGTTCCAGGAGAGAGCAGGGGGAAGATCACAGTGACCTCCCTTATTTTTCTGTTTTCTCAAACTCTTTCAGCTTAAAATAGTCAATATGCTAAGGTGCCATATTTTGGAGTAGCGTGTCCTGAACCCCATCAAGAATATGCCCCTAAGAGTGAAGGTATCTCATTTCTCCAACTTTGTGAAACATTGCCCAATTGCCCTCCAAAATGGTGGCACTTATTATAGTTCCCCCAACAACTTCACCAAAATTTGTTATTATAAAATATTTTTCAGTTTTTTCAATCTTTGGGTCGGTGATGTTAGCGTCATGTTATTTTAACTCACATTTCCTGCTCTCTGGTGAGCATCTTGTATGTGTTTATTGGCAATTCAGCTTTTTCTCTTAAATCCTTTGCTCATTTTTCTATGGCATTATCTACCTTATTGATTTTTAGGAGTTATTTATATATTCTAGATTTAAATCATTGCAAATAGGTTTTACTAATCTCTCGCTCATCATAAATAAATTTGTTTACAATTTATAGTTAAATATGTCTATGTTTTGCTGTACAGAGAATTTTAATTTTAATATAATCAAATCTCTCTTTTCCTTTACAATTTTTGGGAGGCAGTTTAGAAATTCTTCCCTATCCTGGCATCAAGATATTCATCTATATTTTATTCTGAAATTTTAAGTTTTATTTTCACATTCAAATTTTTAACACATTGAATGCCAAAAAAATAAAGGTGTTAATCTACTACGATTACTGAATAAATAAATTGGTAGGCATGCTTACTAATTTTATGATCTTTATCTGATAGTTCTAATATCTGAAATTGTAAGCGAATTGATATCTTTTCTACTGTTTATTGTATCTGATGATTCTTGCTCATGGTAAATTTTTTCCTTATGGATTTTCCTTATTAAATTTTGTATTATGAATTATCTTCAAGATTCCTTTGAAGTACTAGGAAATGTGAGTTTGGCTTATGAGTGGTTGTGCTTTTGCTTCTGCCAGGTACTCTTGGGGTACCCCTATCTAAGATTACTATTTAAATGTTATTTCTGATTATGGTTTTCTGGACCACTCATATAGAATAAATTGGAACCACAAATCCACATAGTTATGAATTCTCAGGGGAAACACTTATTTTTCCCCACCATGGCCCAGACTACTACCTATTAAGTTTCCTTATGAAGGTGGGTTTCCTGATGGAGTAGTTATTCCTTCTATTTTAATGAGAATATAGCCCTTTGGGAGGGGGCTAGCTTAGTGCAGGATCTTATTTCCGATTCACCGCCCTTTCCCTGGACCCAAATCTTCATTAAAATTTTACAACCCCCCAAAAAGTAGAATAGTAGCCCCTCCACATACTTCCCACCCCTCCATTCCACAAACCTACCACCCAGTATAATTCAAGTATTTCAATACTTTTACTTTCTTATCTTGAGTATTTCCCTTATTTCCTTGCTTGCCCAGCTATGCACTTAAAAGGATTAAAAAATATTGTGATCATTCTAGTTATTTTGTTGCTTATAAATATTGCTATAAATGAATGACCTGCTTTTCTAAGTATTGTATATCAAATAGATTCACTTACTGATTCACTTTAATTGGATAAAGCAAGATTTACAGTCTAAAAAATTAATAAATAACTCTGTTTCATAGTTTCTATTTTCTTTTCAGCATTATTATGCATTTATTTTTTATTCAGAAATCACTTGAGAGGTATAGCAAAGTCTTTAAAATTCAGATTAATTTCCCATAAACAACACTGCATCATGAATTATCTATTTTCAGAATTTCAACTTACTGTGACAGGCTGCCAAATTTCTGCTGTCATGTAAATTAAAACAAACAAACAAAGAAAAAACCCAACAATTACCCAACTGAGATATTGTGCTATAAAGAAATGTTCCACATCTCCACCACTTGGGAGTGAGAACAGGAACAATTTAAATTTTTCCATTTTATGTCAATAATGTTTTTTGTGTCCCATATGGAACATCTTTCTAGGCAGTTTCCCAGCTGATCTACTCCTGATATCACTTATCTAGCTACAGACAGAATCAAATGGTTCAGTGTATGTAATTTCTCACTTCTTATTCCAGAGAGACCATCCAGGAAAATTTTTTAAAAATCAACCAAAATGTTTTTTATATATCTCATGTCTCTACTTTCATTTCTTCTTCTTTTCAAAATCTCTGTTCTCATTTGCTCTTGGGAAATTGTTAGATGCCATATGGTTAATATAATCAACCAAGTAAAGGTTTGTTTCAATTGTTTGTGTTCCCAGAAATCTGTTAAAAACCTTTTTTTTTTTTACTATGTCATCTCAAGGAAAAAGCAACATAACAGGATTAGATAAATGGAATCAGTGTAATGGATTTTCTAAAATTAGAGGAGGACTTCCCTGGCAGTCCAGTGGTTAAGACTCTGTTTCCACTGCAGGGGGTGTGGGTTTGATCCTTGGTCGGGGAATGAAGGTCCTGGATGTTGCATGGCGAGGCCAAAGAATAAATAAATATAAAATAAAATAAAATAAAAGAGATAAGGATAAGAGTAAGCACTTGATTATGACTTTATTTTCATTCAACAAACCTGTCATGTGAAAGAAGACAGCCAGAGACCCTTCCAGTGTCCCCGTTCTCTGCTCTATGGAGATCATATGTATCTTAAGTAAACTCACACATTCATGAATAGTGAGTCATCAGAGCATAGGTTTCTCACATTTTTCTTCCTTTATAAAATACTTTTGCTTAAAACCCAATCTTCAAAAAGCTCTAACACATCTAACACATGCCACATTTCTTCTGTTATCAGGAACATTGGAAGTCATTTCCTGATTATCATTTCCAAGTAGCTTGAGATAATATGCATACATGTTGAGATAATATACATGAATCTCCTTTATGAGAATGTCCACTCCTATTTTTCACTTAGCTTTGCCTTTGACATAGAAATAGTGACATACGTCCACCAGAACTTTCACACCATTAGTCACTACCTTGAACTAAGAGTATGTCAACATTGCAGATAGTTCTTTTTTATGAGATCTTCTGTGTCTTTGATCTTCCTTTTACTGACACATTTTGCAAATGTGTCAATGCTGAAGACCACATTGCACTAAATAAACATAATAGAGAGGGTTTTTTTATTACTATAAATGACAAAATCTATTTCAATAACACTTAAACAATCTAACTTTTGGATTACACAATACATGTTATATATGACATGACTGATATGCTTCACTTTATAACATATGTTAAGTTACAACATTTTTATTAATGAGAACTCTAAAAAGCAGAATATCCTGATAAAATTAATTTGGGGTAATGTCAAGATATTTTTAAGTAGCAGGCAGTTGTAGTAGAAATAACCTGAGCGTTAGATACCCAAGTTTTAAAATCCTGCTTCTTCCATTTATTACTCTGAACTCATCTTCACAAAGTCTTTACTTTCATCAAACTGAAGTATGAGTTAAAATAGCTTCTTTACATTAAAAAAGTACTTGGTACATAATATGTTCTCTCTTCTTCCATGTTTATTAAGAACATTTAAAAAGTAGAATAAGCTATATATTAAGTAATAAATAAGGTAAAGTAATATAATTCAGTGTCTTTAGTAATTTTAGCAATCAATCAATAATCATTTTACTGTCTGTACTACTAACAATATTGACAGCAAACATAATGACCAATATTATTTCAATATTCATCAATATTTTGAGACTCTTCTTTGTCATAATTTTCAGTTTTGCTTAATAACAATCAACGCACACTGAGAAGCCTTGGTCTCCTTTGGCTTCTAGTTCAGTTTCATGATACTTGCTATTTTCCAATTCCTCATTTGCCTTGGTAAGCTGCATCCTCAATTGATGGGCATGAGTTATTAATGGCAAGAGCACATAAGGATGGATGTAGCAGGAGACATTGGTCAAAGCACCATAGTAGTTTTCTCTCTCTTCAAATGGGGCTCCAAGTTCAGGAAAAGGCTACTACACATATAAATATAAAAGATGAAGAAATCTGGAGCAAAAGAGGCAAATAATGTTTATGACTTTCAGTTATAGATGTTTTTCTTAACACTAAGATCAGTTTATAATGATAAAAGGGTCAACCCATTGACAACATACCAGTTATAAACCTTCAGGTACGTAATAGTAGAGGCCCAAAATACATGAAAGAAAAACTGACAGAATTGAAGGAAGAAATAGACAATTCAACAGTAGTAGTTGGTGTTTTCAAAATTCCATTTTCAATAATGGATAGAATGACTAGACAGAAGATCAACAAGGAAATAGAATACATGTACACTGTAAATCCACTACACGTACTTGATATCTTCAGAGCAGTTTGTATTTCATAATTTTTTACCTAAATGTAAAAATTATAGTTTCCATTCTGTAACAATTAACACTAATAGTTAACATTTGCTATTTACCAGGCATTATCCTAAGTGTTTTGCAGGTTTCTTATTCTTTAATAATTACAACAATCCTAATGGTACAAAGAAGATGTAAAAAAAAAAAAAAAAAAAAACTGGCCTGATATCTCACAGCTGGTGAACGACAAACAAGGGTATTATGGTCTGAATTGTATCCCCCCTGCTCTCCACCCTGCAAAATTCATATACTGAAGCCCTAAACCCCAGTACCTGAGAACGTGATTGCATTTGGAGATAGGGCCTTTAATAAAGAAGTAATTAAATTAAAATGAAGCTGTTAGGGTAAGTTTGAATCCATTCTAACTGGTACCCTGATAAGAAGAAGAAATTTGGACATGGAGAAACACCAGGGGTGCAGGTGCATAGAGGAAAGACCATGTAAGGACACACTGAGAAGGCAGCCACCTCCAAGTCAAGGAGAGAAGCCTCAGAAGAAACCAAACATGCAGACACCTTGATCTTGGACTTGTAGCCTCTGTGAGGGTGAGAAATACATTTCTGCTGGTTAAGCCACCCAGTCTCTGGTATTTTGGTAAGGCAGTTCTAGAAAACTTACATTAAAGACTTAAACTCAGTGTCTGACCTGAGGGGCCACAGTGCCAACCATTATTCTAGGGCATGATGGCAGACATGGTTATTTTTGTTTGTCCCTGATTTTTTAATATGTATGAGCTGTTTTAATCTATCTATGTTATTAATACCCACTTTGAACCTTTTTATCCAGGCAATTGTAGAGAGCTATTTAATAATCTAAAAGTTACTTTAGGTTCTGAGTAAATTGTGATGGATTTCTTGTTGGTCCACAAATGACAAATCTTATAAGAGATCACCTCTGACTCTGGAACACCCATTCTAAAAGGTATAAAATGATTTTACTAAGAAACTATTTTAGAAACAACCTGGAGGTTGTGAACCCTAGAAAAATTAGAGGCAAAAGAATCCCACTAGAGTATTTTGCTTTCCATAACATTGCCTCCTATAATCCAGAGAGGATTTCATCTTTGCTAGGTGATTATTTAAACAGAAGGAATCCATGGGAAATGACAGACTCCTTGTTGAATACTTTCTGTATATACATGACCTCAGAAAATCCCGTCTAAACTTATGGAAAAGTGCATAGGCAGCAGGTAAAATCTGAGAGATTTTTGCCTAGACCAATACATAAATTATATGCAAGAGAAGAATAAATGGCTAAGCAATTCTGATTCCAAGGAAAGCTACAACTCCAAGGAAAGTTGTCAATTCCAACCAAAATAGAATACCTGACTTAATGTTCATCTACAATGTCTAGACATTTATTCTTAAATCAGTGAGCTTTCAGCCTCTTACACTGATATTTTCTTTTCTTTCTTTTAATGTACAATATTGAAACACATTGCATTGAGGCACATGCCGAGAGTATTGGTGATAAAAAACACATCACAAAGGGAGTAGCAAAGTTCCTAGAATATATATTTCTTAAAAACTAAATTAGGTTTATTATTCCAGTGCTTTTATTCTGCTGGAGTTAAAAGTTCTTAAAATGGCAATCAATTTGAAAGACTTCTTGTACTATTGATATGTAGGTACTGTGACAATTCCTCCCTTTATAAAATAAAAAGAAATGCTATATTTTAAAAAATTATTTAAATAATGCTAAACTGACAAGAAAATAAGGGAAATCCTCATATGATAAATACAAGACAGGTGTGAGAATCTGAGGAAGGATTTCAAAGACTGAAGACGGCCATTGACTTGGGATCTTTTGCCATTCCCATTTCATCTGAAGTTTTGGCTTGAATAGTTACTGAAAATATAGGAGATAAAGCAGGGGCCCTGTATGAGGCTGGAACATTTGAAACACACAACAGTAAATGAAGTCAGGGCTATTTAAGACTAAGGTTAGATGCTTGATGGGGACAGGGCAATATTTGATCTCCATCATTCACTGTGTACAAATATCAGTTCCACAGAGGTCAAGGATTAAATGTGAGAGGCAAAAATGCAAAATGTTTTAGAAAAAAAGAGAAAATATATATTTTTTAAAGAAAAAAATGCATAGCTTTCAAAATTTTTAATATTAGAAAATAAGAAAGACTTAATAGTTTAGAATCCAAATTAAGAATTCATGTTTTAAAAAAAGATCCACAAAATTTAACACAAAGAAAAAGACAAATAAAATATAATACAGTGGAGTTAGTGAAATAAGAAGCAAAAGTACAATACAGTTTCAACTAAATTATTGATATACAAAGGCCTATGGCAATGCTAATAAAGAAGACATATATTAATAATATGAGGAGTAGGAAGGGGAGGTGAATACAAATACAGCATAGGTACTTAAAAAAACAGAGATTAATATAAAATTTATGCAAAAAAATTTGAAAAGTTTATTGAAAATGATCAAATTTCTGGAAAAAGAAATACAGGCAGGCATGCCTTGGAGATATTGTGGGTTGGATTCCAGACCACTGAGGTAAAGTGAATATTGCCATACAGCCAGTCATACAAATTTTCTGCTTTCTCAGTGCATATAAAAGTTATGTTCACACTATACTATAGTCTACGAAGTATGCAATAGCATTATGTCTAAAACACAATGTATGTACCTTAATTAAAACTATTTTATTGCTAATAAATGCTAACCATCATCTGAGCCTTCAGTGAGTCACAGTAGTAACATCAAAGATTACTGATCACAGATCACTATAACACATATAATAATAATATGTTTGAAATATTGCAAGAATTACCAAAGAATTACACAGAGATACAAAGTAAGACAATGTTGTTGGAAAAATGCAGCCAATAGACTTGCTCCAGGCACAACTGACACAAACCTTCAATTTGTAAGAAAACCCAATATCTGCAAAGCATAATAAAGAAAAGCACAATAAGAGGAGGTATGCCTGTACAATAGCCTAAACCAGTTCAACGAGAAACTGAAAATTGAATTAGTCCTGAAACCATTGAGGATGTGCTATTAAGGGTATAGATATTTACATAAGGAAAATACCAGTCCCAGATAACTTTGGGCTTGCCATTCAAAGAAGAGAAAATCCAATCTTGCTCTTTGCAATGTTATATTTTTCAGAGATCTACTCATAAGTGGTAAAACTATAGAGAAAATAAAATTAATCATTAACATAATTTGGGATAGTTATCTTTAAGTGGAATCAGATGGCATCATGTAGAGACGTGAAGGAGGATTTAAAACTATTGGTAATGGTCTATATCTTAAGCTGAGGTATGGATATATGGGTACTCCTTCTGTTATTCCGTATATATACTACAAACTTTAGCAATGTCAGAATGGCTTAAGACAATAACAATTTCTTAAGTTTTTATTTGATTTTTCAATAAATAATACATGCACAAAGTTCAATTAAAAAAACATGGAAAGGTGAAAAGTGCAAATTTCCTTCCCACCCTTACTCAATCTACCCAATTTCCAACTCCCCCCAACAGACAACAAATGTTATTAATTCCTTTGTATTTTTCTGCATTTCCTTAATATACAAGCATATATGTATATTTATTTTGTTCCCTTCCCCACTTTTTTACATTAACTATAACATATTCTGTACAATATTCTGTACGTTGCTGTTTTTCTGAACAATGTATCTTAGAGATCTTTCTATTTTAGTACATAAAGTGTTTCCTCATTTTTTTTACGTTTGTATAGTATTCTGGTTTATTTAAGCAGATTACATCAGATCTGTATAGTATCCTTTCTATGGATATAGCATATATTTTTAAACATTTTTTCTTCCAATTTTTTGTTCTTGCAAACAATTATCCTATGAATATCCTTGGAAATACATTTGAATATATCCTATGAAATATTTCTCATGTATGCAAGTATGTTTGAAGGATAAATTCCCAAAAGTGGAATGGCTGAGTCAAAGTACACTTCTTTTTGTAGTTTTGATAGATATTGCCAAACTGTCATCCATCATAAAAGGAACGTGAGGAAGAACTTATTTCCCCATAGCCTCCTCAAAAGAGTGTGCCCTGAAACTGCTCCACTGAATTTTTATTTCTCTCATTTTGAGCATGGTACAGCATCTTTTCATATTTTTAGAGAGGCTATGTTTTCTTTTCTGTGAACCATATGTTTATATCAGCTGCCCATGTTTCTATTGGGTTTTTCTTTTTCTCATCCATTTCTAGAAACCTTTTGATACATGAGAACTTAGCTCTATATCTGTGATATGAGTTGAAAAATTTTCCCAATTTGTCCTTTGTCTTTTGACTTTTAAAGGGCTTGCATTTGAAATTTATCATAATACATGGTATGAAGTATGAAGCTATGCTGTTTTTGATTATAATTCTGTTTCCCGAAGAGAAATATATTTAAATTAGATTACTCCCAACTTAGAATACAATAGTATTATAAGTACTATGGGTTTTTTTAAGTGCATTATTTTAAGATAGTTGACTCTGTGTAATATTTATGTTCTCAGTATGGGTCTAATACCATATTTTCACACATTATTTAAAAAAACATAAAAATGCAGTTTAAAAGTCAGATAAAATGATAATGGCCAAGTAACTCCAAAGCCACCATTTTCCAAACTCAACAATAGCAATGCTGAGATAATCTCTGATAAAATCTGATACAGAACATTTTTACTCCTTTTTAGTGAACTGAATTAAATATTTCTGTACACTTAGATTAACCAATTTATTAAGATCTATAGTTCTCTCCAATTTTTTTCTTAAGATTTGAGAAAATCCAATCTGTGAAAGATATCAGCCCATAAAATTCCTATAGCAAATCCTATGAGAAAAGCTCACAATAAGGTAACACAGTAGGGGAAATGCTTGTGGGAATCTCTCTCCCAAACAGTACCACAGCTCTCCCATGGAACACATAGTTGATTTGCAGCCATCATGATAGAAAAAGTCACCAACCTCCTGGCCTTTGATTTGCCTTTAATCGTTGACAAATGTAGAGACGATAGTCAAGAGTTAAGTTGAGTAGTTGTGCTGAGCTGCTCCCCATCCCATTTTCTTCTTGAAATCAAGGAACACATGCTTCTAAACACAAGATAGTTGGCTTCATTGGGTGACTATTGTTTTCTTAGTCATAGGCCTGATAAAGTTTCATCTTCCTGCAGGACTGGGCTTATGCTACATCTACTGATTGTTAAGATCCTTTCAAAGGCTGGGCATAGTGGATATGTACAGTCTGTTTCTAATTTTAATACCCCTGAATATTGTGCTCTTAGTGTTAGTAGATGTTTACCTAATATAATACTGGTGGAGAATTCCAAGCACAGTATATGGTATGGGGAAAAAAATGAAAAAAATGAAATGGGGACATATGCAGGAGAAGAGAGTTTAATAGAAAAGGGTTAGGAGAGCAAGGAAGAAGTTATTAAAAGCAACAAAAGTATCACCAAATTGGTTGAATCTTCATTCTAGTACCAGCATTTCCCTTAATTAGTTGTGTGACTTCTAGCAAGACAGACCTTATAGGTTTCCATTTATATACTAATAAAATGAGCAATTTGGATTACTTAATCTCTGAAGGACCTTCTAGCAGTAGCATCTATTATTCTCAAGGAAAACAAAAAGAAAGGTAGTTTTTGATTGTGGTGAGGAGGGCCATGCCTGAGGGATAATAAGAAAGCTTTTTTTGCTTTTTTCCTTAGGTGTTAACAACTGTCTGTTTGGCAGTCTTCATTAATCAAATATATTGAATAATTACCAAATATCCTCATAATCGTTCCAAGTTAAAAATATGTATGCTACAGATTCTTAGATTTTTTTAAAGTCTTGAATTATATCCATAATTTGTTTTATTATTTTTGAGAAAAGTTTGTTAAAACATGTTTATAATATCCATTAAATGACAAAAGAGCAACTGTGGCAAAATAAGGTTTAAAATTCTTTGCGCTAGAAAAATTGCTTTCAAATACCTTTTAGTATGTAAGTTGTATAAAAACCACTATTTGGCTTCCCTGGTGGCGCAGTGGTTAAGAGTCCTCCTGCCGATGCAGGGGACACGGGCTCGTGACCCGATCCAGGAGGATCCCACATTCCGCGGAGCGGCTGGGCCCGTGAGCCATGGCCGCTGAGCCTGCGCTCTGCAACGGGAGAGGCCACAACAGTGAGAGGCCCGCGTACCGCAAAAAAAAAAAAAAAAAAAAAAAAACCCACTATTTTTTTCTAGAGACTGACTAAAATCTTTAGTATATAATCAATGAGGGAAATAAATTTATAAAGACTTCAGAAACACATCAGCTCACAAAAATAGGTAATACTTTCCTGCTCTCAAAAACAGGATGTTTTATTATGATCGTAATAGATTATCTGGTTTTTTCCCATAAATTTAATGCATTAATTGTTGGTGGTCTGAAATATTCCTTTATGAAAGTCAGTATGTGAAAGAAGACTCAATTTTTCTATTAGTTAACTAACATGGCATCTAGCCTGCCCTAATATAGACACTTTCTTTTAGTGATTTTTCTGTATGAACAGAAATAGAGAAGCCCTATGCTTCCCCAAGATGGAAGTCATTTGCTGTTTTTCTCTCTATTTCATAAGTGAAACTTTTATTTGCTCGCGGCTCCTCCTAGATGAGTTATAATCTATATTCACCGTGTCTTGTAATTTGTCCAAACGTTCTCACAAGTTTCTCTGAGTATTTTATAATATGACTACTTTATAAAAAGCAAAACTTCTAAGTTTCACATACCAGCAGGAAGTAATCCTTTTAATTCTACCTAAATTAACACCTCTGGATCTACAGTGATCGGAGCTCCCTTTAACTGTGATACTGACACATAGAATACACCCAAACCTTTTCAGGAAAACCATGGGTTTATGGTTCTCCCTGTGGATGAGGGAAAATAACAGATTAAATGGAAAGATTAAATTGTGCAGTCTATCAAGGCTCATTGATCTTTTGTTCTTTTGGTCTTCTTTTCTGATGAAAATTGATGTTTATTTTTCACATATAATGAATTAAAGCAGTATGGCATTTACCTTAAAATGGACAAAACTGGGCAGGAACTGGCACCTCTGGATGACCCTGAAACGCAGCTTGTAAGATTCATTTTCTATGAGCATCTGCAGCCCTGGCAACCACTGGCAGTGCTGAGCAGAAATGAAGGAACTGAAGAATCCTGATAGCCATCCCCCAAATAGCAAGGAGAATGATAGATTATATTGTATTTTTCCATGAAAGGTAAGGGGCCAGATTAACAAGAGGATTTATAACAAGATCTAGCTCATATTTTTGGTACAAGTATTGTCCCATTTCACAGGTGAGGAAACAGAGTGCCAGAGGTCACACAAATTAAACTAATAAGTCTTCATTGTACTTACAGTACTACCTGACAGTATATAATTTTTCTTATCTACTTTTTGCATGTCTTCTCCACCAGAATAAGACTTTCATAAAGACAAAGGCTTGGTTTTGTTTACTCCCGTACCTCTGGAGCTTAGAACAGTACCTGGGACAGATAAAGTGCTCAATTAATGTCTGTTAGTGTTAAAAATGAAATAAACTGAAATCATCATCCGGTCCATTCCACTGCTTCAAGGGGAGGACATTACAGCTGACACCGGTTTGGATCACCATTCTGTCATTCCAGAAGTCACTAAGTTCTTTCCAGTGATTTGCTGTTTATAACAATCTCATCAAATATATTGTATCAAGTCAACAATAAATTCAAAATAACATTACAATATGCCCACAAATGTTTAGAGTCCCTTTAAAAATATTTTATACTTCTAAATACTAACACCATTTTCATATGTCTCCATTTTTAATGACAAAGTTACTCATAGCTATTTGACACGATGTCTTCTAAATTTACAGGAATTTAGCTTATGACGAAAAGATTGAAAGGGCATATACGCACATCCACATTTTAGAATCTGAAATTTCATTTAGCGACACTTTATTTAACAGAAATCCATTTGTCCTCAGAAATCAACAGACTTGAATAATCTAGACATTAAATGAAACATGAATACTATGGGTTTAAGAATATAACAAAGTGACCTATTTTGTAAAATTTCTAAGTCCATTAAAAAGTGCATATAATGAATAAATTTATCAAAGAACATATTGTTAGGATTCAATCATAAAAAAAATTCATGAAAAAAAATTCAGTAAAAGATAACATGAATTACAGTATCTTCCATGTACTGTGCATACTTGAGCTTGAATCCCTTATTTCTGAAGTGATGCTAAACACATTCTTGAAGATTGGCAAAAAATGTTGCCACAGAGGCAAATGGCTTCTACTGTACAGACTGTCAAGGATAGAAATACAAGAAAATCCTGCCTTGTTTCTGAGCAAGAGCCATTTAATGTCTTCTCTATAGAAGAAGGTTTTCCAAACTATCCATTAACACTGATTGCAATATATTTATGTAACTGACAAGAAACATGATCATTGCTGAGTACCAATGTACATACTATACATCACAAAGTCACTAAAGACTGGTTTTCTCCTGAAAACACTTTCAAACATCTATCCTTATTTTTCAAGTTATAGTTCCTTCTTCAGTACCACCTGTCAATCCTTTATTTTCAGTGTGTTCTTAATAGAAGTCCTGGTAGGAAATTATAAAACTGGAGGATTGAATTATTACAATGTAAGGAAAGGCACAAAAGTGTAGTGGGGGGAAAGGAATAGCATAGGTTTAGCAAGACCAAAAGGATAAACTGCAAAGGATAAAAATCAGAAACTTGTCACACCAAGAATCAATATCTAAGATATTCGGTTACTAAAATTATGGGTGTAAAAAAAAAAATATGGGGATAGTTAAGGACAAAAAAAAATGTGATTGTAAAGTTCAGAAAATGATACCTGCAAGTAAAGTACAGAGAAGGGAGAAAGTTGGAAAGCCAGTTAGACTATATGAGTTTGATCAATTCCTGTCGTGTGGTGTCAGGACTATAAGAAATATGTAAAGATATCAAATATAAAACTCATTTGATATAAGACTTCTGTTAAGAGGGCTCATGGACTAAGTAGTTGTAACATATAGATTTCTAGATCATGGGAAGCTCTTAAAAACACCAAAAAACTTCCTCATTTATAATTGTTTCAGAGAAAGGGTGATCATTATCTCTTTCCTTCTTCCTGCTTTTTCCCTCTCCTTTCCAGTAAAAGTAAGTATATAGGTATATTCTCTTGATCTGTCTTCCATAGTGGAAGAACTATGGCCTTTTAACTTCCTGCAATTTTTAAAAATTGGAATTAACTAGGATAATCAACAAAGAACAATTTACTATGGTTTTGAGCTCAAAATGACTTTTCATCTGAGGTATCTTGTAGTCTCTCTAGGTGTAAATATAAGCCATGAATATATAGACACAACATCTAATGATCTTAGGGTGACTTCCAAAGATAAAGCTCAAAAGTTATGTAAAATTTGGGCCCTGGAGTAGAGACCAGATTTGGGAGAAAGGGGAAGAGAATTCTCGGCTCACGATAAATTCCCACTTTGATGATGTTTTTAAAAAATATTTCTTATTAAGAAAAAAAGGACTCTCCTTAAATGTATACTACTGGCTAATACATAACTTGTTGAAACAACTTAAGATATTCATGCAGTCTTTTTGGATTTGCTACTAAATTCCAGTCACTATTCAAGGCACTGGTAATACAACAGTAAACAAGACAGACACAAATATCTGCCTGTGTGGAGTTCATATTCCATTAGGGGGAAATGCAAAGTGAACAAAATAAATAAGCTTTATGCTGTATTAGAAGGTGATAAAAGCTATGGAGAAGAAATAGAGCAGAAAAAATACGTGAAGAAACACAGGGCCATGTGATTTTAAATAGGGAAATCCAGAGAGTTCTAAGAAGGTGTCATTTGAGCAAAGATCTGAAGGAGATGAGGGAATAAGCTACGGGGATATCTGGGGGAAAGAGGCAGAAGGAACACAGAGTAAAAGTTCTGAGGTGGAGGAATGCTTGGCTATTTCCTGGGAGTGCAAGGATGACCGTTTAGCAAGACAATTAAAGAGTAGATGAAAGCTTAAGAGATGATCTAAGAAAAGTCAAGGTCAGGGGTGAGAGGGTATAGTGTCTAGAACTTTAGAAGCAAGAAATTACTTAACAATTACATTTGCATCGTACAGGTAAAGATGCCAGCCTAATCAGAAAATATGCTCTTCTGCTATACTGGTGCTTACAAACCTCGTATCACTCCTCCTCAAACATCGTTATAAGGACTGTGGTTTTTACTCTTGCAGAAAGTTTTGAGAGGAATGAAATCATTTGAGCTCACTCACATGTTGTGCTATAAATTGATTCTAGGGGGCAAGGGCAGAGCAAGGACACTAGTTTTCAGATTATTAAACTATTCCAGGTAGAAAATGAAATCTTGGAGCAAGGTACTGATGATGAAGGTTAGAGAAGTGGTCAGAGTGTGGATACTATACTTTGAAAAGGAGCTAAAAGTATGAGCTAGCAGATTGGATGTGGTTTTGAGATCAAGAGAGGAGGGATAGAATGACTATAAAGTTTTAAGCCCTAGAAACTAGAAGGTTAGGGTTGACTCTTAGTGAGATGGTAAGGTTATAAAGAGGAAACAGGTTCAGGATAGAGAAGTTTGGTTTTGTAAATGTTAAATGTGAGATGTCCGTTAAACATCCAAATAAAATGTTTAGATATATGAATTCAACAGAAAGGATATTACCAGTCTTCCCCACGAATCCCAGGTACAAAGAACATTTAATAATTTTCTAGCAATAAAGTCTTATTATATATGTTTTTAAATTTTTAGGAAGGATTTATAAATCAGGATGCAAATATTTCAGTCCTATGCAACTGAGTGAGTTGTGTTTATATGGGTATAACGTAGCATTTTTTTCTTAAAAGAGAACTAAGCATTTACGGTTTCCAACTGATACTTTTATGCTTCCAGTTAGAAAAAAGGGAATAAGACCATATATTATTTTTAGAGAAAAGTGATACTTAGAGATAAGGGTTTTGGTGGTGCTGCTGTGTGCAGACAGACTACATACCAGAGCCCTGCCCATCATGTCCCCATGGCCTCTGTTCTTGGGCTAAGAATGTTTAACTCTTGATATCAGAAAGTCTTGACATTTTGAAATCATTTTCTGTATTTAGAATTAGTAATACAGTTTAATGCACTTTTAAGTGACAAGGAGTGCAGACCATATCTCTGGCTTTTTGTGTATTGTCTGGTTGCCCTTGTTTTATTCCTACTCAGGATGCTTCTGCAGTAGCTGCTAGAAACGTGCGCTCCTCCTGACAGAGCTTTAGAAAGAGGCGGCAATAACGAGACTTGATAACCTCAAAAGCTGTGCACAGGAAAATCATCTGCGTTTGAGCTAAAGAAAGTCATGAAATCAATTATAGAGGATTCTAGTTAGGTGTCTCTTGCCCCTCCATAGATGGTTTTTCATCCACAGGTAAGATAAACGAGGAAAACTCGCAGAAGATACAAATGTGTGTTTATTAAGTAAGCATTTTTTTCAAGTCAGAATGAATTTTTTTAAAATTTTACTTAATTATTTTTATAGAATTTAAATCAATGTTTTTTATAATTCAAATTTCTGAATTTAGTTCCTTGTCTAATCCAATAACATTACATGAAAATATGAAAATGTTAGTTATTTTACTTATTGATCATTCCCATTGCTCCATGCAACTTAAAAGTTAACTTACTTCTTCATTCAAGCTCTCCTTTGAAGTCTTGTCTAGAAGTTATAGACTATTGAAAATGTAATTTTAATGAAATGAATTGTGTTTTTCCCTTTAGCCCCAAACATACAAGTATCAGAAAATTTCAGGTGTCCTAACCAAAATAGCTAACTACAATTTCCCTCAAAATAAAGTTCCTGTTGCCCATTTTTAGATGACATTTTAGAAATTTCCATTTCACAGATGCAAAGATCCGTACTACAAAATTCAACATCTACTATATGCAAAATAAAGGCTTTTTTAAAGCAAAAATGTATATTTATTCAAAATTACATTATACCATTTTTAATATTGTATTGGAATAAACAATTCCCTCAAAAGGTCAAAGGTAGTTGAGCCAAATAGTAAACAGTGTGCTCAGTATTCTTATAATTACCTCTTGGACATCTTATTTAATCTGTTTTGAAAACAAACACTACTTAGTTTGGGGAGTTTTATTTATCTTTTACACAAATATGAAAACTGAAAAACTGAATTAAGAACAAGACAGAGCTTTGAACCTCTGTTATATATAACCAATTATAATGCATTGCAATTTTTTAATATGGTTTAGGGTTTGTTCACTTCTTATCTAGGTCCCTCTCATTCACCACAAGAACTAAGTTTGACAGAATAAATGCATTGCTATCATTAAGGAAAAAAATATTTGCATGAAATTTGAAACTAAGTCAAATACTGACTGACCAAATACCTTCTGAATTGTAACAATGTCCACTATTTACTATAAAAGTACATTTATTGTATTTAAGACCTATGCTTATTTGTTTTCTAATTTTTTTTTTATTTCAACAGTATCATTTGCACTCCTTTAAAAAAAATAGTACAACTTGAGTGTCTCAGTCCAGTGCATTGCTATTTCACGTTTTTATCCTATCCTACAGTATATCCTACAGTATAGGGGAATAAATTCCCACGCTCAGTGCAGAATAGGTTCCATAGTGTTATGGCCATGTGCCGGGCTAATCTATGGATATTTACTAAATAAAAACTTCAATTCATGAAAAAAATGATATGCTTTAAGCAATTAAAGCGATATAATAATGTTTCAAAGCCAAGCCTCCTTATGTATTTATTATTTTCTCCCTTTCAAATAGTAATAGTGCTAACTAGTTCCAAGAGCATATTGGAAAACATTTTTTTCAACTAAAACAAAACAAAATCCTTTTCACTACTAAAGATAATTACACACACACTGGATATTTAGCCAGTCCTCCACGTTTGTTCCAATATATTTTAGGTAATCTGCTGATTCTTACACGATCTAACAGCCTCATAAATTTAAAATGTATCACTATTTCTTAGGCTATATAGCTATATAGCACATATAAAATGGAACATTTGCCTATTAGCCGATTGATGCAAAAAATGTAAGTACCATATCTGAAAGTTCACACGTCGTGCCAGAGCTCTGCTCCTTTTATTTTGTGTTGAAAGTCATTCTGAAATGTCCTCATAACTGGTGGCAATTTTTCAAGTAATTATTAATAAACACACACCAAATAAGAAGCAAAAGAAATTATTAACCAACCAAACCAGCTAGACGCTTAGATAAAATAACATAAGATTGTATAACCTTTCAGCAGGTTTTCTTGATATAACTTCTTTAAAGGACCATAAGCATGTCCATACGCTTTTGGGTTATTTGTAGATGAAAAGGAAGTCTGTTCCTGAAGACACACTGCCATAGCTCTAAAAGTTTCTTTTTGTGAAGAGTAGTAAACATGTTTCTTGATGTTTCAAACAATTCTGCATTATCTTGATGCATCAGAGGGACCTCTGTTCCCTCAGAAATATTACGGAAACGTCAAATGTTTAATTTAACAATGTGACCTAGTTAATATTAAAGAGAACCCAGCTGCTTGGCTTTCTTGCTTATGAATGTATGAATTTTCAGTACTGTAAAGTAAACAAGCATTTTATATGAAAACACTTAAGGAATGTCTCTGCCTACACTTATGCAAACTATTAATGAAATAAAAGTAATCATGCATGCACTTCAAAAACTTGCTTGCAACACTCAATTTAATATTTGTATATTGTTTTAGCATAGTGCCATGTTTGTCAGTAACATGTTGAAGTTACTGTATTGAACTTACACAATAAAGACAATACTATACGAGAATACTCAAAGCAAGACCTCAAATATCCTTCTTCAAATTATAGCTATATTTCACCCTTATAATATAATAGATGCATGTATTTACTTTTTGGAAGAGAGAACAAATAGAATCCATATTCTAGTATCACTGCTTTGTTCCATTTTTAAAGAGGCACTTCTTCATATTTCTTAGAATATATTTTTATGATAATCTCTTCCTTGTAAAATATCAGTCAAAAATGTGTGCAAATATCATGGACAACATAAGGAAGTTACTTATTTTTAAACCAGCTTTGGAAGCAGCTGCCCCTGAAACACTGGAGAAAAGAAATGATACAAGAAATAGAAGGTTAGGCAGGCTAAGTGAGGGAAGTAAATGAATTATGGACCTATTCCAAATCAAACATGGTAATTCTTTGATGCCTACAAATTTTAAGTAACAGGATAACTGAAAAAGAAAAGCATAGCTCTCAAAATAGAGAGGCAAATCATTAGAGCAAACAGTCTAGTGTTCGTGTGTATGTGTGAGTGGGGATGTACTATCTCAATGAAATCGAAAGCATATAAGGGTGCTTATTTACTATGTATGTAACAGTAGACATAGCAACGTAACACAGAAAATCACATGAGGAAAAAGAAAATTCCTAAACAGTGTTAGTTAGCTGGTGCTGAGGGGAAAATTCATAAAGTTGATCAAATGTTCTCTAAGCAGCTTCAAAAACATTACTGGAATTTTTTTCCAGACTGAAAAGACATAGGCAGACCGAACTAGATACAGCAATTTCAAAACACATCATTGTTGTAATTTGTTCATTCATTTAAAAATATTTTACACAATCCAGCCAACTCTCAATTGCTCATTTGAAAAAGAGCCGTCAAGCAGCAATGCCAATGCAGTTTCCAAATGTGGGGTAGGGAGAGAGTGTGAATGATACTTATAAGTGGGTAGGTATACACATAAAATATGCCTTCCAAGTTATTTTTGTATATGACACTAGCCTATGACAGGGGGAAAAAAAAGCTGGCTATGCTGGTTGACATCTGAAGCTGGTAGAATTCTGAAAATTGGCAATAAATGGTGCATATCAAATGAAACTCATGAAAATGCAAGGTTGACTGGCCTCCTGTACTTACTTTCTTTCCATTTTATTCCATCATATTGTCTAACACTTGCTTGTATAGTATATAAAGCCCAATGCTAAAAAATGTATGTCAAGTTGGCAAAAACGTAAGAACAACATTGGTTAGGTTCTTAGATTAAGAGTTGCTGTGGCTTTTTATTCCAATGCATTCCAATCTCTGTAATATTTATGGGTGGAGCAGAGGACCGACAGTCATTATTCTTCTGCATTTGATTGGAGGTCAGCATTTTTAAGGTATCTTGCATTCATATTTTTAATGTATATTTATGTATTTTTACAAATACTAGACAGTCCATTGGTGACACTGCAGAATTGTGTACTGATCTTGATTTTAAGATTCTTAGCTATAGAATTAGAACTTGACTTTTTAAAGCTTTTGACTAAGAAGTATATGAAGGCTGCTACATGCCTTTATTTCTGTTGGTTTCCAAAAGTTCCTTGAGATATTTTTCTTTCAAAAGAATATTTTAATGTTAAATCCTCAGTCTCAAAAATTACCACTCTGAAAAGGTGGTAAAAATCTTGCTTTTTCACACTAGAATTTGAAATTTAAAGTTAAATTTTTAAAATGTGCTATCATTGCAGAATTTTTATGAAGTGAAAACTTTAACATAAGGATTCCAAATCTAGATTTATACTATAATATAGTATCTCAGATGCCCTCAGAAGATTTCATTATCTCTCCTGGATGCAATATGCTCTTAAAATCTTTTCTGAGAAGAAAACGTGAACTTACTGGATCATTAGGAAAATTAACTTGAAATTGGGGAAAACAATATTACTCTCCATCACCTGATACTGCCTACTGCCTTTGTTGATACCTGTTGTTTTTTTGAAGACAAAATATATTGCACTAAAATGGCAGAGTCAAGATTGCATTACAAATTAAATTGAATTCCCTTAAATAAGTTCACTGAAAGTCTGTTTTACTATACCTCATTTTCATTAACTTTAATGGAAGTGGTTTTCCAGAGTTAGCATTGCATACAGTAATCTATTACGTCTCTAAGACCATTGAATATGTGTGATTTACTTTGTAAGCCTGTCACATTGAGGATTTATTAGAGCTCAGTAAAAATATATACGTGTGTGAGAATATATATATTTTTTCAACCAGTGCACAAGAATTAGAAATTAGCCCCTTATTGGTACTTGGCAACTTTTATGTTCAAAATTAGCTGTCAAATACTATTCATGTATGAGTTCTCTTTCTCTTGATCAAAGAGTTTTGGGGGAAAAAGTTTCTTAAAGTACATCAGACAGGGATAAAATGGGGTCTGGAATAAAGGACACATTGTGAAGACAGCAGTTTAAAAAGAATCCACTCTCTTTCAGAATTCCACATCTTAATTTGGGGAACATATTTTTTCACAAGACTCCAGGAATTAAACAACATAGAAGAGTTCAAGTGTTGAGTTTACCAGGTCATTTGCCATTCCTTGTCTCCCAAATGCAAGGCCAGTGATAGTCACCAGGGTACATTTTCTGTGAACTGAAAATCACTAGACAGTTAATACATTTATCATAATAATTTCCTAGAATCATCTAGTTCCCTGTGCCCATTAAATGTACATTTGAGTACGACAGTTTCAGAGAAAAACAATGAAACAATCACTATGATAGCTGAAATATGGCTTCATAGGAAACAGGGCTACATTTAATTAGCTTTAATTGCTTATGTGTCTTTTCTGTTCTTGTTATAGTTCATATCACTGGCATAGACTCATAAGCCAATCTTCCAATTTAAGTTACTACCAAAATTTACAAACTTGACGTGAAGAGTACATTGTATTTACAAAGAACTTGGCACTTACAGAATAAATTATTGACCTTTTAAAAAAAATTCAGACCAGGGCACCCATGGTTCAGGCAAACGGGAAAGCCTGATGTCTTATATATTATGCTACATTAACGTGAATAAATAAATTTCCAGCTGGTAATTCCTCCACAGCGCTGGCCCTGGTGCTGAAAACAAGTACCTTCCATTTCTAATCCATGGGGAGGGTAGAGAAGTTATCAGTCCAGAGAGAGCAAAGGTTGCATGTTTTCTTCCTCATTTTTATCCATGCGTTTTAACACTGTAGGATCCACAACTGATTGGGATCTAGAAACGATAAAGCCAATGTCAGTGCGTTACTGCCAAACAATCACCTTCTGTTCTCTGTCTTTTCTCCTTTATTACCTCTCTCATGGATGCGGATTAACTTTTTCTACAACAAGAGACTTATGAACTGAGAATGCTGCACATTTAAAGAGATACATTTATGGTGATGTTTTGCATCAAAGGAAACAATCCCCTCTGGCCTCTGAATAGAAAAATGCACAGCAGAGGATTCTAAATACATAATAATAGGCTTAAGTTCTCTTCTTTACAGTCAAGGAAGAGACTTTTCTTTGAGTCTGAGAATTTCTAGTACAGGACTGATGCATTCCAAGAGATCACCAAATGGGGGAATTATTACAGTGAACTTATTGTTATAAGAAAAGAAGTAGAAATAAAAGGAGCCTTGATTCCTGTCTGAAAGGGCTCTATGAAACGACTTCAACAGGAATGTGCATTTTTAACCATCTTTTTTTATATTTAATGAGAACTTTAGGAAAAAAATCAATATTTCAATATGAGTTTTGTTCAATTTTCCACTAGGGCATCTGAATAAAATCAATCTTACTCTTGAAAACTTTAAGAAAAGTAGAAATCCCTCTTGTTTAGTCAGGAGCACTTTATGATTAGGAAAGCAAATAATGTGAAAACCCCTTGCACATGCCTTTGATAGCAGGCGGGAATTATATCTCAGTTCCTCACTAGGAAACAACATAAAACTGGGAAGGAGGAAAGTCAATGAAAAGTGCTACTGTGGTGGCAGGAAGCTGTCATCTTAATGGCTATGGCATTAAAGAAGCAGCTGCCCTTTTAAATTCTCCTCCATAATGAATTTTTCCCCTGCTGCTGCATTCCAACCATTTGGCTATTGCTGTGGCAATATGCCTCTTCACAGACCTCATTAATTTTCAAAAAGAAAGACTATAAGCTAAAATACAACCACACATGCTAATGAAGAAGAACAGCAATGGAACTAATTATCAAAGCAAAAATAATTACAGAATTAACTGATAAATTGACTCCTTCATTTAAATAAACTTAAATTCATTTCTAAAGAGAGAATGAAAAGGAAGGTGAGAACTTTAAAATAAGGAGGTTTATTTCCTAAGTCACTTTCACTATTTTACCTCAATAATAGGTATTAGATGCATATGTCAGAATGGAGACTGGCTGCAGTTGAATGTGGGGTGTGTGTGTGTGTGTGTGTGTGTGTGTGTGTGTCTGTGGGTGTGCAGGAGAGAGAAAGAGACAGAGAGAGAGGGAAGGAGAAGGAGAAATGATAATTTATCTTAGAAAAAAGTACATGAATAAAATACATTTTAACACAATTGACAATTGCACAAAGCACTTAATAATTAGACTTGTAACATTGTTTTTCTTAGACTCAACTGAAATAATTGGTTTCCCAAGATGAATCCATGCTAAAATATACAGGGGTTCATTTAATGTCCTGCACTAGAGGGTTACTTGACAACGAGTACCCACTAGACTATAAATTCCATGAGCAGGGACTTTATCAGTTTCTCTCCTTGCTGTGAACACAATGCATGTCACAGAGTCTGTTACACAGTAGGATTTCGATTAACTTTTATCCAATAAATAGTTTCCATACTGAAAGAAGATGGCTATCAAGCATTCAAAGCGAAGAGTGATGAAGATAAAGCAATTTATCCTGTGGAGAAAGAAATTCTTAACAAAAACATTTATTTTAAAATTCTCACAAAGTTAAATATATAAATGTTGAGGCATATCCTAATAATATATTCAAGTACACACCAAAGCTCTTCAGACAGCACAGAGTCTACAATATAATCATTTGCCATAATGTTCTATTAAAACACACATCATACAAATACACATACACATGCACACACATCTTTTAAATCCTTACGTTCCTTGACTACTTTTACTATCAAATGTAAAATAGATAGCTAGTGGGCAGCAGCCGCATAGCACAGGGAGATCAGCTTGGTGCTTTGTGACCACACTAGAGGGGTGGGATGGGGAGGGTGGGAGGGAGGGAGACACAAGAGGGAAGAGATATGGGGACATATGTATATGCATAACTGATTCACTTTGTTATAAAGCAGAAACTAACACAATTGTAAAGCAATTATACTCCAATAAAGATGTTAAAAAAATTTTTTTAATAAAAAAATATTAGAGGATATGGCAATTTTAATAAAATAGTTTAAATTACAGTGCACTATCCAGCCTGGGATTAAGTTCCTAGTTTGCTTTTTTTAAAAACGTCTTTATTGGAGTATAATTGCTTTACAATGGTGTGTTAGTTTCTGCTTTAAAACAAAGTGAATCAGCTATATGCATACATATATCCCCATATCCCCTCCCTCTTGCGTCTCCCTCCCACCCTCCCTATCCTACCCCTCTAGGTGGTCACAAAGCACCGAGCTGATCTCCCTGTGCTATGTGGCTGCTGCCCACTAGCTATCTATTTTATGTTTGGTAGTGTGTATATGTCCTAGTTTGCTTTTATCATGCACTACAGATGTCAGAATTGTTGGATGATGAATGCTGCTGGCTCAATACGCAGAATGATTCCTCAATAAAACAAGCCAGGCAGAAACAATTTCTGATTAAGATTTTTTTGATATTTAATTGCCCCAAGTGTACTGTTGTTTTAGTCTAGATTTTCTTTTGTGCTCTCTTATACCAAAAAACAGGGTTATTTGTGCAGGATCATAACTGTTAATAAATTGGTCTGTTTCAATTGCAATAGAGGAAGTTACCTAACATTAACTCACAGTACATCTTAGCAGTCTCCAGCCTCTACTGTCTTTCAATGAATAACTTTTTTTCCTCATGAAAACCTATAGTTTAACTTTAATTATCCAGGTATCATTTATTCATTTATTATGTATCTACAATATTGTGCTATACCTTAGTGTTTAAGAGACTAGATTTTAGACAGAAATGGATTCCAATTCCACCTTCTGCTATTTATTAGTTCTGTGACCAAGGGAAGGCTATTTAAACTTCCTAAGATTTTGTTCCCTTATCTGTAAAATGGGGAAAATAATACCTACATCATACAGATGTATTGAGGATCAAGTGCAATAATGCATGCATAACCCCCGGCATTAATTCCGGCAGATAGCATATGGTAGTGGTTAAGGAAATAACTTAGAGAACACTATTACCTGTGTTCCAGCATTAGTATTGTAGCTTTGGAGCTATGTGAAATGCAGAAGTTACTTACCTTCTCTGTATCTGGGTCTCCTCATCAATAAGATGGGTATAGTATTACCTTATTAGTTGTTTAGAAAAGCAAAGGAGTTGATGTATACAAAGCATTAGGTAGGGTTTGGCACGTAGTAACAATAGGTGTTGAATATTATTTAATAAAATGGAAGTGCATATTACCATTAACAACATTAGTGTTGATGCTCACTGCAACTGTTGTGTGCCAGACACTATCCTGGGTCCTAGAGGCATAAGGTAAAAGACATTCCCCGAGTTCAAGGAACCCATTCTCTAGTGAAGTTTGTATTCTTTCACATGATTATACTATCTCTCCACAAATTTACACGGAGGAACATAATCTTCTAGCTATACACGTAGCTAAATTCACCCAAAGGAACAGTTATCTACAACTCTTTGGTGAAGGAATGATTTTTCCCCTCTCAATCTAAGAATGATATAAAACTGGAAAAGGAGATGGAGGAAGGGTGGAACCTAGAAACAATTTTCTCCCGTCCTTGATGGGGAACTACCATCCCCTGCCAGAGAGAAGATAAAAATAAAGTGAAACAACTTTCTTGATCTCATTCTTCAGGAGTTTTCAAAGAGAACCATATAAGCTTCATATGATACAAAAGCTACACCAGACAAAGGATGTCTGGAATTCCAATCAGCCCATGTCAGAAGCAAGAAACTCAGGGTTGGGGAGGTCATCGTGCTGTAAGCCAAGTCTTCAGGGGACAAAATGTCCTAATTAATTGGAGAAGAAAATCAGGATCCAAAAAGACTTCAAAATGTGGATCGCCTGAACCAAATCTAACAAGATGATGTCAATTAAAATAATGTGCTTGGAGGAAAAAGCTAAACACAGAAATAAAGAATTATGAGGATAAGGATCTATAAGTAAAGAGACCAGTTTTAAGGGGTTCAATATGAGTCAGCAATGTGCCTTGGCTGCTTGAACGGCAGCAACAGTGACAGCAACAGCAACTAAAGGAAGCCAATGAGGTCCTCACTGCAAAGCCAGAATTCTGGAACCTCTATGCAAGTAATGATAACGTCAGATGTCACCTCTACAATTCTAAACACTGCACCTAAAAGGGGCCACTGACAGACAGCAGAGGACTCCTTCATTCATTTAACTGGTGCCTAGTGAGCATGGTTTGTGTGCCAGGCTCCACTCCAGGCACTGAGGATTCAGAAGAGAACAGGATAGACAAAGCCACTAAAGTCTCCCTGAAGCTTACATTGCAGGACAGGGGGATAAATAACTAAATAAAATCAATCATTTCACTGACTAATAATGAACTATGAAGAAAATAAAGAAGGTGATTGATAGGAAGTGTCTAGAATGAGTAGGAAGTAGAGCTGATTAAGACCTGGTGACTGAGAAAGACCAAAAGACCCTCTTGAGGAGATGACCTTTGATTGGGGCCAGCCATTGGAAGACAGAGGAAAAGAATATTCCAGCCAGAGGTGACAAGAATAAAGACCTTTGGATAGGAACAAACTGGGGAGGCTGAAGGAGAATAAAGAAGGATGTTGTGTCTGAAAGGTAGGGGAGGAGAGAAAAGGTAAATAAACTTAGAGGAGAGAGGTAGGCAGGATCAGATCATGCAGCATATTGTAAGTCTCGATATGGAGTTGATTGTATTCATTGTATAATCAGCAGTCACTTAGAAATTCAAAGCAGAGAGGTGAAATGATCTGATTTACATTTTTAAAATATTATTTTGACTGCCACATGGATAATATAATAAATGGAAGGTAGGGGAGCAGGGTAAAGGTGGAGGCAAAGAGAGCAGGTAGGAAGTTTTGGAGGAAGTGTAGGTGATGGGGATGCAGCTAAGGCTGTAGAGGATATGGAGAGAGGTGTGCTCAGAGGAGGGGACCACATTAGTTAACAAGTCACAGAAGGAGGGGCTAAAGGAAATGAGCATTGCTAGCTGGCAAAGGAAAAGACTAAGGGACACCTATGAGAGCTGTCTCCAAATCCTCCTGAAGCTCAGTTCTACAGTGAGGGCACTCTGTGTCATGCTGTCACAGAAGAGTAGACAAGATGTATATCAACAACATGAAAGACTCTGTACCTCATGGATTGGAACCTTGTTCCATCACATATAGACTATGTGACTTTGGGGATACGAATATCTGTTTAACAAGGTTGCTGTGAGAATTAAATAAGTGAATGTTACCAAAAAAGTACCTAGTAAGGGCCTAACTCATGAGAAGTTTATTAAAAATGGTAGATTGTAACAATTATCACTGTTAGAATTTTAATTTTTATCAGAAGGAACCTATTCTTAGGTAATGGCTTTTAACCATTTTTGTCTTAGACAACTTTGAGAATTTGATGAAATATGCCTTCTCTCCAGAAAAAAAAAGCACTATATATACATTTATATATCTATATATACATACATACATTCAAACATATACACACACAGTTTTGAATACAACTTTTATCACTTTACAGACCACTTTGAGAGTCCATCAATGAACCCCTTTGGTGAGAAGAGCATATAACTCAAATTAGGAAGCCTTGTTTTAAGAGGAGGGAGTTGAAAAGCCCAAACTTGATTTAAAGATAAGCTTGTCAATTAGTGGAGAAATTAAAGTTGAAGATGTTCCTGGCCTTTCCGTTCTCTCCAAGGAGTTGTGGAGCAGCCTGGGGAGAGAAAGGCATCACACCCTGCCCCCCAAGAACAGCAGCAGCTGCAGCAGCAAATAAAAGAGGCCAGTCTCAAAGATGCCACTGCATGAGTCAGTGGTGACCGAATGACCCTAAGGCTTTCCTCAGAGAAGGATGCAAGATAGTGTTTGCAATGACATGGGAGATGCCCTTGTGTCCTCCCTGAATTACGTGAAGAGAGACTTGTAGGAGCTGTGGTTCCTATATTTCCAGGATAGGAAATGAACCAAGAAATAATATTTGTGATCCAAATGAACGCTGGGCTGGTGTGGCCTGGGGTAGCATAAGAATTAGATGTCTTCATCTAATTGCTACAGAATGCAAACTCAGAGGCAGTTACGCATTTGTGTGTGTCTGGCAACCCCCTTGCCCTCGATCACCAGTAGATCATGGCTGGACATATGTTTTACCCATATTGGATACAAAACGCCTAGGAAAGTTTTTATTACAGAGCATGTGTTGAATAAATACCCATTGACTGAAAGAAAACAGGCCTAATAACACTATGAGAGTCAAAGCAGGAAATCAGATTCTGACTCAACAGTGAATTCTGTAAAGATTAAAGCTGTAGGGAAAGACAGTGTTTTTCCCCAGGAATGGCTAGACAGAAACTTTTAAACAGAAACTTGGCAGAGATGCTGAAAAAAGAACGTAAGCTTTGAATGTTAGTGTTTGAAGTGTGTGTCTGTTCGCTCTATGGATCCCTTCCTTCAAATGAAATCTTACACAGGAGTCCAAAAATTTGTTTAGATAGTCAGTCTCACCGCAGTGGAGATGGGCACTGTCCCCACCCGCTACCTGCTTGCCCTGAGGCACTCAACCAGAACCTTAAAGAACAGTTTGAAAAGCCACTGGATTGGCTGACTTCTAAGGGGCCAGCTGGATTGTGAATTTGGAGCAACATTGAGTTGAGGTTACCTTGAATGAATTTATCTTTGACTTGAAACTCCTTAGACATCCAATCATAGGAGCATGAAAGGCTTTAAAATGTCATCAAATAGCTACTTCAGAAAAATATAAAATCTGGAGTTGTATCAGGTGTCCCCACCCTGGCCCAGCCCGCTTCCCAGCAACCTCCAGCATACCTCTTCATGGACTTGGGGGAGAGTTCCTTCTCTACCTCCTTCACAGGCATGCTGTAGGAGTCCACATTGTATTCACTGTCGTCATCATACTCGTGGTCTAGCAGTGTTCTTGCCCAGGTTCCCATATCATAAGGGGGGAGCATTCCTCCAAACTCAGAGGGCAAAATCTCAGGATGAATTAGTTGGTGCAGACTGTTCAGGTTGTTACCGTGCAAAAATATCTACAAATGCAAGAAGAGGGTGGGAGAAAACACACAGAGGAGAATAAATATCACCCAGATTTTGGGAACTGGGCGGGGGGTGGGGGGGATGGAGGATTGAGGATAGGAAAGTCAAAGCAAGAGTTTTCCATGTCTGTTAAAATATTTAAGCCCTTCATCTACTCTGTGAAACAGGAAGGCTGGTTCTGTAATCCTAATACTTCATATAAAAATCCTGAGGCTCAGGGATTTTAGGTAGCTTCTAGAAGGCCAGATCATTATTGGTTTAAAGAACTGGAACAAGAAATTTCGTTTCCTGCTTCATAGCTGGGAACATGAGCAGAATCTAATGTGCACGTTGATCTGCACATTATCCTGGTGTTAGCTATACAAAGCTGATGATGTGCATAATGAATGCTGTTAAAAGACTCTTCTCATAAGGACTCAACAACTGCTGAGCCCATTCACGTTATTAAACCCAAAAGCTGTCACCAGTATGGCTTTCTCTTTATCTTCGGTAAAAATAAGAATACTGTAACCACTAAATTACTGCTTTATAATACAAAGTATGTGATGTAAATAAAAGTAGATTAGCATCATCACAATGAAAGGTTGACTGAAGTTTCACATCCCAAAGGACCAATGTTCTATAATGTTGCCAGCATCTTCTCTGCTAGAGATTTCCATGGTTATCATTCAAATCAGAAGTGGAATGAGTTGAAACTGTAAAGCTGTGTGCATCTGTTAATTATTCTTATCACTCTCTACATACAGCTTTTGGTTGAACTGGAGAATTATTTAAGCTACATACTCAAGATTTGTTTCTCCATAAATTGCTACCTCTTTCCTCTTCTTTCATTTCAATCTCAAGACTTCAGATCAGTCTTCTCTGATAAAGTACTCTTGTCACCTCATATAAACTTTTATATTTATTTAAAGATTATAATTTATAAGTGGCTTAGAAATCTCACACTTCAGGTTCAAGATGAACAGAGGTTCATCTTGCTTTCCATACTTTTAGAATCCATGGAAGTAAATATACTGGAAAACAAAGACTAGTCTATATCAAATAAAATGAGAGGAGTGGGAGTCACCAGTCAACAAATAATTTCAACAAATTGTGGAAGAGTATAAAAGCATCTGAGATTGGGTCACTGGTCAAAATGATCACAGCAAGTGGCTGGTGGAATACACAATGTGGGGCTTACAGAGGTGGAAGATACTGTCTTCCCCAAGTTAAATCAGGTTAATTGCACTTTACACCTTCCCCTTCCTACTTACAGAGCACAACAGGAAAACACACACACTCTCTCCCTCTCTCTCCCTCTCTCTCTCTCTCTCTCTCTCTCTCTCTCTCTCTCTCTCTCTCTCTCTCGCTCTCGCTCTCGCTCTCACTCTTATAATTTTCCTGGGAAAATTAAGTTCTAGCACCTGAAATCCCTACTTTATTAGGTATACAACCTTTATTTCATCAGATGTACTACTTCATGTCAGAAACCTTATCTTTCAAGTCATGCAAGAGTTAGGTAATAAATCCTTAGAAAAGTAAATGTAATTCACACTACTTCTCTTTTCACTAACACTCTGTTCCCTCCTCCCTCAACATCACTTTCAGCTTTGGTCTTGTTTCCTCTTTCCCTGAAAAAATAGGGCAACCAGATGAGACCCACCCACTAGCATCTGTGTCCATATGCTTTGCCTTTGCTCCCAGCACAATGGAAGAATAAACTCTACAAAGGCCAACCCCTCCACCTGTGCACTAGAATTCATTCTCTCTTCCACTCAGTTATATTTCCCAAACAATTCTCTCTTGTCTCTCTCACATCATCAGATTTCCTCCTCTTCTGTATCTTTCCCATCAAAGAACAAACATGCCAACTCTACTCTTCCCTCCCCCACCATACAGATGCATAAAACCTCTCTTGACCTTACCTCCAGTTATTATCCTATTTTTCTCCTTCCTTTCATTGCAAAACTCATCAAAGGAGTCATCTATATTCATTGTCCAAGTACTTTTGTCCCATTTTTCCTGAATCGAATCCAAATAGGCTTTGCCTCCCACCATTGCATGAAAATAGCTCTTGTCAAGATCCTTCTCACTGCTAAATTCAGTGTCCAATAATTCTCTGTCCTTATTTTCCTTAAACTCTCAGCAGCACTGGATATAGTAGATGGCTCTCCTCATTGAAACACTTTCTCCCAGGATCTCTTGGTTTCCTTCTATTTGATAGATGCTTTTTTCAGACTCTTTTGCTGGTTATTCCTCACCTCCCCAGCATCTTAACATCAGAGAGCTCCAGGCTTCAGTTCTCGGATTTATTCTCTTCTCTAACTATACTCACTCCTTGGTGATGTCATTCAGTCTAGTGCCTTTAAGTATTGTCCATACACTGAAAATTTATATTTTGAAGCCAGAACTCTCTTTTGAACTCCATATTGGTATTTCTACTCCCTATGTCACACCTCCACTTAAATGGTAAATGGGCACCTGGAGCTTAACATATCCAAGATTGAACTTATAATTCTCTCCCCCAAATCAACTCCTCCCTATTTTCAATGTCAGTTAATCGTACAAATATGCTTCTAGTTTCTCAGGCCAAAACATTTGACTCATCTTTTACTTCTCTCATAATCTAAGTTGTCAGTAAATTCTTTTGGTACTACCTCCAAAATCTATCCTGAATTCAAACATCTGAACAACTCCACCCTTACAACCCTAACACAACTCCCATCATCCTTCACACTGTGTTACTGCCTCCTAACTGCCCTCCTGACTTCCACTCTTGCCACCAACACTCTATTCTCAACACAGCAGACCGAATGACCATGTTAAAACATCCATCAGGTCACATTATTCTGCTCATAATCCCCCATTGCCTTCTTCTTTCTCTTAGAGTAAGTCCTATAAGATCCTCTATGAACTCTTTCTGTGAGCACATCTCCTACTACTCACACCCTGCTGGAATATGCCATGCACACATTTGTCTCATCATTTATTGAAGTTTTACTATATTCTCCCCCGTGTATATTTTTTCTTCCTCCATTTCATGCAAGAAGTCTGGTTCTTTGGGTCTCCTTTGCCTCAGATTACCTTACAATTATACTTAGGCTGAACTTTTAAATTTAAAAAAATTTTATTTTCCTAAACCGTGCCATTGAAGAGATTATGGTAGCTGACCATAATTATGGTAGAAAGAGGGTATAATATTTTTAAGAATTAGCAAGGAATAGAATAGCAAGCCCACGATTGAGGAAGAAGTGGAAATTTGTGACAACTAGCAGGAAAACCTGTTTCCTGTCAGCTCTTGGGGTGTGGCAGGACCACATCTGTGGACCAGCTGAAGAGTGCACTAGGGTAGTGGACTGAAACCTCGCCATTGGGTTCTGGCTTCAGTAAAGATGCTGAAGCATCTCCTTCTGCTGGAGCAGAAGGAGACCTTAATTCAAGGAACTAATACTAGCTTGAACAGTGAGCATGTCAAAAGTGGCCATGATGGATGGGAAGTTAGGCTCTACATGAAAGATTCTAGACACTGGTGAAATTTTGAGAAGGGACCCCTGTCAACCCCTAAGGTTGACATTCCCATCAGCCCAGTATGTTGGAAACTCAAAGTCTGATTTAATTTAAGAAAATGAAGAGCTAAATGTCTACTGTGAAAGAGGATTCACGACTCTTTCCTAGGTTTCCTTTTACCAGTTTTTCAGAACATAGATTTACAGCATCTGTGTTATAAGTCGTTTGAGTAATACTGTAATGCTGAATCACTTGGGATTCCAGTAAGGAAATATAATAACGTTGCATTGTGCATTGATTATATACTTAAAAATTAAAGGTGTTTCAATCTATAATTATTTTCTCATACAAAAATTTCCAAGTCATATAGTTTTAATTAAAATGGTAAAATTCAAATACCTCAATTCCATCTGGAATAGTGCTAGCAATGCATTCTTGTAGGCATTGTCAAAATCATCAAATTCCATCAAATAACCCCCAAACCTAGAACTTTCCTTGTTTTGTAGACTTGAAACTCTTCAGTCTTTTCAACAGAGCAAAATCATGTCAAAATCATGTCACAACAAGTCACTCCTGCACTCAAAGTCTTTCAAGTGCTCCTCATTTCACTCTGACTGAAAGCCCAGATCTTTACGACAGTGTACAAGACCCTCTGTGAGTGGGCACACTATGCTCCTGCCCATCCAGTCCCCTAATATCCTCCCCAGTAGCTTATTCGTCTCCAGCTTTTCTGGCCTCCTTGCTGTTTGTCAAATATTCCAGGCCTGTTTCTACCTAAGGACCATTGCCTTTGCTAGTCCCTCTACCTGGAACAGTCTTCCCAATACATCCACATTTTCAGCTCTACTACCTCCTAGCTGTGATTTAGAGCAAATGGTTTCACTTTCTATGCCTCATTTTCCCATCTATAAAAGGAGGAAAATAACAATGCTTACCCTAAAGCTTTGTTGGAGGGACTAAATGAGTTAACATACCAAGAGTACTTAGAACAGCACACGGCATAGCGTGAACACTACAAAAGCATTCATTAGTACAATTTGTGCTAAAAGCCCCAGCAGGTATTTTGGATCACCTGATCATCCCTTCATAAAACAATGCTGAAAGTGTTTTTTCTGAGGCACATCAATACATTTTTCCAAATTATAAAATGTAAATTAATATGAATCTTGGTGGTAGAAATAATTCCTAATATAAATTATAATTGTTTACAGAATTCTTCCTCCTAAATTACTAAAACATATTCAACAAATTCATAAACAGAAAACTCTCTGTTCACAAATGTTTGACACCGACACATACTAACAATGATTTCACTTTCACACTCACAGTAAGGCTTTTATGGCACTGAGATACCTGAAGTGCCTTCTCATTCATGAGAAACATGGAAAATTATCTTCCCTATGGATTTAGAAGTAACTATATTTTCCTGTGGAACTAATCATTTGAAAATTGGTCACAGCACAGTGGTAAAAATATCTCTAAATGCAGAGCTATTTGTATTCAAATGTTAACTCTACAACTTTACAGCTGTGTAAATGAATAAGCAAGTTATTTATCCATCCTAAGACTTACTTTCCTCAGCTTTTCAATAGGAGATGATGCTTACTAAGTTTACTTTTCAGAGATGTTTGGAGGATAAAATGAAATAATGTACATTAAAATGCATTTTAAAATATTATCAATAGTGATAAATGTGTTCGGTATTTACAATGTGCCATGCACTGCATTAAATAATTTATATAAATATTCTTATTCTCAGAAAAATGATTATTTTGGAACCTACTTTGAATATCCTCATTGTTGGATAAAACTGAATCTTGGAATTCAAGTAACTTGTAATTTAAAGAGATATTAAAATTTCTATATATTAGTATTCTTTCTGAAATGTGTGATTGATCAAGACAATCACTACAAAATTATATTAGAGATCACAAAATTCACTATATTCAATGTAATACATATTGTGAAATAACTAACGCCTATTTATAACATAAAAAATTATAACTTTTCCCTGCATACTACTTGAAATTAAGTGTACCAATAACAATATAGTAACACGGTATAATTTTTTTTACTTTTAAACTGAGGCTTTAATGTATAATGAATGTGCTAAAATGTTCCCCATTTGTGGAAAAGAAAGAGAGCTAGTTTTTAAGTATTTCTTTCACAGATACACTGTTCAGAATTAATCACAAGTTTTTACATTTTGTAAAATATCTTTTATGTTATCTTTTAGAGTTATATTCAATACAGAAACACATTTTACCACAGCACATGTTATACATACAGTATGCATCATAATTTATTGAACGGGGGAGCAGAAAGGAAATAAAAAAACAAAGAAGCAAACAAATACCCTTTTCCGAGTCTTCTCCTTCAGGAAAGGCCGGATCACGGTATACAGGGCATGGATATACCATGGTTGGTTGACAAAATGAATTCCTCCAAATCGTGCTGGGAAACTATCCTAGAGTAACATGGCGGGGAAAAAAAATCAAAACACGCTTTAAAACACTGAGGAGGTTTAGGGAAGGCCATATGGTATACAAATTTGTTATTCCGTACACTTAAATGATTATGTGTATAGCTAAGGAGAAGAAAGAAGGAAGAACCTTAGGAAGAACCTTACTGCAATTAATCATTGTAACTTTCATACAGAAACTGAAGCAATATGGAATAAAGCACATCTTTCTCAAGAATAGGTTGTTGATAGGAATTTCAGCATTTTTAGGAGTGCCACGTTTTAAGCCTGCAAACTGCTAACAGTCATTATAGACCAAGAAATATATGTAAAAGACTTTAGAAATTTGTCAAATAATGAATCTATGTTAGATAAGTGTCTATTAAAATGTATTTAAATTAAAATGTTTTATTAAATTTCAATGTAGTTATCTATAATGTGAGGACAGTCAGATATCAAAACTCACTTTATTCTCTTTATTTTATTACCAACTTTACTATAAACACTCTCCTTTCCTTATTCCAACTACAAAAAAAGGAAACACGCTTAAGCAAAATAAAAACCTGGAATTGTAGTGTAAGAAATTTGCACATGCATTTTGCCAAGTTAAATGAAAGTTAAACCCTCTGAGCTCACCCAACAGGAGGAAAACGGGGCTATCACAAAGCCAGCCTCTCCTTCAGCAAGAACTCAACCATGTAAGGTTTGCATCTGAAGTGATGTAGAGGTGTTTTCCTCCTCTCTGTGACTAAATAGGTGCATCTCAAGTCCACCCCCAAATCTGAAGAGAATCCTTAAGCCAAATAAGTTACACCATTTGACAGTGCTACGGATTCTACGTAAATGGACATAGATTTTGCTACTGGTTCAACATTCCACGCTGAACTGACTACAAAAGTCTCCTTTAAAAAACTGTACCACTGGAAGTGTCTCTTGAGTGGCATCATAATAATTGGCATACATCTAGATTCTACTGAGAACATAAACAGGAACAAAAGAGAAGAAACTGAAATAATTGTAGATCTATTTTCTTAATTTAAATTTTCTCTTGAACAAGATTCAAAAGATTTAAAAACATGCATGGTGTAACATCATTAAATTATTTTGTTTTTAGGGGACACTTATGAGCATTAGAAATTCATTAGTGATTTTATATATTGATTTTTAGAGTCAACAAACATTTTTTCTGCAACAAAATTTCTATCTTTGAGAATAACACACTACGAAAAAACCACAGTACTTCAAATAATAAATACATTCGTAAGCTGTGTCTTATTTTATGTCAATGTCTTACTTCTTTTATAAATTTGTAGCTTTCATTCATCAAGAGTATTACAAAACAGAAATGAATCAGGTAGAAATGCAGACATAGTGTCTTTTAATTTTTTTATTTTTTCAGCTAAATATGCTTTTATTTTCATGTGAAAAAATACATCTGACTTCCACATAGCAGGTTACTTTTTAAAAAATTTTTATTGGAGTATAGTTGCTTTACAATGTTGTGTTAGTTTCTACCGTACACAGGCATAGAGAACAAACATATGGATACCAAGGGGGAAATGGGGGGGGATGAATTGGGACACTGAGGTTGACATACATACACTATTGATACTACGTATAAAATAGATAACTAATGAGAACCTACTGTATAGCACAGGGAACTCTACTCAGTGTTCTGTGGTAACCTACATGGGAAGGAAATCCAGAAAAGAGGGGATATATGAATCATATATGTATATATGATTCATAGTGTCTTTTAAAATTATGACATTTTTATACATAAAATGAAGATAAATAATGTATATACAATAAAGAGAATACTAATATGTGCCCTCCACTCAGCTTAAGAAATAGAATATAATTGGTAACCTTGAAGATCACTGTATTTATATATTCTTTCATTTCCCCCACATTTTAAAATTTCACATTGTATTTCAAATATAAGGATTTCTCTTGCTTATATCAATATTTTATTTTATAAATGTTATAAATATATAAATATTATATTTTTATTTTGCATATTTTATATATTTTATATATATATATATATATATATATATCCCTTAAAACATACTGTTAAGTTTTTTAAGTACTTAAGCTTTATAAAAATGTCATAGTCAATGTGGTCGGGTAACAGTGTTTTTGCGGTTCGTTGTATCTGAAATTTAAACACGTTGTGCATAGCTATAGTTCATTGTCACTGTTGTATAGCATACCATTGTATGGAACACCACAGTTTATTTTCTCCTGTCCCTGCACATTGTTTTCCAAATTTTCGGTTTGTTTTGCTATCACCAACACAGCTGCTCTGCAGACTTCATTCTCAGAAGTGTCTCTTGTGCACGTTCAGGTGTATGTGCAGGGTATTTATCTAAAAGTGTTAACGTTGAGTCATAGAGTGTATACAGTTCAACTTTACAAAATTGTTAGGAGCAAACTGCACCAATTTATACTCTTCTTTCCCCCAGTAATGCAGGAAAGTTCTGGCTGCTCCACATACTACACTTGGTATTACCCATCTTTCTAACTTCTGCCAATCTAGTGGGTGTAAAATAGATTCTCGTGACACTTTAATTTGTTAGTTGCTTCGTCTTTGCTTATTTTAATTCCATCATTAATAACATTGTTTGATAACATAACCATTTTACACAGAGGTGTTTTGTTTCTGGGTCCTTGAGGGCCTGAATTTGTTATCTCTGCTGGTCTTGTTCATGATATCTTGTTTATGGTGGATCATATTTGGCTAATATTAATCCTTGGGAATCCTGAAAGAGATAGTTTGAGGATGCTTTTGTCCCGACAAGACCTATATTAGCTCCCACTAGGTTCTATCCCTGGATATGGGAGAGGCAGAGAGGTTCCTTAAATGTTTCCTGGCCAGCAGGGATTTCCCCAGCACAACCTTTCCCTAAGGATGCAGCACCTGGAGGAATGCAGGTTCTCACATCCAGTCCCCAACTTGCCCTCAGTGTGTGCAGGCCTCACGTCTTCTCCTGCCCACCGTGCACCCCCAGCAATCATTACTCTCCCAAACTCTAGGTTCCTACAGTCAACATTGGCCTCCAGAACCACTCAAGCTTCCCTTATTCTGTTTCTTTCCAATAGACTCCATGTGTTTGTCTCTGTTGGGACTTGTTTTATGTTCACAGAGTTCAGTAGAGCACCTAGACGTATTTTCATTGTGATTTATTCAACACCCTGGTGCTTCATGGCAGGGAGATCTTTAAGAATTTTTAACCTACAGCACTACCTAAAGCAGAACTACTTAGTACACTTTTAAAATATACTCCTGAGTGAGCATTTGATCTCTAGAACAAAACTGAATGAACACCAGCTATCAGGTTTTTAAGCCAGAAGTCTTAGCTCAGTGATTTTTAAACTTTGAGAACCACTTGAGGTCATGCCTTCTACTGCGAACAAAGAATATACACATGTAAACACATAACTTACACATGATGCCATGGATTCCTTGGACACATCTTTCAATACAGAATGACTTGGTCAGTACCAAATCACAGTTAAGGCAGTGTGAAAGAGAAAGGAAAGCACTGACTTTGCAATCAAGTAGACCTAGGTTAAAATTCTGACTTAACTGTACCTCTGTGTTAAAAAGGTATCAAAGTATCAAAGTCCAAAGCAAGGACATAATACTTGATTCCTTCCTTTCCTCAGTGTGATATCACTCATTTCCTTTCTCTTTTTCTTCTCCTTGTGGTATTACCATTATACACATGGTACACCTTTTGTAGTTGCCCTGCAGTCCTTGGATATTCTGTTCTGTTCTTTTTTCCCTTTGTTCTCTTTGCATTTCAGTTTTTGAGGTTTCTATTGATATATCCTCAAGCTCAGAGATTCTTTCCTCAGCTGTGTCCAGTCTACTGAAAAGCTTATCAAAAGCATTCTTCATTTCTGTCACAGTTTTTGATCGCTAGCGTTTCTTTTTGGTTCTTTTTTAGGATTTCCTCCTCTCTGCTTACATTGTCCAGCTGTTTTAGCATGCTGTCTAGTTATTCATTAAAGCCCTTAGCATATTAATCATAGTTTAAAATTCCCAGTCTAATAATTCCAATATCCCTGCCATGTCTCATTCAGATGCTTACCCTGTCTCTTCAAATTTTGTTTACCACCTTTTTTCAGTTATGACTTATAATTTTTTCTTGATAGCCAGGCATGATGTACCAGGTAAAAGGAACTATTGTAAAAGGCCTTCAGTAATAAAATGGTAAGAGGTGGGGGAAGGTAAAGCATTCTATGGTCCAATGGATTAGCTCTTGGGCTTTTAATGATCATGTGCCTCTGGACTGTTAACTCACAAGTGTTTCTTGATTTTTTTCTCCCCGCTTGGGTGGAGCAGGATGGCTAAAGTACCTGGAGTTGGGTATTTGCTTTTTCCCATATGGAAGACTAAAGTTGGGAGTTTCCCTCCCCCACAGGTCAGTTAAGCTCTAATAATACCCCAGCAGGTTAGGTTCTGGTTACCTGGTTTCTCCTGAGAGCAAGCCTTGATGAGTAGAGCAGAGTACTCTGGCATATGTAAAAATGGTCCCTTTTCCCCTCCTCCTGATGCAAACACAAGGAGATTTTTCTCAAATATTTACGGTGAGAACTTGGTCAAGGTCCTGGAGGTAAATCTCACAAAAGTGTGGAAGGCCCCCCTATACCTGCTCCTCTCCCTGGAGCTTTAACTCTCAGCATTTTATACAATGAGGCTCCAGCAATTCGTCATTAACAATTCAGGCTGTCCTTCCCCAGATTGGTTCCCACGTAGGTTTCTGATCATGACTTTCTGCCCCAATAAGCCAAGACTCCCTGTATTCACCTGTTTCTCTAATCCTGGGGGGTAGGGGATTGCCCTGTGTCCTCACACCACTTTTATAGATCTAAGAATAGTTGTTGATTTTTCAGTCTGTTCAGTCTTTTCCTTGTTAGGACAGAGTGGTGACTTCCAAGCTGTTTATATTAGGAACTGGAAACCAGAAGTCTGATCCCCTTTATTTCTGATCACACCTCAGGTCTTGCAGTATTTATACCCCCACCTCTGTGTAGCTTCATGTTTTCATATTCACCTTCCATATGATGCTAGTGTGATCACAGTAAAATCCGAAACTCACTACCTCCATTCCACTCCTTAGTACCATGTCACTTCCCCCCATCCCCTTCATGTCTGTTCATGTTCACATGCTGTTTTATCACTTGTTGATTCTGTTCCTACCCATATGCATCCCTCCCTTTTTGTATCATCTGCTCTTACTAATCCCTTAAGAATTAGCTCAGGCAACACCATTTCCAGGAAGCTCTTTTGATCCTTTTCCTGACTTATCCCACTGCTCTCACATCAAAGCCCATCTCTACCATCACAGTGCCTAAGTCCATCACTGCACTTGCCATGATACTAAAATTGTCTCTTTATTTATCTGCCTCCACTACTAAATTGTGAGCTCTTTGAGTGCAGAGGTTGTGTGTTCCATATGGTCTGTTGGTGCTGGGCCTGGCATCCATTTCCACCTACTTCATGCCCCACCTAACAGAGCAGGGGATGGAAGGCTAAAACAGGAATCTATGTTAGCTAGGGTTCTGACTAGGTGAGATCTGTCAATGAGATGCACTTGAATAAGATTTAAAGGACTAAAGGGAGGCAGCAGTCACCTTCCTGTGCAATGACAGCTGCTAAGCAAGCTCTAGAAGAGCAATTGTTTACAGTAGTATCTGCACACCACCTTCCACTTTCTAGTTACCACCTTTGGAAGGTAAAAGTCTGCTGGGACATTTGCAGTAAGAGGGTGAAGACATCAGTTTCTTGACCTCTGAATCACATCTGCAGGGTTGGGACCTCAAAACCAAGAGAGCAGTCACAGTCCTCCGTAATTTTCATTCCTCCTGCTCTTCCAGTGAGGTTTTAAGCACTCACTCACTGCATTTAAATCCATTTTTCCTTGAACTATGCAGAGAGATTTCTGCTTTGTGCACTGAATGCTGATCCAGACTGTGCCTGATTCATCCTTCTACTCCCAGCATTTTGAAAACCTGTGTATGTGAATGTGTGTGTAAGCTAGATGAATATTTATTAAATGAAATACATTCTGATATTTATTATTTAAGTCAACTATTTACATTCTCTGAGCTACAATTTATCTGCAACATGGGAACAATATTTAACAGGACTGCTAATGGCTCCCCATTGGTGCCACTCATTGAGCTCACCTTCTTGGTGCTGAGCTACCATATTAACTCCCACTTTACACACGTGGAAATGACCGCAGTGGTAATTTTATAATATAGTTTATTGGGCAATTGTTTGGCCCTAAATAACACTACATAGTAGAAAATAATAATCAAAATATTAAGAATATACAGTATGTTGATCATTGGCTCTGGCCACACTGCTCTTCACTGGAGACAAGGAAATAAGTGCTTTGCAATTAGTGAGAATATAGCCAAAATGGGCTGAAAAGAGTTAATAGAATTTCTACCTTCCAAAAGCTTTTGCCAATTCACCTACTTCCATTCGTTTTTCCTTGAGCAGAACACTTTGTGCTTGAGGTACAGATTGTCTGGCCTGAATTCTTCAGTTAATGGAAACTTGACCCGCCAAAGCTCTAGTGGAACTCGGCATGTCTCCAAGCTTCTGCTGACCACAAACTCAAATAAATATCCTTCTTTGGGAGAAGATGGATTTGGAAGTACTTCCAGCATGTAATAGGTGGGTTTCCTTAAGAGTTGACGGCCATGGCAAACAACTGCAAAATGAGCTCAGTCAAAGCAAAGCCTTGATCTTCTCCTCATTGGCATAAAAACACTATGAACACAAGAGACTTTGGCATCATGGGCACCATATAGAGGGGTAAACATATTTATATCTACCAAATATACATAAGAGAATTATTCACATATTTCTAGCAAAAAAAAAAATACGTTTGCCCTAAATATCTAGCTATTCGAGAAAAAAAAAATTAGAGAATCTGAACTATTAGCATGTAACTCAAATTTTTAACTGATTTTGATGAAATATAAAAATTGTGTATTAAGATTAACACTACTATGAGTAAATTGTCAGATTTGAGAACATAAATCAATATAGTTTCTGGTGTAATTAAAGGTTGAGGTAATAAATGTGAGGAAAATGAACTTTTCTATTATTACATCACAGCTCTGGTCTTGTTTCACAAGTAAGACTGTCTAGGACTCCTAAACCAGACTGTCTACGGTTCCTCAACTTCTTCTTAAACTTATCAACTGGGTTTAAGAATTGTCCTCAGTGTGAACATAGGCAAAAATTGTATTTGTAACTCACCCATTCAGAATTAAATCTATTCGGCCTTTTTTAATGTTTGTTTTTCTTTTCCTCTTTTCTTGCACTTTTTGTAGCACTTAGTTTCAACTACTATATGCGCTATGGCAAAATGCATTTAGTGATAAATTGTAGCACCAGCACCTAGAAATTACACCTTTAATTCCACAACTCTACCTCTGAAGTTATACTAGGATCAAAAATATTGGACTATTCTTTTATGAAGCTTTTAGAATAAATATAAAACACGCTTGTTGTAGAAATTTTGAACACAAAATAAAATATAATTTTTTTTGTGGTACGCGGGCCTCTCATTGTTGTGGCCTCTCCTCTTGCGGAGCACAGGCTCTGGACGTGCAGGCTCAGTGGCCATGGCTCACGGACCTAGCCGCTCCGTGGCATGTGGGATCTTCCCGGACTGGGGCACGAACCCAAGTCCCCTGCATCGGCAGGCGGACTCTCAACTACTGCGTCACCAGGGAAGCCCAAAATATAATTTTTAAAAAGTCACTGATAACTTTACCACCTAGAGACAAAAGCAATACTCTAAGCATCTTGGGGTATGGCTCCATTTCTTTTCAGTTATGTTTTATATAGATGACATGAAACTCTAACAGTCTGAAATTATGATAATAGTTTTTTATAATGGCTCATATGTGTGCAACATACACGATATCACTTTCTCTAAAAGTATGAGTAGGTATAGAAAGTAGGTGATTATTGTAGCAGTTGGTACTACTGGTTCCTTAGGTAGGATCAACATTAGCTTCCTTCAGATATGTCCAAACTTCTTAAGATCGGTCTGCTTTGATAGCTAGTGGGAAGCAGCCGCATAGCACAGGGAGCTCAGCTCGGTGCTTTGTGTCCACCTAAAGGGGTGGGCTAGGGAGGGTGGGAGGGAAACACAAGAGGGAGGAGATATGGGGATATATGTATACATATAGCCAATTTGCTTTGTTATACAGCAGCAACTAACACAACGTTGTAAAGCAATTATACTCCAATAAAGATGTTAAAAAAATAAAAACTTTGAAAAGAAAGCATAAAAAATATGCAATCAAAAGGTGAAGAGAAAAAAGATACAAAAGATGGTGTTAAGTAGTTATTAAGAATATTATGTTATTTGTATAGATTTTATGATATTTGTGGTATGTGTCAGCTTCTTAAAATGTCTAGTTTATAGCGATTCATTTCATTATGAGTAAAATTTCATCTTGTATCTGAAAAAAAAAAAAACCACGATTGGTCTGCTTTGAGGTGCTAACCGTAGAATGTTTTGCTAAATATGTATATTGAGGGTATTCTTTCTAGATGGTAAAATAGTATTTTAATCTCATATCCGTCTTTTATTTATTTATTTATTTATTTATTTATTTATTTATTTGCGGTACGCGGACCTCTCACAGTTGCGGCCTCTTCCGTTGTGGAGCACAGGCTCCGGACGCGCAGTCTCAGCGGCCATGGCTCACGGGCCCAGCCGCTCCGCGGCATGTGGGATCCTCGCGGACCGGGGCACGAACCCGTGTCCTCTGCATCGGAAGGCAGACTCCCAACCACTGCGCCACCAGGGAAGTCCTCATATCCGTCTTTTAGAATGTTGTACTAGCTATTTGTCTACATGTTGTACCCATCTTCAGAAGCTTAAGATTCCTGAATGAAATCACGTTTGTTCTAGTTCCAAAGCCCTGCTCCCATTCCCTACCACTAGCACCCTGCACAGAGTCTGTAACTGAAAAGAATGGAACTATAGTTGTGATCCCATATATTTAGTGCCATCCATAGTGGACAGACAGATCCAGGCAAGTCATTCAACTGCTTTCACAAGGGAAACAAAAATTTTTACCAAAACATTCTAACTAGTGCCTTCTGCCAAACTGCAAGAAGACAGGCAGGAAAGTATTTAATTATCAGCTAATTGGTATGTCTTTTTCTGTGCCCGTCTCATGACTGGAAATAAGCCATATGTAAGTGACATTGAAAACAAAGGATCTTGACCCTGGTATGGAGATAAGAGAGTTTACATTGAAATCGTACACATGCAGGAGGATGCTTCATCTCCATCCTCTTAACTTGTAACTGTCCATTAAAACCTCATGCTATCCAGGTAGGCATCAAATAAAGGAACTTAGATGAAAAAAATTGTGTAGAAACAAAATTTCACCAAAAGGAAGTAATTGCTCTGACATGTAGGGAAACAATAATGATTAACATTTTCTACAACCAGTTTGTTTAACATTTAGAGTTTGTCATCGGAGAAAAGAGAAGAAAATAAGCGAATGGTTGGAAAATGACTAGTGAATTCCTGTTTCAGGAAACAAGTCAGCCTTCAAAGATATATCACATTGTATTCCAAAATAAGCACTTAGCAAAGCTTTTTGTTTGATGAGCAATCTCTGAAACAAAATGCATGTAAATTACAGATTTAAATTTTTATGATTCCTCAGAAAACAGTGTCTTAATTTTAATAAGTGTTTTAAGAAACATGGATTAACCATGATGGATCATTTAAAAGAGTGATGAATAGGATACATTAATTTCCCATTAATAAGTGATATTCTTTTTAGAATTAAAAATTTTTGAGATATGAATACATTTTGAAATGAGTTTACCCTTATAAAGGTTAAAATCTTAAATCCAAATACACACTAAAATATAGATAACTTTTTATGTTAAATTTGAAAATTGATGTTCTTAGATTTGCATTTGCAAACTTTACAGTATCTGTTTGTTTTAAGACCTCTGGCAAAATGTCAGCTATTGTTTAAAGTGTCTATCATGAATACAAGTGTGTCAACATGAATTTCTATTAAGGGTGATCAACAGAATGTGCTCTACCCAAAGGCAAATGCATACCATTTACAACACTTCTATTTTTAAAAATAGCCACTTTCCTTCATCCTATATGCATCGATACTTGGCTAAAGAAGATTTCATGGCGCCAGGACTCCTAATAATGTCTCTTTTGCCCTGTCACTCTCCTTTTATAAAATTCAGTTCCCATTATAGAGATATGCTAGCTTTGTTCTTTTTCAGTTTTGTCTGAGGGTGTTCTCTGGTTTGTTTTGTTTTGTTTTTTAAGTTAATTTGAAATGATGCCCAAGTGCAAGTGCAGTGATGTTGCCTGATATTCTCCTTTCTGGGGAACATAAAAGAAAACTTAGAGGGGCTCAATGGAGGGCTCTATCTTCTCAATGCAAATAACTAGGAAAACTGCTATAGGATCCTCAGGTATTAAATTATCATGTCCTTTAAACTGTGAGTGGACATGAGCTGTAGGGAGAGCAGGTCTCACACCAACATTTTGAAGGCAGAGGCATTTGACTGCATTGCTTTGGTGATTGCTTGGACTGAGAGAGTCTTCCAACTTCCACTCCAGAGGTCTAGGAGGAAACTTCTCTGGGTCACTCAGAACCCAGTGGTGGCCAAGGACTGCTCCAGCTCACAAAGCTACAGGCCTAGAGAAAGGGAAGGAGTGATCCTTTCCTCGTCCAAGACGGCACATGATTGTCATCTGCTCACATGAAAATGAGAATTGTGTAATGTTCTTATTGTTGTAATTTTAATGTAGACCATCATTTCCCAATTTTTAATTTTGTTATAAAAATCTTAAATACAGTATAGTTCGCTTGCCTAAATCTACAAAGAATAACCTCACTTCCTCTCTCACCAGTAAATTATCACTTCTAAATAATGGTTATACACTAATTCCACAGGAAAAAACACAAATGTTATTCCATTTTTTCCTATTCCTGCTATGTTTCGAACACATGTATTGAGGTAATCCATAACACTCTTGGCTTCTAGGTTCCAGGGATAAATCCACGTACCTATTAGGTAAATGTCTCTGTCAGCAAAAGTATTCCTGTCCCTTCCTCTCAGCCACATAATCAGAATTATTAAATAGACCAGAGGGATTACTATGGAGAGAAAGCTTACGAGAGTACATTATGACTATATGATCAGGGTCTCTGAAATTTGTGGGCTAGAACTGACTAATCTTTCTCAAAATCTCAGGTATATTCTAATTCCAGACAAATCACTGTTTTATTATTGTGTTCTTGTGCTTATAGTTGATCATCTGGTGTTGGTTAACTTTGGTTCAAATACAACCCTTCCCATACTGTAAGGAACCCTGGAACACAATGTTGGTACATTACAGTGGATAAATCCCTATACCTAGATAAAACTCTCAAATTACACTGGTGACACAGTGACATCAACTTTGCATATGGAAGGGTATGTCTGAGTCTTGAGTACAGTAAAATACAGACAACTTAAAGTGGGATAGTATATAAAATATTCCTCCTCGAAAGAGCACTACCTAGATAAAAAAGTTGCTTAAAGTATAACCAACACTGAAAATTAATTTGTACCATGTTTAGTCATCACATAACTGAATGAACAAGAAGATTTCTCTTTCATGAGCAAAATAAGTTGGTATTCTCCCTAGCTATTTTTTCTGTCAGAGAAGGTTGAAAACAGATTGAAACGAATCACAGCAACAGAGCCTTGACACGAAGACACAAGACTTATTTAAGTTAGTCTCTGCTGGTGTGTGCCTGGTACATGCGGGAGGTGAGACAGCCAAGAGGACAGGACACAAAGCCATTCTCACACCTCTTCACCATCCATGAAGTACCAATTTTAATCAACTATAACAGCAGGAGAGAACCCAAAGTCAAAGCTACCACCTCGGGCTTCCCTGGTGGCGCAGTGTTTGAGAGTCTGCCTGCCGATGCAGGGGACACCGGTTCGAGCCCCGGTCCAAGAAAATCCCACATGCCGCGGAAGGGCTAGGCCGGTGAGCCATGGCCGCTGAGCCTGCGCGTCTGGAGCCTGTGCTCCGCAACAGGAGAGGCCACAACAGTGACAGGCCCACGTACCGCAAAAAAAAAAAAAAAAAAAACCCTACCACCTTATAAAAACACTAGGTTCTTTTATTAAAACTGAACACAAAGCAAAGGTCACAGTTAATTGTGCCATTTCCAATCAAAATAGAATATATAGTAATTTTCTATGACCTGTACCTGAGTCTTGTGGCTTCAATCTATGTGTTAGCTGTAGCAAGACAGCCTTACTTTAACCCCAGCCGGTATATCAATAATGAATTAGGTCTCCCACTTGACTTTTAAACTACCTTAGTAACACACATTCAGAAATGCTAACGGTCTCATATTCAAAATTGCCAAAGGGGAATGAAGCAGCAGAACTTCAGCCAGAGGAATTCAGAAGAGCAAATTATAAAAGTAATTAGGCAGAAATCCTTAAGTGAACATTTCAGGACACTCCTGCCTACATCAGGCAGGTGAAACTGGCCAAGATTGTTTGTAATGGTGAAACAGTGCTGCAAGGGTTTGGCAAGACAGGATCTGTCATATTTTGTTAAGGAAATAGAAATTGGTGAAACATTCCTGAAAGAAGCCTCAAAGCATATACTTTATTTCTCCTAATACTATTTCTAGAAATAAATTATAAAGAAATTATCATTAATTGGGGCAAAATTTTCTGTACTTGAATGTTTTGTACATATTTTGTAATGAGGAAAACACTGGAAACAATTTAAATTTATTTAACAAAAGAGTGAATAAATGAATAGTGTATTTATAATATATAATACTAAAGAGCCATTGAAATGGCATTTTCAAAGAATTCTTAATAACAGAAAACAATCAAAATATAATATTAGGCAATAAACCAGGAAAAAATTTTATTTTAACAAAGAATATAAAAGAAAAGAATTAGAAATATACATCAAATATTGGCCTGGTTAACTCTGTGTAATAGAATACTAGATGACTTTTATTTTATTCTTTGTATATTTTATATTTTTCAAATGTTCCGAAATGACCACACACACATACACACACACACACTTAGAGAAATATTTTTTAAAAATCAATACAAAGACAACACAGAACTCTAAGCATTGATTAATGCTAACAAATATTTACTGAAAACTGCTCAAGCCTAGGAAACATAAGGGGAATATGAATGAAGCAGAGTCCTTACTTTGAAGGAATTTATATTCTGGTAAAAAGAATAAGTAATGTAAACCAAGGAAAGACAATGTTCACAAAATGTTATAAGGTTTAAAGGAGAGAAAGGATGACAGATTGAACAGAAGCTGGAATGATGAGGAAAGAACTCCCAAAAGAGGTAGTATTTGGCATAAATCTTAGGGTGTCAATGAGAATCTGGTCGCTGTAGATGAGGCAACAGAGTGAGTGGAAGAGAGCATCTCAGAGAGAAGGAGAAGTGGGACTAAACATGGGGAGACTGGGCCACCTTTGGGATCCAGTTGCCAGGACTGTTTGTCTGGAGTTGAAGGTAAGCGTGAAGAAGTGTTGACAGCATGGCTGTCAGCAAGACGGTTTCGCAGGCCACCTGAACCATCCAAGCTGTCTCACAAAAGAGCTCGTGTGTACCTTGCACTAGGTCTCCTTGAGAAGAGTGGCATGTTGCAGTCGTGCTGTGGGAAAATTAATCTAGCAGGGTTGTGTAGTTTGTTATGGAAATTTGACATTTTAATATTTATGTTTTAGTGCAACCATTGTAATGTAGAGACATTCTGTCTCAGGTTAAAAATAAAAAAACAACTAGAGTGTTAGTTTTGTCGTTTTGTTTTTTAATGACCAAGTGATGTGTGACACACACATCCATCCACCAGGTCCTCCCATCATGCTCACCTACCACATGCTCACCCGCAGCAGGGATAAGGTGGTGAGGGTAAGGGATGGGACGGGGCTGGAGTAAGACTTGGGAACTAATGGAGATAAGGATGGAATAAGAGTCCTGGGTGTCTCTGATGCACATTTCTTGGAATATGAAACTGATTTTTATGTTTTCACCTGCCCAATCGTTTGGTGAAGCCTTGCAAAATGTCCTACTTTACCTGATTTCAAGTAGGGAGACAGGGAGGATGGACACATGAGGTCAAGCCTATTAGCACTATGCAGGTAAAAGAGCCGAATGCGAGTCATATTAAGGTGTTAAGTATAAAAGGAAAACAAGATACACTCGTCAGAAATACGGTGAAGACAGAAGAGGGAGCCTACAAGAGAATGGCTGAAAGTAGGATGCTACATTTTAATCTTGGTTAGTTGAGAGACCACTACTTGTACTAGAAACTGAAAGAGGAAAAGGATTATATTTGAGAGGAAGTGTGATCTGTCGAATTTCAAGTGGCAGTAGGCCATGTGGAGATGTCCCCAAGTTTGGATAGCTCAGACTGGAGTAGAGATATAGAAAAGCAGAAACAGAGCAAAAAATGGAGATTCATGAATACACTGAAAAACACTTTAAAAGGCTACAGACACCTGTAAATTTTAAAATGATAATAATACACATTTGTCCCCCTAATTGAAGTTCTTGACCAATATCATGTTGCCGGCATTGGAGAGAAGAGGTCACTGAAGCCAGTGTGATGTTTTCCAATCATTTGCCAGGACAATTTTAGCTCTACCAACTCCTTCCAAGACTATGTGGTGTCCATATGGATTGTGAGGCAGTGGATTATAAAGATAGCTTGAGAGGTTCTAAAGATGTTCAGGCACGTGTCCTTCAAAGAAGCACATATGAAAAACAGCACGGCCGAGGCTCACGGTGTAGGCAGCCCCTCTGCCTGACACTGCTAATGAGGAGATCCCATTTGGTCTCTGAATGTCTCCTGCAAGGCCAGGGGTAAGGAGGATGATTCCTCAGTTTAGCTAATCTGGGAATATTTACGTTCTCTTACCTGTTAGTTTTACAACAGGAAGAAAGCAAGGGTATAGCTTGGGATGGTCACCCCCCCACTGCCTCCAAAATCTGAAAACTCGTAATGAATGTACCTCTAAAAAAAAGAACTTCTAATTCAATGCTTCAAATATTTTACTGTGCTTCCCGTGTGTTTATTACAAAATCAAAGATACTTATGCATTTTGGTTACTTTGAGAAGATTCTAATTAAAGCTACAGGAAATTCATGTGCGCTGTATAGGATTCTTCTTCCTTTTGCTTTACCTTCTGTGACTTTACTGGCAGTAATAATCACCCCAAGCTATTCCCTGGAAGTTTGCCTTCACATTGCTGCAAACTCCTCCTACAAATCAAGCTCCTTGGGAAGTTGTAGTCAACAAGCTGTTGCACCATGGTGCATTTCCTCGGAGTGGAGATGTCAAAGATTGGCACTTACTGTCCCCCCATAGCATTCCTATGCACTCAGGGCCTCCTTGAGTGCACAGAACTGGAGAGTTCATATTAGTCTTTGGTCTGCCAATTTGCATGAACAAGATATGGAAGCATCTTTATTTGTCCAAGCATTCATATCAGGGCAACCAAACACATCTGTAGTCTTTCTTTCCTTAATCTCAGTCATGGTATATACATAAAAAATAAAATAAAATTCTAGCCCAGCCACACAAAGTTGCAGAAAATCCTCAAGAAAGCACAGATTTCCTGAACAAAGAGCTGTTATTTCCAATGATTGCTGTATGCATGGATGTATGTGTTTAAGAAAGCTCCGTAGCTTCAACGTCTTCTTCGCAATTCATGGGTAGAAGAGATTGCATGCCTTGCCCTTCACCTGCCCTTGAAGGGAACACAACAATTCTGAACTAGTGACAAAGCTGGTTTTATCCGTTTTATATAACGTGTAAATCTGACTGGGGCAACGCATGTCATTTAAAAAATTGAAGTATGTGACATATTTAGGCTGATATTTTGTTCAGTGTAATTTTTAAAAACTCACTCTCTAATCTTTAGAATAGTCCATGGCTCAACCGTGAGTTACAGTTTAGGTGGATTCCAGAGATTTTGGAGACAAAACACAGACAGCTACATCTTTTCTCCAACTTCAACACTCTCCCCACCCCATACATGTAGTTTGTCATTGGATCAGGTTTTGATCCTATTCCTTTTTTTCTATCATCTACTTACAATTCCTTTAACATGGGTCTTATCTGTGTTCATGTATGTACATATGTATGTATTTGATGGAAAGCTCCACATGAAGTTCTATGTATTAACTCTAAAAAAATAACCCCCACCTTTAGGTAAAGTCATCAAAAAATTCCTTTACAAGTAAATATTACCAGAGGAGTAGATTTTACTTTAAAAAGTGTTGCTTTTATCTCTCCAATAGTCTCTGCCATATAGATCTGATCAAAAACAAAACAAAACAGGAAAAACTATTCTACTTCTTTCAATGATGCAAAATAAAAATGTTATTCTGAATGTTATTCTATGGTCTTCTTCAAAAGAGGTAATAAAAGTTTATTTCTCATTCAACAAGGATTTATTGTTTTAAGTACGATGCTGGTGGTGAGATCCAGACTCTAATATTTTCACTTTTTTAACCATTCAGAAGGTACTTGTATTTATCTATTTACTCACTGATTTTTAAATTTTTAATAATAGACTCACAGGAAGCTGCAAAACTGAAAGAGACCCCCAGCACTACTCCCCCTTCCTCGCCCAATGGAATATTTGTACAATCCACAAAGTTTACTCAGATGACATCAGTTTTACAAGTATTCATTTGTGAGTGTGTTTGTATGTATTTCTATGCAATTTGTATCATCTGTGTAGCTCACCACATTCAAGATGCCAAAATGATCTATCACCACAGGGCTCCCTCCTGCCACCCCTCCAGGGTCACACCCAACCTGACCCCAATCCCTCACCTCTGGTAACCATTAATCTGTCTTCCATCTCTATAATTTTGTTATTTTGAGAATTTTATATACAAGTAGAATCATACAGTATATAACCTTTTGAGACTGGCTTTTCTCATTTACATAATGCCCTTGATATACTTCAAAATTGTTGTATGTAGCAATAGTCATTTTTTCCCCTTTTTATTACTAAGTAGTATGCCATGGTATGGATGTACCACCATTCACTCATTTTAGGACATTTGGGTTGTTTCCAGTTTGGGGCTATTATTAAGGATATTTGTGTGTAGCGTTTTGTGTGAACATAAGTTTTCATTTATCTGTGATAAGTGCTCCAGAGTGAAATTGCTGGGTGATATGGTTGCATATTTAGTTTTATAGAAAACTGCCAATTGATCTTCAGAATTGCTGCAGTATTTTACATTCCCACAAGCAATGTATGAGACATCTGGTTTCTCTGCATCTTTACCATCATTTAGTATTTTCACTGTTTTTAATTTTGTTTTTATTTTAGCAATTCTGGTAGGTATATACTGATATCTCATTGTGGTATTAATTGCATTTCCCTAAAGGCAAAAATGTTGAACATCTTTTCATGTACTTATTTGTCATCAGTATATCCTCCTCAGTGATATATCTGTTCATTTACTTTGCTCATTTTATTATTGGAGGTTTTTTTCAAATGTTGACTTTTTAAGAGTTGTTTGTTTCCTAGATAAAAGTTCTTTCTTGGTTATGTGGTTTGCAAATATTTTCTCCTTGCTTGCAGCTTGTCTTTTCATCCTTTAAACAGGGTGTTTCACAGAGTAAATATTTCTTTAATTTTGATGAGGTTCAATTTATTTTTTTTTTCTTTTATAGATTGTGCTTTCAACATCAAGTCTAAGAAAACTTTTCCTAGCCTTAGATCCTAAAGATTTTCTTTGATTTTTTAGAAGTTATAGTTTTGTGTCTTACATTTAATTCCGTAATCCATTTTGAGTTAATTTTTGCATAAAGTTTGAGGATTAAGTCGGGATTCATTTTTTTGCCTATGGATGTCCAGTTACTTCCTGCATCATTTGTTGAAAAAGCTATACTTCCTCCACTGAATAGCTCTCACATTTCTGTAAAAAACCAGGGCATATTTGTGTAAGTCTATTTCTAGGTTCTCTATTTTGCTCCATTTTTCTATGTGTTTATCCCTCTACCAGTTCAACGTTCTAATATTTATATCTAATATTACTGTAGCTATATAAATTTGACACAGAAAGAACAAAATCTACTTCTTCTCAAGATGTAAATTAAAACTATTTTCCAAATATATCACTATGTTGTTCTCTGAAACATAAATAAAAGTTGATTTTTAAGGAAACAATTCCATCCCTAGAAAAAACTGAAAATTAACTTGCCATTTTATACCTTTCAATTTCATGGGCCAAATAATGTTAGTTTGAAATGTTTCTGTTAAAGCAAAAAAAGATTAATATGCCAACATGAAAAAAATAAACCCCAAACCTGAATAAAAAATACATATCTAAAGATTGAGAAAAATTACTAGGAAAAAATATACAACTAAGAAATAATTAATTTTTAAAAAAAACTCTGACATAGATAAAGAAACAACAGACAACAAATAAACCTTTGGTGTTTATGATATACAGAATGCCCATAGCATCTTGGACAAATCTGTCATTACATGATCTTAATTTTATTACTGACAAAACTGAGACACAGAAAGTTTGAAATTGAAAGGATTAAAGTTAATCAAACTGTTGTTAGTTAAGGTGAGCATGGACTCTACCACAGTTTCAAATCTACTTCTTAGTCCACTCTGCTATAATTTTTTGTCTATTAGTGAGAAAGAGACCAAATTTTGAATATTAGAGTTAAGTATCATACTAAGAAAATACTGCACATACTCCTGTAGCAGTGACACTGCTTCAGTCACTCTACAGCCAACACACACCTTTATCCTTTTCTTAGTTTAAGCAAAAAAGAGCTTCACATTTTATTGATGATATATGTATTGAAGGAACATTCATTAAGCCCCACTTTTTGCCATTCCCTTAGTGATGGTGAGTAAGATACCATCTCTGCCACCCATGGATTTTGCCATTTAGTTGAAATAAAAATGTTATATTCTATGTTTTACCAGAGAGCATTTTGGTGGCTTACAATGATACAAAACTTTATTTTAAAGTAAATGAGTAGTTTCTGATTTAAAATGACAGACTGAGCATGTGCATTTGTCTCCCTTACTCCTGAGACTTCATTACAATTATGGGAAAGGAATTTTTTTGAGGAAATGAAACCATAAATAGTGAGCGGAGTGGAGAAAAAAACATGATCACATAAATTATTTCAAAGCATTTTTAGAATAGTTGAAGGATTTAAAAGTCTAATGAATAAAACAGAGGCAATACAGACGGGTATGAGAATAAGAAGAAAGGGATTTTAAACAAGAAACAGTAGATTTAAACCAGGAATTCACTGAAAAACAATACAGAATGATAGTCATGCAGAAAAACTAGAAAGCAATTAGACAAATTAGAAGAGAAAGTGACTGGGCTAAAAGAAAAATGATTTTTAAAGGAATAAAAAGAATTTCATGAGTAAATATGAAAAGATGACTATAAGATACTGGCAGTGAATCGTGGGAAAAGGTCTTCTACTTTTAGTTATAAGCTCTTTTATTTTTTATGAAGAAGTAAATATCTTGATATAATATTTTTAAATGGAGTTAAGTATAAAAGAAGGAAAAATAAGACCAAGATTCTCAATAATGAGACTAATGCAGTAAGGTATATGTAGTACTAGTTAGTACAGATATATCCCTGAGTGTTTTAGCAGCAGCATTTGAAGTTATAATCCCTGAAAATCTTCTGGAAATAGTCACTTAGAAGTTCATCAGATTTGTGAGTAGACATGTGAGCTGGAATTAGAATTGGCATTTGCTTGTGAAAACAAGCAACTTTTAGAGGTGGCCTAATAGAGACACCTAACACAACAGAAATTCACCCTTCCTCTACTCTGTGATAAGCTGAATGATAACCTTTCAGACAGGATTAAGATTCTCCTTAGAAAATGATTTCAACCCCGTCCTAATGTGTAGCAAGCAAAGTAGCAGTTAAGGCCCTAGGATTTATTCCACCTTCCTTGGCAGAGCGAGTTTTAGTCTCAGATATTAATGTGAAGAAGAAAGCATGTGCTGTCATTTGTATCTTCCCACCTTGGTTCCACTCCAATACTACCTGGACAGCAAAGTCCAGTTTGGAGCTATGAAAAAAAGACAAAGGGAAGGAGATCTAAAGAAAATGTTACTGAAGATAGGGCTGACCATTATGCTTAGCTAGCGGGGAGTGAGCAATTCTCTGAGCAGTCATATATGAGTCTGAAGAACATATAGTTTAGGTGGCATAAAGCTTGACTTCAACATGACTCATTCCTGCTTCTCTCTCCTATAGTGCTGAGAACATTAAAACAGAACCTGAGATAAGGTTCTTGGATAACTGGGACTCCACTGGAGATTAAATATTATGCAAAGAATTCAAGAATCCAGTCTCTTATAATAGCTCCATAAGACCAGAGATGAGATCAAACACCAGAGAGAGATCAAAGATCAGACACAGATAGAATTGAACAAGAAAAGAACAAAATGTACACACTTTTATTAACAGCCTATTTAAAAGACTATTTCAAAGAAATAAGAAAAAAATGACATAAAAGGAGACATTGGGATATTATAAGGCAACAGTGTGATGGTGATAAACTGTAACTTCCTGCCTTTTTCCAGTTGGTATTGCAGAGCTGTGATAGAGCTTTGACTCGGCTCTCTGTACAGCTCGCTAAAGGTCTGGTGTACAGAGGTTATGAGCATTTCGCTAAGTGAGGATGATGCATCTCCAAGTCCAATAGCCTTCTCCATGTAAGATGATTCATGAGAACTATTCTCACAGTAGTTTTAACAAAAACTGCCTCATCAATCTGTGTTTTAATACACAGGTTCCTTGCTACCTGTGAATTCCATCATCAGACAGTATTTGCTATAAGTACAGTTGATGATATGCTTAAATGAACCAACAGCATGTTGCAACTGTTACAGTGTTTCCCTCTGTTTAACCCATCCTTTATAACAGGTCCACCAGATTTTCTATTAAAATACACTTTCCCTGTCAAGTCAAAAACTTGACTGATCTCCCACAGAAAAATATTTGAACTCTAGAGTTGCATTCATGACCTTATACTATTGGTATCAATTAACTTTTGCAACCTTATTTCCTACTTTACTTTTTCATGAATGCTAATATACAACTAAATTAATCTACTTGCTAATACCCATCATGTACATCATGTACATATTCATCTCTGTTTTTTCCCCTAACTGTCCCTCAGCGTGTAATGCTTTTAATGATGCATTTCCCTTCTCTCAAAATCCTTCCAGGGCCTTCTATGGATATCTTTTTTCTTAATCCTTTCCTTAAGTAAAATATAACTGCCCTTTCCTTTCTCCCTCTTTAGTATGTTATTTGCACTTTTACAGAGCATTTGCGATTTTAAGTTAACATCATCTTTGGCTATTTAATAATATACTTTACTAATCGTGGCAAATATTTGCCACACTGATCCAAACACATGTGGAGTAATTATTTTTTTACTTGGGGATAAACTGAAAAAAAAAGTTTTGAATTTAGAAGAAGGAAACTAGAATGATACACTATTTAAAAACTTTGTCATGAGAGAAAGGATGGAGGAACAGGCCATTGGTATTTGGAGAAGAAAATCATAAAATAAAAAATATCAGATAGCTCCAAATGTTCAAAGGAACAACACTCTATGTTTTTGAAATATTGTTATGCAAAGGGCCAGGTACTAGGTGCAGTAGCATTGATCCTGTCTTCATGAGTTGGTATAAGGACCAATGGGTGCAAGATTCAGAAGCAGATTTTAGCTGAATTTAAGAAAGAGCTTTGTTGCCAAACTCAGAGACGGAAAGGACTGCCTTTTGAGGTGCTGCACTAGCTGGCTCAGATTGTGTATAAACGGAAGCTGAAGAATCATCTCTTAAGACTACCACAGAAGTAATTCTTACATAAGATGGCCTGTGTGACTTCTACGTTTCCTTCAAATGCTAAGATTCTAAAGATTCTAGCCATGTCTACGCTAAGCTTTTCATGACAGCATCTGACAGAATGTGCTCCTGTGTTGTGTACCTGCTGAAACTAATTTAGATCTATATAGAATGGTCAAGAGCCCAATACGGAATGACATAAAATGCCAAGAAATAGCATCCTAATCAGATAAGAAAGATCACATTAGGTTGCACTCTGTTATTTTAATACTTGGTTTTCCATTCACTTGTACTTAGTATTAGTCTAGAAAGTCAACAGGAAAAAGAAGAATCTAGTCATGAATCTGTAACCCTTAAATATTTAAAATATGTGAATAGTTGTTTATAATTTACCAACATTTGATCAGATTTTAGAAGAAAATTAATTCATTAAAAAGTCTTATAAAACAGAATGCACTTTTTTGTACATTCAATATCATAAATACAATTTATCATCAGATCTTGAGCAAATGAAAGTATAAACCTTTTCAAGAAAATTTTTTCCACAAAAGGCTTTACCATGAGTAACAACTAATTTAATTTTTTAAGAGTATCTTTTTTTGAATTTTATTTTATTTATTTTTTATACAGCAGGTTCTTATTAGTTATCCATTTTATACATATTAGTGTATACACGTCAATCCCAGTCTCCCAGTTCATCCCCCCACCCCACCCCCCACCACTTTCCCCCCTTGGTGTCCATACATTTGTTCTCTACATCTGTGTCTCTATTTCTGCCTTGCAAACCGGATGGCATTCTAATTTGGGTCCCAAACCGCTGCCTCGCCAAAACCTCTGGTTTGTTTCATTTAAGGTAAGCCTGACAAGCTCTGGGTCTATGGAGCATGCCAGAACCCTTACTTCTCGTCTGTTCAAAGAGACCAATATGAGCAAAGACATGGGCTGGGGGAGAGTGTCTGGTGACTAGATCATGTTTTAGAAAGACAACTGTGATTACCACGTCCATGTTGAGGAGGAACTGGACGGGGTCCAGTTGGAGGCAGGGCCACTGATTTATCTTTGGAGATAACAAAGGTGAGAGGTAACAAAGATTTAAAGGAGGATAGGGAAAAAATATGAATTGGAAAGGACACAGACAAAAAGTACCCTCCCCTTCTTTTTCATATCACTTGGCCTGAACTAATGCAGACATTCAGCATCTCTGGGCTGGATTGCTATAAAATTGTCTCCTAAATTCCCACTTTTCCAACTTCTTTCTTTAAGATTATCCCACTCCATAGATATTGGTGGGCTGAAGTCATGAACAAATGAATTATATCACATTAGTTTTTCAGTTGGCCATTTTCCATGATTTGTTTTCTCACTTAAAATACTCATTGATTCTCCAGTCTTCATAAAATACAGTTTAAATTCAAAGTCCATCCCACTTTGACCCCAACCTATCAGATTTCTCCAGTGTATCTTTCTTGCCTACCTTACATCAACTCGTCACATGAGACTGCCTAGACTTATAACATATCCAAAATGCAGTGTATGAATTTTCACTCTATACTTAGCTGCACTGTTTCCCTCCCTATGCATCTCTATATACCAAATCATGTCATCCTTGAAGATATGCTCAATCTTTAACTCTTACATAAAACATTTATAGCATTTTAGTCCACACACCACAACTCCCTCTTCTGAACTATTAAACAATTTCTGTCTGTAAAAATTTATTTTGCCATTTATAGAACCAATTTTAATAATATAAGGATATGACTGGTAGGCAGAAATAAGATGTACTGTTTAAAAGCATGATTGTCCTTATAAGGTGTAATTTATGTCCACTTTTTGTCTTTTACTTAATTCATCGATGGCTATCTTATTCAGATTTGCATAAAAATGTTTTTAAATGGGGCTTATTGATGGCTGTTTAAAAATTCAACTTCCTTCTTTCCTCCTACCAAACACTGGTTAGTTCATATCAGGTATATTAGCATAATATTTTGGTTTATATATCAGCCTGGTAGCTTCATAAAACATGCTTTTTTAAGCATGTCTGATCTTTAACTCTGAAGCATATTTACATTTCCACTGACTCTGTTTTCCTAGGTCTTGCTGTAAATTTCCTTTGTGGTTCCCAAATGTGACCCGTCACAGCTATATGAGTTAGCACTGCATAATTTTCTTAAGATGAGCAGCTGCAGCTGCCTGCTTCTATTAATTTTCTCATCAGACTATGTTAATATCACTTTAAAATAGGAGCTAACCTTTTTAACATGGCACATTGTATACTTATTTGTTAAATAATTTTCTTTATTTTCTACTGTATATCATGACTACTTGAAATAAAATTTTTATGATAAAAATACTATGTTCCCAATGGTAAAATGTGTAAAATGCAGAGAGTAGGAAAAGGAAAATTTCTCCACAGTCCTACCACTCTCATATAGTCATTGCTTACATTCCAATGCATTTTATTCTCCTCTTTGCTTAACATATTGTTAATATAAATGTGATCATATTTTCATACATTCATTTCTATCACACACACTTAAGATTATTAATAATCATTGCCCATATTATCACAAACTCTTTGCAAACATTACCCCTAGCCGTTGAAAGATCATCCATCATAGAAACATCTTGGTGCTGCAGGGTTCTTCCTCACAAGGATCTATATTCTCCTTCAGCTCATGGATTCTGAGTCTGAGAACTATCTCAGGTCAGAAAACTAGGCATAATATTCTAACTTTATATTCGGATAGCTGCCTTCATTCCTTTTCTCTTTTTTCTCGTTTAATATTTTAAGCAACATTTATTGTCTTCCTATCTTTCTTTCCCATAGGAACACCATGCTTAATAACCATATCCACAGCTCCCTTAGGGCCAGGCCCTTACGATTGCCACTCCAACCTTGCCACTCATTATAATAACTGCACCCAACATACTTCTGGTGTTTAAATGCCATCACCTAGCCAGCAGTATTTCTGAATCCTGTCATCCCCATTGTTCAGGAAATCCTTTGACCGAGTTTCTTTACCATAGTCCTTTTGATTACTAATTCCCCTGCAGCTTTCACATGTCTTAGATATTGCACTCTCCAGTGTATGTTCTCCCATGAGTATCCCACCCTATTTCCTCACTATGAAAGTTTTAAGAATTGCAGGTCTATAACATGCTTTTAGTCCACCCAGGACCAATGATATGATCCTCCTTGCCAGCCAACTGGTGAGTTATTTAGCGGAACTGTTATCTTGCCATTGAGGAAGTCTTCATCTAATTGAAAACAGTGAGGAGAGATATGTATATTAATCATGTAAATACAAGTCTCTTCATGTATTTCAACAGAAAATATTTGTGATATTCCCAAGAGTGAAAATCCCCAAAGTCCTAAGAACAAACCAACGAGTTCCACATGTTATAAATCACAATACTTTTTATTATCACATTTAACCATTATCTTACAACTTGGAAGAACAAATGTAGTGACTATAAACTTCAAAGAGAAAATTACCCACTTAATTTCTTAAAAGATGCATTATTTTCAGAAAAAGGGGGTGGGAGACTTTCTTCCCACCTAATTTTAGTTGGTGAGTTTTGCATGATCTGCCAAGTTAGGTTGATTAATTATATTATATAACCACTGTATTTTGTTCTAAAGACATAATCTTCTTGTTACATAGTTTATTTATATTATCTTCTCCAGCGTGGGGCAGGGAAGAAGTGCATGGTCAGGACTGACTGTAACCAAGTGACTTCTCTGACTAGGTATCATGCCAATCTCTTTCATATATGTTATCTTGTTTAATCCTCAAAGTAACACCAGGTGGAAGGTATCACTCCCATTTTATATGTGGTAACAATGACCGCGATCAGTTAAGTAGTCTATCTAAAGTTGAAATCTGGATGTGGCTGAGACAAGACTTAAGCCCAGGAATGCTTGCTTCTAAAGTCTGACCTATTCTAGCACTTGTCAGGGGAGAGACAATTCTGCTTTCAACTATATCCTATATAATTTTTGTCCAAATACCTCTTTATGAAGACAGCATATAATCAAACCATGACTTTCCTAGCAGTTTTCGTGGGTGAAAGAAGACAATCGCTTTCTTCCTTACATGGCCTTATGATGAAACACAAATCACAGTGTCATTTCTCTTACCCTATATCCAACTTAGGAATGTTTTTGTGTTTTTAAAATTAGGACATAAATAACTTATGGGAAGATTCCAAGAATAGAGGAAAGAGAGGCGATAATTCTAATTCCAATGCCGATACATGAGTTTCCAGTAAACAATTCCAAAAAAACAGGAGCTAAATAATAAAGGGAAAGTCTTAAAAGGAAAACCTTGGACGACGTGAAAAATGTAGCCTTGACCCAAACATAGAACGTATGAGACTCAGGGAAAATGAAGGAAACCTCCACTTCTGTGAGTACTGTGACTATTCTAAGAGGTAGAGGGGCTAACTTTAAGGGCAGTGATGACAAGAGAAAACCAGAACTGCAAAGCGGAAAAGACAGACCGCAGCAATGGAATTTCTGGGAGCTCTCCGTGGTGCTGCTTAAGGCTGCACCTTACTCAATCACCTGCACTTAGGCTGATTTCAATTCAGCCTAAGCCTACTTTGATGGTTTCTATGCAGCATTGAGGTCACATTAGCTCTTTTCTGAGTTAAGGCACTTTCCAGACCCAAATATCTATGAAACTAGAAAACAGCCTGTTATGATTTACAGCAGAGTGCGTTTACCCTCCTTTCACTGACTAAATTATAGCTCTAAGTTTAGCATATAGTAGTAACCCATTATGATGCTGATTATCTACCCCCTGTTGGGACAGTAGGCCTCAAACACCACTAAATGTAGCTTGTTTACCAGTTCTGTTGTGGCCCATCGTGGTCTTGCGTGGGGTAGAATGTGCTTTTCTTAGCCATCTTAGGAGAGACAATGCTCTGACTGGTAGCATCTTTTGGAGGTTTTCTTTTAAAACCAAGTGATAAAATTGCCTATCTGCCTGAATTTCATCTTACTTGAAAATAAACCTGGTTTTCTAAGCTTTAACGTCTTAGTTCATAATAATTTGCAAATAATTATGGATATATCTCTTGGAATATTTTTGGGTTTTTGGAAATAAATTTACTCCATATTTAATCCTAGAAAAATATCTCTGGGGATTTAAAGAACATAATAATAAAAGCTATTACTACATAGAAGAAGAAGAATTTCTCCCTTAGATCATTATCTATAGATAAAAATGATGGCTCATGACCTTCATTTCTATCGTCTTGTGGTCCTAAACTGGAAAATGGTTGCTTTGGGCTTCCCTGGTGGCACAGTGGTTGAGAGTCCGCCTGCCGATGCAGGGGACACGGGTTCATGCCCCAGTCCGGGAAGATCCCACATGCCGCGGAGCAGCTGGGCCCGTGAGCCATGGCCGCTGAGCCTGTGCGTCCGGAGCCTGTGCTCCGCAACGGGAGAGGCCACAACAGTGAGAGGCCCGCGTACCACAAAAAAAAAAAAGAAAAGAAAAAGAAAAAGAAAAGAAAATGGTTGCTTTAAGGAGTTAAGGAGCTTCCAAGTCAATAAGGCTGACTGAATAAGCACACTTTCCTCACCTCCTTCCACAAATTTAAATGACAGTAAACGGTACAAACTATAATAAATTTACAACACTGAAAACTAAATGAGGCAAAGTAACTTTATTAAATCAGATATTTGATAAAATTTTAGAAGATGAAAAATACATGTGGTTCTAACTTCCACTTCCAGAAAGACAGAATAATCAAATCATACTTTTCCCTATTCTTCTCATTAAATATAACTAAAAAACTGGGCAGTATCCATAAAACAAACATAAGAAGACTATAAATGGTGAAAAGAAAAAGGCAGACCAGCTAGAGACTTTGGGACCCAAAGAATGAAATACTAGCACATTCCCCGGGCTTGATTTTGCCTCAGATATCCCAGATTTATAGCTCAGGAAACTGGCAACTGGAAACAGGCACAGACAAAAAAGCCCTAACTAAAGCTTGCTCTCACTGGCCAAAGGACCACGAAAGACGCATACTAGCAACACACAAAAGTTTTAGGCAATAACTACTCTATTCCAGCCAAGCACTAGAGGAAAAGAAAAAAACAAAAACAAACACATGTGACCTCACTCCTACCCACACCAGCAAAGGATGAAAGCACCCTCATCAAGCTGTGATGAGGTATCCCAGCTCCCACCAGGGTCATGTAAGAGAAGACTGAGTACGCAGCCAGGACTTTCATCCCTATTATATCGATGTTAATATCCTGGTTGTGAGATTGCACAATATTTTTGCAAGATGCTACCATTAAGGAAAACATATATGAGATCTCTCTGCACTATTTCTTACAACTGCATGTGAATCTACATTAATATAAAAATGAAAGGTTTAATTAAAAAACATGTGATCCAGAAACATTATGATACACAGAGGATTAAGACCACAGATACAATGTCCACGCAATAGTAATACCAGAAAAGGGATCAGAGAAAAATTGAAAGGAAAGAATAACAAAAATGTTTCTGTTTCTATCTGAAGGATTCATTAAGGTGTGGTAGACACAAGAAGATCTGTTCCCAAATGCATGCTTGTAAATGCCAAAGATGGAAAAAAGATCCTAAAATCTTTTACGGGTACCTACAAAGTATCAAAAATTTGTCTGAATCCAGGCTTCTTATCAGAAATAATGGATGCCTAACAACTATAAAATAATGATTTCAAAGTACTTGAGGGAAATTATTTTGAATCTATATATCTAGACAAAACTATTAACCGATGTGAAAAAATAAACACACTTTAGAGAATGCAAGTGCTCTGCAACTTTACCTTCCTCATACTCCTTCAGGTGGAAATAAATAAATAAATAAATATATATATATATATATATATATATATGTAAACAAAACAAAAAAGAGAGAAAAGAATTCAAGGACTTGAGGAAAGGAAATCTAAGACACAGCAAATATTACACAAGAATGAAATTTGAAAGTCTTCTAGAATGACAGCTCTAATACAGACCTAATAAACAAGAGGAAAAAGTCATAACAGGAAATAAAGAGCTCCTAGAATACCTTCAAGAGGAAAGTGGATTCCTTATGGTACACAACATGATTGAAAAACTAGGTACTGATAGTATAACTTTTACTTTATTAATTTATGTACTAAAATTATATTGACTTTTTGCATGTTTTCTCTAGATGACTAAACAATAAGTAAAACTTCAACTGGTTTTTAAAGCACTTGATAGATATTGACAAAATGGTGAAAGCTGGTGGACTCTGCATCCTAAAATTTGACATTGATTTCAGTCTTTAAGCCTATGCAACAAGACTCTACAGTGAAATCCTTTCAGTGTTTCAGCAGCTAGTATTCTTTTTTGGGGAGTTTCTCAAGGTAGGTAATCTCGAATTTTTTAAAGTCATATTCTCATTTTATGAAAATTAAATCCCCAATTCAGAGGATTTCTAACCTTCAAGGTAAAGCAACAAAAATATCACTATAGCTGTCTTACATGTAGTCTTAAGACGCTAGAAGAATGATTTACTATTTTTCTCCTTTTAAAATCGGGATCTTAGGAGCGCTGAACTGACTGAATCACAGCTGTGTTACCTTTGTTATGGGGATATAGCTATAGGGACCCACGTACATAGAAATGGCCAGCACCCCTACCTACGCAAAGCTAGTCGGGTACAGAGATTGCAGTAAGTACACAGAATGGATTGTAGGAAAACTGCATTTATTTCTTTGTGCTTAAAGGTTGGAATAAAACTTTCTTGAAACACTGTCTAATTATCACCTCTTCCTTTCAGAGAACATAAGCAAACATGCTATAAAGAGCTGATAGAAGAGTCATCATAGGTATTTTAGGGAATCAGCATTGTGAAGGAGAGGACGAGGTGTCCACCATTCCTTTTCTTCCTAGAATCACAGACTACATTTCTTCATCTCCTTTATAGTTATGGGTGTCGACCTGACTGAGTTTTCTAGCCAACAGAATTCAAGTTCAAATAAACAATGTACACTGTTTTCAGCTTTGGTCCATAGACATGTATCATACGTGATTTTCCATGCTTTTTCACCTTATAGGGAAATGCAATGAAACTGACCAAAGTGACCTGGGAAACTACACATAGAAAACGGCAGGGCAACAAAGTGGAAGGAACATGGGTTACTGACTCACTAGGAGAAGCACCATACCTTGATCAAAGCACCCTATTTGATTTCACCGTGAGATGGTTGAGCAAATGCACACATTTTCGTTTGTTTGTTACAGCAGCTATCATTACCTTATATAACTACCTCACACTCCCTCACATCTTAAAATTCCAACTGACTGAGGCCTTTCAAAATGCAGTTGACCTCAAGCCATAGAAACACACTATTTTTAATTGTGCATCAAATAGAAGCCCAGGATTAATACAAGGAGGCATTCCTCTTATAAGTTTATTGTGACTTCTCCGATTGCTGATATGAAGAAAATGAAGCCCATTAAAAACAAATCCTCAGAATAGTTAAAATGAAGAATAAAGAGTATTTTAATTTCCAGATCAATCTTAAGAGAATATAACAAGAGTGCTACTCATGGATGGGACAGAAGAATCACTTACCTCCAAGATTCGGGCAATATGGTACCAGAATTTTAAAACTTAAGAAAACAAAAATGACACCTTAATTTGAGATTTCAAAAGATTTTGATTTAGATGTCCAGGAGGGTACATTTATGAAGGTGAAATGACTAAACATTTGAAAGATAAGCATGTCAGTTTTATCAACATCTGTAGGAAAATCTGATAGCACTGGGGTCTTAAACTAATTTTTTCCAGTTTTATCAAGGCATGATTGACAAAAATTGGATAAACTTAAGGTATACAGACAGCATGATATTTTGGTATACACACACACTGTAAAATAATTGCCACAATCAGGCAATATCTATCACCTCACATAATTACCTTTTTTTATGTGTGTGGTAAAAACAGTTGAGATCTACTCTCTTAGCAAATTTCAAGTATACAACACATTATTATTAACTATAGTCACCATTCTGTCCATTAGGTCTCCAGGATTTTTTCATCTTATAACTGAAATGTTGTACCCTTTGACCAGCATCTCCCCATTTCCCCAACCTCCCGACCCCTGGTAACCACCATTCTCCTCCCTGTTACTATGAATTTAACTTTGTAGATCCCACGTGTAAGTGAGATCATGCAGTACTTGTCTTTCAGTGCCTGGCTTACTTCACTTAGCATAATGTCCTCAAGGTTCACCCGTATTGTTGCAAACAGCAGGATTCCTTTCTTTTTTAAGGTTGTATCTAAACTAATTTTTTTAAGATAAATGAATGTTCACATTTTGCCATTTTGATTTGAAGAGAGTGAAAAAAATGAAGTTCTACTGGGATAGAAGAATATATCAAGATGCATTTACATTGATAATAAAAAGAGTAAGAGAGAACTTGCAGTTACTCATCTTTTTTGTTCTCCAGTTAAGGACTTGTCTTAACATAGCCAATAAAATGAAATGGAGAATAGCTCGTATGGTTTATTCAGTTTTTCATTATAGGTGGTTACTTTCTATCCATTTATCATTATCTCAATGACTCAAACAGAAAGATTATTTGCTTCCTTCCCTTTTTTTTTTGCGGTACGCGGGCCTCTCACTGCTGTGGCCTCTCCCGTTGCGGAGCACAGGCTCCGGACGCGCAGGCTCAGCGGCCATGGCTCACGGGCCCAGTCACTCCGCGGCATGTGGGATCTTCCCGGACTGGGGCACGAACCCGTGTCCCCTGCATCGACAGGCGGACTCTCAACCGCTGTGCCACCAGGGAAGCCCCTTCCTTCCCTTTTGTTGCTTAAATTATTTGGCTGTTAGAAGAAAAATGATAGCTAGTCTCCTTTTCAGTGGTTGAAAGTGTACAGGTATTAAATGTTATGGATAGTTACTGATACTCCTTCCTTTAATTCAGTAAGTGTATGTTAAGTAAGTCTAGAGCACTCATCTCTTTATTTTTTTTTTCAAAGTTGACAACTACTTCCTCTAACTAGACATTTTAAATGGATTTAGCTGCTAATCAAAAAAAAAAAAAAACCCAGCAATTTTAATGCAAGAAAAAATAGTGAGATATATGCACATACACATGTATGTAGGTACATGTATGTGTTATGTTTATGTGTATATATGTACATATATATGCAGAATTAACCTGGCCTGTTAGCAAAGTTTATATAATCCTTAGCCTGCTTGCTGAACTGAATATTATATATAGCTTTTACATGTCTATAGTCAGATTTTAAAAAGACATCCAACGTCCTACTTCTGGGGACTAAACCTCGCAGCCAAGCCACAGTCTCATACCATGAAATCAAGCAGCTTTAGGGTTTTCACTCATTTTGTTTTAGGTTAAGAAACAACTGAAAGGAAGCACACTTAGTTCAGACAGCTATGCATGTGATGAACAAAATGTCACTTTTTTTTTATACACTGCCCTTGTCACTGTTTCTCAACATGGTTCTGACGGTGCATACAAAATGTGGAAATAAATGCTCCCACCCTCCAGGCTGTCTGAATAAATACAGTTCATGAGTCCGTGTGTTCATTTTCAAAAAGACAGGTATTGTTTCAGACCTCTACCATCAATGCACCATCATGCTGCCTTAAATTTACAAGGCAGCTTGCATGCAAGAGGTTTCTGCTGTTGTCAGAAGCATTATAAGCCTGAAAACTATTGGCAGGTTAAAAACCATTGCAAAAAACACTGTTGCAAAACAGAGTCCTTTTGTCTTATTACGAAAGCCCAATTTACTCAATATCTCATTGACTTCCTCTTTAATATTCTCCCATAACTGTCCTCCATACACACACACACACACACACACGCGCGCGCGCACACACACATGTGCAATTTCAAAGCTAGCAGGAGCTGTGGGTAAGATCGGGAAGACTGAATAAGCTAACGCTAGACTGAAGTTAATGGCACTCCTCACCCGCTAGCCCTGGACAGGGATGTTCCAAGTCATTAGCATAGCCTCTGTTTTTGGCAAGATCCCCTAGGTAGGACTGGGCTTCCAAACAGTCAGAGCCAGAATTTGTAGTTGGCAGCACTTTCTGCCTTCCACATGAATGACCAGAGCTCTCAGAGCTAGCAGATTGGTGGCTGCTAGTAACACTGGACCCTTGAGTCAAAAGAAAGGGCCAGCATTAAGTACTGTGAATTGATTACATGTTCTTGATTCTTTCACAAGTCCTATTTATTAAGGGCTCTTACAATATCTGGCACTGATTTAGGTACTTTGTGATGGCCCTACATCTGAGTCTTAGGTAGCAATTCAAAGAGCTATTCAATTCTTTGTTACAGCCAAACCCCTTGTCAGCAAGCAACCTCTTGACTTCATTATGTACTTTTCAGCAGATGGAGTTTGGGGATTCCTGTGAAATTGTGAAAGCAACAGCACAGAGACTCAGCAGAACAGAGCTAAGGGGGAATAACAGGTAAATACATCCAAAGGGCAACAAACAACAAAGGTAGGGTCAGGATATGTTTAAAAACATCACAAATAAGAGATTCTGGATTCATAAGAGAGTTTGAGTTTTTCACTACCAAAGAGTTTTAAGAATGGTAATATTTTATAAGAAAAATATTAAAATAGAGCAACAGAAACCAAAAAATATTAAAAGCATACTGCTTCATTATAAATTCAGTCTAAGCTGTTCTAGGTATTTCCAAACATTTCATGTTTTAATTGGCTTCCCCAGCAGATATCTTAGAGTCAACAAGTCACATCCACTTAATCTTGTATTGATTTTCTAAGATGCTTCCTGTTACTATGACTACCCTAATCAATTAAATTCTTGTAAGGTGCAAGACAATTTTCTCTTTCTCTTTTCCTTCCGGCTAAGAATGAATACTTTATTTCCACAAAATATATCTGATGTTGCCTCCTATCTATCAAGGAGCCGCATTGTGTTGGTAAAAAAATCTTTTATGCCTTTCCTTTAAAAAAAAATGTTTGAAGATTCTGCAAAGAGAAAGCGTACAGAATTGCCTTGGATTGGTATAATGAGTGGCTTACCAATTTGTGGTTGTGAGGATAAAAGTTCTCTTTGGCTAGCAGAAAAGTGCCTTGCCCTTGCCCTTCATCACAGGGAACTGGGAGGTTGGTAGTCACTCAAAGAGACCACTCACTGGGAAGAAGAAAATGGTTCTGCCACTTGGTGTCCAAAAAAGTGCAAGGTCAGCCATTTGTGACTATTTTAGTACTGTACTATCCCAACAAAGAAACTTCACCTGTACTGAAATGTGAGGATTTTTGGCATGGGGGAGGAAAGTTACTTTAACCTGAGGCTACCCATTTTTTCTTAGGCACAGCCCTGGAAACAACAGAAACAAGGGGGCATGGGAGGCACAAACTATTGGATGTAAAATAAGCTCAAGGATGTATTGTACAACACGAGGAGTATAGCCAATATTTTGTAATAACTGTAAATGGAAAGTAACCTTTAAAATTGTATCATTTTTCTAATTAACAGAAAACCAGAAAAAACAAGATTCAGGAAAGACATTCATTCTTTGGAATCAGACAACCTGGACTCAAGCCTTGAGGCCAGCTGAGAAAATTCAGGTAAGCATCTTAAACTCCCTGAAGCTTCATTATCTGTCCTACAAAATGGGATCAATATAAGTACCTCTAGGGTGGTCTGGGTGTTCTCTATATCTAAGCCCTCTCCTTTGATCCAAGTCAATTCTTCTACCCAACAGATCTTTCCAAAGAAGAAGAGTGACCGGGTCACTTTCCTGTCCCAAATGTCCCCATGTCTGGAGTACACAGGTCAAACCACACAGCATGCCTTCCTCCAGCCCATAGGGCCAGGTCTCAGCCTGCCCTTCCCAGATCACCTCTGGTCATTTGTTTCAATTCATTTCTCACTCTAGCCGTATCGAAACTGATTTATCATTTACTTTCAATGCTTTGTAGCTGTCTGTTCAAGGCACCTCCCCCAAAGTTTCCCTGCCCCAAATGCTCTTCCTGTCCTTATTCCCTTAGCAAACTCTTGCTTTTCTCTCAAGGCCAAAGCTATCTCCACAATCACCACCTTTCCAACTCTGCCAGGAGTTTCTCCCAAAAGAAACGAAGACTAATTTTCACCAGGTAAAAAAACATCTCATGTTTTGTTTGGCTTCCAACGAGAAAAAAATATATTATTTGGCAGCTAACATGAAAATATCTAGATGCTATTTAACCACAAAGTAAGTGATTTTTAAAAAATGGAATCTGTGTATCTATAATCTGAGCACTAAAAGCAAAATACGATATTTTTCAGATTCCCAAAGTCAATCATCTTTAAGTCTTCACAGCCTAGGTAGTCACTGAATTGTGAGAAAAACAGCACACATCCAGGAAAATATGCCACTTGAAAAATGAGCTTACCCACATCAATTACTTTGATCATTAATATCACCTGCGAGGTGTATTATTTCTAATGTAATACTTTAAAATTGGTATAAATGAATAGACTGACATCCAAACAAGTTAAGTAATTTGCCCAAATATTTGATATGTGGCAGGGCTGCCATCCAAACCCAGGTCTGTCTGCCTCTATAGCCCGTTTCCATCCTTCAACAGTGTCTCTCTATTGGCCTTCCACTGTGATCACAGGTGGATCTTACAGCAATAGTCTTTGTGTTTTTATCCAAAGTATAAGGTGCTATCTCTAGCTGGGTCACTCAAAATACCTGAGGAAAAAGGGGATTGGTGTATGCAGGTAGAGAGGTTATACAGTCACCTCTGTATAAAGGAAGAGAGATGGGCCCTCTTCAAAACACAGTTACATCTCTTAATAATACACATCATTAAATGTTTCCTCCTCGGCACTAGACCCACTGGTAGCTTTTCTTACTTTTGGTTTAATTCCCTAGGATATTTTTTTGTTTGCCTAAATAAAAATAACATATTATAGCAGAATGATAGCGTGATACAAATTATCACTGAGTTATTAAAAATATTCTCATCTCTTAATTTCCCTGACTGGGTTAATTGGAAGGGGTTTATTATTGTGGTTTTAGTGGTGGTCTTAGTGATGGCGGTAGTTGTGTTTAACAATCTAAAATTGTGCATATGTGTCTTTACTTCAAACACTTTACGGTTTCACGCTAATCTCAAAAAAAACAGTTTATTCATGCTCTGCGTGAAACATATCAATACACAATAATATTTCTCACATAGTAAGTACAAAATAAAACAGAGTCTTAATTAGAAAAGTCAGAAAACGTTACTTCAGTATGAAAGTAAATATGAAATCACATGTCACAATGGAACATTTTTAGCACATTTTATATTCTTATTCAGAATCACCATTGTTTATAGATATCGATATAGACATAGACACAGATATAGACATAGATATAGAGCATTTAAAACTTAATTTGAACTAGAGAAAAAATGAGTTTAAAAGTTAGTAACATGTCAAATTTATTCCCAGGAGGATCTCCTTCCTTTTAAGTGGCTTTCCAATTGGCAACCAGGAGGAATCAACCCTGCTTACTCAGTCTGGGTCCTGGGAGCAAGGAAAGGGGATGGGGACAGTGATGGGGAATAGAGATAAGGCAGTTCAGCAGAGGTCCCTGCAGAGAGGGGGACCATTTCCCTGTCTAACACAAGCACAGAGGTTTAATCTGACCCTCAGCACTTAGAAAGTCCTGATCGGAGCCATGGGTAATGGGGAAGTTCCCAAATGTGTCCAAGCGGTCAGTTTTTTCCTCCACCGAGGACTTATCATATTACTATTAAATGACTCCATAAAGTGTGTAAATTAGCAAACAGCAAGATATTGAGTCTATCCTTGAGTTGTTTGTTTTTTTCAATTTTTTGGAAATAATATGAGTTCTCCAGTTCTTCATATGCTGAAGGCCTAGACTACCCCTCATGCCAGTTAAATTGGGATCACGATTATAAAAGGCTAGGTTACCATTCTGTGTTAAGTTATATGGTTGGTGGTGACCAATTTTCTCTATAAAGTGAGGAACACTTTACACGCTGATGGCAGGAGGGCAGAATTAGGACTGATTCTACATGATACACACATTTCCAAGCACTGTGTTTCCCCATACCCTCCCAACTCTTATTAACTGTCTCTATGGAGTTAAAAAGAAAGTGTAGTTCAAGATAAGGCAGGAGCAAGGCTGACTCACCAAGAACAACTCAGGAAACCTGCATCAGGGAAAACCTATCAGAGAAAAGGATGTGTCTTATTCACTCCAGGGGCAAAACCCAAACTGTGAATTCAATTTGGTTAAGATGTCCTGCTGCTTGGAGAAGTGACCTTTTTTTAGGGGGCCATCATCCTTCAATTTAGGTGCCTATAGACACAGTCAGAAATTACTGTGAAGCAGAGATCTAGATAATTTTGGTTGTTCTACTTAAAAAAAGAAAAATCTAACATCCTGAACTAATGAATGACAACGATAAAATTAGTTATTTTGCGATATTTTCAGTGATAAACGTTATAAAAACTAACTGCTGCAAACTTCTAAAAAGCATGTTGAACATACTGAGAATAAATACTGAATAATCTCACTTAAGAATTAATTTGCAAATCTTTTTAAGAATTTAAATTTTATTCCATAAATAGTATATATAAAGTAGCATAAAGCCAAGCAGAGAGCAGAAAAAAGACACCTTAAAACTTAAAAAGAAATCGTCGATATTAGGTTTATAACATGCCACTAAATAATAACTGATTTTCCATTTTATAATTCCCAACCAGTTAAACGTCATTCATTGGAAGATGCACCATTCCTCTGTCAACTCCACATGATGGCCCTTCCACAATTAAAAAAAAAAAAGAGCAAAAAAAACCCCAATTAAGTATAAAGAAGTAATTCAAAACAGTGATTCCATATCTCAGATACCAAAAAACATATTGATTGATTGGCTTTCCAACAGTTGTTGGGCAACTAAATGGAACAATGAAGCAAACATTTAGCTAATTAACAACTATACACAGAAAAGGAAAGAAAAACAAACAAACAAAAGCCTAGATAGCTAATAATTAAAATACAGAAGATGTTGCTTGTTCTGATTATCAAGCTAAAAATCCCAGATCATCACTGGCACTTATAGACATAGTGAGGGCTTAGTGCCAAGTGTCACAAGCTTCCATTCATTAAAAGGCCCACATCTTCTAGCTTTTCTTCTATGATCCTTTGTCCAGTTAGTGTTTGTGCTTGAAAACTAGTTTTTTAAATGTGCTTTTATTATTCCTTAAGTAAGATCTTCTGTTGTTCTACCACAGATAAGCCAAACATGGGAGACTGAGAAACTGGGTAATTTGTAAATCATTACCTGAAGGCCTTCGATAGCCAAGCGCAGCATGCTTGGTGTAAGTTTAGAGGCTTGCTTGAAGGTGAAGTTACTCCAGTCTATGATCAAAACAAATCCATTCACTTGAAGCTCGGGATCTTCAATCATGGCTTCTAAAGAAAGTAAGATGGCACGCAAAATATCCACCAGTGTGTACCTATCGGCAACAGAAAAGGGCTGCATTAAATCTGACAACCACTTGTGTAGAAGCTATAGAAAGTTGTGAAGCATACTAAAAATTCCCTCTTAAACTACATCAGGAATCTTAAGGAAACGATTTTGTTTAAAAATCCTCTTTTAAGATGAAGTTTACTTTATTCGCTATACTCAGGGGACATACTAGAATTTAACATGTATTCTACCAAAACAAATTCCAATGCTTTTGAAAATACTACAATTTTTTTCCTTTTCCTTTCCTTCTAGGCCTTGCTATGAGTTTATAAAATCTCATTTCAACAACCCTAAAAACTAGGCATGGTACTTTTAAATAGCTCAAGAATGCTCTCAGCAGTACTGACATTTCATATCTTCACATGTGGAAAATTTGAGAATGAGATTTGAAGGAGTTTCATCAATAAACAACACTATACGTAAACAGTTATGATTGAAAGTGTCAACAGATTTTAATTGTACTGAGTTTATATCATAAAGATAAAAGAAAAGAAAAGACAAAAAGGAAAGGTGGGATGGACAGAAAGAAAGGGAGATCAATGAAAATAAAAGGGAAAATGTACCTGTCTGTTATTACATAGGTCATCCAAATTTAGGGGTCAAGACTTTATCTTTTTCTACTTTGCAACTTAGCACAGTGCCTGGCACACTGTAAAAACTCCATAAATGCTCTTTACTTTCTTCTAAAATGGAACTAGACTAGAGTGCAAAGACCCTAATTGTGCATTAAGACACTGCCTCAACGAAGGCAGCGGAAGTAAGAAGAAAAGAAGCCAAATTTGAGAAGTATTTTAGAGGTAAACTTTTTAAAATTTAATACTTAATTAAATGTGAGGGCTAAGATTGAGGGAAGAGTATAAGATGACACACAGATTCTAGCTTCAGTCTGATTAGATGGTAAAAATCGTTCATCAAAATCAATAGTGCAAAAAGAGGATACAGTTGAGGATGGCTGGAAATGTGGAATTTGGAATAGTATCCATTGTACTTGAGAAACAGGTAGTATACCCAGAAAGATATATCAAGTAAACATCTGAAAAAGTAAATTCCAAACTCAGGAGAGAGCTCAAGATTGAAAATTCCAGAATCAAAAGCACACCAATCCTACGTTCAAGGAAGTGGATGAGGTAATGCAATCTGAGCTGAGAAGAAAATGAGATAATTACTCTAAGAGGGAATCCCAGCATTTCAAGAGGGATTAGTAAATTTATAGAAGATGTTAACAATTTTCTGTTTTTAGCAGCCTGCATTTCAAGTTTACTTTTCTGCTCAGACATTCAGGTGGAGGTATCTGGGAAAAGCGAGAGAAAGAAATCCTGACCTCAGGGGAGAGGTGGTGTGGGGAGGGGGGTGGATTAGGAGTGGAAATCATTGGGATTCAGTGGAAGCAATGGACTCACCAGGAAGATGCATGAGACAGTGAGCACATGTGAGGGAGTAGTTCTATTTTGACTTCTAAAAACATTTGGAGGCGAATGGAGAAAGTGTAGTAGTTCAGAAAGGAAGGAATAATTAACAGTGAAACCTCAGGCAATTTCTCACTTTCTCTGGGCCTCATTTCCTCATCTGTAAAGTCAGTAGTTTGGAATAGAATCTCTTTAGGGTCCCAGCATTAATTAAGCAAAGGGCGTGGTGTCAGAAGACTTCAAGATGGAATCTCTTCCTGTCCCTCATTAGCTGTGTGGCCCTGGACATGTCAATGATTTATCATTCTGAGGTTTAGTTCCCTTAAATGAGAGTATCTATGATTATCTCACTGCATCTCACTGGCAGTGGCAAGGTGGGAGGAGGGGGTATGGGAAGGGAAGTCAAAGACATGATTCAGGTGAAACCATTTGCACAATGCTAGGTATGTAGCATGTGTTCAGTAAATGTTGGTTGGAATACACACATAGCACACTTTTTACTGTAATGGTAACCACAGACATAGGCAGGGTATGATCAGAACTAAAGAATATTTGCTTGTAAATTTTACTTAAAAATTAACAATAATCTTTAGATAGCTTATTACTACTGTGAAAGGCAAGGATCAAGAGATTATTTTTAAATCTCTGGAAAGTATACAGGGTATTTATAGGCCTAAGGCTATGGCATCCCAAAATACTACATAAGCAAATGAGATAAATTTTTTTGTAGAGCTCTGTTAGCTGTCTTTAAATCTGTGAAATATGAATGACTGAATACCTTTATCTGTCACTTCATGGCTGGCTCATCTCCTTTTTAAACATAATGGCCTAACACAGTATTGTGACCAAAAGCCTATAAGCCTACACAGACTGGAAAGTTGGAGGAGGAAGGCTTTAGTTCTGGTTAAAATTTAGAGCTACCCCCTCTAAAAAAGTATTCACTTTAATTTCTGAAGTTCATAATAATATCACAGTTAAGAAAATTAAAAATTAGAACAATCCAGTTTAGAACTTCCTCCCATTATGATCATTCTTACATTTCCTATAAGAATGACAAATAGCATTAATACCAAACAGCCTTAAGTAAAAGTGGAATCTGAAATCGGCTTTGGAAGAATGATGCACTGTATGTATGAAGAATAAACCATGGCACCAGCAGGGCTGAAAACAAGAGGCAATTTGTTTTAAGTAACACATTTTAAGTTTGGCTTTTCCAAAACTGTGTCAAATCAAGAGAGAAACTTATATACATATCATTATTCCAAAGGAAAGAAAATAAGGCAAATCCCAGGATCATCAATAGAGAAAAGCAGGTTTGCAAAGTTTTCAAGGGTAAATCTAACAATGGTTTTTTTAATTTAATACTTTCTTCCAAAAAGAGAATTAAGTGATTTTTATATAAATTATACTAATGTATAAGTTTAATAAAAGAAACATAAAAACATCCTAGCTAACTGAATTCAAAGGGCAGGTCAAAACCACTCTTGAGGGCTTCCCTGGTGGCGCAGTGGTTGGGATTCCACCTGCCGGTGTGGAGGACACGGGTTCGAGCCCTGGTCTGGGAGGATTCCACGTGCCGCGGAGCGGCTGAGCCCGTGCGCCGCAAGTACTGAGCCTGCACTCTAGAGCCCACAAGCCACAACTGCTGAAGCCCGCGTACCTGGAGCCTGTGCTCTGCAGCGGAGAAGTCACCGCATAAGGAAACCCGCGCACTGCAGCGAAAAGTGGCCCCCCGCTCGCCGCGGCTAGAGAAAGCCCGCATGCAGCAGCGAAGACCCAACTCAGCCAAAAATAAATAAATTTTTTTTTTTTTTTAAAAAGGGCTTCCCTGGTGGCTCAGTGGTTGAGAGTCCACCTGCCGATGCAGGGGACACGGGTTTGTGCCCCGGTCCGGGAAGATCCCACATGCCGCGGAGCGGCTGGGCCCGTGAGCCACGGACGCTGAGCCTGTGCGTCCGGAGCCTGTTGTTCTGCAACGGAAGAGGCCACAACAGCGAGAGGCCCGCGTACCACAAAAAACAAAAAAACCCACTCTTGACACTCCAATCCTCTGTTGTCAAACATGTCACATTACTACCATTAGCAGCTCAGCAGGTTATTCGTAAGCAGAACATTATTACATGAGACCTTGCCAAAGTCTGCAAAATATCTTCCAAAGAAATGGAGCATTTTATGAATTTTCTGTCTTCAGGAATCCTACTTTCATTATTCTCTTTGAAACTATTTCCGAACTGTTGTATTTTACAAATTAGACGTCACTACAATAAGTATTTCACAAGCTCACCCCAATTATAGTAGCTCTACCATTGCTATTCTTCCCTTCTATGTTGAAAGAAAGCCATAAACAATAAACTAGCCCATTAATGGAGCTCTTGGCTCCTGACTGTGCTTCCCAAAGCAGCATTAGGTAAAGCCTGAACCTGAAATCAACTTGGAGAGGATGAAATAATGACACCAGTACACCTGGGACTAGTAGACCACTGCTCTTGAAGGAAGTCAAAGCTGCTATAATATGTAAAAAAAAAAAAAAAAAAAAAAATTCTCCTATTTAGTACCAGTGTGATCAAGAGCAGGGAAGCTTCTTCTGCCTCTGGCCTTACAAGGTTTTGGGGAGCTACCTAGCCTATGCTTCTCTCCTGGGGCTCACAACGTCTTATCCCCTACTAGAGCTTACAATCAGTGCAAAGAGCGACTTAAATCACAAACAGGCCATTTCCTTCCTACTCTCCAGCCCTTGCTTTTAGCCTGACAAGGAAAAACTGGCATCTTGGCATCACACTGAGCAGCACAAGAGCAAGCAGCTTCCCCTCTGTCACTAAATCAATCAGCCATTATTAAATTCTTCATTAAGGCTGCCCCCAGCCCTCAGTTTTCATTATGCCACATTTTCTAATGTCTGAAGCACTTTGTGTTAGAAAGGTGCCAGGGGAAGAGACAAAGGAGAAGAGTTACTTTTATTAATGCCTCAGAGTATCATTAGTGCTAAAGTCAATGAATTCACCAAGGTATTTTATATTACTGAGTGGTAATAATAATATCTCTATCTGTGTAATCGTTTAAGATTTCCAAAGCAATTTCAAACGCATTATCTTAATCTCAAAATAAGCCCAAAGTCTCTGTGCCTGACTTAGTTCCTATTATTTTGGAGATGAGGACACAGATGAGATCTCAGAGAATTTAGACAGTTTGTCCAAAATCACTATGGGAGTAAAACTGGAAGCCTAGATGAGAAGCTGGGTCTTTCTGACACCCCAGTGCTCTCCACTCCTTATGGTGCCTAGACCTAGAACCGAGTTTGATGAATAGCTGTTCTGCTTTCTCATGTCTCAGTGGCATACTGTATGTCAGAAGATGGATCAGAAAGTCCATACCAACATGGCGCCAGGCCAGTTATCAGGTTAGCTCCAACCTGGTCCCAGCAAGGGGCTTTGGCGGAAGAAAAGTAACAAGACATTTGTAAAAGTCAGAATGGGAACAGGCTAAGTCTACAAACCTTGGAGGAAATGTGAAATCCAAAATAATTAAGTGTCTGGTTTGTATCACTAGGCACAGATTAGTTGTCTCAGCCTTGCTTTAATTTTACTGCTGTGGAAATGTACATGAGTAAGGACAAAAGAATCCTTGTAAATGAAACATCTAGAGGAAAAATGTAATTCTTTGGGGAAAAAAAAGGTTAAAAAGTGTGCACGGGCTGCTGCCAAAATAAAATGAAATGAAATAAAACAAAGTTGTGCTGGAAAAATACAAACATTGAAAAGGCAACTCTTCCTCAGAGCAGAATAAGTGTCTGCTTAGCTGCTTAATACAGTCTTTGCCTTCAGAATATTTATTCTACCAACTTAAATTTCTGTGCCTAATGGTCTACATTCTGATGTTTAATCAAGATTTTCTAAAACATAGATGAATTTTTTAATTATCAGAGCTTGCTTTTTTTATAATTATATTTAATTGTCTTTTCCCAGATTTATGTTGGTTAACTACCTGTACACACAAAACAAGTTTGACCAATTCACTTACTAGCTGTGAGGTTATGGGTGGAATAATTGCTCTGTGCCTCAGTTTCCACATCTGCAAAATGTGGATATTAACAGAACCTACCTCATATGTATGTGATAAAGATTTAATAAATTAATGTTTATAAAGTGCTTAGAATAGTGCCTGACACATAGCATATGCTATAAAAGTGTTTCAACATGAATGAATGAATTAAATAATTAATTAAAATGAAAAAATAAAAAGTTGATTACATTACCCGAGCAGGTGATTTTCTTTCTATACAACACTGAGCAGCCTGCTGCCCCTGCCCTGAACTTCCAGCACTGACAAGCAATACCCTCATTTAGCACTTAATGACCTCTCTGGAGTTATTTAGCTTTTTGTGTTTTTTCTTCCCGGAGAGGTTGTATGTTCCTTCATGGTACAAAGAATGTGTCATGTGTCTTTTTTTGCACCTAGCACCTATTAAATGTCCACGTATGTAGCAAATGCTGGAAAAAAGTATACTTTTTAAAACATTGATTTGAATCAAGTACTATTCTATTCACTCATTTTACTTGATGTTGTAAGGACCCAACCAATGTACGGGGACATCTTTTCCCTCATGTCAATAGTGCCACTTACTATGTTAATGAAATGTATGTACCTGCTTTCAATGATGTAAAAGAATTCAATCTTTTTCCCAGAATGGAGGAAATATAGTAATTTACTAAGGATAATTTAATAATTTATTAATTGTTGGCTCATGTTTTAAAATATCTTTACACATTTTTTGAGACATCCTTTCAGAGCACTTTAGTAACATCAAATCTGTTGCTTCTTTTCAACTTTGTTTAAAGTTGCATATTTGAAACATGAAAATAGCCTGGTTTGGGCCAGACCCAATCAACATCCTGCTGAAGTTTGGAACTCTTGGTCATTGCTGTTATTTCAGGATTATTTCACTAATTACTGCATAATTACCCTAATTTTTAGAGACTGTCCTATTTTTTTAAAGAGATTTGTCCCAATATTTAGCTAACATTTCTCAGGACAATTTTTTTTCTCTCCCATTTTCCATGGTATGAACAAAGGGCATATTTTGAAGTAAGCTGCAGTTCCCAGAGTATTTGTTTAAAGAGCAGCCCTATAAGGAAGCAATACAGAAGCCCTGCTGGGACAGAAACCCCATGGAACCCACACCTGCATTCCTAGTATTGACCTAATCTCAAAATCAGCCGTAATACGGCATAGCAGAGCCTCTAGGCTTTCGAAGGTAAGGATTCCTGACCCTGCCAGGATATATGACACCAAGAAACAAAAAGTTGAGAAATATTTAAATATTTTAATAAACAGAGCCAAGAAGACTTGAAAAATCAGTCCAAAAAAATTAAGCCTCTTTTTTGGCTTGTTTTTTGTTTTTAAAATTATCAAGTAAGAGTGTTTCTCCCTAATTAACTAGTTAATTGCCCTTGTCTGTTTTAATCTATTTCTAATCATTTTATTTTATTTTATATTTTATTTTATTTTATTTTAGTGCACTTCCACAGAAGAGTAAAGCTTTGTGGCTGAGAATAAAGCAAATATGTATAGTCTATGGCTATTTTTAAAAACTTTTAAGCTACCATCATCATAACCTTCTTTCATTTGAAGACTGGCTACATTATTTTAATAAATGAGAGCATAGTCATAATTAAAACTGAAGCTTCAAATAGCTGGCCATTTGTATAATATTTTCCTTTGTATGAAAAAGCCACACAATAGGAACGAACAAACTGACAACAGTACATGTTTTAGGCAAATTCCAGAATAAGTTAGAGGATCATAGCATTGTCTCACCAATCAGTCTTTGAGCCCTTTCAGAGTTTCAGTACTATAAGTGATAATCAATGTCCATTATGATAAGCCAAACATGGTACAAGACGGTCAGTGCTTTCTGAATTGCCACTATATTAGAATCATTTTAACTTGGCTGTATTTAATTGTTTTCTAATGGCTGTTAATCAGATTCCAGATAAATTGTTTGTTTACAATTGGTTGTTTGTGGTACTAAGTAGAGAGATGTCATTTATAAGTCTAAGAAGGTAAAATATTACTTGCAGGCTAACTGACAAATTACAGGCCACATATCAGAATACATGTCATCATTATGTTTCAGGTAACACAGTTTACTCATGAATATTCCCAATAATTACATGCCAGTGAATTTCGACTTCTCAGATACCTGCTCTCACGCCCTAGGGTCTAGACCACAATCTACTTCCGTTCCAAACTTCCTTTTCTTAAGGTAGTATAATCTATTCTAGCTTCTCGGTACATTATCATCACACTCTGTTGATGAAATCAGGTGGACAATTTGAAGGTATCTGCTGAGTCCTAAGCAGGGCACTGTCACTCAGGAAAGCAAGATAGCATGTAATATATGGAAGACTACTGCATCACAGTAAATAGAATCCATTTGTTTTTAATTTTGTGGAATTTACTTTTGTTTTCAGAAATTATGTTAGACGATTTGAAAAAAAAAAAAAAGATAAAATTGTGTGAATCTTTGCCAAGGATAGCCTGCTCAATAAACGTAACAAATCATCTGAAACCTGTTCTGTTTTTTTATAAAAGAACCACAGACCACACTGAAAGTCATTTTGACATTTCAGTATTTCAAATATTTTTTTAGCTGTATTACAAGGTGGGTACACTGTAAATATTATACCTCAGTCTCCTGAAGATTCCATATTTCTTGTAAAGGCTTTGGAAACGGTCCAGTTACTTGCAATAACCTGAAACTGACCTGCACTATACTGCAATAGGAAGAGACACTATTTTATTTATAGTCACCATCTCACACACATTTACTGTTTCCAGTCTCCTGAGAAGCACAGAAAACTGTCCTAAAAATTCAATATAGGAGAAAGTATATATAGATAACTTCCTGCTTAGAATTCTTTTTTAAAAAAATGCATAACTCAATTCAACTCAACAAACATTTACTGAACATTAACTCTAGTTCAGGTGCTGTTATAATAACATGAGGCTTAGTATTTTTTTGTTACACAAAACTCTTTACAAAGTTTTTCAAAATTCACAAAAAATCTTGATATTCCCTTTGGGAAGTTGGAAATAACCTGTTATCCAAATAAAGGGGGACATTTTCTTCTACCTCTAATTCATTTCTGGAATTTCCCTGTGCAATCCTGGACAATTCCCACCTATTCTTTCTTTAAAACAATGTTATGTGTCTCTTTTTTTTTTTTTTTTGCGGTACGCGGGGCTCTCACCGTTGTGGCCTCTCCCGTTGCGGAGCACAGGCTCCGGACATGCAGGCTCAGTGGCCATGGCTCACGGGCCCAGCCGCTCCGCGGCAGGTGGGATCTTCCCGGACCAGGGCACGAACCCGTGTCTCCTGCATTGGCAGGCGGACTCTCAACCACTGCGCCACCACGGAAGCCCTATTTTGTCTCTTTTAATAGTGTTTTGTTTTTTTTGTTGTTTTTTTTTGTTTTTTTTTTTAGTTGTTGAAAGCCAGGTAATTCACTGAACAGCTCTAGAAGGTGGTTAGAATTATGTTCAGATGTGCAGTCTTCTACAGGGACCCAGGTTGTTTGGACTGGTGGGATCAGAGCAGGAAAGTGAGAACACCTCACTCACAGAACAGGGAGGGATAAGGAGTAAAAGAATTTGGCACATGGCATATCCAGCTAACAAAGCAATCGTAAGGTAAACACCTAGGGAAGGTGGCAGAGACTTCTGTAGGAGTCAAGTCAGATAAGCCTTGAAAATGTACGGTGGAGGAAGGAAGGGGATTCAGGCCAAAGGCAGGAAAAGAGCTGGTGAAACTCTGGGCACTGTCAGAAAGGCAGTTGTCCTGCTGGTTTCAGAGCAGGGCAGAGACAGTTCTTAGGCACATCTCCCAAGGATAAAGGTTTACAGAGGATGCCAAGAGGGGGGACCTGCTTATCCACTAGTCCTTGTATATGTACATGTAGATATGGGATGGGGGGTGCAGGCAGGGAAAAGGAGGGAGGGACTTTTTTAAAACTATATAGGAGGAGGAAACTCAACTGAATTTTAGATAAGCTCCAAATAAATTGTATACCTTTTGATCTTGAAGTACTAAAACTTCTTGATCATACCTGTTCATTTCCAACCACAGAAATTGAATTCACAATTATTAGTCTATAGGCCCTGTAAGGTATTTTTACAGGACATGGCTTTTCATTTGTAATGTCACATGTACAAAGTTTTAATATTTAAGATTTTGTGTAGATTTAAAGAAATAGTTCTACATATCAATTAATAAGTCCCCTCCCATTGTAGATTTCCAGGGAGATATATTTTGATTACTAGTAACTTAGCCTTTACATGAAAATATGAGATAGACAACTAAAACACAGTTTCTTTAGTAAGTCCATAATAATCACCTTTCCACATACATGAGAACTACAAGAGGCTTTCATCTTAATTAGGTTTATAAATCAATGTCAATATTAGCTCACTTATAGAAATAAATGAAAATAGGTTTGATGTATGTTCATGTCTCCCTAAGGGCAACCTGCTTCCCTAATGATATCTTTAACAGACTTTGAGACATATTTAAATATACAATTTCCATAGCGCTCATTTCATGGCAACTCAATAAACTAAGTTCCAGTCTAACTCATGAAATACTAGGTTCTTTCTTGAATAAAATTTTTCTGCTTTGATATACACAATAATTGGTTTGCATAACCCTACAATGTACTTCTTAGATGAAATAAAAACTTTTAAAAGAGAAATTGTGGTCAAAGGATGCCATTTCATGAGCCTTTAAACTTTGCTACCTGATAAAGAGTACAGTAAAATCTCTATAATTAACCAAAATAAGAGACAGAAAGAGAGCTCCATTCCCCTCAATGGCTAACTCTATGAGTTTCTTAGCTTTATGATTCTTCAGGTAGTAGTTTATCTTTATATTTACCTAAAAAATAATTGTAGTTCTCAACGTAGAATTACAGGAAAAAGGAGACCAACTGAAGGGTTAAACGCCTGTTAAAAATATTAATTTGCATTCTAAAATCCCAAGACTCTGAGAAGCCTATCTGGAGACCTATAAGATCCATAAGATTTCTCAGTAACTGTAAAAGTCTTTTAAAGTTGCTCCAGAGATGGTTTAAACTAACCAGATGCATCAAAAATCACCATTCACCGCACTAAAAATACAGCGATGTTTTAACAACAAGCTTCTTATGATTCATAATTCTGGTAACGCTTTTAAGTTCCATGACATTTATTTAACTTCAAACTTAATTGAAACTACCTTACACAAAGGTCTTTTATAATTTCTTATATCTTTCAATCTGAGAAAATAATTCCTCCAACTGAGGAAGTAGAAGAGTCATTGTCTGTTTTTTTCTATTGTAATGTACATGAAGTAAGAATATTAGTTCTCCTCCATTAAAAAGCCAGAGAGCTCAAAAAGTCTGCCAACTGACAGATCTGAACATTTTTCACTTCCTTCCAAATGACGAAAAATCACATCAGACAGGAAACGCATTCTTTAGATTAGTGACAGGTGTAGAACAGGCACACAAGTCAGCCTTTATTTTCAGGGTCGGCGGCATGCTCAGCAACAGAGGGGACAACTCTTCCTTTTTATTGAAGTGACACACATCATATTATTCCTTCATCTACACATCACCAAGCAGAAAAGTTTCCAAGCAATAAAACTACTTGATCTTGGTTGAATGCCAGGGTAGTCTTAAAAAAATAAAACCGCAGTACTAAAGAGAGAGAGGAGGGGGAAGTGGTGGAGCACGATGATGGTGATGAATCCAGTTTAAGAATTTCTTTAGGAAAAAAAAAAAAAAAAGAATTTCTTTAGGAGGAAGGAGGGAAAGTTGTCTCCATTCTCATACTCATTTCTCCACAGAACAGTAAACTTATTTAGGAGTTGAAAAAATTAGCAGCTTTATTTAGAAGCTGAATGATTGAGATTGTACAGCACAATAATATGGTTCATGAAGCACCTAACGCTGCAGTAGAAAACGGGTGCTAGTGAAGTAAGAGTTTCAAAGGTAAAGATAAAAGTCCCACCACCTCCCCAGGGTGCCCACCAAAAACGCATTTCTTCGTTCCAGTTTCTCTTCCCACCCACCCCACCCACCCACTCCGAGCCAAATAAACAGTAACGTCAACGCTGTAAAACTATGACACTACTCAAGATAAATTCTGGAAAATGGGAGAGTAAAAGAAGCCCTAGTACAAGTTCGGATTTAGGACTTACCTGCTCTGATCCCAGTTGGCAGCGAAAAGGACTAGAATCTTCCTGCCATAGTGGTCCAGATTGGCTAGGCCCCCAGGGAAGCCATCCTTCAGTGCCTGCTTGATGCCCGGATCAGTGGCCTTGAAGCTTTTGAACATGTCCAGGTTCTGCTGCCGGTACTCAAAGTACTGGGCCAGGAGGCGGAAAGCCTCGAAGTGATGAAACTTCCTGGCCCGTAAGAAGCGTAAGATGAAGGCATCATCTGTGCGGAGAAAGCCAATGTCCGGCCTGGTGATGACCATATCCCTCACCTCCTGGATGTCCTGGTGCAGTGTGTCTGGGTTCTCATTGAGCTCCAGGCGGGCTTTCTCCAGGGTCTCAGGAGAGAGACCAGCCTGTAAATGAGTCATTGTTCTGCTTGTTCCTGAGCCCTGCCTTTCTCTTGCTGGCTGTCCCACTGCACCGCTGGCCCTGGTCACTACCACACACCGGCCTCCAGACCTCGCTGCTGCCTGCTTCCTCTTCTTTACAGGAAACGATTTGTCTTGGTGTCCAGTCAAGTACCCTGTTGCTCCTGCTTCCCCACACCTTTTCTATGGAGGATATAAACTTCTTTGCCCACCCACTAAAAACAATGTCCCACTTTAGTTCCCTTGTCCCTTTCCTTTAAAGAGATGTGGACCTCTGGCGGCCCAGCACTCCTCTTCTTGTCCTTTCTCTCTCCTAACAAAACACCCCTAACTGCACCCCGCACAGGTGGTGCTGATTTTGGTGCTGTCCTCTTCTCTTCCGAGATGTAACAGAAACAGCCCCCATGCACATCTCAGCCCCAGCACTGTGATGCTTCTGCGGTCCCTACTGAAGGATGCTCCTGCCAGGGATAACGATGGAAATTCTGATTAATAATAAGGCGGCTCTTCAGCGCGGAGCTCAGGGCGGGGGAGAGAGCGTCTTTGCCAGAAGGAAAAAGAGAGAAAGAGAAAGAGGGGGGAAGGAGCTTATTTCTCCTTTTACTTATTCAAAGATGCTATTTCTAAGACATTTGTGGGATTCCATTTAAAATGACTGGGATCCAGTTAGGCGGAGGCTCTGCAGATAGCGCACCTTCCCTCCTCCCCTCCTGGATGCACCGTGATCTCATAAGGCACCAGAAGGGGTTTTGGTGGCGTTGGCACCAGCGTGGGCTCCCCCCTCAACCCCACCCCCAACTTCTGTCTTCCTCTAGCCCTTTATTTCAACGGACTTGCTGCGGAGAGGTTGGGGGGAGGGATCTCGCCGGGAAGGTACATTGCAAAGGCAGGGTTGGGGGAGGAGAGGGTGGGAAAAAGGAGTGGAGGATAAAACCTTTTCTATAATACCCCAAAGCGAGAGAGAAGAAAGAGCAGCCGGCTCCTACCAGCAAACCCGGAGGCGGGGACGCTAAGCAAGGCGGCCCTCCCTGGCATCCATCGGCCGCGGCTTCGGAGGCGGCGGCGGCGATAGCAGCATCAGCCCCTCTCGGTGGGTTGGAGCGAGCAGAGAAGAGGGACGGCAGCTGGGACCCGGGCAGAAGACGCTCTGGGGAGCAGCCCTGACCACATCGTCCGCGAGCAGCCCGCTTCCTCTCCCCGCAAGAGGGGTGGGGGAGCAGAGCTAGGGCCACCGTTGCCCCAGGTTCTCGCCCGGCCCTGCCATTCTCGCCTTCGGGAGAGGAGAAGGAAGGGAGCGAGAATCGAACGCCTGGATGGAGAAGGCCACGCGGGTAGCCGCCGCCTTTGTGAGCCCGGAGCCGCCGGGACCGTGGGCGCGGCGGGGCGGCGGCTGCGGGGCGCGGGCCTCACCCTGGGCGCTGCCCAGCGGCCGCAGTCGGGCGCGCCCCTCCGGGCTGCTGCTGCTGCGGCGGCGGCGGCTGCGGCTGCCGCTGCTCAAAGAGGACGCGGCTCAGCCTAACTCCTCTCTAATTATCCCAGCACAGATCTCGCTGCGACGTAAGCACTCACTCAGCTCGCGCACGCCCTCGGCTGCTCTCTCCCTGACTCGTTTGGGTAGGATCGCAGTTTCCGTGGCATTCAGATATCCCGAGCCCCAAGTTGAGCCGGCTCCTGGTCCCCACTGCCGGGATGGCCGCTCGGGCGGACATGGCCTGGCCGGGCGGAGCAGCGACGCCTTGCAGCCTCCCCACGCCCCGCTCTCACCCTTTGTGTGCGAGACCCCGGCGCTGCCCGGCGGCGAGGAGCTGTAGCAGATGGTAATTCACAGTGACATACATTTTCTAGTTCCGGTAGGAGGTAATTTTTTGATGTGGAAGGAGTACGGAAACATTGTGTCCTTTCCACATTTTGTTGTTGACAGAAAGGTTGAATTTGGTAAAGAAGACCAGAGTGGTTCCAAAGCATTGTGCTGATGATTCAGTCCCCGGAGGAACTTATATGGATAGAATTTCGACCATAAGCTCTGGCTGCTAAATTCCTGTTGAAGAGGATGGAAATGAGCACGGGGTGGGGTGGGGGCGTGGGTGGGACCAGTTCTCAGAGGAAGGAAAAACAGGCGCTCCTTGACTTCCTTCTCATCTCATAATAAAACACACATTTCTGGAGATGCATATGATGGTTCCCTCCGTTTTATACATCTGTACACAAGAATCATCATAAATGAGCAGAAGTCTTTGAGCTTGAGATGACTGTCTACGGGTTTGAGAAAAAGCAATGTTTTCTATTTTCAAAGGACAGCATGTTACTGAGCAAGCATGTCACCAAGAGCAACTTTTGGCTTACAGACTGTCGAATGGGGTCCTGAGTTCAGGTTAACTCAATGCAACAACAAATATTTACTGAGCTCCACTGTGTGTGAGCCATTGTCCTAGATTCTATGGATAGGTGGTCTTGAAGATAAGAAAACATTGTCATATTTGATGACTATTAGTACCTTCAGATTACAGGCACACACTTTTAGTTATTGTTCTTAAGGTGATGGTGTTGACAAAGAGAAAGAAGAGGGACGGCAGACCTATACCACTTTATTAATTAAAGTAGTGCAAAGTAATGTAGGAACCAGAATAAGAAAATAAATTATACACACACACGAAGTCATTATCCTCAGGGAATTTACATTTTAAATGGGGGAGGTGGAAAACAAACCATACAGATGTATGTGTATTACATATATATGCACTATATGTATTCAAGGTCCTTCTAGGACTTCATGTGATTATGACTCTCAAAAGCATTCTGAATGCAATATGAACTGTTAAAAATTTTTGGTTCTCATTTCAAAAAAAAAAAATGGAAAAATTCAGTTTAGACCAGTATTCAGTTTCTAACTGAAGAAAATGTCTTATATCAACTGTATAAAGAGGTTTTAGCCATCACCAATATGGAGAGACAGTTCTCCCGGGGTCTTGTGTTTCTGCATGTCTTATGAGCAAGGCACTAGCTATCCTTTTTTCGAGACTATCCTTTCAAGGCTGTATGCATAGTGAACAGCCTTGGAAGAGCCTTGGCAGCTGGAGATAGTACCTCCATCTGAACGAAGGGTAGGTTTGCTTAGAGCTTTAGAAGATAGCATCTCTCTCTCTCTTTCCTGAGCAAAGGGCAAGCAGGCTTATTTGGTTTCCTTCAACTCAGAGCTACTCTCCTGTAACACCACCCACGGTGTATGCAAATATAACCTGACTTCTCTTAGGCTTGTGGGAATTGGGGCTCAGGAAACCAGCCCCAAATAAGCTGATGCTCAGAGTGCTTTTCTGCATCTGACTCTTTCATCTCTAACTCAGGAGTTGTGCATCCATGAAACTGTGACCAGCTAACTTGTTAGCTTACAAATAGGGTTAAATCTCAAATCCTTCAAGGTGCTTAAAATGCAATTGCTTAATTTTGTTCTCTGAGATGGAAATACTAGACTATACCTTTAGAAAGGAGTTTATAAAATAAAATTAAACTTGTTGGTCATTGGTATGGTGTGACCTATATTTAGTGATGATATTTTTATTATATATCAATAATAGAATTGCCTCAAATAAGGTTCATTTTAACATATCAGTATATGATCTAAATAGCTTCTGTTATGCAGTAGCATCATTGGAGTTGGTCAGTTATATTTACAAACTATTCAGTCCTGCAATGATCCTACTTTTATTCTGTCTCCCTTGTACATTTGAAATCAAATTAAATATGTAAAGCCGTCTAAGAATTAAACAAGGTGTTTATCCAGATGACACCAGAGCATTTGATTCTCATTCAATATTAACTCACTTTGCCAAATTAATACAAGTAATGTAGAAACTAGAATATGAAAATAAGTTAGTTAAACAAAAAGATTAATTAAATTGTAATCAGAAAATAATTAAATCAAGGACTTCAGCTGTTTTCAAGCAACCTGAAAGGACAATTTGTTTTACTGCGGTATTTAAAAATGGATAGAGTGAGTGATTTATGCTTTAAAGCATTTTATCCCATTTGCTGTTCAATACAGTATACAGACGAAAAGGGGCAAAAACAAGATGTACAGTTCAATGATATATTACAAAACAAACACCTGTGTAAATACCCACCCAGGTAAAGGAACAGAACATTGCAGGTACCCAAAAAAAACCCATCTCCTCCCCTCATAACTACTGGCCTCTCTTCCCAACAAAGAAAGCCATTCTGTCTTCATTTTGAAAGTAATCACTTCCTAGTTTTTCTTTAAAAATTTACAAACTAAGGAGCGATGCACTATAAATTAGTTTTTTGTTCTTTAAGTTAAATAAATGTAATCATTCATATGTAATTTTGTGATTGGCCACTTTCATTCAATATTATGTTTGTGTTTCATTCAATATTATGATTCACCTATCTTGTTGCATGTAGTTAGTTCATCCATAGTCAGTGATGATGCATGGAATTTCATTTTATAAACAACATACTTATCGATTCTCCTGTTGATGGAAATTTGGGTTGTTTTGTACTTGGGGCTCTTAGGACTCCTGATGTATAAACATGTTGGTACAAGTCTCTTAGTGCACGTGGACATACCTAGGAATGAAATTGCTGGGTCTTGTGGGATATGCATCTTCAAATTCAGTAAACAATGCCAAATTATTTATATCCAAATGATTGCGCCATTTCACCTTCCCCCCAGCAGTGTATGAGGTTTCTCACTGTGCCACGGTTCTCATAAGTTCTTACTAGTGTCCATCATTTTAACTGTATTTTAATTGCATCCATGATCTGATTTTGAACAGGGGAATTGCATGGTGACTTTCAAATGCATTTCTATGATTACTACTGAGGTTAGCTAGTTTTTATATATTTGGCCATTTGTATAACCTTTTTTGTGAAGTGTCATTTGAAGAATTTTGCCCATTTTTATAGTGGATTGTTTATTATTGTTGGAGTTCTTTATAGATTTGGAATATGAGCTCCTTGTCATTTACACATGTTACAACTATCTGCTTCCAGTCTGTAGCTTGCATTTTTACTCTTAATAGTGTCTTTTGATTAACATAATTAAGAATTTTAATGTAATTTAAATTTTCCCCTATGAATAGTGTTTTTTGTGTCCTGTTCAAGAATATCTTAAACAGGTCACCGAGATATTCTCTCATACTACCTTCTAGAAGTTTTGCTGCTTTTGCCTCTCACATTTAGACCTGCAATCACTTGAGACTGGGTTTAGTGCACGGTGTAAGAAAGGGATCAACCATTGTTTTTTTTCCTATATGAATATCCAGTTGACTCAGCACCATTTACTGAGACTATTTATTGAAAAGACTATCTGTTTTTCCTGCTGAGCAGAAGGGCTACCATTGTCACAAAATAACTGTCCCTGTATGCATGGATTTTAACTCTATATAAACTATAAGCCCCACAAGACATCATTGTTTTATATAACTAATATTTCTCAGTGGTTCTCAAAGTGTGGGCCCCAGGCCAGTAGCATTAGCATCACCTGAGAACTTGTTAGAAATGTAAATTCCCACCCCTGACATACTGAATCAGAAATCCTGGTGAGGGAGATCAAAATGTCATCTGGCCAGCCTTTCAGGCATTCATAATTTACACTAAAGCTTGACAATTGTTGCTTTATATTTACAGACATATTTATTCTTTTTGTTGTTCTTCATTCCAATGTCATTGTCACAATGATCTCTATTGCAGTAGTTAATAGGCAAGATTCTTTCCTCCAGAGATTTATCTTGTTTTGTTTTCTCTCTCTCTCTTTTTCTCACATATAGGTAGAACTACAGATAAGAGTATGGCCTTTAATAGCATTGCATAGACTAGGTGTTGCAGACGTAGTTGACAAATTCTCATTTCATCTTAGTGTTGTATTACCAGTGATATCACACCTTCACAGAAACCAGTAATGGGAAATTGATCCAGCTATCCTCCTGATGATACAAATGCTTCCCAGAGACCCCATTTGATACAGCGAGGGCGATTGTACTGCTCTCCCTTCTTTCAGGAAGTAAATATACTCAAGGAGGTGATTACATTAAATCTTATTAGCCTGACAGGTTTTATTAAATTTATAATACATATTATATATAACTATTTAAATTATTATTTCATATCACAGATCTATATTAAATTAATTGTTAGTTATTTTATTTTATTTTGCAAAGTTGCTCCCTACTTTTAAATAAGGCTTTCATAAAGGGATTTGCCTGGATCACTTAATTCTATGTGTCATTAGTTCCAATATAGCTGGGCAGGTGAAACTAGATTAAAATAATCATTAAGGACCACCTCAAGGAAAAACACTCCATAAAAGGTTTAAGAGGGGTGTGTGTGTGTGGGTGTGTGTGTGTGTGAAGGTCTGATTGAATGTATATGAACCTCAGCTATTTTTAATACAATCAGCAGCTGGGTGCTCACTCCCTGGGCAGCAGTTTATTATAAGCAACACTAACACCGCTAAAATGAGTCCCCCGAATATGAATACTAAAGAGTCTATCAGGGTGAAGATACTTCAATTAAAAAAATGTGGAAAACTACTATTTTGCTGAATTTCCCAGAGTTGTCGCTTCTTAAATAAAGGCAGTGTATCCAGGCTTGTCAATGGCAGTGAACATGCCTGTGACTAAATGTCCTCCTGTTGCTAGTGTCTCATCAGTACATAAGAACAAATTCAGTTCTGCTTCCTTTGCTCTTATTTTGAGGCATGTAATTTCAGTTCTAACATATTTTCATACCAACTGCTCAAACTTGGATTTCTTTCATTTTTGTTCTCCAAAATATTGAGAATGCTGTTATTGCACCATATCTGTTAATAATCATCTAATAGGACCTGGGTTTGTTCTAATGAAACATAATTAGCTAAACTTCATGAAAGTTTGAAGTAAATTTTATACAACAAGCACATGGAAACCATATGTATGTTTGCCCTGTCTATAGTCCCAGTACTCAGCACACATCAAATACTCCAAAGGCCCCAAGTGGAAGAAAAGTAAAACTTGTGGAGTTAAAAAAATCCCTACATGTTCCAACTGTAGGCGAATTTTTTAAAGTGGGAATAGTGCACATAATATACAAGTGAAATATTTTAGATTTTTGAAACCAGTTGTCTCTGACATTTGCCTGAATGTTATAAAGTGGTTTTCTAGGATTTCTTCTGCAGTCCAGTTAAATCATCCTTTGAAAGTACTTTCCTTAGATTTCCATTGGTTCAAGTCCTCTCAGGCTACAGTTACAAACATTCCTGTGACTCTTCCAAACTGTTTATCTTCTGGCTTACTAAAGAGCATTTATATAGTAGAAGAAAGTCTTGAAACTGTCCAGCTGGATACGTGTTGATGGCTTATTAAGATGACACTCTTACTGATACAAAGAGTGCTTTAAAAAATCATTCTAGTAAGTCATGGACTGATCCTCACATGAAGTTTGAAAAAAAAATGTTTAAAGATGGGAGTGGAGTTTCAGTTCTTTGCAAATTCATTTATTCTTCACTAAATATTTATTGAGAACCAATGTAGACCCTGCGCTAGGCAACTTTCTGCTTCCTTTTTAGCTCACCACTGTAGAATATACTGGAGCTAAATTATTTGAACTATTAGACGATTATTTTGCAAAAGCCTCATTTTTAGGGTTATATTGCAAAGGTCATTTTTCTAGTTTCAGATGGACACAGGTCTGTAAATTCAAACAGAATCCTTTGGGATAATGACCACTATCGGGGATACTGTGGATTTTCAAATTGGTGCTTTAACCTAAAGAGCATCCTTTTAGCATCTCTTTAGGAGCAGCTAAATTTTTCTCAACCATCCAAAACAGGTTTTCTCAAGCTATTTTAGATATTGTCCCATGAACCAATAAATAAGATAGAACTTTGGGTATTGTGCAATCCCTGGAAAGCTTGCTTATCTAGTATACTGCCACTCAAATAAGTATATTATAAAAGAGGAGTGAGTTATAAGAATACAACCTGGGATCCTTACAAAGTGTGTCTGTTGGCTCCCTGTAATTAAGAGTGACTGGTCTTGGCTTCATCAATTGAAGTGAAGTTTAGCTAGTTTCTGTATCTGAATAATTAGACATCTTTGATAGTACTTTTGATGACAGTTTTCTCTTTAGCGATGTCAGCAGCTACCTTACTTTCTCTGGCTCTTGTTGACCCAGCTTCTCACAGCTGAATCCAGTGTTAGCTGCTTCTGAAGATTCTGGTCCTTCTCATCCTCCCAGATCAATCAGAACAAAAGTAAAGTGTCAGCCAGAGTTTCCAAATTCAAATGGCATTAGGGACCCAGCAGCCGGTATCTTAAACTGTGAAGCAGCCTGTGTAAGGCCACAGGGAGTGTTGGTAACTGTGGCAAATTTTGAAAGCATACTCAACGTTCAGACCTTCTGGTTTGTTTCCACACTATGCAAGCCACCAGAACATCTGCTGGGCTGCCAGTTTGCATCCCTTGACATAAGCTAATATTTTCTGCCTAAGCTATTCCTCTGTCATGTTTCAAACATGAGATTCTGTGGGCCATTCACTGCAACTCCCAGACCCTCAAGCTGTGCTGCCCCACTGACCTCCCCTGCTTTAGCAGCCAAACTCCCTGGGACATGGTGTGCCGGAAGCTCACTCCCATACATTCCCTAAGTCACAGCACCTCAGAACTCCCTCATATTTGACCCACAGGTGGACCCAGTCCATGGGGTTGAACTGCAAAGCATGCCCCAGACACCTCCACGCTGACTAGCCATCTGTTATTCCGCTTTGCTGGTTCTGGTTGCTGTCCTTGTGGCTAGAACATTGCCTTGTATCTGAAACCAAGCATCAGTCCTCAATAAAAAAACTTCTCCAGAAGTTGACCAGGAACTCTCTGACTTCTGAATGTTCTCCCACCAATCTAAGCACTGGAGGCTGCACCTTGACTGCCTGGACATGCAGCCAGGCGCCAGGACCTAAGGGCACGTCTCTCCGCCAACACTGTGTGGAAAAGATATAGGCCCTTCTGGAGAAGCAGCCGGAGCCCAGCAGCATCTCAGAAAACAGATTTTCTGACTCCATCTTTCTTCTTTATCCAGCCAACATTGTTCTGGAGTCTACCAAAATTACAATTCAAGGCAAAATATACCCTGAATAGGCCAGAATAGGCCTTCTGTTTTCCACTCACTGGATTATGCAAGTTTCTCCTCATATTTCAAGAAACTGATGGGGAGCTTGGTGTTGGCCACCAGATGGAAAGCCATCTGTAATACACAGGCCAAGATGTGCTGCCCTGTAAAACTGGGATTTGGCCCAGTCAACCTGCTAGCTGTCCAGTTTCATACTACTTGGTTGCAAAGGTTAAAAGACATGTTTACTATAAATACTTCCCCACACCTCAGCAACTTTGCTGCATGTACCTGTCAAGTTACTATGCAAAAAGATTTGAACAACTCTCACAATGAGGCAAAACATAAGAAACTAACATCATAATGAGAAAAAAAACTGTTAGTATCAATTTTCTCCAATTAGAATTTTCAAATTGTCTATTGCTAGAACACTAATCACTGAAAATAATATCCTACTTCTATCTTCTGATCCTGTAACCCTCCAGAAGCTACAAGACAGGACTCTAAAGATAGTTGCAAGTTTTCTGGGATCCAAGTTACAATGTAATATTAAAACAGTTTGATGTATATTCATTGTGGAACAGAAGAAATAAAACACTGATATCATGATTTCAAAATTAAACAATAAGTGACTTCATATGGCTGTAAGAATTCCTAAAATATGAAACAACTGAAGGAAAAAACGTATGGCTCAAATCTTCAAGGTACCCCCTGTTTCAAATGAATAGATTTACTCACCATCCCCCATAATCGTTTTATACTTTCTTCCATTGCCGTCCATTATTTCCTGCTCATAACTTCATAGTGGAGCTCAAGTCAAAGATGTGGTCTGGCTTGCCAGCAGAGGGAGCTACAAACTCGCTAGAGCTTGACTAACATCCAGGGACCAAAAGCACAGTGGTCACGTGGGGTCTGGGCTATCTAAAGCCAGTTGAAAGTAGAGTTGCCTGATTAAGAAAAAGACAAAACAAAATACACTCAGATAAATTTGATTTCCAGATAAATAACAAATAACATTTTTAGCATAAATATGTCCCATAAAATAATTGATATGTATTTATACTAAAAAAAATTAAATCCAAATCTAACCAGATAGCGTATATTTTATCTGGTAGGCTTAGTTGAAAAGTCTGTTGCCTACAGAGGGGAAGAAAGAAACTTTAACAGTAAAAGGCAGGGCCTATTTTATCAATACCAGAAATGGAAGCAGGGAAGAATTAAGGGAAGGAGCTGGTAAGACCAGGCTCATACTGATGGCACTGCGCCTGTCAGGTCATGTGATCCAATGTCTGCAGGAGAGTGGGCTGCAGGACTGTGGGGTAGCTGTGTGGGTAATAGGAGCAGTGGATTCAGGAGGCATTTTCCACTGGAATTCACTATGCATGTCTGCAGCCTGGGAAGACCGTCGTTTGATTTATCTGGTCTATCTTTTGTGATTGCCTTGACTCTTGTAGGGAAGGCAGAGGCTCTAGGATATTGCTCTTTCTCATGCAAGGGAATCGAGAGGTTGGAGAATTAGAAGTTCAAAGAGGGCTTCCCTGGTAGCGCAGTGGTTGAGAGTCCGCCTGCCGTTGTGGTGGACACGGGTTCGTGCCCCGGCCCGGGAAGATCCCACATGCCACAGAGCGGCAGGGCCCGTGAGCCATGGCCGCTGAGCCTGTGTGTCCGGAGCCTGTGCTCTGCAATGGAAGAGGCCACAACAGTGAGAGGTCCGCATAGAGCAAAAAAAAAAAAAAAAAAGCTCAGAGAAACTCAGTGGATGTTTGAGTTAAACGTGTTTTTGAGTATAATCCCAGCCTTTGGAGTGTGCTGTGGTTTAAAGGACCTGGAAACAGCAGGCACAACTGTGTCCACTTGCATCCACGGGACATGTTTGGGCTTCCTGAAGAAAAGGGTTAAATCTCATTTGTATTGACGTCCCAACCGCTGATACAATCATGTCTCAAAGGAACTGTCGTGGATGTTTATGTTGATTTGATGTTTTGTGATTATGAGACTGAAAATTATTTTTCTCCAAAGACAAGAAATGGGACTTTCAGAGCTTCAAGAACTGTATATTTGTTTCAAAAACAATCAATGAATCAAAATGTAATTGAGACTTTTACAAAGAGGGGGGAAAGTAAACTGGTAAAAATAATTGCATCCCTTTATTAATATAAAGCTGAAATATTTCACTTTGAACACTAAAAACTATTGAAGCTAAATCTTTGCAAGACCAAATACTCCTGTCCTATAGGAAATGGTTAGCTATACTCTGGTGACAGAGTGATTTTAACGTGACCAGGATTTAAGTCATTGGATGCGTAAGGAGTGCCACGTGAAGAAGCAATGAACTTTATTACCATCTGGTGGTGTGCTTCTGGAATTATGTACCATCCTGTCCCCTTCTCATCTCACACCACTACCCAGTGCCTTGACTTGTACTACTGAGAGACTACCTGTATAAACAGCACTGCCTTTCCACCAAGTGAATGCAGCATTCACAAGGAAGACTGGTGTTTCAGCCTACGACGCTTCACCCCGGAAAAAAATCATTTTGAGCATAAAATACCATATTAGACACCATGAGAATAAGGAAATGGCATGAAATTAGGAACATCAGTCAAAGCAAAAACCTTAGGTTAGCTCATAAGCTTTACCTTTTATGATAATTGCTCAGGCTGCCTGGTTTACATGAAAACTTACTTAGTTTGTATGCCTTAAAGCACCTTCTAAAATTCACTTTACTGTTCGTATAAAAGTATATTTTAAACTTCCTCAAACTTGAGAGTTTCTCATAGTGTCAAATAATAGATCAACATTATACTAATCCCTATTAGCCATCATTTTCCGTGAAAATAACACAATGAGAATGTATTCTTAGTTTATCTCCTGCAGAGGAGTCACCAAATTCATGACATTGGTAACTGTTTAGGTGAAGGCAGGGAGATAAAATCAAAGAGGGGCATCATGCGGCTTTAAGTAATTTGGCACTATTTATTTTTTAGTATATCAGTGGATATAAGGGTTACCTCATAATGTGCTTTCTATTTCTATGTCTTAAATGTTTCACAATAAGCTTTTAAGAAAGAAGAAATCAGTCGCTTCAATCATGCACATACTGTGGTGACTCGTTTATACAGGTCAAGGCATGTGATGCACATTTGTTTAGTATGATTTTTGCTTTTAGGCACATAATCACGCATCTTCTCTGATGTTTCCATATTCATCCAACTACAAATCAAAGAAAAATATTTTGATGAGCTATCAAAATGGCTTTATATTTTTTAAAAAAATGTTATTGTTGGGCTTCCCTGGTGGTGCAGTGGTTGAGAGTCCGCCTGCAGATGCAGGGGACACGGGTTCGTGCCCCGGTCCGGGAAGATCCCACATGCCGCGGAGCGGCTGGGCCCGTGAGCCGTGGCCGCTGAGCCTGCGCGTCTGGAGCCTGTGCTCCGCAACGGGAGAGGCCACAACAGTGAGAGGGCTGCGTACCGAAAAAAAAAAAAATGTTATTGCTTATGGGGTTTACAACCTCATAAACCTCTGACTACCACCCTATCTCCTCTCCTTTAAACTTGTTGACAAGGCTGTTTAGAGTCACCGTCTCCTCTTGGTCATCCTCCACTCACCCTCAACCCTGTCCTCGGACTTGCTTCATTAAAGTTGTGCTCACCATGCATTAGTGGTTGTCACGAACAAATTCTTGCTAAATATTACTTAATCTCTGTAACATTTGCACTGTTAATATCCCCACATTTCTTTTTTTTTTTTTTTTTGCGCTACGCGGGCCTCTCACTGTTGTGGCCTCTCCCGTTGCGGAGCACAGGCTCCGGACGCGCAGGCTCAGCGGCCATGGCTCACGGGCCCAGCCGCTCTGCGGCATGTGGGATCCCCCTGGACCGGGGCACGAACCCGTGTCCCCTGCATCGGCAGGTGGACTCTCAACCACTGCGCCACCAGGGAAGCCCATCCCCACATTTCTTGACATATTCTCCAGACATCTTTGGGCTTCTGTGATCTGATATTTATTTGGCTTCTCTCTTCTGAGTCCTGCTTCCACTGCTTATTAGCCGTTTCCCTTGACAATTTTACTCTAAGCCTATTTTTACCTATAAGCCTAATTTTCTTCACTGTAAAGATTACTCATTGCAGCATTACTCGGACTGCTTATTGTATCCATACGATGAAATACCAGCAGCTGTTTTAAAATATAAAGTAAACCAGTTGTGATCATCTGGAAAAATTAAGTTGCACAAAAGTAACACAATCTTAAAAGAAGAAAGAATTATCAATCACAACATAAATATGCAGAGAGAAGGAAAAATTAGAGAGATATGTGCTAAACTTTACTGAAAGTTATTTTGCAGAATGGATTATATAATACAGTTACCTTCTAATTCTGTATTTATATCACTGTGAATTTTGTAAAAGCATACATTATTTTGATTGTTGTAAAATGTGAAAGACAAGGTGAGAAATAGGGATGTAATATACTTCATTGTATTGTCGAGTTAATTAAATGATACAGCACTTGGCACTATCTATGGTATACTGTAAGCCCACAACAAATGTTAACCATTATTATTATTATTATCTCTCTGCACCTTTGGAGTTTCGTTACTCTTTTCCCAATTCTAAAACATTTCTGTTCCTCAGGGTTGCATTTTCAGCTCTTTCCTATCACTCTACACGCTTCCCCTGCCATTCTTATGCCAATGACTTACGCCTCTCTATCCAAATTTCCCTGAGGGGCTCCAGACCCACCTACCACAGTCTTGAGCTTATTTCTACTTGTAGATCCTTCAGCCTAAAAATGCAACATGCGTAACACTGTAGTCTTCACGTTGACCTTCCATAAGTACTCTGCCTCTGGGTTCCCTATTTCAGTGACTGGTAACCCCATCAAGCCATTGTGTAAGCCAAACCTGAAGGTCAACCACTGTTCTGCCATCATCCTTCACTATCGATCGCTTGGTTCAGTCAATTCTTCCCCTGTATCTCTCTTTAAAAAAAAAAAAAAAAAAAAAAAAATTATTTATTTATTTATTTAATTTTTGGCTGCGTTTTGTCTTCGTTGCTGCGCGCGGGCTTTCTCTAGTTGCAGTGAGCAGGGGCTACTCTTCGTTGTGGTGCACTGGCTTCTCGTTGTGGTGGCTTCTCTTGTTGTGGAGCACAGGCTCTAGGCACGTGGTCCCAGTAGTTGTGGCGCACGGGCTTAGTTGCTCCGCAGCATGTGGGATCTTCCCGGACCAGGAATAGAACCATGTGCCTTGCATTGGCAGGCGGATTCTTAACTACTTTGCCACCAGGGAATTTCCCCCCCCCACCCCCCTGTATCTCTTTAGTAGCTCTAAGGACCATCCACTTCCTTCCAATGCCATTGTCATTCCCTTGGTTACATCACATATGTAACCACCTCATGTTAGTCTCATTGTCCCAGCTTTATACCAATTTATTTATTCAACAAGCATTTACTGAGCAGAGGTTATAGCCAGCAAGGAAAAAGATAAGAAAATTTGCAGTCACAACTTCTGTTTCCAACAATGTCGGCTTTATTATTCTTATTTCGTATAATATCACACATATATTATTCACATTTGATGTTTTATTAAGAACACAAGCATTTTCGTGCAATCATATTATGGATGACAATGATATGACAGTGATAGTATGGTTGGTCTTGAAGACACAGAGTAGATGAAACCCAGCTTAGAGTAGGACTGTGTGATTTCAGAAAAAGCTTCCTGGAGGATGTAACAGTTGGGCTGAAATTTAAATTATGAGTAGGTGCTGCCTGGACAAAGAAGAAGAGGAGAAGTGTTCCAGGTAAGAAGCCGCATTGTAACATGCTGACATACTGAGAATTTTCAATGTCGCAGAAGCCAGACTTCTTAACATGAGTCATTCTGTTCCAGTGCAGCTGAAATTTGGAACCAAGGTAGAAGAAACAGAAGCAAATCCCTGTAAACTGTGTAAAGAGATTAGACTCTGTCCTAAGGAAATGGAAGCCATCAGACAATTGAAAGCAGGATGTCACATAGCAAGATGACTGCCCTAACCACGGTGGTGCCAGTCTCTGCCCTTCAATCAGAGTGAACTTTGTATCTCCTCCTGAAGCCCCTTAAACAGATATCTTTTTCCCTCAGTTTAAAGTCCAAATATTATCTGACCCTTTCATACTTCTCTACTCATTTCTCTTGTCATTCACTCAGCTTCAGTAAAATCAATCTCCTAGCACATCCTTGAAAGTAAAAGTACTGCACAGTCTTGCTTCCGAGCCTTTCCACACTCTGCTCCCTAATCCTGGTACATGCTTTTTCTATTCTTCTTCACTGCGGGGGTAACAACCACTAATCATTCAGGGCTCAGTTTGCAATCAACCTCATTATACGACCCACCCCCCTCTGTCCACCATTGATCTGTGCTCCTACTCTGTACTCATAACAATGTATGATAACCTTACTGTATCATATATCATGCTCCAGTGTAATTGCCTGCTTTCTCCTTGTTTATCCTGTTCCCTAGTACGCATAAGTTCTGTAAAGTTAGGGCTTTGTTTTGTAGGGATGTGATAAATACATGTTGAATTAGTGAAACATCATTTGGTTTTCTGGTTTAAAGAATATACCAGGTTTCTCAATGAATTAAAAAACTCAAATAAATATATCAAAGAAAATAATATAATCACAGTAATTTAAAACAAATAAAAAAAGAGTTGTGAATTATATGGTAGAAATTAGATGAGTAATGTCTGAGTCAAGAAACCAAATATCAATTATGTCTTTCTTACTTGCTATGTTATTAGGTTAGGTTATTTAAGACCTCTTAACCACTTTTTCTTCACTTGTAAAGTAAAGGTGTTCACTTAGATGATTTCTTACACTCCTTTCAAATTTAAAATCCTCTACTCAGATAATAACAAATGGAGGTAGCATCTATGTAAAGTACGAATGTTTCCCAGATTATTTAACTAGCAATATGGTTTGTTTACTTCTTTTCAGTTGTGTAAAATGAGAGTAAATGAAATAATGTATATATTATTAGCTATAATATATAATGGCTATATTATTAGTCACTATGATTTGATTAAATATCTTTCATACTCTCTTTATAAAGTGGTTTGTTTTTGTGATTTTGCTACTGAATGAAAAATTTAATTCTTAAATAAAATTGAAGTGGAAAACAAGTTTGTCTCAACTCTAAATGATGTCTTGAAACCCACTCTTAAATCAGCTCTTAGCAATTCAATTTTAATTACCAGAATTCAATCTTAGATAGAAATTCACTTTTCAGTTGAACGGCCTTTTTTCTCTGACTCTGTATCTTTTATTGGTAACTTTTTATACATTAGCTTCTTTGATTAGAGCAATATAGAAGCTGGCATGGAGAATTCAAAAAGTTAGTATTATACTCTTTCAAATGAGTATGATTTAATGTCAGTATGTTGTTATGTGGCTATAGATATAGAATTTCCAGTTTTAAATGAAAAAGGTAATATCACCTTTGAGAATCTACCACAAACTGTCAGAGCAAAATTAAAAGCAATTCATCAAAGAGCATACTGACTGTCTTAGTAGAATGGACATTGATTATGTCCCAATTAAAGCAAACATGACTCACACTGAATGGAAATCAATTGACTATCTGTATGATAAGCATGATCCTCCCTTTGCTGTCTAGGACAATGGAGCTATGAAGGTGGCTGGGGAGAGAGATGTGCTTCATCTGCATGTCGCACAGCACTGTAGTGAAGTTCCAGAAAGCTGAGGATGGTCCCAGAGAATGTGTGGCCAAGGAAAAAACAGGCACAGCACACCATTCATGCCCCACTCCACTTAGGTACCAGCTGGCCTGAGGAGGGTACTGTAGAGGAAACTCTCTAACGTGCTGGCCCCAGGGAGATCCAGAGCTTCTCCATGGAAGAAGCTTGCACTTAGGGGAGCATCTGAGTGAAGGGCGAAGGAGGCCCCTTCTCCCATTAGCCAGGGGGTGTGCATTACAAGGACAGAAGCATAAAGTACGCGCCTTTAAAGTGTTGGGTGCAGATGTATCTCTCACCAGGCCTCACAGCAATGGGAATTCCAAAACACATCCTCCCTATGCTGCCGTGATACACTCAAAGATTCCCCAAAAGCATTTTTACAATGGAAAAAATAAATTCTGAGGTTCTTCACAGTTTGTTACATAGCACTAGAGTGTGAGAGCAATGGCATTAAATCTGATCAGCTCCATTTATTAGTTGCTGTAAATCTTTTATGGTTTGTACAGACAATTGAATATTGCAGTGTGATGAGACAAGAGCGACCACTGTGGTGTCAGAGTAAGCTCTCCGGGTTGTGTGAATTCAGGAACCCTCACAGCAAACCACGAGAGCAGCTGCTTTGACTAAAAAGCTTACTGTAATTCTATGCCATTTTTTCCCCGCAAAAAATGTTTACTTCTACAATGTTATATAGTGCATTTAGCAAAACTGCTGATTAAAACCCTCTTTTTTCTTTTTATTTGTAGATTATTTTCTATTGTCAATTACAAATATGCTACATATTATCAACCTCCTTTTGAGGTTGTAGATAAAAAGAAGAAGGGAAAAACCTATGTTGATTTTTTTTTTAGACTTCATACTTATTTCATGCATTTTTTTAGTGGTATCTCGGGTCAAGGGTGTGATATTTGATTTTTTTTAAGCTCTTGACACGAACTGCCACCTACTAGCCTAACATTTTGTTTCTCTCCCACTCTTCTTTTCCTCTGGTCTCAATAGCTCCTTCCTCCGTCCTTGCTTATTTGTTCCTCTATTAAAGTATATATTTTATTCTGTCTAGCAGCAGAACTTTTTTTTTTTTTGCATGTTTTTCTCTATGATGGAATTTCAAGCTTTTAAAGGGCAGTGCCCATGGCTTTTTCATCTTTGCATCCCTCGCAGCCACAAGATATGGTACTCTCCAAAGACAAAATTCAGGGTTTTGTGTGTCTAATTGAAGCAAGTTTAACTTAACCAGTCCAAAATATTCTTACTTTAAAAAAATTATTTAGGGAAAAATATAATTTCTTGCAAACAGTAAATCACTGCAGTCACCATGAACGACAAGTGATCAACAAAATTTCATGTGAGGAGATCCATTTAGTCACCATGTTAGGCAGCAAAAATGCCCTAAGCACACAGGTTGCAGATGAGAGGCAAAGATCTGACATTTAGGACTTCCCTGGGGGCGCAGTGGTTGAGAGTCTGCCTGTCGATGCAGGAGACACGGGTTCGTGCCCCGGTCCGGGAAGATCCCACATGCCGCGGAGCGGCTGGGCCCGTGAGCCATGGCCGCTGAGCCTGCGCGTCTGGAGCCTGTGCTCCGCAACGGGAGAGGCCACAACAGTGAGAGGCCCGCGTACCGCAAAAAAAAAGATCTGACATTTAACCTAAGCAGTAGTGTGAAAATAGAGTATTTTTCTTACTATTACTACATAATGATAAAGCCTCTAAATGAAGAAAGAAAATGTCTGTCAATTATATGGTGCTTTGTTGGCAAAATACTAAAATGTCAAATGGTCTAAATGTATACTTTATATACACTATACATTAAATTGCTATCGCTAAATAGCTACCTGCTCAACATTAGTTAGCAAAACACTTGGTGAAGTGACTCAACTCTATACATTTCATACAACAATCTGACATTGTACAGATAATGTCTTTAATTCATGTTTTACAGACTTTTTCTTCCATGTGACACATATTTATTCAGTGCTTTTATGCTAACTTTCTATAAAAGGTGCCATTCTATTTGAGGTCTACAAAGTCAGTTTGCATTCTCTGTATGTTGCATCCTTATAACAACCCAGTATTTGTCTCTGAGGTAAAAGACATTTTAAAATTTCCACTTTAGAAATGAGAACTGAGGGACTTCCATGGTGGCGCAGTGGTTAAGAATCCGCCTACCAATGCAGGGGACATGGGTTCGAACCCTGGTCTAGGAAGATCCCATGTGCTGCAGAGCAACTAATCCCATGCGCCACACTACTGAGCCTGCGCTCTAGAGCCTGTGCGCCACAACTACTGAAGCCCGTGAGCCTAGAGCCCGAGCTCTGCCACAAGAGAAGCCACTGCAAATGAGAAGCCCATGCACTGCAACGAAGAGTAGCCTCTGTTCGCGGCAACTAGGGAAAGCCCGCAGGCAGCAAAGAAGACCCAATGCAGCCAAAAATAAAATTAATTAATTTTTTTAAAAAAGAATTGAGAACTGAGGACACAGAGGTGAAGGTGCATGACTGAAATCCCATTGTTAATATGTGTCTGAGTTAGGATTGTAACTCAAGGAAACTAGAAGTTTGCCAAGGCTCCTTTTCACTCTGTACTACTTGAGCATATCTAGAGGGATAACTGTGATTTTATTTTAATTTTTATTTATTTTTGGTTGTGTTGGGTCTTTGTTGCTGCGCTCGGGCTTTCTGTAGTTGCTGCGAACGGGGGCTACTCTTCGTTGCGGTGTGCGGGCTTCTCATTGCGGTGGCTTCTCTTGTTGCATAGCACGGGCTCTAGGCGTGCGGGCTTCAGTAGTTGTGGCACGTGAGCTCAGTAGTTGTGGCGCCCGGGCTTAGTTGCTCCGCGGCATGTGGGATCTTCCCGGACCAGGGATCGAACCCGTGTTCCCTGCGTTGGAGGATTCTTAACCACTGAGCCACCAGGGAAGTCCCAGCTGTGATTTTCATATTCATTTGAATGTTTTTCTTGCACAATTCTTACTTTTTAGCAAGAGCTTTATGTAAATGAAATTATTTACAGGCGAAATGACAGAATGTCTGGGATTTACTTTAAAGCATGTGCTAGGAAAAAAATGGAGATTAGTGGAAAGTTTAAAAACATTTGGGATAATGTTGATAATTGTTGAAACTGGGTAATGGATATAAGGGACTTTGTTTTGCTATTCTCTTTAATTTTGTATATGTTTGAAAATCCCCATAATGAAAAGTTAAAGAAAATAAAGAGGATTTTGAAACTTACACTTGGGAGCATAGATGGTAAATTAGTCAAGTAAATGGTTCCTTGCGATGCTGACAAGAAGATAATTTTGGAGAAAGTCCAAGATTACAGTTCTTAGAGTTTTAGACCTGGATAGTCCATTTAAATTCATCCCCTTTCAATAGACAAAAGTTTCACTTTTCAGAATGTTCACTGATTATTCAAATTATTCCATGGACTAACAAAAAAAACAGCCTAAGGGAAAATTATGCATAAAAAAGCAAACATTAAAATTTCTTCTCAGGACAATGGGTAAGAAGAACTATGTGGAAAAGGGAAATGATAAGAAAATACAATTTGAATATATTATTTTCAAATTCTTTGACACCATGACTTGGCACACTCGAAATTTAAGACTTTAATGGAACTTAGAATATATTGTTTTAAATAATTCAAGAATAAAACCAAGAATATGTAAAAATTTAATATAGTGTTGAGGAGAAAAATGAAGGGTTTGACCTTGAAAATCATGATGTTGCACAACTACTTTACTCTGAGACCCTTACATGATAATACAGGTGAAGGGTGACACAAGAAAGTGACTACAGATTCTTTATGATTACACCACAGTGTAGGTGTGACAGCCCTTAGCATGTCACATGTGAAGGGAAGGAATATAAAGTAAAAATATACAAGTAAAAATGGAGATGAAAAACATCAGGCTTGCTGCTACTCATAGTGCACAAAAGAAATATTTAACCCAAGAGAGTAAATGTCCCCTGGAGAATCTGCTAGTACTAGTCAATCAAGACAATTTTCCCAGTTTCTTCTAAAAAGATACAGAGCTGAACTTTCTGTGGAGAGTAGCTAATTACCTTAAATGATTTATGGCCACCTCTTCAAGTATTTAATAATACTTTGTGTCTGTCAAAGTAGGCAGAAGTTAAAAGAAAAGAGTGCAAACATTAGGTGTCTAATTGTTTCTGCATTAACTAAGGACAATAGAATTCACATTTTTCTGTCAGGAAGTCAAGAGTATACCACACAAACAGTTAAGAAGAAGAGTGTATGTTTGAGTCACATCAGGAGAGACAAAATATGAACATTATTAGGCTTCCCTGGTGGTGCAGTGGTTGAGAGTCCGCCTGCCGATGCAGGGGACACGGGTTCGTGCCCCGGTCCGGGAAGATCCCATGCGCCGCGGAGCGGCTGGGCCCGTGAGCCATGGCTGCTGAGCCTATGCGTCCAGAGCCTGTGCTCTGAAACGGGAGAGGCCACGGCGGTGAGAGGCAAGCGTACAGAAAAAAAAAAAAGAACATTATTAATGATTCTAGTTGCTCCCTTTATCTTCAAGCAATAGCACAAGATGCTGTGAATCAATGCTAATATTTTTATTGCTTTTGAGATGCTATAGTGATTTTGTCAATCATGTAAGGCAGGCTAACTCTAACATAGATTTTTCTCATAGTGGAGCCCTCTTTGGATTTTTCTCTCACGTATTTTTAGAGAGCGGACTCTGCAATTACGCTGCTGTGTTTGAATTCTTCCACACCCTAGCTGGAGCAAGTTGCTTAAATTTTCTGCTCTTAATTTTCGTATCAGTAAATGAACATAATTGTACCTACTTTAATAAGATTGTTGTGAGGGTCATTTTAGGTAACAAAGAGCTTAGATAAGTATTTGACATGTACTTAAGAAATGGTAGTTAATAATATTATGCTCTATATAACATACATTCCTTTTTCCTAAAGTAAGTTTTCTATTTTAAATGAAAACTAGTTGTCATAGGCCAACACATCCCAGCCTCTGATGCTGAAATAGTCTTGTTTCCTCAGGACTCAAAGATCCTGTTTTAGCAGAGTAGATTGTTTAACTTACCCAGAATCTAACTCTGTTCTTCCTTTTAACAGAACTCGATTGTTTTTTTATTTGTTTTTATTGTGGTAAAAAAACATATAACATGAAATCTACCCTCTTAACAAATTTTTAAGTGTACAGTACAGTATTGTTAACTACATACACATTGTTGTACAGCAAATCCCTAGAACTTTTTCATCTTGCATGAATGAAACTATACCCATCGAACCCGCAACTCCCCATCTCCCTTTCCCCTTAGCCCCAGGCAACCATCAATCTACTTCCTGCTTCTATGAGTTTGACTACTTTAGATACTTCATATAACTGGAATAACACAGTGTTTATTCTTTGACTGGGTTACTTTGCTTAGCATACTGTCCTCAAGTTTCATCTATATTGTAGCATATGATAGGATTTTCTTATTTTTGAGGATCAGTAATATTCTGTTGCATATGCATACCGCATTTTCTTTATCCTCTCATCTATCAATGAATATTTAGTTTGTTTCCACGTCTTGGCTATTGTGAATAATGCTGCAATGAACATGAGAAGGCAAACATCTCTTTCAGTTTCTTTGGGAATACACCCAGAAATGAGATATGGGGCTGGATCATATGGTAATTTTATTTTTAATTTTTTGAAGAAACTTCACACAATTTGCCATAATGACTCTACCATTTTATGTTGCCACTAGGAGTGCACAAGAATTCCAATTTCCCCACGTCATGGCTTGTTATTTTGCTTTATTTATAATGGCCAGCCTAACAGATATGAGGTTGTATCTCTGTATGGTTTTGATTTTCATTTACCTGATAATTAGTGTTATTGAGCATCTTTTTATATACCTTTTGGCCATTTGTAGGTCTTCTTTGGAGAAATGTCTATCCAAGTCCTTTACCTAATTTTTAATTGGGTTATTTGTTTTTGCACTATTAAGTTGTAGGAGTTTCTTATATATTTTGGATATTAACCTCTTATCATATATATATATAGTTTGCCAATATTTTCCCTTATTCAGTATGTTACCTTTTCACTTTGTTGATTGTTTCCTTTGCTGTGCAAAACATTTTAGTTTGAAGTAGTCCTACTTATATATTTTTGCTTTTGTTGCCTGCACTTTTGGTGTCATATCTAATAAATCATTGCCAAGACCAATGTTGTGAAGCTTTGCCACAGTGTTTTCTTTTAGGATTTTTATAGTTTCAGGCCTTACTTTTAAGTCTTTAATCCATGCTGAGTTGATTTTGTGTGTGGTATAAGATAAGAGTTCAGTTTTATTCTTTTACATGTGGATATCCAGCTTTCCCAGCACAATTTGTTGAAGAGATTGTCTTTTCCCCATTGTGTAGCCTTGGCACTTGTTGACTATTATTTGATTGTATATACCTAAATTTATTTCTAGTCTCTCTATTCTATTCCATTAGTTTATATGTCCATCTTTATGCCAGTACTACACTGTTTTGAATACTACGGTATTGTCATGTGTTTTGAAGTCAGAAAGTGTGAGGTCTCCAGCTTTATTCTTTATCAAGGTTCTTTTGGCTATTCAGGATCCTTTTTCATTCCATATGAATTTTAGGCTTGTTTTTTCTCTTTCTATGAAATATGCCATTAGAATTTTGATAGGGATTGCATTGAATATGTAGATCACTTTGGGTAGCATGGAAATTTTAGCAATATTAATTCTTCCAATCTGTGAACATGGAATGTCTTTCCATTTATTTGTCTTTAATTTCTTTTATAATTTTTGAAGTTTTCAGTGTACAAATCTTTCACCTCCTGGTTAAGTCTATACCTATTTTGTGTTTTTAGATGCTATTATAAATAGGACTGTTTTCTTAATTTCCTTTGAGGATTATTCATTTTTATTATATAGAAATGCAATTGATTTTTATGTGTTGATTTTATATCTTGCAGTTTTACTGAATTAACTTATTGGATCTAACAGGTTTTTGTTGTTGTTGCTAGTCTTTAGGGTTTTCTACATATAAAATCATGTCATCTGTGAACAGAAATAATCTGAATTCTTACTTTCCAATTTTGATGATTTTATTTCTTTTTCTTCCCTAATTGCTCTAACTAGGACCTTCAGTACTATGTTGAATAGAAGTGGTAACAGTGGGCATCACTGCCTTATTCTTGATCTTAGAGGAAAAGCTTTCACGTTTTCACCATTGAGATTATGCTAGCTGTGGTTTCTTCATATTATGGCCTTTACTATACTGACATAAATTTTTCTATTCACAGTTTGTTGAGTGTCTTTAAGAAAGTGTGTTGAATTTCGTCAAATGCTTTTTCTTCCTCTATTGACCATGTGACTTTATCCTTTGTTCTGTTAATGTTGTGTCTCTGTGGGGGAAGGAAGTTTTGGGGCTTCCTATTCTGCCATCTGGCTCTAACAGAACTTAACTTTATGCACTCCATCCCATTCAGTCCCTGACTTTCAAGAGAACTGACTCTACCACCAGCTCCTGGAGGTGGGCCTGACCCCACTAAAGATCATCTCATCTCTTTGGCTAGTGATGAGATTTATTGGGTTCCATGATGATGAGATTTTACCGGAGTTAATGTAATTCAAGGAAAGGACTGCTGTCCCGTTGGAAGGTTCTGGGAAAGTCTGCCTTCCTCTTCTGGGAGAGCCTCCAAAAACAATGTTCTCTGTCACTCCCCTTGCATGTGAACAAGGAAGTATGCTCAATTGCTATTGGCAGGCATCTTATGACCATGAGAGAACTGACCTGAGGTTGAAACCCAAACTGTGTGTGGCTGCACAGAGAGACCAAAGAAGCCTGAGTCCTTGATAACATATTTGGTTCAGTGAATCTGTCAACACTGAAGCCCACCCTTAGCTTTGAATTACATGCAATGTGAATTTTTATTGTGTAAGTTTGAATCATAAATTCTAATAGTTGCAGACCAAAGCATAATGGGATGAATTGGAGAATGTCATTAATATAGCTAAAGCTCAGTTCTTGGATCTGTAAAGTCCTTGTAATGATTAAATATGATAATGTTTTATATATACTGCTATGTATAAAATAGATAACTAGTGAGAACCTGCTATATAGCACAGGGAACTCTACTCAATGATCTATGGTGACCTAAATGGGAAGGAAATCTTAAAAAGAGTGGATATATGTATACATATAATTGATTCACTTTGTTGTACAGCAGAAACTAACACCACATTGTAAAGCAACTGTACTCAATAAAAAAAAATTTTAAGGTATGAAAATGTGTTTAAAGCTTCTATCAGTGTCATGCACATTCAGTTCTCAATACGTATTAGTTCCCTCTTCTTTCTTGTATACTGAGGTTCAGCTTTTCTTTCCCCACATACCCCTAGACTTATTAAGGAAAGTGCTTTCTATTTTTTGTTTCATAGGGTAAAAAAAAATAAATCTCACATCTGTTTCCAGAAGAAAAGCGTACAATTCCTCAACAAGAAAAATGGTTTTTGTCTTTTGTTCCCAGTAACAAGATTATTACAAATCCCTTGTCAATTCCCACCCTCCCAGCCCCAATTTTTCTACAAAATTTTAAATTTACATGCCTGACAGCACTGTTAATAAAAATTGGAATATAGGAACATAGTATCCAGAGCTGAAAGCTCATGTTTGAAGTCTAAGACCAGAAAGAGTGTTCTCTCACCAAACTGTACAGACTATGTTCAGGCAGTATTTTTTACATAAAAGCAAAGGAGAAAATGTACCAGTACTGTAGGCACTGGAGGAGACCACTGGGTTTTACTCAACCCAAAATACATAAATGCATATGCCAAAGGAGTGGGAGACCTAAGGTCCTGCATATAACCATTTGTAGTTCAAGGAAACAATTGGATCAGTAACTTCTAACCTATAAGTTGTGATTTAAACTTCCATCTTTTTTTGTAGCGACCCTGGAGTATCAATCAGGTGGACACCATGCCACATAATAAGCTAGAACAGATTTAAACTGATACAATAAAAATTTAGTATTTCATGTTCCTTTGTGAAATATTTGTGCATTTATGAACTATATCATTTATATGGTTTGTGGAGTCATTGGATAAGTGACACTGATACAAATAGTGTCCATTGTGTAACGTAGAGATTTTAAATTTTGTGTGTTGTCAGGCAATGTTTATGATACCTTAAAACGTCCACACAGCTAGTGACAAATTATAATTGAAGAGACAGCTAGCTCTAAAATAACTCTACTATAGATTTTTGCTCTCAGAACACATTATCAAAGACATTTTTCCAAACAACACACATCACTGCCCTTCACTTGTGGATTTAGCTTCCTCCAAGTTGTTTTCACTTCTCTCACTTACATTTTCTTTCTAAACAAGAGTTACACTTCCTTAAGCAGCTTCAGTGAAGGATATAGTTTGGGACTACATGGTTTCATGCAATATTGGCCATGGTACTTTTTAATCCATCAATGTCCATAGCTTTTAAAATGGACCAAAACGCCTGTGGAAAAGAAGCATACAAATCTAACACAGAAAGTTCTGACTCAATAGTACCTCAAGCTAGATAGTCCCTATGTGTAACTATTTGTTGCTAACAAGGCACTTTAAGAAGTTCATTAACTCTGTGAGACTGCTTAATCACACCTCATAAAGGACAGTTTATTTATCCTGCAAACATATAATTCCAGCAATAATTTACTGATTTGTATTTGAATCACTATGTTACTCCATTTCATATCTTTCTTCTAGATCTCTGACATAAGCCTCCAACTTAAGAGCAAGTGGTTATAATAGGTCAGTAGGTTAAGAATTACTATAACTGAAACAATTTTATGCCAACTCAAGTATTTATTAAACGCTTTACCACCAGGCTAAATTGGGAACAAAGTAATAAAGCAATTATAAGGCACAGTTCCTATTTTAGAATTTAGTTGAGAAAGGAGAATAAAAGTTGTACAGACATATATATTTTTAATATACACACATATATGTATGTATTATATAAGAGCTATACAGAGCTATAATTACATATTGTTAAACAGTTATATATAATTATATAGTGTAGATAGTTATGCTATTATATATTATTTATATATTATACAACATGATTTTAATATGTATCTAATATACATGAAATGAATATATTTACAATATACATTTTTATGTGTGTATATATACATTACATTTATGTATTTAATATACATACAGTATATATTATATAATATACATTATGTGGTCTATAACAATATAATTTTATGATAGAGTATCAAAATTGAGCTTTTATTTTCATTCATTCAAACATTTTTGGAGTAGAACAGAGGTTGGCAAACTTTTCTGTAAGGAGCCAGATAGTATATATTTTAGGCCTTGCAATCCATATAGTCTCGGTTGGAACCATTCTATTCTGCAGTTCTATGATGCACAAATGAATGGGTGGGCCTGTGTTCCAATAAAACAAAAGCTTCTCCTATAACCTACAAGGCTCTACATGACCTAGCCTCTTGTTTGCTCGCTGTCATCATTCAACACTTGTTTGCTCACAGACACAAGGACTCCTGGTTTGTGGCTGTCACCACAGGGCTTAGTATTCGTTTCTCCCTGGAATTCTCTTTCTTCAGATATCTGTATAAATTTTTTCTCCTCCCCCTTCAAGTCTTTGCTCAAATATCACCTTCTAATAAAGCCTTTCTTAGTATGCTATTTACTACCATGGTATGTAGTATTGTCACAAAATATCCTGTAGCCTTGTCCAAAACTCTGTATTTTGCTCCATGGCTCTGATTTAGCCCAGTGGTTGAGAAAAGCATAGACTCTGGAGCAAAAATGTTTGAGTTGAATTCTGGTTCTTTTACTTACTGACTGTGTAACTTTAGGCTAATTATTTTATCTCTCTAGGGCTCATTTTCCTTTACCCATAAAATTAACATACTAACAGTATATAATTCATGGAGCTGTTTGAATTAGTTAATATATAATTCATTTAATATACATAAAATGCCAAATTAATACTGAACTGAATAAAATTTCTAAAATAACAGAGGAATAAAAAGATACTATCCAGCAGAAGGCAGGGAAGGAGAAAAATAAGAAAAGGAAAAAAAAATAAAAAGTAGAAAACACAAGATAAGTTGCAAAAATAAAGCCATTGTATTAATTGTTAACTATAATCATTAGCTCCAATATAGGTAAATGGATTAAATCCACCTATTAAAAAAACAGATTGTTGGGTTAGATTTTTTTAACGAAATCCAGCTCTACACTACTGACAAGGAAAACATCCAAAACACTCACACGCACACACAAACATATGTACACATACACACATACACATATTGAACTTAAAATGATGGGAGAAGATATATTTTGCAAAAACTAATCAAAAGAAAGCCAAGGTAGCATGTTAATTTTAGACAAAATATGTTATGGAAAAATTCATTATAAGATAAAGAGACACATAAAAATAAAAATACACCTGTATCAGAGAGATATATACAAATGATGAACTTGTACGTACCTATCTTAATCTGTTCAGGTTGTTATAAGAGAATATCATAGCCTGGGTGGCTTATGAACACCAAACATTTATTTATCACAGTTCTGGAAGCTAGAAGTCTGAGATCAGAGTGCCAGTGTGATTGGATGAGAGCCCTCTTCCAGGTTGCAGATTTCTTGTATCTTCACATGGCAGATGGAGCTAGGGAGCTTAGTAAAACCTCTTTCATAAGGGCACAAATTCCATTCATGAGGGCTCCACCCTCATGACTGAAGCACCTCCCAAAGGTGCCACCTCCTAATACCATCACATCGGGTGTTAGGATTTCAAAATATGAATCTGCTGGTGTGGGGAGTTTGACACAAACATTCAGATCATAGCAGTACCTAAGATAAATGTGCAAGGATTTTTATTGTGACACTATTTATAGTAACAAAAAAATTATGACATTCTCTTATTAAAAAATCATGTGATTAAAAAGTTCAAATTAAAAATACATTTTATATGCCATGTTTATAAAATACATATATAAATTTATATTTGCATAGAAAAAGAAACTAAAACACATCAAACATTTATCAATAATTATTATTTCTAAATGGTAGAATTTCAGGGTTTTTAAATTTTTTTCTTAAAAATGTTTTCTAATTTAATATAACGTACATCATTATGTATAATTTTTAAAAGCAGAAAAATAAATAGTTTTAATTCAAAGTTTTACCAATAAACAGCAAAAGTTTAAATATATTTGCATCATGACATCAACATTAACCTTTTTTTTAACATTAAGATTTTTCTAAAGGAATTGCTCATAGAGTGCTTGTAAAACAGCTATTTCCAACTGAATTTTGAACATATTCAGATGTTTCAATTCCTTTTTGCCTCTAACCTGAGTTCAGTACTGCAATTTTAGCTATATATCCATAGTAGAAATCCTTCATGTATTTATTGAGAACATAAATATTCATTAGCATATCTTATTTCCCTCCAGGGTAATATCAATCTATATCAACACTCCAACCTCTCAGTTTCCACACTTCAATTTTGCAGGGATGAGGATATATTATTTATGTTTTCACACATACATTCTAAATATCTGGGATAAAAACCCCCTGCTCTCATTATCACTCATTTAAATCATTTTGCACAATGCCACAGGAGAAATGGTTTGAGAATAAATAAAATGCACTTTGGTTGTTACATTTTATGATTTAACCAGAAAATGTCTGGACATTTTTTTTTAAGTATGCTGTAAATGCCAGTCTATTGTCATTCTAAAGGAAGATTTTCTGCATTAATCTGTGATTGTTTCTTAAATAGTCATCTCACCTCAGGTGCTTGCCTAGGCGTTTTCTCTCTCTCTCTCTCTTTCTCTCTCTCTTTCCCTCTCTCTCTCTCTCTTTCTCTCTGGTTCTCCTTTCCATCCCTGTTCTTAAGCCTTGGGTTAGGCTTGAGTTAAGAAAAGGAGATAAACCTTAAATCATAGGTAAAATTAGAATTTTGATTTACATTAGATTTCATTTTGCAATGAAAATGACTGAAAACTATGAAATCTTTCCAAAATATCAAGAAGGGGTAGGAAAGATTGATCCTGGAGACTATGTTTGCGTGGTGGTGTTAGGAGAAAATCCCTGTTTCCTGGTCATACCCTACTGAATTCAATCTACGTAATGAATCAATTAAAATTCATTCCTAATTATCAGTCCACTCCATGTCGTGCTCACTGTGCTCCACGCAGGTTTTTGTTTCACCAGTGCTTCTAAGTGGACTTGAGCTTTAAAGGTCTTTCCTACAGTCTTAAGATATCTAATCTCCACTTTGTCTCCACCAAAGGAGCTGCACTGCAGTCTTCAAAATGCCAACTTTCCATAGTAATCTGCTGTTACACAAAGAAGAATTCACCCTCACTTTAAGTTTTCTTACTAAGTCAAATATTTTATGCACTATTCCATCTTCTTAGGATGAATTACTATCCATAAAAATGGATTTCCATATGATTGTCCCACCAGTTCTCCAGAGATGTCCATATATGTCTGATTCCCAGATACGAGTATTGTTTGAACTTAAGCTGGAATTCCCACTATGTCAGTCAAAATCAATACCTCATTAAGTTACTTAATCTGTTTTTTTTTAATAAAAGAATTACCAGAAAATAGTTCCACACACACATTATGGATGAAATTATAACTGGAAATAATTATTTAAATACACACATACATGTAAAATTATAAATATCATACCACTAAGCACTAGACTATATACCATATATAATTATAATGTTTAGATTTCTATCTTTCTGGAAGTGATATTAAGACAACCTTTTCAAAAAACATCAATAACACTGATATTATTTCAATAACACTAACAACAAATACTCTTTCCACCTTTTGTTGATATTTCCTGGTCCTTGTAACTAAAAACCAACAGATTTCTTCATCAAAACCTCCCATGCTATAGTTGTATGACAGGCATTTAAAAGCCATTACAGGCAATGGGCTGTCCCAGATTATACAGAGAGGGACTAAAGCATGAAATTAACATCTAACTACAAATGGGTTATGTATGGAAATAGAGTGCAAGGTTAAAAATTATTCCAAGACAAAAACCTAGATATTTTTGCAAAGCACAAACCTGTGACATCTGTATTGTAATAGAAAAGCTTGGTTTTTTATTTAATATTCAGCCTTGATTTTACTGCTTGTCACTGATTCTAACATTTTAAAGAAAATTTTCTTTTTCTGTCTTCTTACCTATTCAGGCATCATTATTTATACTCACCAACCCCCCTCACTAAATGTAAGTGCATAATTGGGTATGTGCATAATTGCGTACATTTATGTATACATGCATGTGCAGCAGTGTAACAGCTATGCCAGAAAAGACTTCCAAGCGGGACCTGTGAGAAATGAAGAGAAGGAGAAAATTAGGTATTTTAAGAATCTACTATCTGACAAGACTAAAGTATCATCAATAAATTATCTCATTTAATTGCCATGGTCTATTAAGATTACTAATATACCCTCTTCTTGCTAATGAGGAAACTGAAATTCAGAGAGGTAAGAAACTCGCTAAAATGTACACACTGGTCAATTACAAAAATGAAATTCAAGCCTACGTCCAACTCCAAAGTGCTTATTCTTTAAATTATACAATAGCTCCTTTTCTGTGCTTGTATTCAAATAGAGTATGGGATGTGTGTGTTTGCCTGAACATATTTTTCTTCAAAAGACATCATGAATAGTAGATGTTTGTACCTAAACAGACAGCATGATCACAAAGGCTGAGAACATTAAATAGATATCCCAAAACACAAGTCTTATCCAGTACTAGCCTTTACTGATGATTAGCAAAAGATATGACAAGTTAAGCAGCATGTCCAGCATAAACATAGCAGAGGCCTTGAACTGATAGACACAGATTGCAGCTGTGGCTCATATATTGCAAATTTGTTTACAATAATCAGACTGAAAAACCAGGTATATGCTTCTAAGTGCATTCTTAAATCAGTAATCAATATATAACAAGTCCAACACCCTCATTTGTGTGTAGCTAATTTCTTTAGTCAGTATGAAAAAGGACTTCAAGTTGCAGTCAAAATGACATTAGATATTTCTGAGAAGGAAGGAACATATGAGGTATAACAATTCTGTTAACTTTTTGTCTCTGAAGACTTTATTGTGTAGAGATTGGCTAAAATTTGTATCTGGATCTTGAAAAATATGGAAAGACAGAAATACTCTTCTGCCTAAAAACAGAGGATGGTTATGATTATCTATATAATGTATATGTAGATTTATATCAAGTGAATACATTTGCAAATCATTTTAGGTATACTAAAGCTCCTTCAGAATTAAGACATTAACTTGCTGATTACTGTTTTAATGTGCCTGGGATGGAGCTTCTGAGACTCTGCCTAGAGGAAACAAGAGGCCCTGGAAACACTCTCAAAAATATTCTTCCTTCTCAGTTATGCCAATTAAAGGTTATTGAGTTTTCAAGATCTCTCTTTGGACCATTAATCATTCACATCTAAACATGAATTAATCAGCTAATTTTGAAATGTTACAGATTTGCAGATTTAATAGATGAAGAGTATAAGTAAACTAGACATACTCTGAAGAAAGAAAGGCCGGAATAGAGTCTCAGTGTAGGCAATGTGAGAGCAGTGACCAATTTGTGTTTGGAGAAAATTGGGAAAATGTCAATACAGAATAGGAAAGAGAAAGAGAACTAGGTGAACACTCAACACAAATCCAGCATCTTTGCAATTTTGACAATGGCAAATCTTGATGGTGTCCCCAAGATCACACTGCTGAAATCAACATCCCAGCTGTCGTATGTTGTTGGTCCTTGTGTATATCATCCTCCACTCTGCCTGAATTAGTCTTGTCAGCTAAGGAGTAATGGCTTTATAAAGTCAATATCTCTGTATAGAAACAGAGCCATTAAAGTTTCCCCTTGATCCTTTTGTCAATTCAGAAATGCAAAAAATACATTATCTGTCTGTTAATAGTAAATAATGAGACAAGTAGACTTTAGTATAAACGCAGTTTAGCCTGGAGGAGATATTATGTCTATACTTGAAACAGAATACTCTGCAATAAGAAAGTAATCATATGAGTGAATTAAAAAGATCGTGAAAATTAAGAATATGATTACTGAAATAAAAATTCAGCTGAGAATTAGATGATAAAATGAAGATAGCCTCCCAGAAATCATAACAATTAAAAAGAGGCAAAAATGAAAGAGCAAAGATAAAAAATACAAAATCTTAGAAGACCGATTCATGCCATCAAACACGTAATTAATAGAAATTCCAGAAAGAGAGAATGAAGAAAAGAAGTGGGAGGAACTTGTCATTTAAGCAATAAAACCAAATATCCCAGAGTGGAAGTAGGTCATAAGACCCTAGATTCAAAGGTGAACGGCACTGAATGAAAAAACAAAACACAACACTACATTATGAAACTAGCACACCAAGAATAAAGAGCATATCTTAAAAACCTACAGAGGATTAAGCTGATCACTTACAAAGTTCTGTATGAAAGTCTCATCACCGGAACCTGCTTGACATAGACCAATCCCTTCAAAGTCCTGAAGAAGCACTTTTTCATTCTAGGAGTCCAAAAGTAAGCAATTACCAATCTTTTTGAAGGTAAAATTGAGATTTTTCACACATGCAGGGGCCCCAAAAATTTACCTCCACACACTCTTCCTTAGGGCACTCTTTAAGGCAATGTGGGCCCCATCATAAAAGGTCTCAGTTAAAAAAACATGCAGCAGGACTTCCCTGGTGGCGCAGTGGTTGAGAGTACGCCTGCCGATGCAGGGGACACAAGTTCGTGCCCCGGTCCGGGAAGACCCCACATGCCGCGGAGCGGCTGGTCCCGTGAGCCATGGCCGCTGAGCCTGCGGGTCTGGAGCCTGTGCTCCGCAACGGGAGAGCCACAACAGTGAGACGCCCGCGTACCGCAAAAAAAAAAAAAAAACCCAACGTCCAGCAGACACATTTCAATAGCCAATCTTTCCGTTCTTCTTACTTTGAGGTTGGGGAAAGGAGTGGGTAGGTGCCTACCTTTCTCCCAGATGATCTTGGAATGGTGATCCTAGCTCCTATCTAAGTAAATTTTGATTATTTAAACTAATCATACTAATTCCATTATCCTTGCCAATAATTTGTTTAGGAGTGAGACAAGAGCAGAAGTCTACGTAATGGCTTCTAAGGAAGTTTTCCTAAGCCTGAAATAGAGAAATAAAGAAGAGACTGCATATTTCCATGCCTATGTATGACACTTAGAATTGTGGCTTCCATGTTGCCATCCTGACAGCAGCAAGACAGTTAGACAAAAACGATGCACTGAGGCTGGCAGAGCAAAAAGATGGAAAGTAATTACATCCTTGTTTCCACTTAGTTACTGAATTAAACAACCCTAGAATCATTCCATCTGAGGCCTTCTTTTGTGTGAGGTGATTATTTTTGTAATTACTTAGGTTATCTGGGTATGGATTTGTTACTTGTAGTCCAAACTATTCTAGTGATTCAAAGAAAAAGGCGTTGGATTCAGGAAACTTTGGGATAAAATATGAAAAATAGAGAAAGTCTCAAGATAATAGTTACATTGATATAAAAGGTCTAGATGGCAAACAAGGCCAAAAAAATTCAGAAGCGAGCCTCAAGAGCAAAAGGGAAGTTAATATAATGCTTGACTGGTAGATTAAAAAATGAAAATATGATAAACTAAATAATACAAGGAAAAGAAAAAAGCAAGGGAAACTTGAGGAAAAGTAAAATACTGTACACAAAAGGAAAAAAGCTCATGGCAAACCACTGGTTCTTTAAAGAGCAAGATTTTACTGCTCACAATAATGTAAACGTTGTTTTCCTTTTGAATTTTTAGAATGAACTTATGGAAAAATTGAACAACTAGTTTTGGTTATAGAGCATAATTTAGATATTATTAACATTAACAATTCAAAAGTTTAGATGACAAAACCCTAAAATGGAAAAGGTGAAAAGGAGATTTGAAAACAATGAAATCCTTATCTTACGTATTGAAAAACGAAGATATGCAGTCTAATATAAATGGAAAAAACCAATTGCTTAAGTATATAAATGTGTTAAAATTTATGTAGTAGGTAACTATAATCGCGATAGAAAATTCCCACCTTAGGGCCTTTGTGTTTGCTTTTCTTGCTATCTGGAATGTACTGCCCATTTCCATAAGGGGTATCCCTCTAACCAGGTCCCAACTCAAGATCTGTTCCCCAGAGAGCATTCCCTGACAGTCCATGTAAAGCAGTACCGTGGTTCCAAGCACGTTGTTTCCTAACATTACGATGCTTCATTGTCATTTCACTCCATTAACATTTGAACGTTCTCATTAATTCATTTACATGCTGATCTCTCTCCTCACAAGACCATATGCTCTTTGAGAGCAGGGACCTTATCTGTCTCATTAATTGTTGTATCCCCACAACCTGGCTCACAATATCCACACAGTGACTATTTCCTAAATGAATAAATGAAGAAGGGGATGAGATAGTGTAAATAAGCCAGCATAACATGAAATCAAACTATGAGGCATAAAATTGATAACGTAAAACATGTCAATGTGAGGATATTATTTAGAGATATAAAGACAACCAGAGAAGAAATAGTTAAAAGATTTAAAAGTGGTTAAGTTGCCTCTTGGAAAGCATTATTAATAGTCCAATAGGAACTTTCTATATATACTGTTTCAGACTATATTTATAATATCTTATGTTTTCTTTGTGATGACATTTAATATCCTCAATCCATTTTTGTACGCGGGCCTCTCACTGTTGTGGCCTCTCCCATTGCGGAGCACAGGCTCCGGACACGCAGGCTCAGCGGCCATGGCTCACGGGCCTAGCCGCTCCGCAACATGCGGGATCTTCCCGGACCGGGGCACGAACCCGTGTCCCCTGCAACGGCAGGCGGACTCTCAACCACTGCGCCACCAGGGAAGCCCCTCAATCCCTTTTTTTAACCTCTTACACTTGTCTTCCTAGTCCTCCCATGCTGAGATTGAAGATCATAAATTGAGGAAGATGGTGCAGCAACATCATGTCTTAGACAAATGAATATAATACTTGGATAAATCATCATCCTGCAGGCAATGCCCTTATAATGTTTTATGTCTTTAAAACATTTTCCAAGGGCTTAAGAACAGAAGTCTGAAACAGACGCATCTACTGAAACGTTGACCTACTGTTGATCTTGACTTTAAACATTACAGAAAACAGGAAATTTAAAGAAAAAGACATTTGTTTATAGGTATACCATTGTCCCTTACCTATCCATAGAGAATTTGTTTTGTAGATTTCATAATAAAAAGATAATGGTTTTATTTGAATTTACTATTTCTGGGAGAAGTAACAAGTATTCACTTAGTGTTTAAAGATAAGACCTGAAGGAAATATATATTTTTTAATTAAAAAAGTAATTATTGAAGGATACTGAAACCAAATTGATATTCCCTGAGGTTTTAATTTCATCCTAGGCCTAAAAGAAATATAATGGAATTTCTTTTTAATTCTGTATTATAGGCAGACTTAAGACATTTTTCAGTATAACATTAATGCCTGCTTACTCCTAATGTCTTCTATATTGCAACTCCTGCTGTTATGAGGTCAATAGAGTCTCCTATCAAATTGGATAAACTGTGGCCTAACATTGAAGTGTTTGATATGAATTCTTTGATTTGACTCTGAATAGAGTACATGACTAGTGGAACAAAATTCCTTGATGAACTATGTGTATTCTGACTTGCCGTTCTTAATAATACTATTTACTTTCACCAACAATAGTGAGAAACAACTTTTATTGTATAAGACTAAAGTAGATTTCATGGAGAGAAGTATGGAATATGACAGTAAACAAAGGAGAAATATAAATGAAGTAATTTCAAGCTTTAAAATTTCCAGCAAAATCTATACAGAATAGTTAATTGCAAGTTGTCCGAGTTCTGTTTCCTTACTGATTTTCTGTCTAGATGTTCTATCCATTATTGAAAGTTTGGTATTGAAATCTTCTATTATTGTGTTACTGTCCATTTCTCCCTTCAGTTCTGACAATGTGCTTCATATATTTGGATACTTTGATGTTGGATGCATATGTACTTATAATTGTTATATCTTCCTGGTAAATTGACTCCTTTATTATTATATAATAACCTTTGCCCTTTTTACAGTTTTGAGTCTTTTTTAAAATTTTTATTGGAGTATAGTTGATTTACAATGTTGTGTTAGTTTCAGGTGTACAGCAGAGTGAATCAGATATATAGATATAGATATAGATATATCTCCACTCTTTTTTAGATTCTTTTCCCATATAGATCATTACAGAGAATTGAGTAGAGTTCCCTGTGCTATACAGTAGGTCTTTATTAGTTATCTATTTTATATATAGTAGTGTGTATATGTCAATCCCAGTTTCCTAATTTATCCCTCTGCCCCTTCCCCCTTGGTAAGCATAGGATTGTTTTCTACATCTGTGACTCTGTTTTGTAAGTAAGTTCATTTATACCATTGTTTTAGATTCCACATATAAGCAATATCATATGATATTTGTCTTTCTCTGACTTACTTCACTGTTTTCAGTCATTTTCCCTGTTTTTTATTTCCTTTTTATTTTTTTATTGAAGTATACTTTACATACAATATTATATTAGTTTCAGGAGTAAACCTAGTGATTTAAATTCATTATGAATTGATCACCATGATAAGTCTATCAATCATCTGTCACCATACGAAGTTATTAAAATATTACTGACTATACTCCCTATGATGTACATTACATCCTTGTGAATCATTTATTTAGAACTTGAAGTTTGTACCTCTTAACCTCTTCATCTATTTTGCCTAACCCTCTGCCACCCTCCCCTCTGGTGACCACCAGGTTGTTCTCTGTATCTATGAATCTGTTTCTGTTTCATTTGTTTGTTTCTTTGCTTTTTCTTTCCAGTCTATATATTTTTATCCATTCATCTATCAATGGACACTTAGGTTGCTTCTATATCTTGACTATTGTAAATAATACTACAATGAACATAAGGGTATATGTATCTTTTTAGATTAGTGTTTTCATTTTTGCCAGGTAAATACCCAGAAGTAGAATTGCTAGATCATATGGTAGTTCAATTTTCAATTTTTTGAGGAACCTCCATACTGTTTTCCATAGTGGCTTCACCAATTTATAGGTCCTCTGCTCATATTTTAATCAGATTGTTTATTTTTTAGATTGAGCTGTGTCAGTTCTTTATATATTTTGGATATTAACCCCTTATCAGATACATCATTTGCAAATATCTTCTCCCATTCAATAGATTATTGGGAGTCTTTTCATTTTGTTGCTTGTTTCCCTCACTCTGCAAAAGCTTTTTAGTTTGGTGTAGTACCATTTGTTTATTTTTGCTTTTGCTGCCAGTGCCTGAGGAAACAAATCAAAAACATTATTGTTAAGACAGATGTCAAAGATAATACTCTTTAGGTTTTCTTCCAGGAGTTTTATGGTTTCAGGCCTTACATTTGAGTCTTTATCGTTTTTGAGTTTATTTTTGTATACGGTATAAGAAAGTGGTCCAGTTTGATTCTTTTGCGTGTAGCTGTCCACTTTTCCCAACTGTTATTGAAAAGACTGTCTTTTCTCCCACTGTATATTCTTGGCTTTTATGTCATAAATTACTTGACCGTATTTATGAAGGTTCATTTCTGGGCTCTCTATCCTTTGCCATTGATATATGTGCCTGTTTTTGTGCCAGAACCATACTATTTTGATTAGTATAGCTTTGTAGCATAGTTTGTAATCAGAGAGTGTAATACTTCCAGCTTCTTTCTCAAGATTATTTTGACTATTTGGGGTCTTTTGTGTTTCCATACAAAATTTATGATTATTTGCTCTAGTTCTGTGAAAAATACCATTGATATTTTGATAGGAACCGCATCAAATTGGTAGATTGCTTGGGGTAGTATGGACATTTTAACAATATTAATTCTTCCAATCCATGAACATGGTATAATTTTCCATATATTTGTGTCATCTTCAGTTTCTTTCATCAGTGTCTTATAGTTTTCAGAGTACAGGTCTTTCACCACCTTGGTTAAATTTATTCCTAAATATTTTATTCTTTTTGATGCAATTGTAAATGGGATTTTTTTTTGTTTTAGTTTCTCTTTCTGATAGTTTGTTATTAGTGTACAAAAATAGAACAGATGTTTGTACATTGATGGTGTATCCTGCAATGTTACTGAATTCATTTATCAGTTCTAATAGTTTTTTGGTGGGGTCTTTAGGGTTTTATATATATAGTCATGTCATCTGCAAACAGTGACAGTTTTGCTTCTTCCTTTCCTATTTGGATGGTTTTATCTCTTTTTCTTGTCTGATTACTGTGGCTAGGACTTCCAATATTATGTTGAGTCGAAGTGGTGATAGTGGGTACTCTTTGTTGTTCCTGATCTTGGGAACAAGTTTTCACAGTTGAGTGTGACGTTAGCTGTGGGTTTGTCATATATGGCCTACATTAAGTTGAGCTATGCTTCATCTGTATCCACTTTGTTGACAGTTTTTATCATAAATGGATGTTGAATTTTGTCAATTTTTTTCTGCATTTGTTGAAATAATTATATGATTTTCATCTTTTGTTTTGTTAATGTGGTGTATCACTTTTATTTGCAGATATTAAACCACCCTTGCATTCCTGGAATAAATCCCATTTGATCATAGTGTATGATCCTTTTAATGTTATTGCTGAATTTAGTTGGCTAATATTTTGTTGAAGATTTTTAAATCTCTTGTTTATCAGGGATATTGGCCTGTAATTTTCTTTTTTTGTAGTTCTTTGTTTGGTATTGTTATCAGGGTTATGTTGGCCTTGTAGAATGAGTTGGAAGCATTCCTTTCTTTTTGATTTTTTTGGAATAGTTTGAGAAGGATAAGTATTAACTCTTCTTTAAATTTTTGGTGGAATTCACTTGTAAAGCTGTCTGGTCCTGGACTTTTGTTTATTGGGAGGTTTTTTAATACTAATTTAATTTCATTACTAATGGTTGGTCTGTTTATTTCTTTTTCTGAGGTTTTGCCTTGTTCTTTCATTTGGAAAGTATTCCTTTGTGTCCATATTATGCCTAACTCTCTGTATTTATTTCTATGTATTAGGCATATCAGCTATGTCTCCTGTCTTGAAAGAGTAGCCTTAGGTAGAAGATGTCCTAAGGGACCCAGTGGCACAATCCTCCCAGTCACCAGTCTCCTGTCCCTTTCCCTTTGTTCTTAGCTGTCTCCACCAAACTATGCAGGGTCTGTCAGTGCTCTTGGTGAGGCAAGACAGAAGCGAGCCCCTCAGACAATGAAGTGAAAGATTGGGGTGGTGGAGACATGCTCCATGACTCTCCCTCTCTCCTGGGGAAGAAGCCTCAGGTTCTGTGCCTCACCTCCGTCTCATAGAGCCATGTCAGCCACAATAAGTCACCTGCTCTTTTTGCTTTGTTCTTAACTGAATCTAGGCCTCTGAACTATGTCAATTCCAACAGTCCTTCATGTGAGGTGAGACAGGAAACTGGCCCATAGGACAGTGCACCAAAAGACTTATTCCATTCTCTCTTTCCTCCCAGGTGCTGTCTTGGGGAGGGGCTGATGGAGGTAAAGTGAGATTGCTGTTCTTATTCATTTCAGTGTGGCTGTTCTTGGTTTTATGCTCATCTGAAGTATAACAATTTTTTTTTTTTTTTTTTTGCCGTATGCGGGCCTCTCACTGTTGTGGCCTCTCCCGTTGCGGAGCACAGGCTCCGGACGCGCAGGCTCAGCGGCCATGGCTCACGGGCCCAGCCGCTCCGCGGCATGTGGGATCTTCCCGGACTGGGGCTCGAACCCGTGTCCCCCGCATCAGCAGGAGGACTCTCAACAACTGCGCCACCAGGGAAGCCCTGAAGTATAACAATTTTTAAACTAGATTCTAGACTTCTCATAAAGTTATTTTGATCCATATATTATTTTTAAATTGGTGCTTCTGTTGGGTAATGAGGGCCAGGAGTTCTTATTCTACCATTTTTGTGGAACTCTTTCTATGAATGTGTATTTTGTAATTTTTTTTTTAACATTCCTAGCTAACTTCTTCAACTCTAAAGACAAATAGATAGAATTACTTTAATATATAGTTAAAAGTCTAGTAATTGTGGTCAAATGCCCTATGATTTGGGGGGTTCTCCCCCTTTATCTTCATTTAATTTAAATTTTGAGGCAAAAAGTTTTAATATGAATGTTGCTAAAATTACAATTTTTTGTTACAATAAAAGCTACTTAAAAGTGGGGGTGGACAATGCTAATATTTTGCTACTTAGATGCCTACTTTATTTAAGTTTATTTAATATAGTTGCTCTTATAGTATTTACTTGTATGAGTTATAACGATAAAATAGAAAGATTTACTTTTAAAAATTTAACTTACTGAACGGTATACATCCAAATGAGTGCTAACATCCAAATTATTCACTTGAAAGGCTAAACACATACTCCAATGCTGCTGCAACCATTTTTGAAAATCCTCCCTTGAAATGTCCTTCCAAGTCAACTTAGAAAACAGTATTCACTGTTTTATAGTTTCATATTTTATTTTATATCAAAATTCCACATTGTACCAAACATAAAATGAGATGTAAAAAACTATTTTCACTGTGTTAAAGCGTAGAATCTATTGGCAGCACAGCTGAGGTGGATAAATGAACATCTGACAGATGGAGAGCACTAGGTGGTCACTGTACCTGGAACAGTTCAAGGAACAGATGGTATTTGTCTGTGTTTTTGAACAAGAATGAAGAGATGCTTATTTATTTTATTTGAAGTGATATCCAGAAAGATATGAAAGAACAGAAAACTGCCTTAAGAATAACATGATGAACAAACAATCAGGATAAGTAGATTTCATGTGCTATGAAAAGAAAGAGCACATTTTCTTTCAATTAAAAACACTATAATCCAAAGAAGGTTGACTCATAGCCTAAATCAAAATATAAGAAATACATATTTTGAGATGTTATAGATCTTCATCTTTTTACTAGCCCAGCTACATAAATACATTTAAGTCAACTTTATGGTAGAGCCTGTTATGTTTCAGAATACCTTTTGCTTAGTATTTGAATAGTCTTTGTTCTCTTATTCCCCGTGGGTTGCCTAAGTAACAAAAATTAATATGACAAAGTAATTGGCCTATGGTGGTAAATGGTGGATGTTGAAGTAAGTTATTTCTCCTTTAAAAGCCTTCCAGGGTACTTCCATGGCGGTCCAGTGGTTAAGACTCGGCGCTTCCACTGCAGGGGGTGCAAGTTCAATTCCTGGTCAGGGAACCTGACAGGCTGGTGACCAAAAAAAAAAAGTAAATAAAATAAATAAAAGCCTTCTAGGACTAGTGGTAAATTAATAGGATATCTTTTTTGAAACCTAAGAACATGTACATATAATTGAAAGTTATCCTTCAGAGTCTGACATATACTCATTCCAGGGAGGCTGTCAGTAGTCTAAATATTTTGTGAACTTGTTTTACAATTACCTTTATTCAAGTTCTGAGACCAATATAAATATATATATATATATATAAAACTTTACATTCATATTGTGATTATCATACATATCAATCTAGTAAAATACCTTTTTTATTACTTTTGGAAGCCTCCATTGAATGCAATTCTCCACCAAACAAAAGGGGTGGAGATCTGCCACTACTGAAGATTTCCACAAGAATTTGACACAGATTCTGAGGATTCAGACATGAGTTTGAATACTGCCTCTACATTTATAACCATGAGACCTTGGGCAAATATTACTTAAGCTCTCCAAGTCTCAATGTTTCATTTATGAAATAAGAGTGATAATATTACTAGGTCATGATGCCAGAAGATGGAGGACTAGAAGTAAATTTTATGCATTCTACATACTCAGAGCCATACATATCATACAATACATGGTATGCATTTAAAGATGTTTACTGACTATATAGATGATGGTTTCATTTTTAAAACTATGGTTCCTGGGTTAAGAGTTTATACATTTTATTAAGAAGATTATAGGAGGATTTAAAAAAAAATACAATTTGAGAGTTGTTTAAAAATTATAGTGAAAAATATGTGATGGGTAAAGAAGAGGATGTTTTAGAGAAATGAAGAGCAGAACACCGGAAGAAATTGGAAAGGAAATAAGATAGCTTGTTCAAGGTCACAAGAACACCTGAATGCATTCATCAGCCAGGATACGGTATGATAACTTTAGAGCAGGAAGAAAAAGAGGGGCCAAGTGAAAAAGATTTCTAAATCCAGAGTAAAATACAAGTAAAACATTGATTTCAGACCCGAAAACAGTTCTTAACTAGGATGAATGGATGATACTAGGACTTGGGCAGTACTTCCTTGGAAACCATGAGATCTCTGAGAAATATTTCTAGTGTTGTATTGAGAACACTATCTATGTAGAATGTAAATCCAACATCAGCTGTCCACGTGCACTGAGAAGCAGAAAAAGGCAATCCACTGGGGGCAAGGACGAAGCTGACCTGCTTGAAAAAACCACTGAGAGAGACCTCATGGCCCTGAAAGATGGAGTGAGGAGCTAACCCTAACCCTTCCGTAAAAGGAAAGGGTTAGGGAACCCTAACCCTTTCTGTAAAAAAAAAAAAAAAAAAAAAAAAAGATGCCTGGCTCTTCAGGACAACTGGTGGAGAGTTTTGAGCATCCAGTGACACCAGTGTCATCACTGGTACCAGCAACACCAATGGTACTGAATATTGGCAGCAGGGGTATTTTCACTACAACAGTCCCTAATAGGGTCAAACCCCTTTCCTACTTTCTGGCATTTATTTAGACATGGTTCTCTGGCTTCCTTGAGCTAACTTCTGTTTTTCATAAAAAATCCAGATTAGTTTATTTTGTTTGCAATAAAGAACGCTGACTGATACACTGAGTGAGGTAGGCGGAGGGGTGATAGATTGGACCAGTTCTGAGTGCTGATCTGGTCCACAATATGGCAATGGAAATGGGTTACTGAGAAGCTGTAGATGTCAGTACAGGTGAGGCACCTGAAAGATGGGGCAGCCCAGATGTCGGCTCTTCATCCAGAGATGTTGACCTCACCCTGGATCCTGGAAGGGGATGAAAGCAGAGGTTGAAAGAAAAAGAAAGTTGACAACAGCTACAGATAATACAAAATGCATATGGGAACATATGTATATGTATAGCTGATTCACTTTGTTATAAAGCAGAAACTAACACACCATTGTAAAGCAATTATACTCCAATAAAGACGTAAAAAAAGAAAAAAAGCACAGCTTATTACAAAATCTTCAAAGAAGTAGGAGACTTACATGAAGGAGGAGGATTAATGGTTCCAACATGGTAGTGTGGACTGAGAGCTCATCAATCCCATTCCTTTACCCTAAGATTTGGGGGTAAGATTTGTAGTCTTATTCTGAGAGTCTTCAATTGTAATTTAATTTGTAGGCGAGAGTTACCAAATTCAGTAGACCACCTTGAAGCCCCCCACCCCTATAAACAAAAACTGTGCGAGTGTAAGTTAATTTCACTGTATCATTGTCACTGGCTCATTACCTGAGCTCAAATATTATGTAAAGACTATCCAAAACCCAGGTGTGTAAGATGGGGCTCAGGAAAAAAGTGGATAAAATCCCAACAGAACCTTCCCACGTTAGAAATACTAAAGTGTCTCCACCCTTTTATCCTCATTCATATAGTCTCCTGAAGTTAACAAGGCTCAGTTTCACAGGATTTTATATAATAAAAGCGCCAGCCTAACACATGGTATCCCATGGAGACCATGGGAACTTGCACTACATGAATAAATGTCCATCTGAGCGGTGTGCGATCTATGGGGAAAAGGGGAAGAACGCTACCACTTTCCATTCCAAATAAACTTCTGTAGTGATTGCTCTTCCAACAGTAAGTGTGCCTAACTTTTTAAATTAAAAAGCCAGTAAAGGTTTGTTGCTTATTTGTTTCTTTTAAAGAAGCAGGTCTTTTTCTCAGGAGTCAATAAAGTCTAATGATTACATCTCTGGATCAGACTGCTGGGTTTATAGCCTGGATCTGCTTCTTCTAGATGTGCGACCTTGGGTGTGTTATTTAAACATCTGATGCCTTCATTTATTTACCTACAAATGAGGCAAATGCTTTCCTACAAGACTTAATAGAGTTAACATAGGTTAAATATTAAAAGAGCACTTGGTATATAACAAGCACTTAATAAATATTAACTATTACTATTAGTTCTTTGAAAAGTGATACTTTTCCATTTGTGAGGGTTGTTTTAAATTTTAAGCTCAGTCTTTCCAAGTTTCAAAATACCATGTTTATTATGTATATTTTACTACATTGTTATGTTCATTTTCCTGCTCATGTATCAGTGCATTTTATACCAGCCTCCCTTAACACTAAGGTCATGAGCATCTGTACTTTTTTAAGCCACCCATCATTTGAAACTCTTCCCTGCATTTTGGGAATTCACATCTTACCACTCATGAGAAAAAGAGCAAACTCTCCCTGATGGAGCTAAACCCACCAGATGCTAATTTCCCAGCTTCCTTTGCAGCTTGGGTGTTCCAAATATGATCCAGAATTGATCAATCAGATGTACCCAACTTACACTATGAACAAGGGTCAGTGATTCAAAGATGCAGGGGCCACGCAAACTACATTTTCTTAGCAGATATGGTTTTGCAGCTGGCAGCAAAACCATTAGGTGTCCAGAGACCTCGGGGACAGCCAGGCAGGGTAGTGCTTGGGGTCTGGTGCCTTGATGAACTGCCGTGAGCTTTGATGGTCAGAGTCAGTGGCACTAGCAGCTGCGTCTCCACAGCACTCATTCGGGGCATACTCTCAGCCTGGGCCTAGCTGATGCCTTGCTCCCTCGTTCCTATTTTCCAAATCCTACACTCAGTAATGTTCCCAATATCCTCTAAGTAAATTCATTTTCTGCTTAAATCTGTCAGAGTTGTTTTCTGAACCTTACAACTAACAGACCTTGACTGATACAATTCAGTTTCATGTACTATGGCATGGTTGAATGTATACTCCCTCAATCAGCCTTCCTCTTTCAGCTCCCTGGGAATATCTGATATAGAAACAAATGTTCTTTACTAGAGTTATAGAAAGAAGTTAAATTAATAGAAAACATACAAAATATTGTTAGTTTCCTATCACTGCTGTAACAAATTATCATAAATTCAGTGACTTAAAAGAAAACAAATTTATTCTATTAGAATTCTGGAGGTCAGAAATCTAAAATAAGTCTTAACAGGGTCAAAGTCAAGGTGTTGGAAGGGTGTTTTTCTTCTAGAAGCTCCAGGGGAGAATCTGTTCCTTGCCTCTTCTAACTTCTAGAGGCTGCCTGCATCCCTGTCTCCTGTCCACACCACTGGGATCTCTTGCTTCTTCCATCACATTTCCTACTACTGACTAATATTTGACATTCCTCTTACAAGGACCCTTGTGATTACATTTCGGGCCCACTAGGATAATCCAGAATAATTTCCCCATCTCAAGATTCTTAACTTAATCATATTTGCAAAGTCCCTTTTGCCACGTAAGGTGACATTTACAGGTTTCAGGAATTAAGAATGTGGACATCTCTGAGGGACCATTATTCACTACCACAGACATCTAGACCACTTATTACTAAGTATAGCCTAAATTAAGTAATCTCAGGTCCTCCAGGGGCCTCTGACCCCCTTTATATTCGAAAAAGTCCTCGGTCTCCTACAGTTCTCAGCTTACTTCCAGATATAAGTGGTATAAAGATGCTGGCTGCCAGATTCAAGGAAACAGAGAAAGTGTTCTTGAGAAGTAGCTAGAGGGAGAAAAAAAGTCACACATAGAGTGGTGTGATCTGTCTCATTCCCTGCCTAGCTTGGTCATAACTCAGCGTGTACATCACCAAAATATGCATGCCCACAGGTTCCAGGCAAAGGGGAAAATTCTATTCAATCTTCTGTCAGTCAGATATATATATAATATTTTATATTATATTTATATATAATATTTTATAATACATATGTTTCATATTATTATGTATACATTTGTATAATATATACATTTGGCAACTATGAGTATCAATATAAGACAACATAGTCCTAATCAAAGTACATCTTTATTTTACACATGAGGACATTTTTTTATCCCATATACAAGTTTTAAGAAGAAGAAACACTTCCCGATGGTCTCATTAGGTAATCATAGAGTTGCCTCTACCTATTGGGAGCCATAACCATCACGGCACACCTCTTCCTGTTGGACAAATCTACCTTTCATTGACAAAGCATCTCACCCTGTATATGGTCATTCTTCCCTGGTCACCACCAGCACCAAGAATGATTTTGCTTTCCTTTAGACTCCCAATTAGGTCTGCAGAGCTTCATACTGCTTCTCTTCCTGAAGGTCAAGTGTCTTTCTCTGAATTTAAGGACTCTCACGTATTCTTTGGTTCCAGTGCATTAGGGTAACTTCTGCCTGCCTTTATTCTTGCTCTGAGTCTCATTCCCTTCTTTTCTTTTGGTTCTGTCAATTCATGCCTTTGTTTCTTTCCACCAATGAATAAGATACCTCCTTGTTTCATTTCATGATAATTCCTTTGCTTTATCTAGGAATGTGAATTATCCTTAAATACTTGAAGGGTGATTATGTGATCAAGAAATTCAAATTATTAGGAGCAGCTCATGGGGAAGAATTTGCAGGAACTAGTCACTAGAAATTACGATGAAGTAGATCTAAGTTTATGTTAGGAAATACTTTCAAACAGTGCTCTTTAGAGGTAGAAAGAACTGCCTTACAAGAAAATAATGCATTAGAATTATTCATGCAACGGGAAAGTGGTCATCCATCAGGAATAGTGTTCTAAGCAGAGGAAATTCTATAATGAAATAAATGGTTGGGTCGAAAAATCCTTTGGGATTTCTTCATCTCTAAATTCTATTATACCAAGTCATATGGTACATGTACTAAAATGTGTTTTTGCCTGTAGTTGATACTTATTTTATATTCACAATACCTCTTTTAGGTTGGTAGTGGCTCTGACTTTGTGTAAAAGTAAATATAAATATAAAAATAAAAGTATATGTTCCATATGGAAATAAAAGGATAAAAACACAGGAAAAATCTACTGTCATTTCTAATCAATGTGAGATTTTCTATGAGGATGCTTATGAAATTAGAGTTGCATTAGTGACACAGCTGATGAATATATGTCTAATGTGTGCTACCTAAGATTTCTGAATTGCCAATTATCTTGAGACAGTTACATGTACTACCAGAGGCCTGAGTAATATAAGTGTGACAGTTGGACATTAGCAAGTTTACCCCTAAGAAAATGTGAGACACGGCAAGTTGAAACCTTAGTACAAAGAGCCAAATGCAACTAGGGAATTGGAGGGTGCAGGAGCCAAAAGAACAGATGGGCAGAGGAGACAATGAGGTTAGCAACAATTTCTATGATGGTGAGGTTTCTGTCAGTACTGCCACCATTAATGCTTGCCACCCAGAAAGTCACATCGTTAGCTTGTATTAAGGTTAATTCTTGAGATTGTACCACATCATCATAATAGATCTAGTTCTACTATCATTCATTTTACTTGGAATGCTAGTCTAGCAAATACGCCTGAATTTAACTTCAGAAAGTTAAGGTTAGGGAACTTTCTAAGCCATGTACAATACTCAGAGAAGTGCTTTATTGAGTGAGTTACTCACTTGCTCAGAGTGTACACATGCTCCATCTGGGCCTGGTATGAGGTGTAGGATTAGATCTTTGCAGGAGGTATTACAGAGAGTTCAGAGTGTCTAGAAGCTTAACTCCATTGGAAAAGGCTGCTTTAACAACAGAACAAAGTTGGACTTAGGTCTTTGGAGAACAGGGTGGTCTCCCCTGATCCCCCTTGAGGAAGGCAGAGAGCTCTCTTTCAGCTGGTAACCCTGTGTTCTCTGAAAAAAACTAAAGGGCATGTACAATTTCGGGAATGAGTCTATTCTTGGAGTTCTATATGGGTTTTTTTTTTCTTCAGCTTTACTGACCTACAGCGCTGTATAAGTTTAAGGTGTACAGCACAAAGATTTAACTTACATACATCATGGAATGAATTTCACAGTAAATTTAGTGAACATCCATCATTTTGTATAGATACAAAATTAAAGAAATAGAAAAACACTTTTCCTTGTGACAAGAACCCGTAGAATTTACTCTGGTCCCAGCTTTCATGTATAACACACAGCAGTGCTCACTAGATTTATCATGTTCTACATCGCGTCCCTAGTGCTTGTTTATCTTATAACTAGAAGTTTGTATCATTTGACTGCTTTCATCTGTATGTTTTAAATTTTTTTTATAATTTTTTTTATTTCCTTGATAATTTTTTAAAGTTAGGATAATGATTCAAATACACACATTATTACTTAGGTCTGACTTTCAATAACTTATAATCAAATACAATACAGTTGTGCAAATTTGCATCCATAATCAGTTTAATCCAAGCGAAAGGTAAATGTGCATGTGCTCTAAATATGTGGCGGGACACCTCAAGGCTCTTGATATTGTTTATAATTCAAAGAAATCCCCCTAATAGCTCACGTAATTGAAAGTAATTTGAATGGGATCCATTTCCCAACCCATGGCAACACTTCTTAGGGGCATCTCATAGTGCTTAGCAGAGGAGCCCAGGGACTCAGCTGAGTGACGAAGGGCAAAAGGAGGTAGGAGGAAACTTGGAATTTCCCACAGACCCATCCCTGATATTTCCGGTGTCTTCTGCTGCGCCTTTTTTTTTTGCAGTACGCGGGCCTCTCACTGTTGTGGCCTCTCCCGTTGCGGAGCACAGGCTCCGGACGCGCAGGCTCAGTGGCCATGGCTCACGGGCCCAGCCGCTCCGCAGCATGTGGGATCTTCCCAAACCGGGGCACGAACCCGTGTCCCCTGCATCGGCAGGCGGACTCTCAACCACTGCGCCACCAGGGAAGCCCCAGCGCCTTTTTATAACAACAAAAGACTCCTGACTCCACAAACCAGAGAAATCAAGGTATACTTTAACTACATGTAACACTAAATATATTTTCATAGAGGGAAAGTGAGATAAGAAATTAGCCAGACTGTTATTTTCTGTAGAAAAGTACCCCAGGGTTTCCTAAACAATTAATTTATACATAGACTTTGGGAAAGTAACACATTGCTGAGTTGGAGACTACCTACAATATTTCATTTTTGTTCTAATATGCTTCTGCTGTCTTAGTATCTAAAAAACATACATATATTATGTAATATATAACATCATAATATATAAGTAATATACAATAAATAATATGTACAGTTCTATAGGTGCTATTCAAAAAACAAAATTCTCAAACCTTTCTGCAAGAGTTCACTTTCACCTAAAAGCATAGCACTGCCCACCCCCTGCTAATCCACACGTGCCATGAGGAGCAAGCAGCGTTATCACCCAGACAATGGGGTGGGAAATGATTTTCAATTATCATTCAGACAGATAATTCCTAGGGGAGTGGGGGAGGCCCTTTCGCTTCTCATTGTGATAATGATCTGGATTATTGCTCCGATTCAGTTTTTTTGCCCTGGGAGTAAGGGTTTGGACTCAGAAGCCTCTACGGCTACAGCAGCTCTACCTTCAGACCCAGAAACCATGGTAACCGACGGCCACTGCAAAGGCAACTTCCTATGGCGCTGTGTATTTTCTAGATCTTTATAGCTGACACTTGAAACACTGTTTACAATCAACCAATCGCACAGATTCTGCAGTGAGCTCACTGCCCTTTATTGATATGACTGGAATGATTAGTTTCCAGATGAAGGTGCACATAAGGCAACATTGTAGAAAGAAGAGATTAGTTTTGTGCTGTTCTTTTTTTGCTATCATCATTATGTGACAAACTATGGTAGCTCTCTCCATTTTATTATTTTAATTAAATCCCCAGGAGGCAGAGAAAAGTGAGGAGATGTAAAGTCCTGAACATAAAAACAGATGCTCTTGTTTGTTCTAAATATGACATGTATATTTTTCTCATAAAGGAATATCCCAGAGATTATCTGTCTCATGGGCTATAAATAAAATAAAGAATAGGCTTCAGGATATGGTGTGTGTGTATATGGTGAGGAAGGTGGTAAAAACCTAGAATTTTATTAAAGGCCATGAAATGTAGCAGCTTTATTATTACGGGGCTCCACAGTTTTTTAATGTGTCATTAAATAAACTCCACTAATTAGTAAGTAAACCCTCCATTCACAGCACCTAAAGAAAATTGAAAGATAGAGTGTAGTAGTTTAAATAACAAATTCCGGAGTCAGACTACCTCAGTCTTCTTCCACATACTGGCTGTGCCACCTACTTACCTCTCCCGTGCCTCAGTATCATCATCTCTAAAATGGGGGTAATAATAGCTTCTATTTCTTTGGACACTTATGAGGATTAAATGATTTAATGTATACAATTCATAAATATACCTAGAATTTAGTATTTCATGAGTATTAGCTATTCTCATAATTATCATCACCATTATTTTACTATTATTGAACCATTTGGTATAAAATTGGATTCCAAAAATAAAAATGATTTAATATATATAATTCATAAATATACCTAGAATTTAGTGTTTCATAAATGTTAGCTATTATCATCATAATTATCATTACCATTGTTTTACTATTATTGAACTATTTGATATAAAATTGGATTTCAAAAATAAAATAACTAATTGAAGACCAAAAAGTTAAATAAATAAATACTAGAGAAAAGGTATTAGATACACAATTGTTTCAAGTAATCAAAAATAAATTATTGTCTTTTAAACTAGAAAAGACCTTAGAAATTATTCAGTGCAAATGCCATATTGCACAACTGTGAACATCAGATTCAACGGGAGCAGTGGTAGCCCAGGGTCCTGGGGCTGGTCTGTGCTATGGAGGCAGGTTGGGAGAGGCAACTGACTCAGGTTTCCTAATTCCTAGTCCATTTCTACCCCATAACACTAAACCCCTTTATAACTCTGATGCTATAGGTTAACTATGGTAAACTCAGCTTTCAAGAGATATAAGTTAACTTGCAATAGTAATATATCTAGTAAATAGGATCTACCTATTACTGGTTCTGTTTATGTGTGTGTGCGTGCCTAAGTGCAAGTGTACATAGGTGTGTATGTGGCGTTTCTTGATAGCTGTTAATGACAAGATGAACTTCTTAGCTGGCTTCTGGTATATTATATGTTTCAAAGTTATCAATAGGTACAATTCAGTAGCTAAGAGCATCGGCTTTGAAATCAAACAGATCAATACTCCAGTCTTGAATGCTGACTCTGCATTTTAATTGTGCCTCAGTTTTCTTATTTGTAAAATGCGGGTAATAATAATAACTCCCTCATGGCTTTACTCTGAGGATAAAATGAGATAAACTAGATATAGCCCTTAAAGTACCTGACCATAAACAGTAAATATCAGCTATAACTGTTGTTGATGCAGACAACTTCTGATTACAGAGCTGTGACCAAATGTTTCTTTAGTACTCTTCCAGTATTTCTATGCTCAGAGTTTTTCATTACTAGATTTTACATGTGGTTGGAACCAAATCGAGAATACTTGGTAAAATCTAAGGGGTTTTATAAATACCAAACTTTCTAGAGGTTTGTTGACTCCTGCACTTCTTCACACCCACAATGTTTAGATCAATAGCAGAGTCTCTACCTTGGTTTCATGAAGAATCATCTGGGGAACGTTTAATTTCCTAGTCGTCACTATAATTAAATTGGAATCTCTGAGTTGGGACCCAGGCATCAGTAGTTTGTAAAGCTCTCTGGGTTTCCAGTGTGCAGCCAAGGGTGAGAACTGCTAGGTATGATCTAACTGTTAGTTTACATATTAGGTGTGATTACAGATTCTTTGAATGGCTGGACACACAGATAGATGAAAAGCAAAACTCCTTTTCACTTACTTCTCCAAATAACAGAAGGCTGCCACGCAGGGCCACATAGTGTGTTGTACCAGGGACAGGGTTACAGTGTAAACTGGAATTGTAGAAGGAGGTGTATGTTTGGCAAGTGGGGTGGGTTTAGCTAGGTTTCATGGGCTTCCTGGAGATTGGATATATTTGAATAATTCCTTGGGCTCAAGGAAGAAGGGGTCGTCCCTGGAAGTTAGGTATCTGGGGCTCTCTCTAGCTGGGTATGTGTGTATTGTAACCCAGTGGTGTTGGAGACTGATGAGACAAGTACAGTAGCTGGAGTAGGGGCTTAGCAAACTGCCTGCCAAGGAGAATTGAGAGTTTTTAGTCATGACATCAAAACTGGGTCAAGACAGCATTTGTGAAATACTACAAGAACCACTGTTCTAGATCCTTAAATAAAATGCAATGCTCTTTAAAGGTACTCATCCAGTAGTACACTGAAAAGTGACCTAGTGCAAAGGATGCCACATTACTGATCAGAAGACTTGAGCGCCGGACAGGACTCTGCCACTTAGCAAATATGGGGCCAAATCATTTAATCTCAAATTTTATTTCTTTATCTATCAAATGGGCAGGACATCTGCCCTGCAACCTCACGATGCTGTGATGAGGACCAAACAAATCAATGCCTATGGATAAGTGCTTGGTACTCATTAATGTTCTAAGTGTAAGTAATCATTTTTTATTAGGTATTATTCCTCTTGGCACAAGATAGGAGGTGGCTGAGGTGCACAGATGAGGGAAGGCAGAAAAAAGAGAGAAAGATGTTGGTGACTGAAAATAAATGTAGCCTTCCGACCAAGCCTGAAGCCAAAAGCAAGCTCTCTTTCTACTGCCACAAATCCGGGCAGTTAAGGGCCCTCTCCTGAATTGTGGAAAAGTAAGTGTTCTTCCTCAAAGCAGTTGCTCTGATGCATCTCCCCCTTCTGACTTCCCCTGCATTTCCCCAACCCCAAAACATAGCCACCAGGGCTTCAGATTGCCCTTTACAGCCCCTTCCGGATTCAGCCAAGTAAAACCGGACACAAACGGGGCACATCTTGCCCTCTATGCCTCATGTTTCTGATCTGTCTGTCCATCCTGCCCATTTCTCTTCCTTAACATTCTCCCCCTCCCCTCTGCAGCAGCCCTCATCACTTCCCATTTGAAAACCTGACAGACTCTCCAGCCTCCAAACCTTCCCCCAGACCAGCCAGTCCTCTGGTCTCAGGGTGATATTCCTAAATTATAAATCTGCTCTAGTCTCTCCATGGCTTAAAATCTTTACTTCAAGTTTCTGGAAAGCAGCATTCAGTTTCACCCTTTATGGCTTTTTTGTAGTTTCCTCTGTCCCAGAATATACTTCCTACCCTTATCCATGAGAAAAATTTTGGTGAAGAGAAACCAATTTCTTACTTTAATATTTGTGGGGGATGGAGGTTGATTACTTTTTATATTTTAGGAATTAAGTTGATTGGATGCTTAATTATTGTATTAAGCAGATTTGCTCTTTATTCAGCATATCATACAGCCTTTTAAAAATACTGCCACGCTGCTCTTAGAATTGACGATGGAATATGGAATGAAAAGCTTTCCAACCAAATATGAAACTTGAATAGGCTGTGGTAGACAAAAGTTTAAGATGGCCCCAAAATTCCCAGTCCCTGGTGTACACATATCTTCTCCCAGTTATTCAATCAAACATTAATCTAGGTGCTGCTGTGAAGGGATTTTGTACATGTAATTAAGATCCCAAGTCAGTCAACCTTAAAATAAAGAGAGTGTTAGATGGGCCTGATCTAATCATGTGAGCCTTTTGAAAGCAGAGCATTTTCTTTGCCATGTGGCAGAGGAAGAAGCCGAAGATTAAAGCACAAGAATGATTTGACCAGCATACCACCACTAGCTTGAAGACGGAGGGGGTCATGTAGCAAAGAATGCAGGTGGCATATCAGAGCTCAGAGCAGCCCCTGGCTAATACAGCCAGCATGGAGATGGAGATCTCAGTCTTAGAGCTAAAAGGAACTGAATTTTGCCAATGGTTAAGAATAAAGTTGGAAGATTTTCCCCCAGAGCCTTCAGATGAAAACTCTATCTAGCTGACATCTTGGTTTCAATCTTGAGATACCCTGAGGAGGGAATCCAGCCATGACAGGTAGACTTCTGACCTAGAGAACTCTGAGCTAATAAACGGGTGCTGTTTTAAGCCACTGAGTTTCATAATTCATGACACAGCCAGAGAAAAATAATACAAGGAGCTTTTCAATATATTGAAAACAACTGCTCTCTGTCATCCCTTTCTTAATGTTTTTCTCTTCCCTTTGTGCACCTGGCTTAGAGAGCCCTTGTTTTCATCATATTGATTGAGAGTAAATAATCTTACTTATTAGTAAATTTATTTTAAAGATGCCAGGAGTGACCCCTAAAAAGGCAATAGAATTTCCATGGACATGCACATATCTCCCTGGTCTCCACCATGTCAGTCCCCATTACCTCCCAACTTTGAACCTGGACAGAGTACAATAGTTGTGTACAGTGGCTCAGAGAAGCATTAAGAAACTCACCCAAGGTACCACAGCAAACAATAGAACTTGGACTTAAACGTCAAGCTGAATTTAAATCCAGCTCTGCCCCTAACTAATCATATGACCTTTGGCAGATTTCTTTTTCTGGATCTATAACAGTGATTCTCAACTTGGCTGTACATTAGAATCTTATGGGAACTTAAAAAAAAATTCAGATATCCAAACAATACCCAGACTAATTTAACCCGAATATCTGAGGGTGCACCCAGCCATCAGTAATTTTTAAGGTTCCCAGGTGATTCCAATGTGCAACCAAGTTGGGAACTACTGGTCTATAAAAGAGAACTCAGACTATATGACATCAAAATCCTCTTCCAGTTGTAACAGTCTATGAGTTTTTCTTTAACAAACATAAATTAACACTCAATATTTCAATGATGAGGAGGAAAAGGGGGTCAATTATCATTTAAAGCTACAATTCACTACAGCTCTGTCTGTCCCTAACTGAGTTGGTATCATTTCAATCCAGAGGACATGCCCATTTTATTATTTCAGCAACCGCCTTAATAGGAGAGTTTGCACGTAAGAGTTAATCTTCTGTGTTTATGACTTCGTCGAGGGTAGAAAACAGAACAAAAGGTGTTCTGTCTCTGTACAGAACAGAGGTAAATGTGTGTTGGTGTGGTGGGGACAGAGAAGGAGAAGAGGAAAGAGAAAAGCAAAAGAATTCTCTCTATTAAATATATATATATATGAAAGTAAGAGAAAGACTGAAAACTAGATAGACAATGACATAGCCTTGATAATGAACTGAAGGACATGTCAATGCTGAGATGTAATAATAACTGTCTATTTTGCAAAACATTCTGTAAAATTGACTATTACATAAAAAGTCTTGTGGGAATATAGGAGTGTTTTAGGGACATCAAGATGGAAAAAACGATGGTTGTTTTTCTTAGCTTACTAGGCACAAGGCAGAGAGCAGAAAACAGCTCTGTGAAAGGAAACGCTATTAAAATTTAGAGTTTGCAAGACACATAAAATTGAAACAAAAAATTACCATGAGAAATTAAGTCTTTTGGAATTCCAGAAATCGTGGGGGGAAGGGGGGCCACTAACATTCCCACTGAATATGGATTGAGGGAGCTAGAACTTATGTCATGCCTCTTGGTACTCCAGTTTGCTGATCTGTAAGATGGATTCAATAACGGAAATCACTTCATAGGATTACTTGTAGATGAAATAATTTAATAGTTATAAATCACTAAAAATAACATTGGGCACGTGGTACTATATAAATGTTTATTACTTAAAAAAATAAATGAAGGACTTCCCTGGTGGTCCAGTGGGTAAGACTCTGTGCTCCCAATGCAGGGGATCCGGGTCCAGGAGCTAGATCTCGCAGCGTGCCGCAACTAAGAGTTTGCATGCTGCAACTGAGTTCACACGCCACAACTGAGTCCACATGCCACAACTGAGACCTAGTGCAGCCTGAATAAATTAACAAATAAATAAATATTTTTAAAAACTTAAAACAAAAAAAACGAGTTGAGCTAAATAACAGAGGATAGTTAAAACAATGTGGTGCTGGCAGAGGACTAGGCAGATAAATCAATGGTACAAATTCAAATGTACACACAGACTTGGATATGTAATCAGTCAGTATGTGATGAAGATCACATTTCTCCTCAGTGAGGAAAGAATGGACTATTCAGTAAGTGGTGTTGGAATCACAGTTCCTTCTGATGTTTCTTGCCATTTCTTGGTGCACCAAAGCTATGAAAAGAAGACACTAAGCTCAGGTTGACCTCACTTTGTCCTCTCAAGCACTGACCTAGCTAAATAATTTATAGATATAATTCAGTGTATGGACTGTGATCTCTCAGCCCCCAAACTGAGATTGTTAAAGCCCTCAGCTCTTTCCATTGTATTCTTTTGTATATTTGCCTTTAACTCTATCTTCAGAATTGGAAACCACTTTAGACAAAACGAAACTACATCAAAACCTAGAGCTGGGGCTTCCCTGGTGGCGCAGTGGTTGAGAGTCTGCCTGCCGATGCAGGGGACACAGGTTCGTGCCCCGGTCTGGGAGGATCCCACATGCTGCGGAGCGGCTGGGCCCGTGAACCATGGCCGCTGAGCCTATGCGTCCAGAGCCTGTGCTCCGCAACGGGAGAGGCCACAACAGTGAGAGGCCCGCGTACCGAAAAAAAAAAAAAAAAATTCTAGAGCTGTGTATCATATATTCCTGGCCTAGATGCTTTTAGCATGTTTAATGTTTAGATTTTTAGTGTAAGCAGTAAACACTCTTCCTTATACAGCCTTGCTTTTCCAGTGTAGAGCAGATTAAGCTGTTAACGGAGAAGTTTAAACTAGCCACATCTTCTGGAGCCACAGGTGAAGCAGGATTAATGGTCCCCTGAGAGCATCCACCCCAAGCCAAGAGGAGGCTATGTATTTCTCAGTCGTGATATTCAGTAGTCAGAGAAGCAGGGAAGGAGGTCCAGTTAATACACTGGTCTATCTATGAGTAACTCTTGAGGCTGCTGCATTGCATTTAGAAAATTACTACATATATTCATTGCCAAAGACAACACTACTATAGCCCTTTTGGGTTGTAATGAATCCCAGGAAGAAAGGTCGATGGTGTCACTTTTGACATACTATCCTCACATGCTTTCGTGTACGTGATGAAACAAAGCAAAAGCAAAAATATTTCTAAGAGCTCTGGACAACATCTTGCCTAGTATACACCAGGCTCATATGGTAAAGAATAAAATTACTGTAGCTTGTTTTAGGGACAAAGTCTGTGAATCTTTGCAGGGTATTTTTCAATCTAGGTACAAAGACTAAATGTTTAAATTGTATCATTTAATAATATTCCAGAAATCCTTGAATCTATGATGTTTGACCTGCTTGCTATCTCTCACCTTTTTCTATCCCAATATTCTCCTGCCCTCATCCAGATAATTCTGCAATGATTGTCATGATAAATTTAATATTGTGTACCTTTCACTCAGCAAATGTGAGGTTGCAGTTCTCCAGTGTGTTCCCTTCCCCTGGCCTCATAGTGCACCCTGCTGGGCTCCCTCGGGAATGCCATCTTCTCTTAGACAAGCTTCCTATATACATTAATGGATGAAACCTAGTCTCTAGTGCTATGATCCCCAAACTTCTTCCTCCTTTTCCTTGGTTCCCAGACTGACCCATCTAATAAAGATTTAGATTATTAACAGGTTTTGCAAAAGTTTGTGCTTGTCCCAGTGCAATGGACTAAATGTTTGAGTCCACCCCCAAAATTTGTATGTTGAAACCTAATCACCAATGTGATGGTATTTAGAGGTGGGGCCTTTAGGAAGTAATTAGGTCATGAGAGAGGAGCCCTCATGAATGGGATTAGTGCCCTTACAAGGAGAGACAGGAGAAAGACATCTCTGTCATGACCATGTGAGCACACAGTGAGAAAGCAGCTGTGTACAAGCCAAGAAGTGGGCTCTCACCAGACACCAGATCTGCTTGGTGGTCTTGGACTTCCAGCCTCCAGAACTGTGAGAAATAAATGTTTGTTGTTTAAGCCAACCAGTCTATGGTATTTTTGTGATAGCAGCCAGAAGTGAGTATCAAGGGACTGAAAGCAAGTTTCTGAATGTTAAAATTATTTTTGTTTATCTTGTAGTGCACAAAGAGCCATGCCTAGATTCTACCTGGGAGGTAGCCTAGTGGCACTGGGATAGCAATCAAAAAATTGTAGCCCCACCAGGGAACTCCATAGTGACTGGTGGTGGTGGTGAAATTCTATTCTTTATCTCCTCTTGATCCAACAGCTATGATGTGTCCCTGCTTGCCTTTTCCACCAGAAATCCCAAAGTAATCTCTTTCAAGATGATTGTCCTTCTCATCCCCTATCTATTCTTCAATTACTGTTAAATTTGCTCTTTTGATTGTTCCTTTTTGTTTCTCCTGCCTCCTCTACTCTTAATCTCCCATCTGGTACATGGTGACCTCCCTTTAGTTTATGAAATAGCTGCTAAGAGAACCTGGGGTAATTTATTTTCTCCACATGCCTTGCTTATGTTAATGCTGCAGGTTTGCTAATTTCCTTCACTAATATTTAATATTGAGATTTGTCATAGAAACAATGAAAAGTTGTAAAACAAGAGTTTACTAAGCACAGATGGTGTGCCCTGCCCTGTGCCAAGTTCTGTTAATACAATGAAACATACATCCACAGAAGGCCTACTCCATCCTGGACACGGCAGAGAACTCAAGCAAGTACGTTACAATAGGTTCTCAAGAATGTACAGTTGACACTTGAATGCCAACAGGGTTAGGGTCACCGACAATAGTGCGGTTGAAAATCTTCGAAATTCTATCTCTGCCTTGAAAACAAAGGAGTTGATAAATGACTCAGCCAAGGGCAGGAAGTTGAAACAGTTTGGTTAGAATCAGGACCTAAATCCCAGTTCTTTTGATTCCACATATTATGATCTCTAATCGAACAAAAACTTTTCCCCACACTTACTTAATTTAAAGATCTCTAAAATGAAGATAAAATATTTTATTTATTGAAAAAAATCCATGTGTAAGAGGACCTGTGTTGTTCAAAAGTCAACTGTATAACTCCAGGGAAAGGGTGAAAAGAAACTGATATTTATTGAGCTCCTAACACATTATCTTCAAAATAAACCTATGAAATTGTTATTATTACTCCCATTTTACAAATAAAAAAATCAGAAGATCAGAAAGATTAGGAAATTTGTCCAATATCCCAGAATGAGAAGAAATAGAATCATTATTGAAAGTATTTAACACCATAATAATCCCCATATTATACTGGAGGAACAAAAGAAGTAGTCAATTCATCCTAACATAGGGGGAAATAGACAATTAACATATTGTGACAAAAAGGTTTGTGTATTTAAGAGATGGATAAATCACATCTGGTAAGGGAAACTGGAAAGGTTTCAGAAAGGAATTGTATTTAATAAAGGTCTTGGAGAGGGGAAAAGGGCGAGATGGGGTAGGAGATTAATAGGCACAAACTACTATGTATAAAATAAATAATGTACAAGGATATATTGTACAGCACAGGGAATATAACCAATATTTTATGATAACTTTAAATGGAGTATACTCTATAAAAATATTGAACCACTATGTCGTACACCTGAAACTAGTATAATACTGTAAATCAACCACAATAGAATATTTTGTACAGGAAAAAGAAGACAGGCCTTGGAGAAAGGTTAAGATTTCCAACAGGCTCATCTGGGGAAAGATGAAACAGGTCTGCAAACACATTCGTAAAACTAACAAGTGGCTTTAACATGAACACAGGATACACAGTAAACACACAGATACCAATGACATTTCTATGTACTATCAAAGTATGTTTGAAATTGAATTTAGAAACAATATCATTTACAGTACCTCCCCACAAAATGAAATAGGTATAAATCTAACAAATCTTCCAAAGCTATATACTGAAAAGTACAATATGCTAATGAAATAAATCAAATATCTAAATAAATGGAAGGACATGCCATGCTCAAGGATCTGAAGATTCAACATGGCAAACATGGCAATTCTCCCCAAATTTTTCTGCAGATTTAATGCATTCCAATAAAAATTCCAGCAGGATTTTTGTGTATATAGACGAGATAATTCTAAAACTTATATGGACAAAGGAACTAGAACTGATAAAATAACTTTGAAAAAGAGGAGTGAATTTGGAGGAATCACTCTACCAGATTTTAAGATATACTATAAAAGTACAGTAATCAAAATAGTGCAAAATAGCAGAGAGACAGTGGACCAGAACAGAGAAGCCAGAAATTGACCCATGTGGCCAATACATTTTTGAAAAACGTTCAAAAGCAATTCCATGATAGAAGGATATTCTTTTCAACAAATAATGATTGTTGTTATTGGATATCCATATGCAAGAAAAAATTTTTACCTAAACTTCACGTCTTACACAAAAATTAATTCAAAATGTATCATATCTAAATGTAAATACATAAAAATACAATATTCTTAGAGGAAAACAGAAAATCTCCATAACCTAGAGCTAGGCAAAGAATTCTTAGACATGACACCAAAAAAAGATCCATGAAAGAAAAACCTTGATAGGGGCTTCCCTGGTGGCGCAGTGGTTGAGAGTCTGCCTGCCAATGCAGGGGACACGGGTTCGAGCCCTGGTCTGGGAAGATCCCACATGCCGCGGAGCGACTAGGCCTGTGAGCCACAACTACTGAGCCTGTGCGTCTGGAGCTTGTGCTCCACAACAAGAGAGGCCGCAACAGTGAGAGCCCCGCGCACCGCGATGAAGAGTGGCCCCCGCTCGCTGCCAACTAGAGAAAGCCCACGCACAGAAAAGAAGACCCAGCACAGCCAAAAATAAATAAATAAATAAATGAAATTTTAAAAAAGAAAAACCTTGATAAGTTGGAGTTCATTTAAAAAAAAAACAACTTTATTCTGTTAAAGACACTGTCAAGAAAATGAAAAAGACAAACTTCAGATAATATTTGCAAATCAAATATTTAGCAAAGGTCTTATATCCAGAAAATATAAAAACTCTCTAAACTCAACAATAGACTAGAAACAATTCAATTAGAAAATGGACAAAAGAATTGAACATTTTACCCAATAGAATATACAGATAGCAAATAAGCATATAAAAACATGTTCAACATTATTAGCCATTAGGGAAAGCAAATTGAAGCCACATTGAGATACCACTAAACACTTCTCAGAATGGCTAAACTTAAAAACACTGACAATGCCAACTGCTGGTGAGGATGCAGAGCAAGAGGAACACTGATACATTGTTGGTGGGAATGCAAAATTATACAGCCACTCTGGAAAATAGTTTGTCAGTTTCTTATGACACACTTACCATATGACCCAGCAATTCAATTTATGGGTTGTTATGGATTGGATGTGTTCCCCCCAAATTTTTATGTTGAAATCCTAACCCCCCAGTGTGATGGTATTAGAAAATGGTGTCTTTGGGATATAATTAGGTCATGAAGGTAGAGCCCTCATGAATGGAATTAGTGTCCTTATGAAAAAGACCCCTGACAACTCCCTAGCTCTCTTTCTGCCATGGGAGGATACAGTGAGAAGTCAGCAGTCTGCAGAGGGTCATCACCAGAGCCCAGCCATGCTGCAACACTGATCTCGGACTTCTAGCCTTTAGACTGTGAGACATAAATTTCTATTGTTTCTAAGCCACCCAGTCTACAGTGTTTTGTTATAGCAGCCTGAACTGACTAAAGACATTAGTATTTACCTTAGAGAAATGAAAATTTATGTTCTTACACAAACCTGTATAGGAATGTTTATAGCAGTTCTATTAATAATCTCCCAAAACTAAAAATAGGCTAAATGTCTTTCAGTAGGTGAATAGATAAACAAAACATGGTACATCATACCATGGAACACTACTCAGCGATAAAAAGAATAAAAATTGAACAACTTAGATGAATCTCAAAGGCATTTTGCTGAGTGAAAAAAGTCAGACACAAAGGTAGCATGCATATGATTCCTTTTATGTGCTATTCTTGAAATGATAAAACTATAATGATGAAGAATATATCAGATTGCTAGAGGCTATGGATGAGATAAGGATGTGACTTTATAGGAAGAGCATGAGGGCATTTTAGGGGTGATGGAGCTTCTTTGTGTTCTGATTGTAGTGTGATTATATGCATCTATACATGTATTAAATTCATAGAACTGTATATCCACAAAGTTCATTTTTATATGATAATTTCAAAATAAAATTAAATAAGAAGGAGAAACAGGAGAGGAAACTATGAATTGTCCTCTTTTAGATGGAAAGTAGGATAGATACGAGGGACTCGTGGAATATAGGGCAAGATGAAGCATTGGTGTCAGGTTCAAACTCTCAAAATTGGACACTGTTGTGGCCTTCGTTGTGCCAGGGCTGCCTGATTTTCTTCTCTGCAGTAAGATTTCTTCCTGTCTCTCACTTCACCCTGGAAAGAGATATTCAGTCATCCCTGGGTCCCTTCCTCTCCCTAAAATCGCTGTATTGACAGGACTTTACACCTGACCTGCTGTGGTCAGGGAAAGACGAGAAGCATGTCCAGCAAAGATATTAACTGGTAGACCAGGCCTGAATGGAAGAACACAGGACATGTTTGGCAACAGAAAGTACTTCAGCAAGTTTGACAAATGCATGAGAACAGTGGGGAATTGAAACTAGGTAGACTGGGGGGGGGGGGGACCTTCAAGATGGTGGAGGAGTAAGATGTGGAGATCACCTTCCTCCCCACAAATACATCAAAAATACATCTACATGTGGAACAACTCCTACAGAACACCTACTGAACACTGGCAGAAGACCTCAGACCTCCCAAAAGGCAAGAAACTCCCCACGTACCTGGGTAGGGCAAAAGAAAAAAGAATAAACAGAGACAAAAGGATAGGGACGGGACCTGCCCCAGTGGGAGGCAGCTGTGAAGGATGAAATGTTTCCACACACTAGGAAGCCCCTTCGCGGGCGGAGACTGGGGGTGGCGGAGCGGGGAAGCTTCAGGGCCACAGAGGAGAGCGCAGCCACAGGGGTGCGGAGGGCAAAGTGGAGAGATTCCCGCACAGAGGATCGGTGCCGACCAGCACTCACCAGCCCGAGAGGCTTGTCTGCTCACCCGCCGGGGCGGGTGTGGCTGGGAGCTGAGGCTCGGGCTTCAGAGGTCAGACCCGAGGGACAGGACAGGGGTTGGCTGCATGAACAAACCCTGAAGGGTGCTAGTGCACCACAGCTCTCTGGGAAGGAGTCCGGGAAAAACTCTGGACCTGCCTAAGAGGCAAGAGACCTTGTTTTGGGGTGCGCGAGGAGAGGGGAGTCAGAGCACCGCCTAAACGAGCTCCAGAGACGGGCGCGAGCCGTGTCTATCAGCGCAGACACAAGAGACTGGCATGAAACGCTAAGGCTGCTGCTGCAGCCAGCAAGAAGCCTGTGTGCAAGCACAGGACATTATCCACACCTTCCCTCCCAGGAGCCTGTGCAGCCCGCCATTGCCAGGGTCCCGTGATCCAGGGACAACTTCTCTGGGAGAACACACGGCACGCCTCAGGCTCACACGGTGCGTCTCAGGCTGGTGGAAAGTCACAATGCCCTCTGCTGCCACAGTCTCACCCCACATCTATACCCCTCCCTCCCCCCAGCCTGAGTGAGCCAGAGCCCCCTAATCAGCCGCTCCTTTAACCCCCTCCTGTCTGGGTGAAGAACAGAAGCCAGATATCAAACGGCAAGAGCTCTCCCAGAGATCTCCATCTCAATGCTAGACCCAGCTCCACTCAATGATCAGCAAGCTCCAGTGCTGGACACCCCAAGCCAAACAACTAGCAGGACAGGAACACAACCCCACCCATTAGCAGAGAGGCTGCCTAAAATCCTAATAAGGTCACAGACACCCCAAAACACACCACCAGACATGGTCCTGCCCACCAGAAAGACAAGATCCAGCCTCATCCACCAGAACACAGGCACCAGTTCTCCCCACCACGAGGAAGCCTAAACAACCCACTGAATCAGCCTTACCCACTGGGGGCAGACACCAAAGACAATGGGAACTATGAACACGCAGCATGCAAAAAGGAGACCCCAAACATGGTAAGTTAAGTAAAATGAGAAAACAGAGAAATACACAGCAGATGAAGGAGCATCTACCCATTTACCCATTACTGGTGGGTAAAAACCCACTGGACAAAATGAATGAAGAGGAAAAGGGCCGTCTACCTGAAAAAGAATTCAGGTAATAACAGAAAAGATGATCCAAAATCTTGGAAATAGAATGGAGAAAATACAAGAAATGTTTAACAAGGACCTAGAAGAACTAAAGAGCAAACATACAATGATGAACAATACAATAAACAAAACCAAAAATTCTCTAGAAGGAATCAATAGCAGAAAAACTGAGGCAGAAGAACGGATAAGTGACCTAGAAGATAAAATAGTGGAAATAATTACCGTAGAGCACAATAAAGAAAAAAGAATGAAAAGAACTGAGGACAGCCTCAGAGACCTCTGGGACAACATTAAACACACCAATATTTGAATTATAGGGGTCCCAGAAGAAGAAGAGATAAAGAAAGGGACTGAGAAAATATTTGAAGAGATTATAGTTGAAAACTTCCCTAATATGGGAAAGGAAATAATCAGTCAAGTCCAGGAAGCACAGAGAGTCCCATACAGGATAAATTCAAGGAGAAACATGCCAAGACACATATTAATCAAACTATCAAAAATTAAATACAAAGAAAAAATATTAAAAGCAGCAAGGGAAAAACAACAAATAACACACAAGGGGATCCCCATAAGGTTAACAGCTGATCTTTCAGCAGAAACTCTGCAAGCCAGAAGGGAGTGTCAGGACATATTTAAAGTGATGAAAGGAAAAATACTACAACCAAGATTACTCTACCCAGCAAGGACCTCATTCAGATTCGATGGAGAAATTAAAACCTTTACAGAGAAGCAAAAGTTAAGAGAATTCAGCACCACCAAACCAGCTTTACAACAAATGCTAAAGGATCTTCTCTATGCAGGAAACAGAAGAGAAGGAAAAGACCTACAATAACAAACCCAAAACAATTAAGAAAATGGTCATGGGAACATATATATCGACAATTACCTTAAATGCAAATGGATTAAATGCTCCAACCAAAAGACATAGACTGGCTGAATGGATACATAAACAAGACCTGTGTATATGCTGTCTACAAAGACCCACTTCAGACCTAGGGACACATACAGACTGAAAGTGAGGGGATGGAAAAGATATTCCAAGTAAATGGAAAACAAAAGAAAGCTGGAGTAGCAATTCTCATATCAGACAAAATAGACTTTAAAACAAAGACTACTACAAGAGACAAAGAAGGACAATATATAATGATCAAGGGATCAATCCAAGAAGAAGATATAACTATTGTAAATATTTATGCACCCAACATAGGAGCACATCAATACATAAGGCAAATGCTAACAGCCATAAAAGGGGAAATTGACAGTAACACAATCATAGTAGGGAATTTTAACATCCCACTTTCACCAATGGACAGATCATCCAAAAAGAAAATAAATAAGGAAACACAAGCTTTAAATGATACATTAAACAAGATGGAGTTAGTTGATATTTATAGGACAATCCATCCAAAAACAACAGAATACAATTTCTTCTCAAGTGCTCATGGAACATTCTCCATGATAGATCATATCCTGGGTCACAAATCAGCCTTGGTAAATTTAAGGCAATTGAAATCATATCAAGTATCTTTTCTGACCACAACACTATTAGAATAGATATCAATTACAGGAAGAAATCAGTAAAAAATACAAACACATGGAGGCTAAACAATACACTACTAAACCAAGAGATCACTGAAGAAATCAAAGAGGAAATCAAAAGATACCTAGAAACAAATGACAATGAAAATACAATGACCCAAAACTTATGGGATGAAGCAAAAGTAGTTCTAAGAAGGAAGTTTATAGCAATACAATCCTACCTCAAGAAACAAGAAAAATCTCAAATAAGCAACCTAACCTGACACCTAAAACAATTAGAGAAAGAAGAACAAAAAAACCCAAAGTTAGCAGAAGGAAAGAAATCATAAAGATCAGAACAGAAATAAATGAAAAAGAAATGAAGGAAACAATAGCAAAGGTCAATAAAACTAAAAGCTCGTTCTTTGAGAAGATAAACAAAATTGATAAACCGTTAGCCAGACTCATCAAGAAAAAAGGAAGAAGACTCAAATCAATAGAATTAGAAATTAAAAACGAGAAGTAACAACTGACCCTGCAGAAATACAAAGGATCATGAGATTACTACAAGCAACTATATGCCAATAAAATGGACAACTGGAAGAAATGCATACATTCTTAGAAAACCACAACCTTCGGAGACTGAACCAGGAAGAAATAGAAAAATATAAACAGACCAATCACAAGCACTGAAATTGAAACTGTGATTAAAAATCTTCCAACAAACAAAAGTCCACCACCAGATGACTTCACAGGCGAATTCTATCAAACATTTAGAGAAGAGCTAACCCCTATCCTTCTCAGATTCTTCCAAAATATAGCAGAGGGAAGAACACTCCCAAATTCATTCTACAAGGCCACCATCACCCTGATACCAAAACCAGACAAAGGTGTCACAAAGAAAGAAAACTACAGGCCAATATCACTGATGAACATAGATGCAAAAATCCTCAACAAAATACTAGCAAACAGGGCTTCCCTGGTGTTGCAGTTGTTGGCAGTCCACCTACCGATGCAGGGGACATGGGTTCGTGCCCCAGTCCGGGAGGATCCCACACGCCGCGGATCGGCTGGGCCCGTGAGCCATGGCCACTGGGCCTGCGCGTCCGGAGCCTGTGCTCCACAACGGGAGAGGCCGCAACAGTGAGAGGCCCGCATACCGCAAAAAAAAAAAAAAAAAAAAAAAAGAAGAAGAAGCCCCACTCCTAACCCACCACCACCCACAATCAAGTTCTTTTTCTGTTTTTCCTCCCTGATAAGAGATTTGATTTCCTCATATGTGCCCCAAGTGACCAACGCAAATAACATGTAGTCATACTTTTCCCTCCTCATGGGGCACTGAGTGGCAGACATCCTCTGCTTTCTAATCAAGACAAATTAGCAAACAAGATGCAGAGCCAGATGTTAGGGCTGAAGAATGCCTCATTCCCTCCCCTTGTTGAAACTTCTGAAATAAGCCCAGCCTTGCTGTACATGCCTCCGTAAAAACAGTTTATCGAGTTCATCCATTCTCAGATGAAGGAAGCTGAGTCATACAGCAAATTGCTCCAACACCCAGCGTGAGTCCTAGGGTTGTCCAAGGGCACAAAGCGTAGTAGGTGCTTGGTATTTCTGTATCCATCACAATCATAGCTTCTAAAAATTTTTTTTTTAAACTGCATTTACACGGCTCATGTCAGCAGAGCAGCTTTATGGTAATTTTAAAGATGGAAAAACTAGTGCTCAGATTGGTTATGAGCTTAGTCATAGAACTAGAAAATGGCAGGGTCTGGATTCAGATATTCTGATTCCTAATATTTTTTTCTTTTTCCTGATATAACCAAAGCATTCCTCTTCTTTTTATCTATAGAAACTCCTGGTCTTTGAAAAGAGGTTAAAAACCAAGACTTTTAACCAGTTCCAAGGAACTGGTCCAGCTTCACCATCACATCATTCTCCCCTTAGCCCATCAGATGGGCTATTCTTTGCTTCCACAGGTTAAATTAGGATACTCTGGGCTTTATTTTTCATTTGCAAAGTTCATCAGTGAATTATAAACAAGAAGCACTCTTCATGAAGAGATAACCAGTGCAATCTCTGTTCAATTCAGCAACAGACTGAAAGATTTATTGACCCCCTAGGTTTAAAAAAAATTATTTTTAGCTTCTAGAAATTAAAAAATGTTATCTATGGGTTTATATCAGAGACACTATTCTCTGCGAGATTATTCAGAAATAAATTACTTTCTGAGGAAAGCTAATAAAAATCTTCTGCATGTGTTTGTTTCACTCAAGAATTTTTAGAATGGAGATAATGGAGGAAGTAGAAGGACCTGATGTGAACTGTAGTTATGACGCTTAGAAATTTCAGTCTTGCCAAATAAAGAAACATTATGCTAATACAATGTTTTCATATGTATGCCTTGGCTACTTGATTTTTATATTGAAAATTGTGGAAATGTTTATTTTAGCATTATAAGCGTAATGACGTGAATGCAAGCGTAAGTGCCTTCAAAGCAAACAGATACACTCATTTGTAGAAATCCAATCTAGAGATGTAATTTATTATCGGATGGTTTTATTAACTTTATGGGCTGAATCGTTTCATCATTTGTCTGTCCAGCAGGGCAGGGCATCTGGAATGGCCAATTGTGCATGTTGGAAAGGAGCAGTTGATGCTACTCATACATCAGTGCTGACAAAGCACCTTCGAGAGCCAACCCCAAAGCCCAACCTCACCCCTCCACCCATCTCCCTTCCCCACATCTGCAGGATCTCCCTCCTGAAGGGATTGCCAAAGTGTGCTCACAGACAACCGGTATCAAGTTTTGTGGTGTTCAGTTAAAATATGACGCAGGCTCCTTACCAAAATACTCAGTGACCCTTCCCATATTGGACTTTCCTATCTCCAGCCCAAACAACCAATTATGTAACTCCTGCAGTGAGCTGTGATCAGCTGGCTATCCGATCATAGGACAGGATCTGATAAACGCTTACACAGAAATGCTAATAGATAATACTCTTATCCTTCCCAGGCCTATATGCCTTATTATGGAATATATATTATGGAATGAAGATATATAATAGATACATGTGTATGTAGTGTTCTGTTACTAATGTGTTATTTCAAGTAACAGAAGTAAGCTGGAGGGATAGACACCATCAGCACCTTTCTTTCCAGTGTTATCCCTGAGAAACTTCAAATTATAATAAATTTGATAAAGAGGAAAAAAATCCCTTCCTGTGTTTTCATGGGCAGCTGCCCTAACTGAGCATGTCTCAATAAAATCATGTCAGCAGCAAGAGGGAATATTCTAATCTCAGAGGCAATGGATAGAAGAAGGGGATGCCCAGGCACAAAAAATCATGTTGGCTGAGCAACACACACACAAAATTTTAAGCATATTTTCTGAATTAAAAGCTAACTAGGCAGGCTTCCCTGGTGGCACAGTGGTTGGGAATCTGCCTGCCAATGCAGGGGACACGGGTTCGAGCCCTGGTCTGGGAAGATCCCACATGCCGTGGAGCAACTAAGCCCGTGAGCCATAACTACTGAGCCTGCGCGTCTGGAGCCTGTGCTCCGCAACGGGAGAGGCCCGCCCACTGCGATGTAGAGTGGCCCCCGCTCGCCGCAACTGGAGAAAGCCCTCGCACAGAAACGAAGACCCAACACAGCCAAAAATAAATAAATAATAAATTAATTTTTTAAAAAAAGCTAACTAAGCTGTACATAGGATTTTTACACATGAAAATTTCATCTATAATAAAAAGCAGAATTGATTTTCTGTCACTCTTGTCTATTGTCTTTTTTCCTATTTAATAAATATTTTTGTTAAAGTTTAACATACATCAAGGACCCAGTTCATAAGCCTATAGTTTGATGAATTTTCACAAAATAAACACATTCATGAAACAAGAACTGAGATTGAGAAACAGAATATTCCCAGCGCCTCAAGAGACTCCTCCTGCCCTTTTCAAGTGACTAACTTCCTCTCAGATGTAATTGGTGTGACTGTTCTACCTTCTAATGCCATAGAACAGCTTTGCTAATGCACTTTTAAATGGAAATAACTCTGTCATTTTATTTTAGTCATGTTATTACCCATTTGGCGTTAAATCAAAGATAGTGATTAGAGACATTTGGTTTTCCTAAGGTATTCTTCAGGGTATCTGTTTTTCTGAAAATACATCATCTTGAATTATCAGGATCTGAAAGAGCCAAGTTTGAAAAGATGACTTTTTAGCACAAGGTCCCAAGACAGAAGAATGATGCGGCTGAAAGAAGTCACTATGTCAGGTGAGTAAGAGAATCATTATTGTAACTTGAAATACAGGGTAGTTTCAGCCATAAATTCAGAGTAAACTTCCTTTATGTGTAACACTTTAATATTGCATTATTATCAAGGAGAAATATAACTTTGCCTTTAGCCATGTTCAAATCTTCTGAGGGAGAAATATTAAATATATAAACATATGAGGAATGAACTTCAGCAATGTAATCCATTATGAATATATTTGAGGCATAAAATCTATAATAAATGGATAGAACCTGTACTAGTCCATTTCATATTTACAATGTGTCTAGTAACACTTCATTCCAGCTGAGCAATTTATAGATTGGGTAGTTGTTTTCCTTACTGTTTATTCAAATAGTAAATCAATTTTTGCGTTTTTTAGAAGTTGAATGATGAATTAATCAGAGCCTGAGTTTCATACTTTTTAAAAGTTAGGTGATGAGTTATTCAGATTTCCCTGCTACCAATTCCACTTGTTTCGAAGCAGAGGGTGGGAAAAATAAACTGACTTATAAACCCTCCTTATCCCTTGTTAGTTTCCTCCATGAACCATCGACCCTGATAAGCATAATATGAGAAAAGGGGGAAAAGAAATAAAATTGCATATATTTATTAAGCAACTGTGTAGATATAGTACTTTATTCGTACTAATAAAATATAGCCCCACTTCTTATGAACTTAAAGTTCAAAACTAGAGCTTCCCTGGTGGCGCAGTGGTTAAGAGTCCTCCTGCTGATGCAGGGGACGCAGGTTCGTGCCCCGGTCTGGGAAGATCGCACATGCCGCAGAGCGGCTAGGCCCGTGAGCCATGGCCGCTGAGCCTGCGTGTCCGGAGCCTGTGCTCCGCAGCAGGAGAGGCCACAACAGTGAGAGGCCCACGTACTGCAAAAACAAAAAACAAAAAAACAAAAATGAAATACTGTTTCATGCCAAAAAAAAAAAAAAAAAGTGGAGGAGATTAATCACCAACAGATGTGCATGAAAAGAAATATTAGAGGAAGTTCTCTGATAGAAGGAAAATTATACCAGACAAATGTTCATTTCACTCCACATAAGGGAATGAAGTACACTGCAAGTGGTAAATATGTAGGTAAATATAAAAATTGAGATACCCAAACTGAACTCTTGAATTTTTCCTCAACATCTGCTTCTTGCTTAGTCTTTCCTTATCTCGTTTAATGACAGCTCCATCCTTCCATCCTAAGGTCAAAAATTTTGTGGTCAACATCGACTTGTCTTTTTTGCGCACACCCTACATCAAAGCATCAGCACGTGCTCGTAGCTTTAACTTCAGAACATGTTCAGAATCTCACCTCCGTGGCTATCTCTTAGGTGCTTAGCTCCATCATTTTGCCTCAGCCTTCTAATTGGCTTCTCTGCTACCACAGCAGTGTATTCACAACGCAGCAGTCATAGTAATCCTGCAAAAACATATGACACTTCCCATCACACCTCTACTCACCAAGCTCCAGTAGCTCCCATCTCCCCAGAGAAAAGCCAAGCTCTTGTTACAGCCGACAGGCCCCATCGCGCCTTCCTGTCTCCATCTTTGCGCCTCTCTGGCCCTCCACCATATACTGACGTGGTTTATTCTCTCTCACTTCCTTCAAGTCTTTTCTAAAATGTCATCTATTCACTGCGGCCTTCTCTGAACACACTATTTAAAATTGCAACTTCCTGCCCACACAGAGCTACCCCCTTCCCTGATATCTTGATCTCTATAGTCCTCCTGTTTTATATAATGTGTTCACTGTCGTGTCTCCACTAGAACATAAGTTCCACGAAGGCGGGAATATTGTCGTTCATTTTTACTGCTGAAAGTCCAGTGTCTAGAGAAATGGCAGGCATTTAGTAGACCTCCATAAATATTTGTTGAATTAATGAGTAAAGAGGGGTGTGCTTGACCAAGCCCGGCAGCTGTAGTACATATCCTTTGTCACCAGAGGGCAGCACAAGAGCATTAAGGTTTTAATGATGGACGCTGAAGAGACACTAAAACCTAGGTTCACACGTGGGAGATGAGGAGAGGTTTTTCCAAACCCGATCCTGTGGTGGAGGTTGCATAGAAGAGGAAATCAGGGGTAGTTGAATAAACCTCTGTTTTTTTTTATGTGTGACTTTGAGAATCACTTCACTCTCTGGGCCTCAGTTTCCTCATACTTTAATTCAATTCACTAGATTTGTTTAACTCTGATTCACTTCTGGCCCTAGCAGTCCACCATTCGAAATCAAACAAGCCCCCATGTGTCCACCTCACCTTTTTAAATTTCACATTCAGGCTAGAATATAGTGCAATGTATTTTGCGTAAAGTTGTATTCAAGCTACTGGGATTCAGTAATTACCCACAAGTTCAATAGAAAAACTATATCAAAGAGTGAGCGTGACTCGATTTCTTTATTCCCACCTCTAGTTTTTGAATGAGAGCGAGTAATACTGAAATGAAAGAAGTTAGCACCACTCTGGAGATCCCAGGGCTTTGAGATAGTGTCAATTAAAAGCTATGGTTTCTTTTCCGGTTATTACTTTTGGGAATATGCTAATGTAGAGAAATTTGAGACTGGAAGATATTGTCCCCTGGAAAAGAGGCCATTTAAACTTATCCATTGGAGGAAATGACTAAATTTATTTTCTTAATGATGGAAGAGTTTAATTTTCTTTGAAAGAATCAACATTTCTAAAACTGATCAGGGGAGGGCAGTAAAGAGTTACATACAGCTGCTAGTCAATAAAGTATTTATACAAGAGAAGAATTATATTTTAAACTAATTTATTTTTAAGTTTTACTGGCCCCTAATAAAATTCACTCACCATTTTCTTGGTTTGAAGAACTTAAAGTGTCATCAAAGGATTTGTGGAGATGAGTTCGGTCACTGAGTTAGCATAGCACCTCAGAACAAAAAACTCCCTGAATTGCATGTTACCATTGAATATGGAGCCCACTACCACAGGCAGGAGAAATCATCTTTTCATGATCTGGTATTTAAGTGGCTTTAATGAAAGCCATCCCTTTTATGGGATTAAATGCATTAAATTCTATTTTAGCGTAATTGTTCTCTTAGTCCTGGCATTTGACTTATTTCAGAATGTCTAATCTACATTTATGCTTCACAGAAGTTTATTTTCTCATCCAAAAAATAAGAGGACATAAAGAGACACACAGGTTGGACTTCTTAGTGCCGGTTATTATGTTAAAGCAAAATCAACATAGAGCTTGATTTCTTTGGCCTAACTCCATTGACTTACGTGGGTGGCTTTGGTTGGAAATATACTGGGCTGCTAAAGAAATGAGGAGAAAAAAAAAAAATCCATGCCACAAGAGTGCTAAATAAACACATCTGATTTTCTGTCTAATTTTCTGACAGAATGGTTAATAAGGTTATCTGGAAAGAATCAAACAATCCAAGCTACATCCTGGCTATGTTCTCTACTTTCCTATGTAGCATTTATCAAAAATGTAATTATCTAATGGCTTGTAATTATCTAGTGGTTTTTATTTTCTATCTTCACCACCTAGACCGGTACCACTCCCCAACCTCACCCCAGCAAATCTCTCTTCATTCAGGGTTATGTTCCTGGCAATGTGCATAGGCCTGTTCATATGGCAGGGGTTCCACAAATTCTTCTAGATTATAAGCTCCAAGGACAAGGATGGTCTCATAGTCAGCTTCAGATTCCTAGTATTTAGCCCATAGCATGGTAGAGCATGTAAATTTAGTAAATATTTCTTAGATAAACTGTTGTCTAATGTATTTATTCTCTTTACCAGGTACCATAGTGAACAAAACAAGTTTCATGCCCTCATGGAAACATTCTAGTAGGAGGTGGGACAACAGAGGTAACAGATACATATGCATGAATAATTCAAATATCAGACAGTGATCAGTGTAGGTAGACTCCTGTAGCACCACAAGAAAGTCACTGACAGACAAATGCAGAGCCAAAATTGCTGGCCGTCCTCTGAAAAGCACAGAAGATTCTCCTAGGCAAGGGTATCGCCTGTGCAAAGACCCTGCACAGGAATTTGGTAGGTTCAAAAGGTCAGTGAGGCCAGGAGTTGCAGAAGAAAGGCATAGCCATCCACCTATACCTTTCTCTGCGCTGGAGACTGAAGAAAAGCAGCTTGAAAAGAGTGACACAAGGAATGCAGTAATGATGCTGAAAACTCGGCCTCCATGCACCAGTGCCGAATCGAATCTCAGAGACAGAGTTTTTGGTGAAATAGAAAAGAATAGCTTTATTGCTTTGCCAGGCAAATGCAGACACAGCAGGGTCATGCCTCAATAACTGTGTGCCTCAACCCGGGGAGATTTGACGAGGAGTTTTATAGGATGGTTCAAGGGCAGGGTTCTGATCAGGATCAGGGTATATGTAGGGCCTGCACTCCTTTTATCTGGGCTCAGGTGGTTTCCTGATGAGCTTCGAGGTTATCAAACTGTTACCTTCTCTCTGGAACATCTTCCATTTGGCGGGGCTTTTAATTCTGCAGAAGACCTTAAAGATATTATTATGTGTATCCCTTGAGGTGGACCCAGGACCCTGCCTCGAGCCTGCACTATTGTTTCCTGGCGGCTTCTCCCTTGTCTCTGCATCCCCTCCCTTCCCTGTTTAGCAACTGGTTGAAAGTCTTCTGTGCTTGGTTTCAGTAACAGAACAACCATCTAAGAATGAATACAAAGAAATCCTGTCCTACTCACTCAAAGTCTTGGTGTTCAACACTCAGCATCCAATTTTGCAGCATTACGAGAAGATTCCCTCATAAAAGCTTGGGGAGATACTATGTATACAACGTTAATTTAAATATCAAGAGTCCAAATTGCTTAGACAGGATAAATTCAACTAAGCAAGGACTATTCAAGGGAATAAGACAATATTCGTGTTCATTCATGAAGGCATTATTTAACAAATAATAAGTGAGTGCCTCGAATGTCAGGCATCATTCTTGGTGGTGGGGATACAACCGTGAACAAAACAGAAAAAGCACCTGTCTTCATGGAGTTCATCTATATTATTGAGGGGGAGATAGCCAAAAACTAAAAATTACACAAAGGACAAGATCATTTCAGCTGTGACAAGTGCAACAAAGGAAAAGTGCCAAGATCAACTTGGGTGGTCAGATGTCTTCCCGGGTCCCCTTCACAAATCATGTCAGCTGACGAGTATAGCAAACATTAGGAGAGGTTTCCTCTAAGTCATGGAATGATGAAATGGTTTTCTCCTTTATGTTTTCTACATTTTCTAATTTTTTGCAATGAGGATGTTATTTGATTTATGTAATCAAATTGACAAAATTTATTAAATAATACATAAAAACATTCTCATTAAAGTTTCAGCTGCTAAAGATAAAATTAGGAGTTTCCTTTGCCAAGGCAAAGGAGACAGGCATAAAGTAATATTATAAATGAACTTTATTAAAAGTGACAGAAATGAACTTTATTAAAAGTGACCTTTATTAAAAGGTCCGTGTTTGGTGCCTCTGCTGCATAACCGGAACAAGTTTTCTCGGAAACAGTAATCTCTATTCCCAGAAGTATAAGACAGCATACTTCACTATTTTTAACACAAATGCTTCCTTCTTTAATTTATGAAGAGTGTTATCAGCAGGGATACCATTGTTAGTTCCATGTGATCGTAGAGAGAATTCTGTGATTTTATCGTAAATAAGGAGGAAGAAGCACTTTTCGGGAGTTTGGTTCACATATTATGGGGACGTTAGTAAACCTCAGCAGAACCAAGCTCTTTTTTTTAAAAAAACCTTCTTGGTCAAATGTTCAAACTCAGGTTGATAACGTTGTTGATTGCCACAAAACCAACTGTGGACATGAGTCATCAACATTGACTACAATTCAGCAGGACATAAGGCATATTCTTGCTGCACGTATCTGGGAAGGAGGAACTACCATGAATGTTACAGTTCTCGGATGACAGGATCGGTAACCAGTGCGTCACAGGACTTTCATGTGCCGTGCCTCCCCTGACCAGTACTTGACATTGATGAGAAATGACACAGGTGAGGGGATGGGGACTAGCTCACTTTTTATTTAAAGCATACAGTCCGCTGTAAGCAATGTAATACAATCCAGAACAGTACGAAACAGGAAGAAACAATCTACTTAATTGGATCAAAACCAAAACAAACAGAAGTGTTATTTTCTTTGTCTCTGCTCTGCTAATGCACATACAAGTTTCTAGATAAACATTAATATAACCACTAGAAAAATGGGGAGGGAGTTATAGGGGAAGGTTCAATAAAGTGCCAAAACAGATAAAGCTGATATACTGGACCCAAGTCTCGTTAAACTGTAATTTTTTTCCCTCAGTCTTCTGTGTCCCTTTGCTTCCCCCCTCCTGTTATAGAACATCAATTAAAATTTTTTTTCCTTGGTGTTACAGTGAAGAGCATTCAGTGATTCTCAAGGAAAAACAGGCATCTATTTCTCTTTTCCCAGGCTTTCTTCTCTTTCCTTGAAAGAAAGAAAAAAAAAAGAGGCAACAAGGAGACTGTTTGGCGCTGCCCAGTTCCCCATCGTACGATGCTGATGTAACGAGCTGGGGGCGCCCTGACGGGCTGACTGAGAACTGGTCATGCTTTCTTCACACATGGAGCGGCAATCAGCTTACAAGTAAATCACCTCTGAGCACAAGCTGTCTCCACAAAGGCAGCCAAAGAGGCAGCATTCAAAGGCTGACAAAACATCCCTAAAGCGTGAAAGAAAAGGAGACACTGAGGCTGCTGGAGGGAGAGGCTTCCAACATTAATCCCCACCCTGTCAGGCATTGTGCGCACTCCAGAGGGAGCTTGACCGATGGAATACCATCTGAAGTTCACACTTGGAAAAAGCCACAAGTTCAACATCAGGAATGAGGGGAAAGTGTCAAGATACAGGATAAACAAATAAATAAGAAAAGGGGGAGAAAAGAATAAGAAGGGAATGCAGTGTTGTGTGGTGACACCCAGAGCTGATGATGTCTGTTGCATCTTAAGCTTCCAGTGAACTCCATTAATTATTCATAAGTGGACATTTTGTGAATTGCATACACTTTGCATGTCATTTACTTTCTAATGTAAACATTGAGAAGAGAGTCATTTCTTGAAAGTGCAAATGTTTTTTGCAAGAAACACTTTGAAAAATCGTAACACTGACCAAAGATCAACAAATGACATCTAAAACAGTCTAAATATAGTAAGTCTGTTCTTCCTGAGCAGAGACTGTTAGTTAATACTCTATAAATTATTTACAATCATGGTACTGGTGAGCTTAGAAATGAGTTGGACCAGAAGAAATGCACCAGCTCTCACTTACTCTGGTCCTGAGATCTGCACTACTTCTGCTTACGGGATACGTCATCTACTTATCTATCTACGTTACCTACACATTTGTCTGCCTATCCCTACCTATGCATACTTTCATGCATCCAACACTTACCAAGCAGCTCACATATTGCTTGTGGCTGTATTTACATCTTTGTCATATCATCACTCTCCTCTTCTAAAGAGACTTCCACAGTAACAAGTTACATCTTTTTTTTTTTTTTTTGGCCGCATCACACTGCCAGGGAAGTCCCCCGTAAGTCCCCTACATAAGAACAAGTTCCATTCTGAGAGCACGTTTGTAAGCCTAGTTTGTTTGTAAGTCCAACAAAGTTAGCCTAGGTACCCAACTAACACAACTGGCTATATAGTACTGTACTATAATAGATTTATAATACTTTTCACACAAAGAATACATAGAAAAAAAACACAAAAAATAAAGAAAATATTTTAAATCTTACAGTACAGTACCTTGAAAAGTACAGTAGTACCAGCTACATCACCACTGTTTTTACTCTTGCTTCTGGACATCTTGGGCTTGAAATAAAGATACTGTACTACTGTACTCTATACAGTGCTATACAGTAAAGTGCACAAAAGCACAACCACTTGTAGAGGATGCACGCACGTGACAATGTATGCCAGACACGTGAACTAACTTACGTGATTGGACATGTGAATGCACATTCACATCTTTGAAAATTCGCAATTTGAAGGTTCGTATGTACATCCTTTTTTTTTTTTTTTTTTTTTTTTGCGGTACACGGGTCTCTCACTGTTGTGGCCTCTCCCGTTGCAGAGCACAGGCTCCGGACGCGCAGGCTCAGCGGCCATGGCTCACGGGCCCAGTCACTCCGCGGCATGTGGGATCTTCCCGGACCGGGGCACGAACCCGTGTCCCCTGCATCGGCAGGCGGACTCTCAACCACTGCGTCACCAGGGGAGCTCCATAGATAAAATTTTAATGTAAGAATGGAGGTAAGATGAACCCAAATACTACTGCATGTGGGAAAATATGGGTTTTGCCGTGATTCTGATGGTTTAGCATCTCAGAGTACCAAACAGTAGAGACAAAATAAGATATCAGCTCAAGTCAAGCAGATCCCCTCATTTATTGTGTCTGGCATTTACTTACATTAGCCTATGAGGTAAACAGCAATACACATCCAACTTGAGGTCTAAGAACATAATGACTAAAACTCAGTGTTTCACTGTCTGTGACTTACTTAAAAATACCCCGTCAGAGATAACTGTTTTATGTGTGTGCAAGTGAGTGTAAGCTTCAGCTCCCTGGCCAGTCCATTGTTATACTTAAAAGTTCATGTGCTGGGTGTTCAACTCACTTACTATCGAGAATGAAAGGCCTGAGAGTGGTCAATGCAAGTTCTAATCAGGAAGCTGTTACTCTTTGCTAATTAGAATACTGGATTTCAGAATTTTTTTTTATGTTTTAATCTAGCCAAGGGTTTTTTTTTTAATTGAAGTATAGTTGATTTACAAGGTTGTGTTTGTTTCAAGTGTACAGCAAAATGATTCAGAGATATATATTTATATTCTTTTTTTAAGGTTTTATTTTCTTTTGAATTTTTTTATACAGCAGGTTCTTATTAGTTATCTATTTTACACATATTAGTGTATATATGTCAATCCCAATCTCCCAATTCATCCCACCACCACCACCACCCCGCTTTCCCCTGTTGGTGTCCATACGTTTGTTCTCTACATCTGTGTCTCTATTTCTGCCTTGCAAACTGATGCATCTGTACTATTTTTCTAGATTCCACATATATGCATTAATATACGATATTTTTCTCTTTCTGACTTACTTCACTCCGTACGATTGTCTCTAGGTCCATCTATGTCTCTACAAATGACCCAATTTCATTCCTTTTTATGGCTGAGTAATATTCCACTGTATATATGTACCACATCTTCTTTATCCATTCATATGTTGATGGGCATTTAGGTTGCTTCCATGACCTGGCTATTGTAAATAGTGCTGCAATGAACATTGGGGTGCATGTGTCTTTTTGAATTATGGTTTTCTCTCAGTATATGGCCAGTAGTGGGATATATATATTCTTTTCTTCAGATTCTTTTCCATTATAGATTATTACAAGATATTGAATATAGTTCTCCATGCTATACAGTAGGTTCTTGTTGTTTATCTATTACATATATATAATAGTACTGTGTTATCTGTTAATCCCAAACTCCCAATTTATCCCCCTCTCTCCCCTTTCCCCTTTGGTAACCATAAGTTTGTTTTCTGTCTGTGAGTCTATTTCTATTTTGTAAATAAGTTCATTTGTATCATATTTTAGGTTCCACATATAAGTGACAATATATGATATTTGTCTTTCTCTAAATGACTTATTTCACTTAGTATGATAATCTCTAGGTCCACCCATGTTGCTGCAAATGGCATTATTTCATTCATTTTTATGGCTGAGTAATATTCCATTGTATATATGTACCACATCTTCTTTATCCATTCATCTGTCGAGGGACATTAAGGTTGCTTCCATGTCTTGGCTATTGTAAATAGTGCTGCAGTGAACACTGGGGTGCATGTATCTTTTCAAATTAGAGTTTCATCATTTCTAGATATATGCTTAGGAGTGGGATTGCAGGATCATACGGTAACTCTGTTTTTGGTTTTCTAAGGACCCTCCATACTGTTCTCCATAGTGACTGGACCAATTTACATTCCCACCAACAGGGTAGAAGGGTTGCTTTTTCTCCACACTCTCTTCAACACAGAAATGCATTTTTATTGGTGAAAATAATAGTCTGTGGACTAGCATGATGAATGTTGGAAATGGACTCTCAAAGGAGAAATTAAAGATATGCAAAGTATGTAGATTAGCTAAAATGGCATGGATAGATAGACGGATAGATAGACAGATATACAGACGATAGATGGATAGGCAGACATAGAAATATGTGCATGTATTTTTTTTTAAGAGACACTCACTCCTCCTATCATACATAAGCAAGGTTGAAGAGCCAGGAGGCCAGCAGCCTCACCTCTAAGGATGATATCTTAGACAATCCTCACCCTTTCTGCCTCTGAAGGTGAACTCCTGAGGGTTTTGAGCAGTGCCCCGTGAAGGCATATTGAAGCCTGAGTTCAGCAAAGAAACAACGTGTGCCCTTACATACTCTTACTAAAATATCCTCCCACATTTTGAACCAAATGTAAAAGTTAATAAAATCTCTACAATCAAAACTATGACCATAAAGCTCCATGTTGCCCAATGGGGTCAGATGCCACGGTAAACCTTCACGACCTGTTCTGGCAGTTCGGTAACCACTGGTTACTTGGAAATGACTTCTTGTTGCACAGCAATGCAGGAACATAAAACAACGACTGTCTTATTTAAAATTTTAACATTTTCTTCATGACAAATTATTTTGCATTCATTTTGAATTTTTAAAATATTATTTCTCTTGATTACTAAGTGTTTCGGCACCTCTTTAAATTTTGCACCAGAGGCTAACGCCTCAACTGCCCTGATTTTGAGCATCTGAGGAGGCTACAAGACTGAAATATTGTATCTCTAGAATTTTAGTGTTTGACTCTAGCAAACCTCTAATCCGAGGTAGTGTTCAAAGAACCCCAATGGATGGAGAATGGGATCTTCTAGAGACTACAAAATGAGCATTGTAAATAAAATGTCTGTTGTTTGATTTTATATGTTATTTTACTATTAAATATTTAGTTAGTATCTATATATGTGGTATAATCTGGATGAAACTTGTTTTCATTATTATCTGACAGGCCAGAATTTGGGAATGGCTACCATTATCTGCCAAAAAAGAAGCTGAGAATAAGTTAATTCACAACACTCAAGGAGACAATGAATGGGATCAAGGGTAATGTATATTTTATCTCATTTAACTACATTTTTGTCGCACTAACTATGTGTCAAAGGTTGTTTTATATGCTTTACAAAATTTGATTCATAACAATCGTCTTTGTGAAATACTATTATTATCTCTATTTTACAAATGAGAAAACTCTCTTCATTCTCTTGGGAAAATCCAGAACTAGGTGCACCTCGTTTGAAACTGCATGACAGAAAAAGTCCACCATAGATATTATACAAAACTAATGTATCAAAAGGAAAGAAAACATTGAGCTTTTAGACCCAGAGAGGGACTGTATTTTTTTTTTTTTTTTTTTTGTGGTACACGGGCCTCTCAGTGTTGTGGCCTCTCCCATTGCAGAGCACAGGCTCCAGACACGCAGGCTCAGTGGCCATGGCTCACGGGCCTAGCCGCTCCGCGGCATGTGGGATCTTCCCGGACCGGGGCACGAACCCGTGTCCCCTGCATCGGCAGGCGGACTCTCAATCACTGCGCCACCAGGGAAGCCCAGAACTGTATCTTTAAAATAAGTCATCTCAAGAACCAAAATACGTTTAGAAAATTTGTTAAAATCCTCAATCAAATGCAAAAACCCAAGAACTCATAACTATAAAGGTTCAGGCAAAATAAGAGAGCAAATCAGTAAGATTTAATCTACTACAGTAATTTTTTTGGAGGGGGAGAAAGTTTTATTATCAAGTTAATGTAAATCCTCTTAAAAACTTTGTTAGAATGCTTCTGTCCCACTCTTGGCTCAAATCTACTTAAACATTGCAGCACTGATTGGCACAAAATTATCTGTGGTTCAGAGAAATGTCTCTAAAGACTAACGTTTAATTATGTCCATTCTAAGAGTTTGTGGTATGAATTTGAAGGGTGGATATAATTTCTTGACTTAGATCCTCGTATCCTGATAGCGCTTTTCCCCCCCAACTTTACTGAGATATAATTGACATATAACACTGTGTAAGTTTGTGTACAACACATTGATTTCATATACTTATATACTGCAATAGAGTTAATGCCTTAGCATTAGTTAACGCCTCCATCATGTCACATAATTACAATTTCTTTCTGTGGTGAGTATAATAATTTTTAATTGTCCACTTATGTATATGTCTTCTTCTTTGTTTCAGGTTTCAATTACAGGCCCTGCACGTAACAGGCATTAAGAAAATGTTTGATGAATAAATGTATGAATCTACTCCTCCCTTTTCCATAAAAATAATTACTGAACATATGAGTAACTTAAATAAACCCAGTATGGCTTCTAAACAAGGGAGCCCCCAATTTGATATTCTGTGGTCTGTCATGCTCAAATGTAGAAGATAAATAACATCTTAAATGTACTCTTATTGAAAAGATCTTGTTTTGCGTCTAAAGCATAAAGATTCCAAATGAAAGATTTTGGTTCTTTCTTCTGTAGCAAACATATCCATTAAAATATAATGATGAGTAGACGGTATTTAAAATTTTTAAGTGACTTCTTTTATTTTCAAAGGATTTTAATATCTTTATATATCTAAAATCAATGCTACCAACTCTTGGCAAAAAAATGAAGGGTTAAAAGAAACTACGGATATTTCAGCTAAAGATTCCAGCTAGATTTTAAGGGGACTGGTGGTTAATGAATTTTCAGGTGAATAAAAACTGCCTCAGGCTGTTGCTATGGTGCTTTGATATCACTTGGCAGTCATTTGCAGGCTTAACAGGAAAGAAGACTAGTGAAGACTATATCACAACATTCCCTGTAACTCCAGTCCTTGTTCCAAGCACAATCCCATTGCTGTCTGGGTGATCTGAGAATAAATGCTTTCAAGACACACACATAAAAAGGGATTTTGTAAGTAGTATCCGGCAGGAACCTCAGTATTAATCTGCAAAATAACAAAACCTGCCTGACAGACTGATCAGAACATAGGTTTATCTTCTATGTTGTGACAGCCATTTCCATGTTTTTGCGATTATATGGTTTTAGACAAAGCAATCATTTTAGCAACTTTTTATCATTCTTCCCAAATAGCAAAGGCTCAAGTGGACATCTTTGTAATACAGTTGTCAGTATTTCTGACCCTCTTGTTTTGTGACATGACAGTCACAACCCCTACTCAATAGTTTCTGGGAATGAAGTCCATTGTAATGAAGGTGATCCTGTTAAAAACATTTAAAATATTTTAATTGTTAAATCAGTTTTAGTTATGTGCAATGTGGTTCAAAGGCAATCAGTGTTCCCCATAAGCTGCGCCCACACGCGTGCGCGCGCACACACACACACACACTCATCACAGTAATGCGCACGCTAGAATGAGCTCCATAAAGGAAGGAATCTTCATCTGTTTTGTTCACTGCTGTTTACCTAGCACATAGAACAGCACCTGGAACACCACAGGAACCCTATATTTGTGGAGAGAATTGTGCCATACAAAACACAGTGCTTGTGGCTTTATGTGTGTATAAACTGAACGTTCCCCAGAACAACACTGAAAAGTATGAGGTTCTGTTTTCCTTGACTTCATCTTCCATCTTCTGTACTTCCAAGTCCCTGTCAAATCTACTCTGTTCTCTGTGGGCATCTAACAATGTCAAAAATCATATTAATATTTATAACTTTTACATAATGCTTACAATGTCCAGAAACTGAGCTATGCACTTTACATTTTCACTTAGTTCCCACAATAATGTTATAAATCAGGTGATGCTATAACTCTCATTTTAATTGACGAGACAAACTGAATTACAGAGAGGTAAGTACCTTGGACTACACAAACTAGAATCCCTGACCTCATCAACTTATCATATGGCCTCCCGATGACCTTCTACTCACTAAGCCCTTTTCCTTACCAGCATGTGAGAGGACAGGTTACCCTTCTTTTCTTATGTCTCAAAATCCCCACTTCCCTTCTCAGTTCTCTTTCACCAACCTGCCAATGCCAATGCCAGAATCCATCCTCTCTGTCTCAACTGGAATCAGGCACGTAGGATGGCTGACTAAACTTGTTACCCATTAGTGTAAATGTTTCCATCAATGGATTGCCTAAGCCAAACATTTCTATCTTCAACCTTTAATCTCTGCTGCTTAATGATAATAATAGATGGTTTTATCTAGTCATTAAGGAATTTGGCCATCAGCAAGAAATGGAGAAAAATATCTCCCAACATAGATATAATTTCATTAATTTGATACTGTTCATTATAAAGCTTACTTACCTATTTGTCAAGCATTGTGTTAGGTGATGGGGATACAAAGTTGGGTAAAGCAGAGGCCTGTCCTCTCAGAACTAAAGGAAGAGAGGGAACAGAGAAAAATGGCATTGATGGTTTTAAATAAGGTAACGATGGTGGCCCCAAGGAGAGAAGATTAAGTGTGCCTGAAGAGGTCAGATAAGTTTTGACAACAAAGGTAGTTTTTATGTGAGGTCTTAAGAAAAACAATATTAGAGAGAGCAAGAAATGGGGGACTTTAGATTGGGAAAAGGAACAATGTGAGCAAAGGTGAAGAAATGGGTAATTGCATGGATGGACCTAGAGGGCATTATGCTAAGTGAAATAAGTCAGACAGAGAAAGACAAATACTGTATGATTTCACTTATATGTGCAGTCTAAAAAAGAAAACAAATGAACTAACATAATTCAACAGAAACAGAGTTATAGATACTGAGAACAAACAGGTGGTTGCCAGAGGGGAGGTGGATGGGGGTATGGGTGAAGTAAAAGAGGGAGATTAAGAGGTACAAACTTCCAATTATAAAATAAATGAGTCCGGAGATGAAATGTACAACATGAGGAATATAGTCAATTATACTGTAATATCTGTGTATGGTGACACATGGTAACTAGACTTTTCATCATGATGATTTTGTAATATAAAGAAATATCCTGTCACTATGTCATGCACCTGAAACTAACATAGTGTTGTAGGTCAATTATTCTTTCATTATTAAAACTATATGCATATATAGACACAGAGTAAATGCATCAAACTGCTCATGGTCATTACCTATGAGAGGTGGGGATTATGGGTGATTGTTACTTTTTACTTTATCCTTTTATGTATTTCTAGTTGAATGCAATGAACATGTATCACTTGTAAAATTAGAAAGAAAACAATAAATGTCATTAAAAATGAAAAATAAATAAATTCCAATCTTATAATAAATTAGGAAATTGAAATATATGCTACATCTGAAGCTAATAAAAGAATAGAAATTAATCCAACAAAGTGTACCACTTTAAAAAGGGGAGAAAAGAACAATATATAAGAATTTCAGTTCTGTCTTCACCAGTTCTCGACACTGTCAATTTTTCAAAAAACAATTCAATCGGTGTGTAGTAGTAATTTACTTACTTTAAATTTTTTTTTTACTTTTTAGTTTACATTTTTTTAAATGACTAATGTTGTAGAGTACCTTTTTACATGCTTGTTTGCCATTCGTATTTCTTCACTGGTGAAGTATTTGGATCTTTTGACATTTTAAAAAATTGGGTTGTTTTCTTACTGTTGAGTTTTGAGTTACGTATATTGAATTCAAGTAAGTTATCAAACATACATATTGAAAATCTTTTGAAATGTATAATTACATGTGTGTTTAGAAACTGACAATCTATGTTAATTAGAATACGGAGTGGTGATGGGAGGAAAGAGTCTTCACTGAGGCAGGAACAAAGGCTACAGAAACCAAAAGGACCACTGGGTCCCTAGTCCTGCATAAAGAACAGTCCTCCAAGCCTACAGGGCAATGGTCAGGGGACACTCACAGCCATCTTCCTAAAACCACCAGTTTGGGGAATGTACTATGTATAGCATAGAATGCAAAAGACCTGAAGTTTTACAATAAAAGAGAGGAGTTTTATACTGATTTGTTTAAAATTAAATAACAGATTGTAGAAAGAAATTTGTTTTACTAAAAGTTAAGGATGATGAATCACACTACATTTTCATGAGGAGAATTTTGTAAAACAGGAACTTCAGGTATGTTTTGAAAAACTAATTATAAAATAAACATGATCCTTACCTTATTATTTCTTTCTGTGTTCATGGAAAGGTTGCCTAATTATGCTTAACACACATAATTGCTCCAAGGAGAAGCAACTCAAGTAGGGGATGCTGTAGCTTGAGAAAATCCATTCTCTACCAAAAGAATAGATAGCTCATCAATAACTGAATTAATACTATTTTTCCTTTCCTTAAGTGTCCCTGATGTTTGTCTAGAATGATTTAGGCAGTACCAGTGGGGAGGCAGGCAGATGATACATTCCTATAAGTAAGTCATGTTTATTCCTAATGAATTTTAAATATTGTAGAAACAATCACAGTAGTAGAGTCTGAGTTGTTTGGCTGCTTTCTTAGGGTACTAATTTATTTTTTAAAAGAAATCCTTAAGTTCTCAATTTAGAGATGATTAGAATAGAAAAATGTTTAAAGAACTAGAGGAATTCTTGGGTAGCCTGTATCAGCTGTAGTACACTATAGTACTCTTAATCTGTTGCTCTGTGTCCCTCACACTCCCTGCCAGCCCTCTCCTCTTCTAGTAATCCCAACTCCCTCATAACACAACCATCTACCAGTTTCTCCAGCCAAAAATCTAGCAGTCATCCTTTATTTCTCTCTGTACTTTAGCTCGTACATCCTTGCCATCAATAAATCCTGCTGCTTCTACTTACCAAGTATATCACAAAAGGGCTACTTCTCTCCACTGCCAGCACCTCAGCACCCCCCACAGTCCCTTCTCTACTAGACTACTTCAAACCCTCCAAACGTCTCCATGCTTTCATTATGAATCATTCTCCGTAGAAGAGCCAGTATCATCAACTTTAAAGGCTGGATCTCTATAGTACTTAATATATTTAAAAATATATAAAGAAAAATAGAGCTAACATTAACATAGCCACTAGGAAATTGATTGAACTAGGAAAGAAAACTTTACCAACACATTTAAATCCCCTTATATATCTCTCCCCAATCAACTTTCCCATTCATTAACCTCCAACATTCCTGTATTTGATGTTTACCAACACACCTCTTCTGGGGGAATCTATTACATGTATCTGTAAGCAACATATAAATACTATTTCTGCATTTTTAAAGTCTGATAAAATATTTAGCCATTCTCCCGTGACATTCTCTTCCTTAAAACTTAGTTCTAAAGAGGACTGCCCTTCACTCACAGAATGAAGACAGCTAGTGAGGTCATGTCCTGTGATGTTTCATAGACTCAGAGATGGCCCTAATGTGACCTTGGTGTTTTCCCGAGTATAGATAGTGCATAAACAGTGTCAACCTCATGATACTTAAAACTGTCTGAACCTCAGTTAACACATGAAGTTTCCAGAAGAATGAATTAAAAGACTGAAAATTATCATATTAAAAATAATTCGTCATACTTAGAGAAAAGTAATTTGTCTTATTGTATAAATGACAATTTCAACAAGAGTATAAATTAAATGCAATTATATAAACTGGAAGATAGGGTATGTACATCCAAACATCATTCTAGTAATGGGCAGTTTAGATACATTCGATATAATAAAAATTTAGGATGTTAAAAATATCTACATTTTGGGCATCATAAAAAAGCAAAGACAGGAATTCTTCCTGCCCACTCAGCAACTCGCCAATTTTTGCATAACAATTCCACAAACTGATCTCAGAAACAGAGCAATGATACATTTTCTATGAGTACAGGCTGTGAAATACTATGGATTGTGCTTTATATAATACTGTTTGAGGCAATCTGTATACGAAATAACATCAAGATTCATAATTGCACAAATCTGAAAGGCCTTACATTTCTCATCACAAATTACCCTACTGTCATAACTCACAAAGAAGTAATTGTAGTATTTTATAAACTGTTTACTGTCTAAGATTGCAAATTGTTTAGCTAATTCATACAAACTTTTTGGCTGCAAATCTTCAATGTCATAGGCCTGGGTCAGGGTATACTCCAGCTTCCAGTTAGATTTTCCCTTTAGATTAGCATCTGTCAGGTTCAAGTAATACTGTAGCACATCCTATAGTTAAAAAGAGTAACAAAGCCTGGTTCGTTTTTTGGCATATGAAGTACTGCATATCAAGAAGAGTTCTTATTAGGATTTATGTGACATTCTTAATTTAAAGTATAGTCATTTTAAGAAGTGTGCATTGCTTTTAAAGAAAAAGAGTCCTGATAGAAAAATCTATATATTTTTTCATTTAAAAAATAATGAGGGCTTCCCTGGTGGTGCAGTGGTTGAGAGTCCGTCTGCCGATGCAGGGGACCCGGGTTCGTGCCCCGGTCCGGGAAGATCTCACATGCCGCAGAGCGGCTGGGCCCATGAGCCATGGCCGCTGAGCCTGCGTGTCCGGAGCCTGTGCTCCGCAACGGGAGAGGCCACAACAGTGAGAGGCCCACGTACCGCAAAAAAAAAAAAAAAAAAGAAAGAACATAATACAAAATAATCCAACTATACAGAGGGACTTACAAAATAAAAAGCGTTCAATTCACACACATCAGAAGTAACCACTGCTAACAGTTGTATATAAATCAGTCATATGCAGGAGGTGGCTTGTACCAGCCCACAAATGCTTGACTGTCAAATTTTCAGGCATCTTGCAAGTTAGTTGGTATCACTTTCGCAGCTTGAAATTGGCCATGATGGGAGTATTTATTCCATGGAAATTGGCAAACACTACAAATCAAAGCACTTTTCCCCCTGCCCGGTGAACCAGCTGTTAAACATTTACCAGCACTCCAGTGTGCTGTTCTAGACTTTATGTACAAAGAAATATAAGTATTTAGAATATATATACCTATTTCCTAACCTTTTGGCTTTTTTAAAAAATGAAATTAAACTATACAAACCGTTTTGCACTTTTTTTTTTTTAAACTTCACAAAAAGGTAAAATGTGAGCTCCATGTGGGAAAGGATTTTGTTTCTTTCACTGTGTTTTGCACTTTTAAAAATGGTATAGTATTATATCAGGTACATCTTTCTATGTCAGTATACACACACACACACATGCACACACACGTGTGTGTGTATCTGAGATTCAGATCCAAAAATAGGCAACTAATAGTTGTAAAAGAATTCCTTTGGGGACTTCCCTGGTGGAGCAGTGGTTAAGAATCCGCCTGCCAATGCAGAGGACACAGGTTCAAGCCCTGGTCCAGGAAGATCCCACATGCCGTAGAACAACTAAGCCTGTGCGCCACAACTACTGAGCCCATGTGCCACAATTACTAAAACCCATGCACCTAGAGACCGTGCTCCACAACAAGAGAAGCCACCGCAATGAGAAGCCCCCACTTGCCGCAACTAGAGAAAGCCCACGTGCAGCAACAAAGACCCAATGCAGCCAAAAATAAATAAATAAATAAATAAAAATTCCTTTGGACTATTTTCTCAATTGTTTTATCTCCTCATTTAATTTAATATTTATGGATTAAACCAGATTTTTTCTGCCCTATCTTTTCTTGTAAAAACATGCTCTAGGGATTAACAAATCTATCTCCTACTAAATTTACCTAGAAGAATACAGTCACATCAATAGAGATTTTAACTGAGAAATTCTTTTCAAATTATATTTGTTGAAAGGGGCAGTACCCATAAGCTAAATGCCTGGCCTTTTGAGGCTGAATTGATATATAGAGTCATGTACCAGCTCCAGAGAGCTTTTGTCTCAAAAGTTCCACCTCGATTTATTTTCCTTACAAAAAAATTTTGCCAACATTTATTGAGTGCTTACTGTGAGCCAAGCATTTTCCCACGTGCTTTAAGAATAGTTGTTTGGGCTTCCCTGGTGGCGCAATGGTTGAGAATCTGCCTGCCAATGCAGGGGACACAGGTTCGAGCCCTAGTCTGGGAAGATCCCACATGCCGTGGAGCAACTAGGCCCGCGAGCCACAGCTACTGAGCCTGCGCGTCTGGAGCCTGTGCTCCACAACAAGAGAGGCCGCAATAGTGAAAGGCCTGCACTCCGCGATGAAGAGTGGCCCCCGCTTGCCACAACTGGAGAAAGCCCTCGCACAGAAACGAAAACCCAACACAGCCATAAATAAATAATTAAAATTTTAAAAAAAGAATAGTTGTTCATGTAGTCCTCACAGCAACTCAGTGAAGTCAGTAATATTTTAATCCCAGTTTTAAGGGGAATAGACTAGGACACAGAGAAGTAGGGTAAGACCACTCATGAGACAGTATGATTTCAGAGCCTACATTCTTCTTCATAGCTGTGTTCAGGAGAAGAGTAATTAATAACAAATATGGAGTAGTGAAAAGTTTCAAATGTATGTAAGTACACAAACAAGGCGCTACCCAATGAAGACCTTAGAAGACAGAAACAGCTTCCCAAAGGCTAACCTCATAAACCCACACTTAGAAAGTGCTGACATTCCAAATATAAAAAAGAAGAAAAACATCCTGAGATTTCAACATCAAGTACGACTCACAATAGCTGTGCTGAAAACATTCAACTAAACTAATGAAAACTACAAAGATATGCATAAATATGGGGTCAATTCTAAAATTGTACCAACTTACCAGTAATTTATAATCACGAGGATCATATTGAAATAGTCTGACACCAGGATTGTTGGTCTGTTTTTCTAAAACACTCTTCACTGGAGTAACAGCAGGAGCCACAAACAAAGAATTTATCGGATTTCCTAGATAAAATATATGTACATAAACATACATTTTTTAATAATTGAGTTTAACTATATTAAAAATATGAACAAATTCCAGATTAAGAGGTTAGCAGAAGTAACGGCCAAATGATGTGTGACGCTTGATGGACCCTGATCTGAAACAACACTAAAGAGACACTTTTGAGAAAATAGGGGAAGTTTTACTATGAAGAGATTAAAAGAATTATTGTTGATTTTGTTAGGTAAGTTAATGGTATTATTATTATGTAAGTTATCCATATACTTAGCAATGAATACAGAAGCATGTAGGGCTGAAATACAGTTGATGTATGAGATTTATGTTCAAATACTTCAGAGAAAAAAGAATAAAGAATCATAGGTAAAATAAATGTGGCAAAATCTTGACAGATATTGAATATAAGTGATGGTACATGGGGGTTTGTCTTATAATTCTCTCTACCTATATATATATTTGAAATTTTTCATAATAAAACTATCCAACTTATTACAAGTACACACACACAAAATAGACAAAGCTAGTTTTTTTTGTACTCTACCTATAACAATATTCCAATAATTATATAATAAGAATTTGATTTAAGTGTCACCATGTTTTACACATATCTGCTATAACAGCAGCCCCCAACCATTTTGGCACCAGGGACCAGTTTTGTGGAAGGCAATTTTCCCATGGGTGGGGAGGGTGGGTGATGCTTCAGGCGGTAATGGGAGCGATGAGGAGTGATGGGGAACAGCAGATGACGCTTCGCTCTGGGCGGCCCCGTTCCTAACAGGCTGCAGACAGCGGTCCGCAGCCCAGGGGTTGGGGACCCCTGTATTATAGAACTAAATTTCTGAGTAAAAAAGCTACCAAATGCTGAAAATGGTCATTTTTACCAAGCCCACTCATTCTAGATGAAGAAGGTAAATAAAGCATTTCAAAAATGTTCCCCAGGGCTTCCCTGGTGGCGCAGTGGTTGAGAGTCCGCCTGCTGATGTAGGGTACACGGGTTCGTGCCCCGGTCCAGGAAGATCCCACATGCCGCGGAGCGGCTGGGCCCGTGAGCCATGGCCGCTGAGCCTGCGCGTCCGGAGCCTGTGCTCCGCAACGGGAGGCCACAACAGTGAGAGGCCCACGTAACGCAAAAAAAAAAAAATGTTCCCCAATTACTGAAAAAAAAAAAATACATATTGATTTTCCTCATGGCTGACTACTAAAAAATCAGAACTCTTATTTTGTTAACTCTCAGTTTTCTTGCCCTTATACAGAAGTTATCTTTAAAAATAGATAATCGTTGTCTTATTTAATGCTAGAGCTTCTTCTATTTTTTTTCTTTTAATGCTGAGTAGATGACAATGTCGATAAGCACTTAAAAGTAGGAGCTTAATTTATTTTAAACCAACAGTAAATTGTGCTTTGCTCTTTAAATTCTGAGAAGTAAATCTAATCATATCAAAGGAAACTTGAGTCTAGCAGGTAAATAAAAAAGGGTGATTCTCTAAACTTGAGAACCTAAAAGAACATTTGAGTGAACTGAGGGTTTCAGAGGCTTTTGTGTCAACAGCAGTCAAATGATGACGGCCTTGTGGAGCTAAAAGGAAGAAACCCAGTGGCAGGACTAAATATGATTTGGACAGTTGCCATCACTCACAGAAGGTAACTGAGAAAAAGCAGGTGCTGGCAGGTAGATTTAATAAAACTTTTAATTTACTGGATCAGTAAAAATTAATGGATTTTCACTATTTTGTTCTAGCATCTTGGACTGAGGAGATGCAAATAGAATGTTATATTACCTTTTTTATCTGAAAGAACCATAATACTATCTCTGTGAGTGTGTCCATAAAATTGTCCTGCAATGATGTTACTGTATTTTCTAAAAATATCTATCAATTTCTCATTATAGTATTCTCTCATTGCCGTGATGCTCCTTGAATAAGGCAGGTACCCCACTGGAACATGAGCTATGATGTACACCTGGAGAAAGAAACACAAAGAGGACTGATGAGAATCTTTTCGCACATTTTTCACAACAAAATGATTTAGATACCCAAGATTGAAAGTATATTAATTAAATTTTAGAAAGCAAATATACCATTTCTCCTATTTATTTACCAAAAAAAGTTGAAATTATGGAACTATTAATGGTCCTATATTTGCACTTGTCTGTTGGAACTACATGGTTTATGATATAAGGTAACTGTGACGTTGCTCAAATTTTTTTTAAAAAATCAACAGATGTCAATCAATCCCCAGAGCATTAAAAGCAAAATAAAACAAGCAACAACAGCAGAGGCAAATCACAAAGTGTTTCATGTAAGAACATCTTTAAATTTTAATACTTTTATTAATCCCTGACCCCACTCAAGTCTAATAAGTATACAAGTTTAACCCTCTGTTCATCCCATGATGATGTTGGTCTATGGCATCTACCTTCTCCTTATTTTGCTGAGAGATGTTCAGTGTATTTTCTAGCCATTCAAACTGATTTGCTGGGTCAGTCTTATTTAGGGTCACGATATTTGGGCCATAGTATAAGTTTGTGTTGAGACTGATGATCCTAAAGTTCAGATTAGTTGAAACTTTCTGTGAATAAAAGCCACCTATAAAAACAAATTTGAAACACATTCTGGAATAATACACACACAGATACATATACACTGTGAAGGCAAAATCTTAATTAAGGTTTTCAATTTCCATTTAGGCAAGTTATACTTATTTCTTATTCTTTAGTTTGCACATACATAGGCTGTCATTGGATAAGAATCAGATTTAACAAACATTTATTGAAAACCTACTATGTGTCAAGTCCAGTGCTGCCACTTCCACAAATTGAGGTAACAACAGTTGTATCCAACATTCACTTGAAAAGATAACTAAATGTTTTGGCACTAGGTAATGAGGTACTGAATTTTATAAAAGAAAGATTAATACATCAGCTTCTACTTTTGTATGTTTGGGGAATTAAGATAAGAGATATTGTGAAATCTAAAATCCAAAGAATGGGAACACACATGGATCTTGCCAGAGAATACTGAGGAAGAAATGTCAGATAAACCAGAGCTGCTACAATCTCAGGTGAGATGAGGCTTAAAGGTATAACCCCACTCACACCTGCGAACCAGTGGTGACAGAACACCCTGCTCCTGTGGCACTTTCAGCCACTGGGACCCTGACCCTGCTTTCTTCACCCTGGGCCCACTCGCCATCCATGCCACTCCCCGGCTTTCAAACATGATAAGGCCTCCAGAGAAACTGGGCACAGGGACTCTGCAGAATTGGCACACCCAAGCAAACATTAAAGATATAAGTCTAAACAACATGAACTGAGATAAAAAATAGAGATAAAATAGGGATGAGTAAATCTTTCACTTACCTTTCCTTAGAGTACTAATAGCTTCTTCATCCAGCCATGGCTTCCAGAGGCTTGCTACTGCATTGTACACCTTGCTGGTGAATACAGGCAGTTGATCCTGGCCACAAACAATATAATCCACCAGTGAAACTCTGAAGATATGTGGATGAATTAATGTAAATATCACTTGAGCAGTTACTACTATGTTAGGCATCTGGAGATGCAGGAATACTAGATAGACTTGATTTTCAAGGATTTACAACTTAACTGGGGAGATGGAGGACAAAATGCAACCAATCATCTGTAAGACAATGTGCTAGGTACCACCACAAGGGTTCTGGGAGTGGAAAAGCAAGAACAATCAAGTCTAGCCCAGAGAGTCAGCAGGGAGAGTGAAAAGAGCATTTGAACCAGAACTTGAATAATGATTTCATCAAGTTGACAAGAAAGGGAATCAAAGCAAAAATAATGGCTCAGACACCAGCACAGTGCCATATACAGAAACAAGCCCTTGTTTCAGTGTGACTGGGGTATAGAATGGACGTGAGAATATGCTTATTATAGAGACACTGAAGGCAGGTTTTAGCCTGAATATGTGGGACCTGGTGTAGCATGCCTAGGAGATGGATTTCAGAATTAAACAAAGTCCTCTGGAATGTTAATACTAGTATAAAGCTTTTTAACTTCTTGAATGAAGACTTATAACCACACGTTTTTGATTTTTTGTTTGTTTTATTGGAGTATAGAGTTGCTTTACAGTGTTGTGTTAGTTTCTGTTGTACAGCAAAGTGAATCAGTTGTACGTATACATATATCCTCTCTTATTTAGATTTCCTTCTCATTCAGGTCACCACAGAGCACTGAGTAGAGTTCCCCGTGCTATAAGGGTGAGGTAAAAAGGGAACCCTCCTGCACTGTTGGTGGGAACGTAAACTGATACAACCACTATGGAAAACAGTATGGAGGTTCCTTAAAAAACTAAGAATAGAACTACCATGTGACTCAGCAATCCCACTACTGGGCATATACCCTGAGAAAACCATAATTCAAAAAGAGTCATGTACCACAGTGTTCATTGCAGCTCTATTTACAATAGCCAGGACATGGAAGCAACCTAAGTGTCCATCGACAGATGAATGGGTAAAGAATATGTGGCACATATATACAACGGAATAATACTCAGCCATAAAAAGAAACGAAATTGAGTTATTTGTAGTGAGGTGGATGGACCTAGAGTCTGTCATACAGAGTAAAGTAAGTTAGAAAGAGAAAAACATGTTTTTGATTTGAAGTCTCTTTATGTCAGCCTAAATCATATCGTTCTGATTTTTTAAAATAATATATGTATAATACATTACACCGTATTTTTATCATCCTATTTTATCATATTATAGTAAAGTATCTTTATGGTGACATAAGCGCAGGGGAAGAAAAAAAACTTCAAGAAAGTACATACTGAATAAAAACTCAGAAATCATTTGTGAAATTGGGTAATTATTCCTATTTTTCATTTCAAAAAATTATGGTAAAAAACTGAAGCCATTTTCTTCACTCTCTTCATTTCCTTCTCTATATTGGTGACACAGACCTATTTCTTAAAGGAGTTTCCCTGTCATCAGTAATTAAAATTCTTAGTTTATTTTTTTTTTAAAGATGACACCCAAGTCACATTAGTTCCTAATACATGTGCCTAATACATAATGAAAATACGAATATATTCAGGGCAAGTAATAAGCAAATGACTTCTTTTAACTGAAACTGATTATCCAAAGGATATTTTCAATTCGTGTCAGCGATCAGAGTCATCTGTCTGAAAATTACACAATGGCTTAGGCCAATCTAAATTCTGATTAAAAATTGGTAATTATCATCATCATCATCAAAAACCTAATATCTTAGCCATTTGTTTACATTGGGATGGATGCCAAGATACTGGTATGGTCATGTAGAATCAAAATTATATAAACATTGCTCTAGATTTTTCTGTCTATTTTAAGTATGAAAAACATGAGCACCAGAGAAGTTAAGTGATTTATCCAGGGAGAGCTGGTCAGTCCCAGAGCTGGGTCTAAATCCCAGGTCTTTCTACCATCACTCTTACATCCAGTTATCTATTGCACAATGGGAAGTGACCCACTCACCAGTTTGGTAGCACCAGCCTTGCCATTGTAGGAGTACCTGAGGACCCTGGTCCAGACTGCTTCCTTGCCTGTCAATGGGAAGAAATCCCTGGGCTGTCCACACAAATATCTACTTCTGATGTAGTGGGTGGGAATTTGCGTCTGTATTTGTATGTTGATGTAGCTATGTTTAAATACATGTTTATGGGGTTTTAGTGGAGAAATAACACATCCGATTTATTTGTTACTAACATTCACTGGAATTTGATCTCAGATATGAGAAGTCTCCAGGAGAATTTGTTGTAGGGCTTTCGTGTTACATCTGACCTTCCTGAAACTGGGATGGAAGGACGGCAGTAGAATAATAGAAGGTTTTCAGGTATAAGGTCATAAGCTAGGAAGAGAAAAAAATTAACTGTTTAAGGTATAAAGGCTGCCAGTTTATCCTAGCTGTACATATAATCGGATATATTTTAGAAGTTGGATAGCATCTATATCTTGAATTATTATAAGATTTAGCTTTGCAGAAAGAAGGCAGAGATAAAAGTAAAATAAAACCAGTCCTCAGGGGAGTTAGGAAACATGTGTCCCATGTCACTGCTTCATGCTGCAAAACCACCACTTCACTTACTGAGGGCTTATTATGTGCCAGGTAGGAAACTATGCCCTTTCCACATGGTGTCGCTAATTCTCCCCAAAACTTTGCAAAGTAGGTATTACTGCTCTTGTTTACAAATGATCAGGGATAATTATGTGCATTATCCAAGTTGCTCAAGCTATTAGAAGCAGGACAGAACAGGTTTTTAACTTCCAGTGAATGTGACTCTAAACCCCACACGTTTTCTATTACAACAGTCTGCCTGTCACATAAAGCATATAAAAACAATGTGTGTAACCTCTGATTCCTGGAGATTGCCCATTCCCAAGCCTCTGCCCTGTGTGGTCTAACATCTCAACAGTAACAAAAGCTGACCACTGGTTGAAAGGCCAACTCGCAAAGACTCACATATTGTTCATCTCAAGACAGGAGGCCGGGCTCAAGAAGTCACTTGAAACTTAAGGTCATCATAGAGTGCAACTTTTCAAAGTCACATTATTCACATTCATTAACTATTATAATCAAAACCTTCATTAAGCAGCCTTTGGACATGAGATGGAAAAGATATGCTAAACCAAAAGAAAAATGTAGACAAAGAAAGGCATGAAAGTAAATATAATGTTTAGGAAATATTGATATGTTAGTCTGGCAAGAGTAAAGGATGTGTGAAAGGATGTTTGTTTAACTGAACACAAAAGATCCAGGATATGGGCTCTCCCACTAAGTGATTGCGAGCACCGGAACAAGCAACTTAACATTTCTGGGCCTCAGTTTTCTCTTTTGTAAAATGAAGAGCTCATCTAGACAAGGGGTCAGCAAACTTTTTCTATGAAGGGTCAAAAAATAAATATTACTTTAGGCTTCTGGGCCACATAGTCAATGTGGCAACTATTCTACTCTGCTGTTACAGTACACAAGCAGCCACAGGCAAAACAGAAAGCATAGCCATGGCTGTGTTCCAGCAAAACCTTATTTACAAAAACAAGTGTCACACTGCATTCGGACCACAGGCCCTAGTTTGCCAAGCCCTGAACTAAACAACAATCTCTAAGATCTCTTGAATCTGAACAAATCTAAGATTCTACACTGCTATAGCAGATCGCTGTAACCAGCGCTGCTATCCAATTGTTATGCACAGGCTGTTTAATAAACAGCCACCCTAATAGGTTGAAGCCTGGGCCGTATCAGGCATAAAAAATATTCTGAACATGCTCTCTACCTTGAATCACATCTTGAACATGGACCTCCCTTTTGGGTTCTTATGATGATTTTCTATGCTTTTGTTTTTAATCACAATCCAGCTTAGATCAGAGTATGGGTAGTTTAGTAGGCCTAATAGAAATTCTGAAAAATGTAAACATTTGTCAACATTAACCGTTTTTGCTAACCTGAACATGGAAATTCAAATGAACAAAATTATTCAAAAGCAAGGAGAAACTGAGGAAGAATACAAAGGAAATCAAGAATTAATAACTCACAGACTAGGTAATTTGATTCCAAAATCTCGCTATGGATATAACTTTTTTTTTTTTTTTTTTTTTTTTTTTGCGGTACGCGGGCCTCTCACTGTTGTGGCCTCTCCCGTTGCGGAGCACAGGCTCCGGAAGCGCAGGCTCAGCGGCCATGGCTCACGGACCCAGCTGCTCCGCGGCACACGGGATCCTCCCGGACCGGGGCACGAACCCGTGTCCCCTGCATCGGCAGGCGGACTCTCAACCACTGCGCCACCAGGGAAGCCCTGGATATAACTTTTTATGAACTATTAGGAGTCCCTTTCAAGTCCCCAAAGCACTTGCCTTGCCTTCCTCGATGGTTAGCATTCAGAGCAAACTCCACCTCCATGAGCGCCCCTCCCACGCCCTATCATCGGCTAGTTATCAGCATAATTTTGACACTATTGATGGAAAAAAATCCTTTAAGCATGTCTAGAAGTTGTGGTCAAATTTACCTGTGGCCAATAGTCATGATTACCCAGTGCAGGGAAAACCTGGAGATTTGGAAAGAGACTCTGGACTGTGGCTGTCATATTAGCAATCACATTTATGACCGTGTCTGTTGAGAGTTCACGCACTGGAACATGAGGTGGGCTATCCCTGAAAAGGAGACAGAATCATAGAGAACAAAATCAGTTGCTATAAAAAGTCACTAGACTCCCGTGTAATGCCTTGCTGTATTGTCATCGTCAAATTCCACTATAAATCAACAGATGATAAAGAGTTGATAAACTACTCTTCATTTACCTTTGTCCCACAGGGAAGCCTATACAAAAGAAAATTTGTGAAATACAAAAGATAAACTGGAAATCTCAGTCTATTTCACTGCCTGACTGAAGATTTATAAGAGGCAAAAATTTTTAGCAATTAAAAGCACAGATTCCAGGGCCAAAAGTGCCAGGTTTGCCATTTATTAGCTGTGTGCACTTGGGCAAGTTACTTAGATACTCAGTGCCTTCATTTCCTTATCTGTAAAATGGGAATAATAATATCCATTGTGAAGATTAAATGAGTTACAATGTATAAATTAAAACAGTGCCACGGTCATTACTTCAGGTCCAGGAAATATTAGGCCTCTTCACTCTGTCATGATGGATGGAATTTGTTAATTACACCACCAGACGATGATGTTTGCAAAATCGCTATCACAGGTTAACTCCCATTGTTGCCTTTTGTTTTTGGATTATTTAATCAAGACCTATTATCACATTAATAAACACCTCAAGACACTGACACAAATACGCTGTTTATGGATTCATCTCTTAGTTAACATGGACATATTTCTAGAGCCTGTATTCTAAACAAACAAACAGAGAAACAAAACTGGGTCTTTTAAAGTTTTTCTTATCCCTAATAATGTTGATTAATTTGATCTAGTATTTTTTTAAACCCCAAGAATTCTTAAAACGTAATATATATTCTTATGAAATTCGGCATTCTAATGAAGTTTAGGACACTGTAGATACATACTGAGTAACTAAGGGTATTTATATAATCACTCACCCTGTCCATATCATAAAAGATGCTTCCTGTCCTGAATTTTTAATAAAATCAAATGCTGACAAAATGAGGTGATAAGGAGAATCACATAGAACATCTCCAAAAGGGCCAGGATTGGAGGCGCTTGCACCTTTCGAGGAAGCGCACACTTTTGTGTGGTCATCTGTGATGTGGTAAGTAGGGTCTAAGTGTAAGTCAGTCACGTGCCAAAACTGTCCTGGTGATGAGAAAATAAATGCGGTTAAACCTACTTCTCTTTTGGAATTCCCATACCAATATTTACAGTATGACGAGACAGTTGCTCCACCCTGTGATAGAGGAAAGCCTTAGTCATTTAAATATTCATATGCCCTGAAGTTAAATACACTCCCTGTCAGAAATAAGGATTCTAAAGACAATAGGAAGACTTTACTAGAATTTACTATTTACACACATCAGAACTGATGAAGTCCCTCAAAGCATGACTACTTAATAAAGACTACAGGACAAACATAAGTTTGCACAGTGATATATATGGAGACATCCTTCTGGCAAGTCAATAATAATCCCATATTGTATCTTAATAGCATGTCTCCTTCCTTGTAGAATTTAAGGTTTTAGAATTTATTTATTTTCTTGTAGAAAAATGGACAAAAATATGTGTTTTATTAGGGTCACACAGTGAATAGATTGCAGAACTTGTAACTAATAAATCTCACTCCTAATTTCTTGTAAAATCTTGCCTCTCAATATTAATGAAAAAAAGAGTCTTCAGTTTAGCTTTCAGCCCAAAATAGCCAACTGCCAGAGGTTCTTAAAAGCTATTTAACAGAGGAACATCTTCTATCACACACTTGTATAAGATGTTTATAATATTAAGGGAAGCATTTGTTAAAGAAGATGCTTCCACTGGGTTTTCAGGGAGAAGCCCAAGACTCACTTGATAGCACCCCTGATTGGAAATCATCTTGAGAAAGATTCTTTCATTGAAGGAAACACAGGTTAATCATAGTAGTATCTCTCTTTATTAAGTATTTACTATGTGCCAGACATTGTAATAAGCAATTTAAATATACTGTGTCATTTCATTCTCAAAACTACTCTCTGAAGTAGGAATCACTGTTCTCATTTTAGAGTTGAGAAATTAATGCTGGATCAGTTAGAAAATTTGCTCTAGTATATACAGCTTAATAAATGGCAGAGACAAAATCTGACCCCTCATTTTGAAGGGCCCTCAAGTTTGCTTATACTTAATTCACATATATCTTCAGTGATTTTGCTGCCTTCTCATATGCGACCAATAAACTGTTTTAATATTGAGACTTTTTCACACTTTGAATTTGGAGCTCACTCTGATTAGGACCAATTTACAATAGGAAACATCAGAAGTGACATAGCAGCAGTACTACACCAGAAGCATGGAGCAAATAAGTAGAATGCAAACTTTTATCTATACAAATGATAAAAGCTAAGTATGATAAAAGCTAAGTATGCACCTTGGATAAAACCCAAAGCTGGATAATAAAGTAGAAAACTGAAAGCAGTTTACTTAAGGTGGAAAAGGTGTACTATATTTAGGATGTTATTTCTTTGCAAAGTTGTTGTAATTTTATAACATATTTAAGTTCACAGCTAAGAAGTGGTAGACAGAAGATCCAGAACAAAGTAGTCATTAAATAGTCTTTACGGTCAATTACTTGGTATTCAGCCCCCATTTGAAAACATTTGCCAAGAGTTACTTCCTTCCATAATGCAGAAAGTACTGCAACTCTTTTTCCAGCTTGGACATACTTTACCCAGCACATAAAGTGGTTTGGCAGATAGCTCAGAATCATCCTGGTGGCTGCCCTTCCTTGGGGTATAAATATATACTGCATCTCTATTTTACATAAATATGTACATTATTATTCATAGAATGTTAAGGTATGTAGTAAACTACACACAGAACAGCACAGTGTTATGGTTAAGGATGGGGGCTCTGGAATCAGACCGCCTTACTTAAAATCCAAGCTCTTCTTCCTAATCTAGTTGTATGATCTCGGCCTGTTTCATCTGTAAAATGGGAATAATATTATTGTCTACTGAATGAGGGTTAAGTGACTTAGTAGCAGAAAGAGCCTGGCATCTGGTAAGCTCAACATTAGTTGTATTGTTATTCATTTGTAATGTCAAGCTTGCATCTGAGATTGAATTTCCTCATTTCCAAGTAGTAGCTGAAATGTACTGAGTACTTACTGTAAGTTTAATACTGTTTCTTATGCTTTACGTGTATTGACTGACCATTATTTCCATTTTTCAGGTAAGGAGCTGCAGCACTCAGAAATTAAGTGCAAGTCACGTATGTCATATGCAGCAGAACCAAGACAGCAATTCAGGAAATCTGACTCCAGAGTCCACACGGCTCTTAACCACTGCACACAGTACCTCTCTGTGCGTGCTCACATTCAAATGTCCTTCCAGAAAACAGAAGTCCTTCCGTCTCACTTGCCTGGTGTAAGATAGATAACAGCTACACCTATAGGGGATACTGTGACAAGTAAGGGACATGAAATTATTAATATATTAAACTTTGTAAAACAAAACTGGAAACACATTAAGGACACATTCCTCTGATGTAACCTATTACCTGGATTTATATATCCCCAGCATCCAGAATACGTCTGACCTATAGTAGGTCCTCAACAAACATTCTTTAATTAGGCACAGGCAGATTCAGAATTTCCTCAATATCACATGGTGACTCAGTAATGAAAGCTGAAATGGAACCTGTCTCTCCAGACTTGCAGTCTAGCGCCCTTTCCACTACATTGGATTGCTAGACAGATAAGTGAGGAATAATTATGTAGGTGCACTGAAGGGTGTCTTTAAATAGAAGCCAAGAATGGAGCCCTGACAGGTTCTTAACCTGGGATTTATGAATAATGAACCTCTGGAGGCCTCACGTCCCACCTCTAATGAAATTTATACAAAATACTGTGTGTGTGTGTGTGTGTGTGTGTGTGTGTGTGTGTCCAAGGCCAGAGACCTGGCCTGTGGCAGAGCCCACACTTCAATTGATTCTCTGGTTCGCAGTCCAGTGTTCTTTTCACTACACAACAATTGTTTTCTTGTTCTGCAGATAATCTTTAAAAAGATTCCCACATATGTATATGTGTATGTGTGTGTGTGTTGTAAACATATCTGGATAAATGCTCAAAACAATCTTATTTTATCTTTGGGATAATGTATCCCAAAGAAGCTAGTATATCATAATTCAGATGTTTGGACATATGGTTGTTGTTTAAAATAGGTGTTTTTGTTTATTTCTTTATAATGTCAGTTCCTACCAAATATTCCATCAGGTCCTGACTTACTAAATCTAAAAAATTGTGGCAAACACAATCAGGTGAAGTCTCCCTGGGCTATTGTCCTCTGACCACTGGGACTTGACAGTACAGAAAGTTGAGACCGGGAATTGGCGCGCGCACACACACACACACACACACACACACACACACACACACACACCCCACGGTGTAAAGAAGTCCTAGCATTTGGGGTGGGAACAGGGGGAGAGAGAAGGTCACATCAAGCAGAAAGCATATGAATTAATATATCCAATGTGAACCTGCTGAATGGACACTTCAGCAGGTCTTTGAACCTTGGTTCCCCCTCTCCCTCTCTCTTCCCCAGGTGTAGCTTCCCTACAGAAACAGGGCGGTGTGAAGTGGAGACTCACTAGACCCCAGAAAGCTGTCATTGAGGCCTTCAGCAATCGGATCCTTAAAACCAAAAGGTGCATTTGCCATGGGTGGGCCTCCTGCATCCTAGGACATTTTATCTCAAAATCCTAGACAGCCACATAATTAAAGAAAAACAGCTTTAATGAAGGCAGAAGCCAGCAGCATGCATTAAGTATTTGAGGACAATTTCTTGTTAGCACTGACAGTTGGGAAATAAGATTGACAGTTCTTGCTTTCAACTGCCTGACAGCTGAGTCATGAGGACTTGGCTCCTGAACAAACAGGAGGCATTTTTTGCCCAGAGCATTTCCGAAATCATGTGAGAGTCAAGTGATGGAGAAGAGAGGAGGTTTCAGAGCCAAGTACTAAGCTGTTTCAGAGACAGCTATGACCAAACCACAGAACACAACTCCACCCATCCCATTTCGCCCCCTCTAGATAACAAAGCAATTATGTTTTAAGTGAGTCAGGGAGGTGAGGGTGGGCACCTTGACCTTTAGCACTGAAGGCTCAGGTGGCATCACAAAATCTCTCATCCAACGTTTATCCATTCTGGACCAGTGGTTCTCAGACTCTAGCATCTATCACAATCACCTGGACGATTTGTTAAACAGATCGTTGGGGCTCAATTCTCCGAGAGTTTCGGGTTTGGCAGGTCTGGGATGGGGCTAAAAACTTGCATTTTTAACGCGTTTAAGCGATGCTGGTGCTACTGGTGCCGGACCCCATTTTGAGAACCACTTCTGTACAGGCGCTGGGCTAAGCGTTGGGAATGAATTAACATCGGCCCTGCCGGCGGGGAGCCCAGGGGCGTCCAGGTAAAGTGAAGGCCCCGTGCGTTCTAACGTAGACTAACCAGCGCGGAGCGCCAGGGCCGCAACCGCGCTGGGGTTGGAGGGGTGGGAAGAAAAGGCCACCAAATTTGACGCGCAGAACAGAAGAAACTCAGTCCCACTGAAATTTATGCTGCTGAGAAGCTGAAACCCCGCAGCTCCCCCTCTGCTCTGGGCAGATTCGGGGCCTCTGGAAATGCGGGACACCCAGCCCCCAGCTTCTTTTTTCCTTGAGACACCCAGTTTTTCCTTCCTTTCCTCCGGGCACAAAACACACCTGGAGACGCAAAGCGAAAACAACTGCACGGGAGGAGCAGCGGCCCCCACTGTCCGCAGCCAGTCCCGGCCTCCCCGCCGAGCCGAGCTGGCGCTCGTGTCCTTCCGTCGCCCTCGCCCTCCCCGCGCCCCGAAGGTGGAGTCGCAGCCCAGAGCCTTGGCTGGGGCCACTGCTGCCCACACGCACTTTTCTCGGCTTTGCGCAGGCGCTCTGGCCGCCGCTCCCGGGCAGCTGCCAGCAGGATAAGGGTACAGACGACTCACCCACCGCCGGACTGGGACTCGGGCCGCCAGTGGGAGCCAGAGGCAGTCCGAGGCCGGGGCGGCAGTGCCAAGCAGCCAGCAGGCAGCAGACGAGCGCGCCCAGCCGCGCCATCGCGGGTCGCGGCCACGGGCCTGGGAGACCTATTACAGTCCCGGGGCTCCACACGACCGTAGGGTCCGGGGCTGGGGAGGAGGAAGACCTCTGCTGGGGTTGACGCCCAGTGGTCACGTGAGAGGGCAGAGTCCTTAATGAGTAGGTTCGGTTGACTTTCAACAGCTGTCTAGCTATAATCCGGCTTTTCCCGTTGCTGTTTGTGTCTCAACGTCAGTAACTGGCCTGGGAAGGAATGTGCTTGGAGCAACCCCTCGCAGATCATCTTCCCTAAGTGCCACCTGACCCTGAGCGCATGGGACTCCTCTGCAGAAGTGATGCAGAGAACCTCGAAGTGTCTCAACTTGAACTAGGTCAGCAGAGATTTGGGATACAGTGGATCTGAGTGTGGGCCCTCGACCAGCCGTGTCAGCACTACCTGGGAAGTCTAGTTAGAAGGGAAAATTCCCAGGCCGGGCAGGGACCTACTGAGCCACAAACTCTGAGGGTGAAGCCTAGTCGTTTGTGTGTACAAGTCCTCTACGTGACGCTAAAGTGATGGTGATGTTTGAGAACCACTGCTCAGAAAACACTAGGTTTCAGTTTTTTATTCGTTTGGCTTTTTTTCTTTGTTTTTGAAACTGAGAACAATGTCTCAGAACCATATTCTATGCATTCCAGCGATATACAAAAATCATAGAACTGGTTGATTTTACTCTTCAAGGAATTTTTGAAGATACTCAGTCTGACAAAGGAGCCAAGATCCCCAAACTTCGTTGGGTTCTGTGGTCCTTCTATTACCATTTATGAGGATGCTGACTTCTTTAAGATAAGGGAACATGTAGTTTAAATTTGTAGGGCGTAGAATTCCTCTGAAGAAGAAAAAACCCTCCAGAATTACTAACCTCATAAAAGATGTTGTAAAGTGTATTTGTTTCCCAACAGAGAAAACCTTATTTTGTATGCTGTGTAATTTAATGGGAAAGTGTCTCATGAAACGGGCTTTGAACTGGGAGTTAGGGTGCCTCTATTTTATGCTTCATATGCTGCCAGAGCTGTTCAAGTTCTGCTTCAGCTGCTTCTGCTTCTGCATCAAAAGCCTTTGGAGAACCAAAGTGCTTTCCTATTGTGGAAAAAATTGTCCTTGGAGTTTCTCAGTCAACAACCTCAAGAGTGTGGAGGAAAATGGAGCAAGATTTAAAAAAAAAAAAAAGGAAAATGGATGTGAGAGAACAACTCTAAGGACAGCAATATAACTTGCATGTTTCTAGGACAAGCATTTTGAAAGACAGAAAAAGGATTTTAAAAAATTGTAAAAATAGCAATTCTCACTCTTCTTTTGCCAATTTTCAGTCAGCTTTACTGGAAGTAAATTGGTTGTGAAATAATTCTTCTTAAGTAAGCATAAAATATGGCATACACATTTTGAAACCTAAGAAGTGCTTGCAGTTTTAAAAAGGCAACATATTGAATTAATGGGTAGAAACACTATCCTCCCTTTGACTCCCTCTGCTTTCTTTTGTTTTCCTTTATACCCTCTCTCTGAGGAGCACAAAGCTAGAGCGCCTTACCATCTCTGGGTGTATACCTCACACCTGGGCACGTATTTGTAGGTCCCCATGTTCCAGGTGTAGGTGTAATTTGTTGTGAGCGTGTGTATCTGGGTGAGAGACTGCACCAGTGACAAAGTGGTTCGTGACCAGATTTCACAAGACAACCTTTAGCATAGTCAGTATCTGAGATCTTGGAATTTCAGAGATGTTCTTCCAGGGCCAGTTGGTCAAATTGCCTTTGGGCTTAGTAGTTTTTCCTTTTCAGATGCGTTGAAAAAATTTTAAAGAGGCAAACCAGAAAAGCTAGTACCTTGGCAGGTTACTGTATGAGATAGAATATAGCTTGAAGGAAAATGATTTGTAACTACCTTGTAAACATTTAGGAAGTAAATATCCTTGTTATTTGTCTTCCAGAAAACTGCATTTGATCTACCGCTGCAACTCTTGAGCTTTTAACCCAATGTAACTTTGCTTCCCACTAGGTCATCCCAAAACTTTTCCATTTTTCAGACAGTTGTTACGGAAATGAATGCCAGGATGTTATTTGACCTAATTATAATGAGACGAAGCTAAATCCCTATCCTTGCCCTTGTATCTTTAAGAATAGAGAGGCCAGAAGCCGTGCTTCTATCAGAGCATAGGCTGAAATCACCAAGAGAAAGCAGTCTTCCTCCAGAAGCAGAGATGAAGGTTTTCAGAGCTATTGGAGCAAACACCCTCTCTATGTTCTGTTTCATGCTTTTAAAGACAAAGGTAGACTCTAGTTTTAGTAATGGTAACTTGAGCTAGACCATCATATCCTGACATTCAGTAATAATTGTACATTCACGTGTTAAATCCTATAGCTGCACTTTAGATTTTTTCTACTGTTTACTGCAGTAGTTAAAAGTAATACAATAGTCAGGTACTAGTATCTTTGTGCTGAACTGTGTAAGTTAAGGGAAGTTTCCTCAAACTTATATCTGTAAGTTAATTGGACTTTGAATTAACTTATAGAAACTTAATGAAAATATTGGGTTGATTAAAAATGAATACTGAATGTTTGTCCTGAAAAATATTTACCCTTTCCCTGCCCCATGCACCAGCCTTCACAGAGGCTAACAGGAAAGTTTTCCTAAGGAGTAATTCAGGGAAAATAAAATCTTACATTTTTGTTTCAAAAGAAAATTTAGCTGAAATATTAATTTTTGAGAGGAAATAAGCAGGAAGATTGCAAGGTTTGCATTTCTCAGTATTATTCACTAGTCAAGAGAACTTGGACATGTTAATCGAATCTTCAGTTTCCTCATCGGTAAAGTAAAAATAATAATATCTGCCTTACCTGCTTCACATTGTGGGTTTGAAAACATGTACAAAAATCGTCTTATAAACAGTGAAATACGAAATAATGTTTGTACTTTACAAATGCAAATCTTAGCCAGTCATAAACAGATATTTACTTTCCTTTGGTCAACTCAGTTCCACCAACCTCGCACACCCCTGCTTCCCCACCACCACACACACACACTGGCACACACACACACAATGCCCTCTGCACACTCCATTTTATCCGTTTTAGCACTTATAGACTTTGTTCAGCTCAGTGTACTTGTCTGGAGATGCATCTTTATAGTGTTAGCACAAGTTCGTGTGCCCAAGGCACAATGAGGCCAAACAAACTGAAACATCAGAGTCTGGAGCAGAGAAAGGTTTATTGCAGGGCCATGCGAGGAGACAGGTGGCTTCTGCCCTAAAAGCCCTGAGCTCCCCGAAGTGTTTGGCCAAACATTTTTAAAAGCCAGGTGAGGGAGGTGGGGTTGCAGGGTATGTGATCAACTCATGCACAATTCTCTGACTGACTGATGGTGAGGTAACAGGGTTGTGTCACAAGGGTTCACATGATCAGTCCTTAGGCTCCAGGAGGCCTGGGGGCTATGTGCTCATGGTCATCAAGTAGTTAACATCTTCCATTTGGTGGGGGGTTTTCACATCTGGAAAACAACTCAGGAAATGTGCATCAAATACTGTTATCTAGGTACTTCAGAGAGGAGCTAAAGCAGAGGATATGGAGGGAGGCCTGTCCCAGGAAGGCCCCATAGGGTCCTACTTGGTTACAATAGTCTCGGATAAAATTCACTCCCTGGTCCTATTTACCTTTCAATAAGAAGCTTGAATTACATGCCATTTTGATTATATGAGATTTTGATTATATTTATTCTTTAATAAGACATTTTCATGTATATCAGCTTGCTTCTTCAGACTGCCTGTTTCTAGTAGCAAGAGGTCATTCGTGCAGTCCAGCCCACCATAACAAAGCTCCTTTGGATCCTGGACATCCCCAATTCTCTACAGAAGTACCAATCCAAATTTTTCCACGTTTCCCTGGGCTTCTGCTTATTTTTTAAATTAGTATTTTAAACAAAGTGCTAACTTCCCCAGCCTGACTTTATGCCATAAAAAAAGGCCATTTAAAACTCTCTAATATATAGTTCCCAGCCAGATTAGTGATATTAACAACAACAACAAATTTCTCATGGGTGTAAGATTTTTATTCCAATTTGATTTGCATTCCATTGGAAATTATAGAATGTATTCCCTTCTTTATTTTAAAAAAAAGTAGTTTACAATTTTAATAGGAATTATAAAATGTGATAAATCTGCAGATCAAAAATGGCTTTGATTGCTTGCAGTAACAAGTCTTTAAAACAAGTTTTGAAGTCATCATTTTCCACCTCCACACCAAGGATAACCTTCTAATTAGTGATCGGCCGTGCTGTAACAGCAGTAGAGCACTGAGACTTGGGTAAACAGAAAGATTGTAGAACTTCTCCAGCCCCAGATCAGGATGTTTTCTATGCCTTCTCATAGTGGCGAATGGCAACCACATCACCAAAAGTAAGAGTCTGAAAGATTCAAAAGATAACCAAATCTTTTTACACAGGTACATCAGTAGCTGGAAATTTTAAAGATTATCATGTTATGTTATTTTAAAGATTATCATATATATGATTTAAGTATTATACAAAAGAATAATGGCATTTACAAACATTAAATGTTGCGTAAGTCTTCATTTTTTGAAAAGAAACCCTTATATTTATCTCGTGAATGACATGTATACACAGTTCATGTCTCTAAAAGAAATATGAGGCAAAAACTGAGATTATCTAGATTCAGGTCAAAAGAATTCCTTTTGCCTTAAATTATCAGGGTAATTGGAGCAGATTAGCTATCTGCTTTAAAAAGTATATAAAATTTATAGTAGGTTTTCATGATACTTTACAATTCATGACCTAGATAAATTTTGAAGAGTTTTTTGAAAACCCAAATTATTTGGACAAATGGTATTTGCAATGATTTGTTCCACAATCAGCAGGAAAAGGTAAATGTACAAACGTTCTCGTTGCTTTGGCTGTCATGTTGTAGCCTATGTGAACCTTGGTGGTTATGTGGCTATAATGTGCAACATGGGCTCTTGTATCTAATCCAACTTGAAGAATTGCTATAAATCGTCTTTACAAAATTTAGTGTTTTTTAGTGTTCATCATTTTCATGTAGTCCTGTGATTTCCAAGAGTATAGTGTGCCCTTGTCATCCATTACTTTCATTTCCTTGTTTGAACTCAGGCTTGCCTGATCACCGTCATACATGCCAAAGCTGAGCTATCCACTTTTCTGTATTCAGGAAAAAAATAAAGAAAAAATCATAAAGGAGAACTTCAGATTGAATCCTTTACAAATGAATTTTTTTGTTTGTTTGTTTGATGATGGTGATGGTCACTGCAGGAAAACGTGGGCAAATGTTCATCAACATGAAAGGAAAACTGTCCCTCTGCTCCCCACACCCACTTCCACCCAGGAAATGAAGAATGAATATGTAAGCCCTCTATCTCAACCTAGAACAGCTAGCTGGTAGTCAAGGGAAGGAGAAGAAAACTAATCAATAGTCTTAAATAACAAAACCAAAAGACCCTTCCTGCTATTATCTTAGAAGGAATATGTAAAGCAACCCCCCGCCAAAAAAAACCCCACAAATGATGTATTGACTACTTCAATGTCATCAAAATTCCATTTTAGAGAAATTATTTTTTATTTTATAATTTTTACATGACTATCCAGTATTGAATAGACATGTTTTTAAAGCTATCTGATGCATTAAAAAGAAAGACTGGAAGGAAGTAATACCAAAATGGTTCTAAGGGGACATTAAAAAGGATTTTCATATTTTTGTTACACTTTCCTGTTATATTCCAAATTATCTGCACTGAACTTGTGAAACCTTTATAAACTAAAATATAAAATGTTTAAAGCTCTCATTTATTACAGAAGCTATAAGGTAATTTTTCTGAGTTTCAGCAAATGATAATATAATATCATCTCTATATTTTCATGATGATTGGTTTTATATTCAGATTTCATTGGAGGATTAGACATTACGGTAATCCAACAACTGTTCTTTTGACACAGTTTTAGCTAAATCAATGGCAACTTTTTAAAACTACACTTAAGTAGAACTTTTCTCTTTTTCTGTAATTAAAAAAGCAGAGTGGAGGAAACAATTAGCTAAGATATTTTTATTTCTCCTGTTTTACACATGATTAAAGAACCTTGCTAGTGATTTAATGTTGTTTAAGAAGGAAAGACAGGAGAAAAGGAGGGAGGGAGGGACAGGGAAGGAGATGGGAAATGAGGGGGTGAGGGGTGGGCAATGAAGCAGGAAGGGGAAATTGCTCCTACTTACCATGACCATTTTGCCATTCTTAATCTCTCTTACAAAATTTGTCTCTTTGTCATCCCATTTCTGTACATGGACAAGTTTGTCTCCATCCAGGCTAACAACAGACTGAAACCAACAACAAAATGCAGAATATATCAATAGGTACACATCAGATTTCTGATATGGAAGCCAAATGAATTGATTTTTATCTATTTACATTTATTTATTTATTTTTGACTGCATTGGGTCTTTGTTGCTGAGAGTGGGCTTTCTCTAGTTGCAGCGAGCAGGGGCTAATCTTCGTTGCGGTGCGCGGCCTTCTCATTGCAGTGGCTTCTCTTGTTGCGGAGCACGGGCTCCAGGTGCGGACTTCAGTAGTTGTGGCACACGGGCTCAGTAGTTGTGGCACACGGGCTCAGTAGCTGTGGTAAACGGGCTTAGTTGCTCTGTGGCATGTGGGATCTTCCTGTACCAGGGATTGAACCCATGTCCCTTGCATTGGCAGGTGGATTCTTAACCAGTGTGCCACCAGGGAAGTCCCTGAGTTGATTTTTAAAAGAGTGATAATTGAATAAATAGTGATCAACTAATTATCAAAGTAGTACAATTTCCTCTGTTGCTTCCAGAGTCATTATTATAAAATCTCTAGTAATTCATAATTTGATTGAAATGTGTACATCTAAATGCAAAAATTTACCTATTAGAAATAAAAATCCTGAACTAGTGCTTTCTGACTAATCATCCTACTCTTTTAAACAGAGTCTTAGAATGAGGCAAGCTATTGATTGAGTCAACCTGAGGCAAAAGAAAGATTAAACAAAATGCAGTCTTTCAAATGAACACTATTAAATACTTTCTGAAATACAGGTTTAATATAAAATGAGAAAAACACATGGTAAAGAAACAGATTCAGGGCTTCCCTGGTGGCACAGTGGTTGAGAGTCCGCCTGCCGATGCAGGGGACACGGGGTCGTGCCCCGGTCCGGAAGATCCCACATGCCGCGGTGCGGCTGGGCCCGTGAGCCATGGCCGCTGAGCCTGCGTGTCCGGAGCCTGTGCTCCGCAACGGGAGAGGCCACAACGGTGAGAGGCCCGCGTACCGCAAAAAAAAAAAAAAAGAAAGAAAGAAAGAAACAGATTCAAGATTTGAGCTATAGTAGGTGCCCATTATTCAGAATATAAGCTATGAACACTAGGATGCAAAATTAACTCTTGGTCCTTCTCTCTGAAGTGAAATACTGAGAATATTTTTCACTTCCCATCATCTAGAAAAAAAGAAATATTGGGACTTTCTCTCTTTTATTCTCTCCTTCCCATCCCCACCCTCAGAGAAGGAGCAGCTCCTCACCTTACAGTTTCTGTCATCTGGAGTGGTTTCATCAAACTCTTCTCCCAGATGGAAACTAATCTCCGTGTTCTTGAATGTGCTTTGAGTCCTGATCACCACTTTGTCCCCCTCCTGACTGATGATCACTGTTGGTTTAGTCACATTTCCCACCTGCCTAGTGGCAAAGCCCACACCTAAAATAGCAAAAGGAAGCAGTACAGTTGGCTGCAACTTCCAAAATAGCTCACAAAGCAGGAATCTACCTTCCTATTCTGGAATCTATGTCCTAAAGTGGAAGTTTCATTAGAGTATGTTTAGCCCATCAATTATGCAGGACAACTACTGAGCCGTAATAATAAGCAGATGCTTATTTGGAAGCATAAATAGTAAAAGGATGCTGAAGAAAAAGCGGAAAAGGCGCGGAAGCTTCATGTCCTCCCCAGAATACTAAATGCTCCGTTATTTGGCCCTAGGCAAGAAAGCAGGCAAATGCTACATTTAAATATCCATTCTGTGAGAAACACACAGCCTAGCGCCCTGATTACGACAATGTGGTCTGTCTTTGTCTCTTGCTAACCTGATGGGTGAAGAAGGAATCTGCAAGTATCTGAAGCTGCAGGTTAAGATGAGAAAGCACACCTTATTTTTACCTACCTAGAGCCTTCATGTACTCGTCAAAATTCTGACTGTCCGTCAACTTCCACGTAGCACAGAAAGCCTCCACCATCCTTACCCTTTTCCCGTTAGCTTCAGAATCAGATAAAAGAGGCAGAGGCAAGGATCTTCGGATCTTAGGGCCACTGCAATTCGGAAGACCCCTTTGCACCTCACAGCAGCTCCTGCCTTCTTATTAAGAAAAGAGGCAGGCAGAAAGCCAAGGATTTGAATTGCAAACACATCCCTCCAGTGTCCCTCTTTCCAGGAGGCTGTTGCAGGGGGAGGAGATGGGAAGGGGGGCATTCAGCGAGGTTCCAATCCTCTTTGTGATTGGCTCAGGCCACTGGGTTAGCGGAGTAGGTCGAGTTCCTCCCAAACCTCACACTGCAGCCCTTCTGCCTGAGAAATCTCTGCAAAGATTCAGTGAGGCTGGAGGCAGGGAGCGTATAATGAGAGAAGGTCTTTCAGGTTCAGCCCGAAAACTTGGCAAAGGCCATTTCAGACTGTGAGGAAAGAAAAAAACGCACAGTAGGACATTCAGATTGATTTCCGTTAATGGCAAAGCTGGTTGCAAATGAGGACCCCGCCTTAACGAAAACCACTGAAACGCCAGACTTTTCAGACAAAAGAGACTGAATAGTGCCTTTTATTTTCTCTCGTATTTATAGGGAGAGCAAAACATGAGCTAGAATTTGCCAGACTTGGGAAAGAGGAGGGGGAGGGGGTGTAAATACCTTCCCTAGATTGTACTGCTAGAAGACCACTCCGGCTGAGTACCAATGGGACACTAATTTTGGCCTCTTCCCAGCACAAACTGAGTGAATTTAAAGATCCCATTTTTCTTTCTAAGGCTATGAGAACGAGACTAAGATGGAAAAGGGACCTAAGGGCGAGTATGGTTAGGATTCACTAATGAGCTACAAAAATAAAGCAGAACACACTCTTTTTCCCCACTCTTTCAACAGATTGTAGAATCGAAGTGGAAAAACTGGACAGAAGTTCATTTGGTAAGATTTTAAATGACCTGCACTATAGAACCTTTTGATTTCCTGAGGCCACATCTACATCTGTATACTAGTTGTGAGTTAGCAATGGAGGGGGGGCAAGAATTGGAGCAGAGGTGGGAATCGGAAGACTTTGGCTTCAGTTCGTCCTGGCTTAGGGCATCTCAAGGATGGCAAGCTACCTCCAGGGTTCTAAGTAATAACATATTTAAAGGGGGACTCAGACTCCCCTTTACCCAGAGTTTCTTCCTGCTTTATTAGTGCAGACCGCTGATGAAAAGCAGGTTCCCCCCCTTTCATGGGGACAGATCAGGGGACTCTGACTTGGCAGTCTCTGCTCTTCCCTCTCTCTCTCCTCCCATTTCAATCTCAGCCCACTGCCTTTCAGCTTCTGTCCACATCAAACACAAGAGACAAGGCTCAGAATGCATCTTACTCCAACTGTCAGCTCTGTGGCTCTACTTTGGTGTCTCAAAGGTACCTCAAAACATAAACTCAATCTTTCCCCTCACCTGGTCCTCCTCCAGTTTTCACCATGTTTGTGAATGGCAGCATCATCTACCCAACTGCACAAGCCAGAAAACTTGAAATCCTTTCTAACCTTTACTCTCTACATCAAAGTCAATGTCAGAGCCCATCTATTTTCCTTCCTGAATATGTCTCTAACTTCTCACTTTCCCCCTATCCCCACAACCACCTTCTTAATTCAAGTAACCATTGTCTTTTACTAGTCTTATGGCAATAGCCTCTTAACTGTTCTCCCTGCAGCCATGCCTGATCTCCGGCAGTTCACTAGGCTGAAGCCAGAGTGACCTTTTAAAATACAAATCTGCATCTTCCTAGTGACTAATGGTGCTGAGCACACTTTTCGTGTGCTTCTCTGCTGTTAATCTATCTTCTTTGGTGAAGTAACTGTTCAAATCTATTGTCCATTTTCAATTGGATTGTTTCTTTCTACTGAATTGTAAGAGTCCTTTATATAGTCTAGATAAGTCATTAGTTGAATGTGTTCTTCAAAACTTTGTTCTGTTCAGTTATAGATACAGAGAACAAACAGATGGTTGCCAGAGGGGAGGGGGACTGGAGGGAGGAAAGAAATAGGCGAGGAAGATTAAGAGGTACTAACATTGCAAAATAAATGTCACAAGTATGAAATGTACAGTGTGGGGAATACAGTCAATAATTATGTAATATCTTTCTATGTGACATATCATAACTAGACCTAACATCGTGATTGTTTGGAAATGTATAGAAATACCGAATCACTGTGTTGTGTAATAGCAACTAACACAGTGTTATAGGTCAATGTACTTCAAAAACAAACTCATAGGAAAAGAGGTCAGATTTGTTGTCACCAGAGGCAGAGGGTAGGAGGAGAGGGGATTGGATGAAGGCTGGTCAAAATGAACAAACTTCCAGTTATAAGACGAATAAGTACTAGGGATGTGATGTACAACATGATGACTATAATGAACACTGCTGTGTGTTATACAGGAAAGTTGTTGAGAAGGGAAATCCTAAGAGTTCTCATTGCAAGGGAAAAATATTTTTTCTATGTCTTTAATTTTGTATCCAGATGAGGTGATGGATGTTCACTAAACTTATTGTGATAATCATTTAATCTTGTATGTAGGTCAAATCATTATGCTGCACACCTTAAACTTATACAGTGCTGTATGTTAATTATATCTCAATAAAACTGGAAGAAAAAATGTTTAATTTTTTTGCTTTTCATTTTCTCGATTGTGATAATGGATACATTGGTGTGTCAAAATTTATCAGTTGTACATGTTAAATGTGTGCAATTGATCTTCTGTCAAATATACTATGGTAAAACTATTTTTAAAAAGCTGAATCTTATCTTGTCCCTCTCCTGATTAAACTCCAAATGGCTTTTTCCTGCTCTCAGGTTAAAGACCAAAATTCCTATCATTGCCTGTACCAGATCTGTCTCTAACTTTTGAAGGACTCGGAGTAAGAATCCAAACAGGGCTTCCCTGGTGGCACAGTGGTTGAGAGTCCTCCTGCCGATGCGGGGGACACGGGTTCGTGCCCCGGTCCGGGAGGATCCCCCATGCCGCGGAGCGGCTGGGCCCGTAAGCCATGGCCGCTGAGCCTGCGCATCCGGAGCCTGTGCTCCGCAACGGGAGAAGCCACAACAGTGAGAGGCCCACGTAGCGAAAAAAAAAAAGAATCCAAACAGAGGTTCACATGCCATATGCCTAAACAGTAAAAGTTATGGATCAAACGATGCCCACAGCCTGGCCCAGCATCGAGTCAGGACTCATAGCCACCCTGCCACCCTTTCCTGACAGGCTGCCCCGTGGCTGCCCACAGGCACTGGCACAGATCTGGTGGGGCAGGCAAGTGGAAGCTTGTCTGGAGCTCAGGGTTTCCAGTCAGTGACTAGAGTACCCTAAACCTGCAATGCGGACTAACGTGGACTTGCTGTTGTGCTGACGTGAGCCTGAAGTTGCCAAAGGCTATAGTGAAAAGTCTGAAATGAAACAAGCCCAGAGGAAGCAAAGCTTATACATCAGACACATCCGACATCATTTGAGCCTTTGAACCAAGTCCCTGAAGATAGCCCCACCTATGAATTTTTCATACATTCTCTTTTTTGCTAAATCTAGGCGACTAATTAATCCATTTACACAAATCATCCTTAGGGTAGAAGTTCTCAGACCAATTTATTTTGTTATGTCAAAATATTCTTATATGTTCCCCTTAATAAAACATATTTAAACTGGTAGAAGGTTTAATTATTATTCTAAAATGTAATAAACCATTTCTTTTTCATGGTCCAAGAATATAAGATCAGGATTGTTGAGAGCAGGGTGCACGTATTAGACATCTTCATCTTACCTCCTAACTGATCATGATGCTGAAATATTCATCTGTCTCATTTATTTCTTCCACTCTTTAGATAAGGAAAGGAACTGATGATATATTTATTTTAACTTAAAGCATATATTTCTGTAATTCAGATTTTTTTACACCTTATATAAAACATAAAAGCTCAGCAATTTAGAGATAGGTTTTTTGGAATTGTATATTAATTTAGTAATAAGCAGGAGAGAATATTGTTATCCAGATGTCTATAGTAGAAATTTTACGAAAAGCCACTTGACTATTTTGTAATTCCCTAAACTGACACATTTAATCTTACTATTTTTAATTGCTCAGGATATAATAGATTTACAGCCAAGAATAGCTGCTTTCAACTAATAGGTAATAAGTAATAATAAGTCATTTGCTCTATTTATTGAGGACTTTATTAGAAGAGAAAGTGAAAGAACAGAGAAAAGATTGTGCTGTGCTAAGGAGGATTCAACTAATAGATATTTTTGGTAACCTAAATGGGAGGAAAGTCCAAAGGGGAGAAGATATGTGTATGTGTATGGCTGATTCATTTTGTTGTGCAGTGGAGGCTAACACAACATTGTAAGGCAGCCATACTCTAATAAAAATTAATTTAAAAAATAGTAGATATTAATTTTAAAAAACTAATAGATTTTTTTTTCAATTTTCCTAAACCTAGGAACAATTTATAATCTTGCTATGGCTTCTATAATATAAATGCATCCACAGACTTAAAAAAGGAAAGAATGTGACAGATTGACCCCTCTCTCAAGGCTATGACCTTTATGTATGGGAATTTGGACTCTAAAGAATCCATTATAAAGATTATTTTTAATAGTGAAATAAAAGGAACAAAGAAAAATTGCTTTGGGAAATCTTGGCAAAATCTCCACGTGGGACTGAATTTCTTGGCACCTGCTTTATGGAAATTTTTCCTTCTCAAGAAAATAAAAAGTTTTAATAAAACGTTAACACTGTTCTTGAGCCAAGTAAGCCAACTGGGGTCATGACACTATTTCCGATAAAATAGCCAAGGATCTGCACCAAAAGAGATTAAGTAACATTAAAAGTACTTACTTGAGGTTCTTTTTGTTACCAAATGGCACAAAATAAAATAGTAATGGAAGATCTCTATAGTTGGAAATAAAATGTGATTACACCATGAAGGCACACTTGGCCCACAGTCTCTCCCATGATAGGTAATATCTTCAGACAACACCCCTTGCTGAACCAGTGGTCTGTCTGTCATGTGCATCACACTCTCTCCCCCCAAACAATTAAACAGCTAAACCAGCTCTAGGCTTCAGGAGTGATGAAGATTCCAACATTCAAGCAGGAGTTAATGTGCTATGGGTAATGGAATTCAATGGGAGGAGGTGTGTGGGAAAAGACCTGTGAATTGACGTCCCTTGGTGTTGTGAAATTTTTATATTATTATACTTTTTAAAATGTGGACTAAACCAGAGAGGAGATGCACCTCCAGGTGTGGCACAATCTTGAAAAGAAGGGCTATATTCTTCTGCTGGAGAATGAAAAGCTAATAAAGACAAGCTGTTGAGGTTTGGACTATCTTTCCAATGTCCTTCTCATTCTTTTTGATTTTCTGCAGGTTTTTTTTCTCCTTTTACCTCTCATTACCTGAGTATTCCACTCTTCACATTTTCTTGGGTATAAAATGTAGAAGAAGTCCTTCACCTGCCTCTAGATATGACAAATCTACTCAGGAGAGAAATTTATTCCAGGTTTGTTATGAAAGAGTTATGGACCTTCCCTCTCTGGCCATTTATATGCCACAACTCTGCTGAGAAAACTCCACTCTCCAGTCCCCTAGGTACTTTCCTCTTGTCTTTTAGAGGTTAGCTCAAATATTATTCACTCAAGGAAGACTGGATCAGAACCCCAATTATGTTATCCCATGGTTTTATGTCTTTTTAAACATATAAATTTAATTTAAAACTTTTGTAGTCAATTGTTTAATATCTTTCTCTCCCATTAGAACATGAGTTCCCTGAAGCATTTATTTTAGCATCTATGTCTTTTATCCTCTATTGTGCTCTATCCTCATTGTCTATCACAGTATCAAGTTCACAGTGTTTGTTCAACAAATGTTAAAGGCATGAACAAATATAGAGCATGGACATAGAGAATCATAGAACTTCAAAAAAGTAAGATTGTAAACTATTGTACAACTGATCTTTTCCAAGTTTCTATTCAAACTTTTCCTCTCTTTGCAACCTGTATAATCTCCAGAGAAGGATACCTAAACCTCTTCCTCATTCCTGTCATGTCAATTTGGGAAGAAATTAAGGCTCAATTTTTCTAGAGTTCTTTTCTTTGAAGTAAAAGCACATAGACTAGTCTGAGCAAACCTCTAAATGTATGATGGATTTATTAAATGCAAAAGGAGGAGAGTTTTGTGCCATCTCATACGTGGAAACCTGGTGCCAATTAATATGCACAGAATTTGTCCTTTCAGTGGATCTGTTTGATGTGAGTTGTTGATGTGTAAATAAAAAATTTAGAAGGTTTTTTTTTCCTGGTTCATATACTCCTGGAAGATCTCTATTGCTAATTCTGCACATGAAATGTCGAAGTAAGCTTTGAGTAATGATTATCAGACCGGTGGCTATAAAAGGAAGGTATTAAGGTATTAATCAGTTTAAGATTAAAGAAACCACTCTAGCTATTTTTAACAGAAACAGGATGAAATACAGGGAATTATACACTTATAAAATTCTTAGAAGTGTTGGAGGACAAGGTTTTAGGCTGAGCTGAGCTTTCAGTAATAATTCCAGAACATACCACCACATCATAGAAACTGGTCTGCTAAGGAAAACATTTTCTCTACTAAAATCAGAACGCTGGGGAATCAGGAAGCTGCTTTCCTACCCTCTGGCTCCAGAAATCTCTTGCCTTAGCTGTCATCCAGGAATGAGGGAGCGTCACCCAGAAATAGTGACTCCAGAGGCATGCCACATGGGCCAGATCTCAGGAGCAAAATGGTTGTCTTGGGTTCATTCTCTCTCACCACTTACCTGAGTTTTGAATTCAAGTCCTACTCAAGCATGTATGATAAGCAGGGCCTAAATCAAGTGTAGATAGAGAGGAGATTGGGAAATGTTGTTTTGCTCTCTGGGGCCTCTGCAGAGCAGAGAAGACCACAGAAGGCAGTGGGAGCAAAGGTCAGGTGAGTCAATCTACCATACCCTATACACAACTCAGAGATAACTGGATATATTTTTTAAATGTTTGTTAAAAGGGGAGAATAAATAAAAAATAGAGATCCTGTATGTCTGGAAATATTTTAGAGTAGTGAAATGGGTAATCATTAGAATCACCTGGGGAGATTTATAATAACGCAGAATCTAAAGTTACCCAGAGAGATTTTGATACACGTGGTCTGGGGTAAGGCTGAACTTTGTACTGAAAAACAAAATTTTAAGTTGAAATCCTATGTATGCTGATGCATTTAATGCCTTATGATTTATAAAATAAATAGTATACTCCAGTCTGTCAGAATCACATTAATAAATTTGGATTGTAATACTTCTTCAATGCAAAATACAGGGTAAGACTAGGATAGTGATACTACTAGTTTCTTGACACTACCATTTCAGAAATGGTGTGTAACTTATACCAAGGATGGCTCCACATTTAAAATTATGTGTGTTACACAATAAACTTATACTACGCTTTAGGTCAATTATATCTCAATGAAACTGGAAGGAAACAAATTTAAAAATAAAAAATAATATGTCATGTGATAATCAGCAAGAAAGAAACATGATCCAACTATCCTAAGGATGAAACATATTAAATCAATGTTAACAAGTAAAATTCTGAGTTGTAATGGAGAGTGTAATCTATCATAATCAAATTATCAGGATTCATAAAATTAAGGAGCTCTCTATAAATTTAAATGGAGACATTTCTGAAGACATTGAGAAGTCTTATCCCAAGAGAGCATCTGGTCTACCTGGGCCTTCTTGTGAATAAGATATTTTCATATTCATTTTCTAGAAGAAACAGAATCCTTGAATAGTACTTTTCATCTAAAATTTAAGTCTCTACAACATGCAATTTTCAAGACAATTTATTGGAACAGCTCTTGATATAGTTTGACCAGTAACATAATTAAAAATTATAAATGGGCCATTGAGATTCATGGTATTTTTCACCCAATCACTAATTGGAAAGCACAGGAGTATAAGCATATCTTTGAATGCTAGTGATATAAAAATAAAATAAAAATAAAACAGGGTATTAATTAATTTATTTTTTATTTCCAAAGCAACTTATTAAGTTGAAACCATTATTATGATTGCATTATTTTTGTTATTGTTTTTAAGCACATAGGAATAACTTTACAAATGTTAGTACCCATCGATTTGTTGACGGGTGAGCCTCCATTTTGAAACTGTTAAGAAAATGCCAGAATATCATAAATTTTCTGCTCTTCATATTAATTTACTATGTTTGGAAATAGTTAATATCCTGAAGAGGAGACAGTAATAAATAGAATTATATTGTTTGAAGAGAATTTCTAGAATGCAGGAAGATATTATGAATAGTAAAAGTGGAAATAATAGACACGAAGCGAATGAAAATACAGCCTAATTATGGGTATTACTAAGAAAGACATCTAAACAACTGGAATAAGATATGTAATAAAGAAAATCATAATTGAGAAAAACATTCTGTAGCTAAAAATAGGCATCAGTATATAGATCAAAATGTTCATCATTTGACATAATTAATGAAAATAGAACACAAGCTCTTTAATTCTAGTAATATATTTGAATCAAATATAATTCAAATGAATATATATAAATATAAGGAAAAATCCAATAAATATTCAATCAGAGGAAAAGATGCATAAAATGTTATAAGAAGTATGGCTGACCATAGTCTTTTCATTGTAGCATTTAGATACCAAATAAATATAGAGCAATGTTAGAGTTATTGAAAAAAGTGGTGGCTCAAATTTTTTTCATCATATTGTGAATGTAGAAGAGATTTTCTTTTTGAAAATCAATCGATGGTCATTTTCATTATACCATTTTCATGTGCTACTTGTCTGCAGGAAGAGAATATATTAGTCAATGGACTTGAGAACACAATTTACTCTGCAATTATATTTCTCTTGCAAATCGATAAATTCTGATTGCATATATCAGTCATGGCAGCCTAGTTGACTCGTGTCTGTCCCTGAGACAAGATCAAGGTTTGCTGTCAAATTGTGTTTCCAGATCCTCAGGATCAAAGTCCAGTTTCTGAACAATGACAAACACTTTTCTGTTTTTGTTGTTGAAATATAGTTGATGTGCAATATTATGTTAGTTTCAGGTGTATTACATAGTGATTTGGCACATGCATAAATTATGAAATGATCACCACAATAAGTCTACAAAAACTTATTTTTGTCCCTATACAAAGTTACTACAATATTATTGACCATGTTCCTTATGCTGTATATTACATCCTCACGGCATATTTATTTTATGAATGGAGATTCATACCTCTTAATCCCCTTCACCTATTTCTCCCCTCCCACTACCTTATGAGTCTGTTTTCATGTCTTTTTGTCTGCCTGTTTGTTTCATTTTTCAGATTCCACATATAAGTGAGATCAAATAGTGTTTGTCTTTCTCTGACATTTCATTTAGCATAATGTCCTCTAGATCCATCTGTGTTGTCACAATGGCAAGATTTCATTTTTTTATAACTAAAATTCCATTGTCTGTGTGTGTATATATATATCACAGCTTCTTTATACATTTATCTATCATTGCACACTGAGGTTGCTTCCATATCTTGGCTGTTGTAAATAATGCTGCAATAAACATTGGTGTGCAGATATCTTTTTGAATTACTATTTTTATTTTTTTTCCGAGTAAATAACCAGAAGTGAAATTGCTGGATTGTATAGTCATTCTATTTTCAGTCTTTTGAGGAACCTCATACTGTCTTCCCTAGTTTCTGCACCAATTTACAATTCCACCAACAGTGCAAGAGGATTCCCTTTATTCCACATCCTCGCCAACACTTGTTATTTGTTGTTTTTTTGATGATAGTGGTTATGACAGGTGTGAGTTGGTAGCTTATTGTGGTTTTGATTTGCATTTCCCTGATAATCAGTGATATAGAGCATCTTTTCATGTGTCTTTTGGCCATTTGTATGTCTTCCTGGGAAAAATGTCTGCTTAAGTCTTCTGCCCATTTAAAAATTTATTTTTATTTGAGTTGTATGAATTGTTTGCATATTTTGGATAATTACTTATCAGACATATCATTCGCAAATATCTTCCCTCATTCAATAGGCAGCCTTTTTGTTTGGTTGGTAGTTTCCTTCGCTGTGCAAAAGCTTTTTAATTTGACATAGTCCTATTTGTTTAGTTTTGCTTTCATTTCTCTTGCCCGAGGAGACAGATCCAAAAAACTGTTGCTGAGACTGATGTCAAAGAGCATACTGCCAATGTTTTCTTCTAGGAGTTTTATGGTTTCAGGTCTTACATTTAAGTCTTTAATCCATTTTCAGTTTATTTTTGTATGTGGTGTGAGAAAGTAGTCCAGTTTGATTCTTTTGCATGTATCTATCCAATTTTCCCAACATCATTTATTGAAGAAGCTGTCTTTCCTGCAACTTTGTATAGTCTTGCCTTCTTTGTTGTAGATTAATTGACCATATAAGTGTGAGTTTATTACTGGGCTCTCTATTCTGTTCCATTGATGTGTCTGTTTTTGTGCCAGTACCATATTATTTTGATTAATGTAACGTTGTAGTATAGTTTAAAATAAGTGAGCATGATACCTCCAACTTTGTTCTTTCTCAAGATTGTTTTAGCTATATGGATTTTTTTGTGTTTCCATACAAATTTTAGAATTGTTTGTTCTAGTTCTGAGAAATATCCCCTTGGTATTTTGGTAGGGATTTCACTGAATCTGTCCATTGTCTTGGGTAGTATGGCCATTTTAACAATATTAATTCTTCCAGTCCATGAAGTTGGTATATTTTTCCATTTTTTTGTATTGTCTTCAATTTCTTTCATCAGTGTCTTATAGTTTTCAGAGTACAAGTCTTTTACCTCTTTGGTTAGATTTATTTCTACGTGTTTTATTCTTTTTGATGCAATTGTAAATGGGATTGCTTTTTAAATTTCTCTTTCTGACTGTTCATTGCTAGTGTATAGAAATGAACACATTTCTGTAGGTAACTTTGTATGCTGCAACTTTACTGAATTCATTTATTAGTTCTAATAGTTTTTGGTAGCATCTTTCAGATTTTCTATATATAGTTGTCATCTGCAAAGAATGACAGTTTTACTTCTTCCTTTCCAATTTGTATTCCTTAAATTTTTTTTCTTGTTTGATTTCTGTGGCTCAGACTCTCAATTCTGTGTTAAATGAAAGTGGTGAGAGTGGGCATCCTTGTCCTGTTTCTGATCTTAGAGGAAATGCTTTCAGCTTTTCACCCTTGAGTATGTTGTTGGCTGTGAGTTTGTAATATATGGCCTTTATTATGTTGAGGTATGCTCCCTCTGTATTGACTTTGTTGAGGGTTTTTATCATAAATGGATTGTGGATTTTGTTGAAAGCTTTTTCTGCATCTATTGAGATAATCATACAATTTTTATTCTTCAATTTGTTAATGTGGTATATCACGTTGATTGATTTGTGGATATTGAACCATCCCTGCAATGACTTTCAACTCATAGGAGAGATACACACACATACACCCACACACATCCCTTCCCTGAGGGAGAGGATACTGAGCGTGGAAAGAGAGGATGTGTTCTCTTTAAGAAACCATGTTCAAAATTGCCATTGTTTTGACTTAAAAATCAAAAGAAAGCATACAGTTTTTATCAAAGAGAAGATGGGTCATAAAATATTGAAGTAATGCTTCAGTTCAAGATCTTGGGGATCCTTCAGGAGAGAATAGTCATTCTGTCTCTTTAAACATCTTCTCAAAATTTTAACAGGTCAGAATTGAGTTAAAATTTATAAATTTTTCAGAAAAGATTGAATCACTATTACATGCAGTCTTTCCATTTAGAAACCATAAGGTTTTAGCTCTACTTATTCAAAAGTGTGATACTTCTTTCAGCAATGTGTTTATCTTCCATGTATAAGTTTGTGTTCCCAATCCTTTTACTCTCTTCAAGATAGCCTTTGGCTGCAAAAATAATTTAAAACAAAATGAAGCAAAACTGCATACTCCAGGGATTATCACTTTTAATCTTAAATCTGTGCAAATCCAGCATTTGGATAAATTAATATAATAATCCTTGGATGCCCTATATGAAAAGCCTATTAAGAGAGGATTTTCTTGTTTTGACTACTGTCTAGGTTCAAAACACAGGGTTTCTTCCACTATCTATCTGTATATTTACCCTTAGATAAATTATCTAAACACTTTAGCATTTGTATCTTTGTCTCGAAATGATGATGTTGTTTTGGATCATCAATTAGTCTTCTTCTTTCTCTAATGTCCCGGGATTCTTCCATACTTCTACATTATGTTGGTCCATTTTCAAATTTAACTTCATGGAAACTCTGGCAGAGAAGTTAAGAGAACTTTGACCTATTTATGTTAACAGTCACCTTGTAGGAGCTTCATACTTCATACTTCCTGCACTCATCCAGATGCACTCAGCATTTAATAATCACCCAAATGCACTCAAGATTCTAAATCAAGGCAAACAAAACAATTCTATTGATGTAAAATTTTGCGATTAAAAAAAAAAGTAATCTCTTTAGGAAGATGGAATTGGGGAAAAGAGAAAGAACTAAATAGCTATGTTTGAGTTTCCCAAGTAAATAAAGCTAAATTTAACCTGGAAATATCACAAAATTCTCTTCAACATGACTTTTATTAAAATTTTGATTATTTACTTAATGAGGAACTGTATACTAATCATTGGCAAAAACTTTCACTTAAAATTGATATAGTAATACATGTGCAATTAACTAGAATTAGCTTGCATGTCTAGATTTTCAGCTTGAGCAATGACAAAGGTCTTTCTGTAATTGATTTGCATAGCTGGCACACACCCTATGGGGAAAGACAGCAGCCAAATACAGTTCAGAATTGTTGCCAAGAACTCTTGTTACTTGATTTGGAAACTCTTAGGAGGAACCTCTGGGCTCTATCCTGTCGCACTTTACACATAGGAGATACTTAATAAGCATATTTAAATAAATTAATGAATGGGGCGTTGTTGGACTCATTCTGAGTTTGTGACACTAGTGGCCCTGCTTTATAACTTCACAAAAGAAAAACCCAAGAAGAGAACAAAATATGATGCTGGTCCTAAAGGAACTTGTTTCTTTAAGAAACTTTTTAAAGTACCGTGTAGCTCTACTATTTCCACTCTAAGATTTAGAAGTAGCCTTGCTGATTGCTGTCCTAATGAGCAATGATCTCTAAATATTTTTCATTTTGCATCCCATCAATAAAATATATTTATCTACCTCATATTTGTGTATTTATTTATTCATAACTTATGTACATATAAATGAACACAGTATGCATATTACAACATATAAAATATAAATTGAAGAGAATGAGATGAAGACAAAATAAATAAATTTTTATATATTATTTTGCTAATTGTAGATGGCTTCATATTACTGTTAACTACTATTTCAAGGCCAAAATACACTCAGGGTTGAAATAGGATGAAAAATGAGGGACTCACTGACTGTCATACATTCTTTCCTCAGGATCCTGCAGGACAAGTGACTGATGTGTGCCCAAGTGAAGGACCAATGTCAATATATATATATATATATCTCAGTAAAGATTTAGATCTAATCTTATATAAAATTAAATATGAATGAGGGCATTAATATTTTCTTCTGGCTTCTTAATAGATCATCGTGCTGACTCACAGGGACTCCTGTATCCTCCCCTCCTTGAGCAGCCCGTCAGGAAAGAAGGCCCACAAGCCACATAAAGAGGACAGAAACCCCAAGGACAGTGGGTATGAATTTGCAGCCCAGAACCTATATATAATAACATATATCTTTGCTCTTCTGTAATTGAACTTGATTACTAACTTCACTTCCCATGTTTACCTCAACGCAGAAAACTTTATATGGTCACTTTTTTGCACATTTAGTAAAATTTGTGATTATTGAGACATTTTAGGTTTTCCCCAAGTCGATTCAAGGATTCCATCCTCCTTCTCCATGAGGTTGCATCTAAGGTCTAAAGACAGGGAATGAGATGAAAGGGCAAGGGGCCAGGGGCCAGGGGCCATGAAGGAAGTGCTTGTTGTGGTGGCATCACAATATCTAGTCCTCAGTCATCTTCTTTGGACACTGGCCGCGCTCACCCTGCAGCGTATACAATGCTGAGGTTTCCTGTCCCACGTGAGAGAAAGGGCAGCATCAAGAAAGATTCCAAGATTTTGGCAGGAGCAACTTATTGAATTGTAATTCCATTCAGAGCATTTAAAAAACCTAGAGAAAAACTGGTTTTGGAGGGATAAATCATTTTTCATTTGGAAATGATAAGCTTAAGATGTCTATTATGGGGCTTCCCTGGTGGTGCAGTGGTTGAGAGTCCGCCTGCCGATGCAGAGGACACGGGTTCGTGCCCCGGTCCGGGAGGATCCCACATGCCGTGGAGCGGCTGGGCCCGTGAGCCATGGCCGCTGAGCCTGCGCGTCCGGAGACTGTTGCTCCTCAACGGGAGAGGCCACATCAGTGAGAGGTCCGCGTACAGAAAAAAAAAAAAAAAAAGATGTCTATTATGTATGCAAGGCAGATATCAAGTAGCCTTTTGAATATGGCAGTCTAGAGCTCAGGGGAGAGATTTAAGGATAGGATATACATTTTGGAGCCACCAAATCATATAATTGATCTTTAAAGCCATGGGACTGGATTAGATCATCAAACTCTTACGTTCCGAAGAGTGAATGTGGACAGTACAGAGAAGCGATTCAAAGACTGAGCCTTAGGAACTCTTCATTAATAAATCAGGAAAAGTAGGAGGAAGGAAGGAAGGAAGGAAGCTTCCTTCCTTTAGGAAGGAAGCTAAAAAGAAGTTGTCAGTGGAGTGGGAGGCAAACAAGGATGATGTTATGTACCAGAAGCCAAAGGAAGAAGAACGTCAAGGGGAGGGACTGATGAACTTTGTCAATATGGATGAGAAATTGGGAGAGATGAAGACAGAGCTGATCTTCAGACTGGGTCATCTGGAGGCCACTGATGCCTCTGATAGTAGTGATGAGAGTGGGTTCCAGAGACACTAAGAGAGAAATTGGACGTAGTGAGTACAGACAAGCCTTTTGAAAAGTTTTTCAAAGAGAAGAACACATAAATTGGAGAAGTGGCTGGAAGGTTATGTTAAGTCATGGAAACTGGTTTTGTTTTGTTTTTTTCCCCGCTGCACCAAGCCTCATGCAGAATCTTAGTTCCCGAGCAGGGATGGAACCTATGCCCCCTGCAGTGAAAGGGCGGAGTCATAATCACTGGACCACCAGGGAACTCCCAGTTCATTTGGTTTTTAAAGGGGAGTATTACAGCATGCTGGTATGCCAGTGAGAATCATGCAGTGGACTGGGAATGATGACCAGAGAGGCTTGGACAACAGGGACAGTAAGGCTATTCCTAATGATAGCCTCCTAGGGGCAGTCAGTGTCAGCCCTCTTTACAGCCTTTACAGTGAAGGTATCATTGACTGTCTGTGGTAGTAAAAAGTGAGAGTGGTGGGGAGAAGTGGTGGTCTCAGCAGAGGCATGGAGCGCTCTACAGTGTGCCTTAGAGCTTGCTATGGGCAAAGTCAAAGTTTGACATTGTAAAACTTTGTACAAAGTGACACTACACCAAAGTGCAATAGGATAATATACTTTGTACTGTTTAACCATTGTGCTTTTCACCCTGGGAATGCTCTTTTGTTCCATTACTCTTTCAAACCAGACTTCAAGGCACCTATTGTCACCACTGAAGACAGGGAAGGAGAAAGGCAAAAAGAAAGTTTTGGAAGCTAACACTTTGGAGTTGAAAAAGTCTGACCTTTTAAATTACTTGAAGTTCTCATGCAAATTAAGAAAAAGGGTATAATTTCAGGAGAGAAATCCTTGAGAAGGTGGAAAGGTTTGAGAACTACAGGGCAGTGAAGGAGTTGTCTTAGGAGCAGGGATATTTCTTCCATTGAAACAGGAGGGATGGCAAGCACATGGGCACAGAAGCGGGAAAACTGGTGGATTTAATGCGAGAAAATGAGAAAACACCTGCCTGATTTTCTTGTATGAAATACAATACATTCATCAGCTGAAAACAAAGCTTAAATGAATTGAGATTATCTAGAATTGACAGAGATTAGGTAGAAACCACTTTGCGGAACTCCTATTTGAAACCAAATTTGAATTTAGAAAAATAAAGTTACATTTCTTATACAACTGAGTCTTGTGGGCTAAAGCACTACCCACTGTATGCAGAAGCCTGTCTATAACAAATACATGCACTACAGAACCAGATCATATTGAGGTGATAGATGGGAGAGAATTGGCATGTGGGGATGAGGCAGACTCCAAAGTCAATACCAATTTCAGAAAAACTGCTGGATTGAGTGTAAGCAGACTACTGACTGCTTTGCATTTTCTAGGTAGAGGCAGGGGAACCTACATAAGGAAAGAAACAAGGGTCAACAGTCTTATAAATTGCCACAGAGATTCAATTCTCTGAATCCCTGGAGAACACCTAGGAAGGAGTGAAGGTTTTATTTAGAGCCCATTCCTTAGGCTCTGAATTTCTTTTCAAAGCTGTCTACAGAAGCACAGCAAGACAGAGCTCCAGTTACCTTGCAGAGCTGTCATCAAGCAGCCTGGTGACAGATCGCGCTTTGGGAGAGAGGTTTAGACTCCATGGTAAAGCCAGAGAGAACCGCTTAGTCCCCAAGAGAAAGTTGTTTCAGACAGCTGTTAAGCTTTAAGTCTGGAATAAGCATTTTTCTCTTTCTTTGCCTTTATGGAAGCAGCATTTTATTCTTGGCTGAGACTTAAAAAGAGACTATAGCTAAAACAACAGAGACCATGCAGGCTTAGGCAGACCCAACAAACCAGAGAGGGGCCCCCGACCCTATGCAGCCCAAACTCAGCCAGCGTTTTCTTGATGGCAAAAGAATAGGCCATCACTATGTGGAAGGAGTGGATACAGCTTTGTTTGAGTGCCATAAAGTTTGGTTTGCTGGGTGGAAGAGAGACTATTCCGATTCACACCTATTGCCCTGGCACAATTATCCCTTTCAAAGGTGTCAGAAGCTTAGACAAAGGGTACAAAGCACCCTGTGTATAACCAAAGCCAACTCTTCACCTCTTATGCAAGAGCTTTCACTGGAGCTTATTCCTGAAGAACGGCTTCCACCTGCATCACAGCCAATGTCCCCAGAGACGGGGAAGAAAGGATGGGAGAAGTTTAGGCCAGCACGTGAAGGTGGAAAACCCCTATAAAATGACTGTCAATGCTAGTGAAGGGCATTGCATATGAAACCCACTACTTAGGCTTAACCCTGGAGCGAGGGGAGGAAATGTCACCCAGAGAAGCACAGGCTGCATTGTGTCATGAGGAAGTTACTATTCTCATGAAATAGATTCTGTATAAAAAACTGGTTTTCACCCTTTTGGAGACTGCAGACAGGGACAAACATACCTCCAGGAGAAGTCAGTTTTCTTCCCAGAACACAAAGACTTATTAGAACAAAATAATATTTTGCAATATAAATCATTGATTCTTTCTTTTTGCTCCTTAGCCTTCTAGCAATCAGATTAGTAAATTACTTTGCTAGTCAGCTAAGCCTCCGGGGAGGAGCGTGCCCACAGAGAAGAGCAGGGAGAGGGTGCTGGGGTGGAAAGCTGGGGAGGGGCAGTGGATTCTCAGTTACAGAAGCCAAAACATTTGGGTATGGGCACCCAGGGACATCAACAATAGATCTGCAGGAAAGCCTGAGGAAATAAGAGCCAGTCCGTTAGCTCAGATCTCAGAAGATCCATAGGAAGTAAAGATTACCTGGGCTGGGGGGAAAGGATGGGAGAAGAGAAAGAAGGAAGACGAGCAGGAAGCCAGAGAGCTTGGGAGCCAGTGAGTCCCCGCTAAGGCCCAGTGTCCTCCACTGGCTTCCTTTCCCCGGCCGAGCTCTAAGGTGGAATACAGGACAGAAATCCTCTACTATATACATTTGGATGGATCTGAGAGACAAAGAGTCAGTGCCTTGGTGCTCAAATGGAGTGAAGGAGTTGAGTTCCCTTCTTACCCAGCAGCACAGCTGAGCATTAAATAAAAGTGGCCTTTTCTATTATCTAACGTGTCTGACCCAGCATTTTCCCAAGCTAAATGTGCTGAAAAGAGGTGTGAAAATAGCTAAGTGTGAAGTGAAACCAGAAAGGCCTTGTAGACAGGATGTGGTAGTAACCTGAGTAGAAACTTAAAAGGAATGTGACTTCTCAGCAAGGATGCTAGCAAGCAGGCAAAGATGATGAAAATCAAGGACGAGATGCTTCCCCACCTACCGTGCTTCCCTATGACCCATCACCTCTTAGGACCAACGTCAAGGATGAGAGCAGAGGTAATAATAATAGTAGAAAACATATAGGGCTTTCTCTAGACCGAGCACTATTCTATGCAGTTTACATATATTAACACATTTAATTCTCACAGCAACCCTATGATGTAGGTACTGCTATAAAACCTATTTTACAGATGAGGAAACAAACACACAGAGGTTAAGAATAAAAATCCTGGGCTTCCCTGGTGGCGCAGTGGTTGGGAGTCCGCCTGACGATGAAGGGGACATGGGTTCGTGCCCCGGTTAGGGAGGATCCCACATGCCGCGGAGCGGGCTCGCTGAGCCTGTGCTCTGCAATGGGAGAGGCCACGGCAGTGAGAGGCCCACGTACTGCAAAAAAGTAATAATAATAATAAAAAATAATAAAAATCCTGAATTAATTTAGATTAAGTAGAACTTACTGACATCAGTTTCATGATCTCTTCTATACTAGAGTGATCAAAGAAAAAATGTCAGTATACATATATATTCATGTACGTTTATGTGTGTATAAATTTATTATAGCTGAATTTTCACACAAAGATTTAAACTCACTAAAAAGATGACTAATGTGAATTTTTAATTATGAGGTATTATGTATAACAGGTAATTGAGAATCAAAGTAACAGCATATTTAGCACAAAAACACAGAAAAACTCAGAGTAACTTAAGCAATCCAGAAGAACAGGAAAAACTCCACAGCATAAACCTAGTCTTTCAACTTTTCCTTATTCTCCCATTTATTAGCTACCTCCTGACTTCATTTATCTCTCTTCATGGGCCTTCCCCAAAAGTAAATCATTCCAGTCCTGCTCTTATCAACACCTTAAATTCTTTCACGACATCCAGGTTTAGACAAAATTTCTTGTCTTCTCTGTTCGTCCTGCCTTTAACACTGCTGGATCCCAGAGTAAGAGTAAAAATGGAGGCCCACATGCTGTTAAATATATGTCCTGTCTCCCTGCCTTGACAAATACACCTTCATAATGATTCCCTGCCTTGACAAATACACCTTCCTAATCCAAAGACATATGTAATTGTATGATTTCATAAGGATGAAAATTAGCAAAATGTCAAAGACCAAAGAATTGTTATTATTGCACACGTCTGATTGCACTTTTAATGAACTATCAATGGATGGATGACTAATAATGAAAAGCATAATTTATAAATTATATAATTATTCAAAAATATATTTTCTTATGTTCATTTAAGCAAAATATTTATATTGTGATAATCGAGATTTTTCGCTTATTTTGTGTTCTATTGGCAGCAATTATTCTAGAGGATTAAAAGATAGTATGTACTTATATTCAAAGTATACAAAGTTTGAATATAGTTTTTTTTAATAAATTAAAATTAGATAAACAATAAGGTCCTACTGTATAGCACAGGAAACTATATTCAATAGCCTGTGATAAACCATAATGGAAAAGAATATGAAAAAGAATATATATGTCTAACTGAATCACTTTGCTGTATAGCAGAAATTAACAACATTGTAAATCAACTATATTTCAATAAAATTAAATAAAAATTTTTTTTAAAGATACCACCATATTCTGTAGATTCTAGTAGTCCTAACGCCCTAATCTCATAGAACTCCACTGGATTACAAACATCAAAAGCGAAAAAATTAAAATTAATTAAAATAAATTAAAAGTATTTTCAATGTTTTCAAAGCACTCTTCTTCTGAAATATCCAATTTTATCTATTAAAATTACAAAGCAAATACAAATTAATGAATATTAAATTTATTAAAATTAACGAATACTAAATATTTTATTTAATTTTAAAATTTACATAATCTCATATATGTTAATAAATTTAAAACTACTCATAATTCTAGCATTCAATTTTCATCTAGTTGAACTGGTCTCACAATTTACATGACATCTAAAAGTAATACAAATTGCTCTGTTCCTTGCCACTGTGGAGGGAACAAGTGTCAGTCCTGGCCAATCCAAGCACCTTCTTTCTGTAGCTAAAAGGTTCAGTACTGAAACATGTCTCAAGTCAGACTGACCAAAGTATTCCAGAAATTATTTGCTAGAACTGTTGGGGAACAACAGTCTCTTTCCCCTGTGGGATGTTTAAGCTGGAAGTCACGCATCTGGAGTCATTGGTAGCCATCTTGTCAATCATACATCTGGTCCTAGTGTGAAAAATCAAAGTCAGGCAGAGGTAAGCAGAACCAAACGAGAGGGTCAGAGCCCTGTTGACTTGCTTGAGCTCCTGGCTACAGCCAGGAATAAACCAAACACACACACGAGGGCTAAAAAGTGTAGTCAGAGCCTAACAGAATTATTGAAGGCTCTGGACCCCCTTTTTTACAAGTTGGCTACACTTCTGGACTTACAGTTATACAAATCAATAAGTTATTTTTGCTTAAATTCAGATTGTCTGCATCTTGCAATCAAAGAGCACTGCTGAATACTTTAATCTATAATAACACAATTAAGATGATTAACTATTGATTCATACAACAGATGGGTCTAGATACTATTTAGGCGTGCCAAGGTGGAGGAAGATGGAGCAGGAGTGTGTGCTCTGTCCTCAGTAGTGATGTGGGTGGTGCAAACTGTACCGTCATAAAGAGTGTGCATTACAGACCCTCTCCCAGCTACTTAGTAGTAAGTGAACTGTGAAGCAAAGGTTAATTGGTTTAGTGTCCTCAAATAACAGACGTTTAAGAGTTCATTAAAGGTTTGAAAATAGTGAAGGTACATGGTATGAATGACATCGCATGACACGAACAAGAAAGTCACCATTTCACTTTTTTGTTTTTGGCCTTGCCACAGGCTTGTAGCATCTTAGTTCTCCAACCAGGGATTGAACCCGAGTCCCCTGCATTGGAAGCGCAGAGTCTTAACCACCGGACCGCCAGGGAATTCCCAAAAGTCACCATTTCAGAACCCCCATCTCTGCTGCCAGCACCTTCTTATTGGTTCACACCTTCCAGAGAACTCAAAATCCTGAACTTGTGGGACAAGTTGCAGTATTCCAATTATCTTATTTTGAGAGATAGATGTTTTTTAAAAATAACAATGAGAAAACTGAGGCAGTAATATTTATGAAAAATAAAAGAAAAATGGAATACTTGGGAAAAATCATCTTAATTTACCAATCTGTGAGCATTAGCACATATATAAGAAATATTAAAATACAGATTAAATACAGCTTTTTTTCTTTATTGTGAAATATGCTTGACTACAAACAGCAAACTTAGAATAACAAATCATTAAGTTTTAAAATCCTGATAATCATTGTCTAAGTGACTATGTAATCCCAACAATAAAGTTGAATTAATTCATTATTGAAGAGACATGGAAAAATACTAATTCGATTACATTAAAATGTGTTTTGACAGTATATTAGAAATCAAGATTTAAATCTTTTCACTGATTTAAAGGCAATAAGGATGACCATAGGAAAAAGGTGTTATATATGAAAGCATAATGATAGCCAGTTTTTAAAAGTATGCTGTCATTCTTACCAGATATTAAAAACTTATGACTGATCTTAGGCTTGGTAAATCTTAGTTACTGGATATCTTTTATTTTTAATATATTCTCAAAATTCTGTGAGATACTGTGAAATATATAGCTAGAGATAATATAAATTTATTTATTTATTATTACATGGTAATTTTGTTCTATTGTGCTTAACTCATCTAATAGAAAAAGTATGTTCTTAGTTAAAAAAACATGTTTTATGCCTAATACCTCCATATTTCTTGGAAATTAAGTAGTCTAATTATAAGTAGCTATGGATTTATTGTAAATATATCAAAAAAACTAGAAGAATCTCTCAAGAATCTTAAATGAAAAATAATGTAATTACACCATCCAGTTACTTGACTAGTGAAAAAGTCAGTACTTTTAGGTAAACTTACAAGTAGTTGAGTTCTTAAAACTATACAGCTAGGAATTTTAGAGACCTGTGGGCATTACCACAAAATTTGAAAAAAATAATAATATACCTCTGGAAAATACACCTGAAATAAATTTCTTAATTTCCATAAATAGAATCTCTTGTTCAAAATTTCAAAATAAGATACATAATTTAATATACAATGGTGATAAAACAAACATTTTAACAAACATTGATGAATTTTTTATTTAGATTTTTGTTTTGTTTATATATATTACATACGTGTATATACACATATATGTTGAGGCACGTATTACAGCAAATATGCACTGTATATACATGTATGTGCATATACGTATGTGTATACATATATGTATATATATACACATATATTCTTCACATAGAATGAAGTATTGAGTCAACACAGTCTAGAGTTAAGTCCTTGCTAAAGGAAAAATCTAGAAATATTTTTCATTGTGGTTCCCAAAATGAGATTGCTAGACCCATTTTCCAGTGTTATTAAAAACTATTTGAAGCATGTTAAGGACTACTTAATATTTCATCAATACATTATCCAACTGCTCATTAAAACATCTGTGTCTTAACAATTCCACCAGCATGAAACAATAATTTATTAAGATTAAACTCAGTATATACTAGGCTCTGTGCTAAGCACATTACAGTAATATCACTTAAACCATCGTTAATCTCCTTATGAGGTACATGCTTGTGTTATTTTCATTTTACAATGGGAAAACGGAGACTTGCCTGAGGTTTACCATCTTAAGAGATACAGCAGCTATTCCAGTCAGGTTTGTCTGTCTCAGATCTCATGCATTTAACCACCACACTATATTGCTTTAACTGGGCTAATTCAGTAGTCAAAAGAAAAAAAATTTGTATTTTATTCACATTCCCTTATTTTTTTCAGACATTTGTTTTTCCTCCTTTGTGAACTATTTTCTGATATCGTTGCTCATTTATTTTTTAATTTGAAAAATGCTTATTGTTTCTTTTATATTGTGTAATTGTAAACATTTCCCTAATTTTTATCTTTCTTTTGTTTTATATAATGAATTCTTAAATAATAAAACCTACAGCATTTTTCAAAATAGAATTTTTAGAAGAGCATCTAAGCTAATTCCTTCATGTAATATTTGAGGAGAATCAAAGTCACACACTCAGCTAATTGCTAATCTCTGAGTATAACCTGGGAGGCAAAGTACATACTATATTAATATTATAATACCTAATTTGACCAGAACTTTCCAAACTGTTTTATTACTATCATTAATGAATTACATTTTACTCTTTTGTAAGATTTACTTACAATTAAAATGTGTGGCTATCTTGCTCAACTAAAACATAAAAAGAACTAAAAAAAGTATACATACATACATAAGTTATGTTTAAGTGATATAAAATATGCAGAGATATGTAATATATATCTGACTTTTTTTCTCATTTTCTATTTTCTACCTAGATTCAGGAATAAATAAATACAATTAAAGCAAAAAGCCACCATGACTTTCTTGGCTTTCTCTCCCTCATTCCTATTTTGGAAAAAATCTTGATCTTGATCCAGATAGGTGGCCAAAGGCTGAGTATTACATTTACTTTGCTTCCAGTCCTGCTATGAACTTCTAGATTTACTTTTTTTCTATGCTAGATGAAAGAAAGGAGGATAAATAATTGACAAAATGAATTCCAAGGAGGAACTCCAAACATTTGCCAAAAGCAAAAGATAATTTTTTTGCTTTATGCTAAGCTTTTCCAATTTGTTGTCTATAAGCATAAATATTTATAATTTAGAGTTTATTCTATCCCACAAGATAGAATATGATTTTGGAATTTTCCCTCATAGATAACTTGTGTTCGTGTGAAGGAAAAATAGGGTGACACAAGCAAGGTATGTTTCCAAACAACAGCAAAAATTCTCACACTCTTAAGTCCTGTTTTTGTTTATCAAAAAGAGACGTTGTGGGCTTCCCTGATGGCGCGGTGGTTGGGAGTCCGCCTGCCGATGCAGGGGGCATGGGTTCGTGCCCTGGTCCGGGAGGATCTCACATGAGCCCATGAGCCATAGCTGCTGAGCCTGCGCGTCTGGAGTCTGTGCTCCGCAACGGGAGAGGCCACAACAGTGAGAGGCCCGCGTACCGCGAAAAAAAAAAAAAAGAGAGACGTTGTGAATCATGGAAGGCAATCCCTCTCACTCCTGTTGCCACCTGCTCCCTCCCACACTACTCCAAACACACACACACACCCCACACACATGCGCACACCCCACACGCATATACAAAACCGAGAATTCAGCCCTCAAAATACAAGAGGAGAGATTGTAGAAATGGGTTTATATATAACAATGTAATATTAATATTTTCTGGAAAGTAGAGTAAGTTATAGGAAAGACAAATTCAAACAGGAGCAGTAAAGCATTGTTTAATGTTTTGGTTCTTTGTGACAGTGATAATAGGAGCTGCATTTTAATGGAAGGCAAAACACTGCTTTGTAATGTGAAAAAAAATTTTTGACTCTATACTACATGACCTCAAGTGTACCAAGCTCTTTACAGTGGAAAAATGTTTTTCAACAGCATACTTGGCAAACTGCAAAGATAACCTCACATTGCCAAATGGGCTCACAGCTGCTTCCTAATTTACTTTTTCCACAGTTTGTTACTCGATGTTACACATACTATTGGGCCATCCTAGACTAATCTGGCTTCTCAAAAATCTCACCACGGGACTTCCCTGGTGACGCAGTGGTTAAGAATCCGCCTGCCAATGCAGGGGACACGGGTTCAAGCCCTGGTCTGGAAAGATCCCACATGCCGCAGAGCAACTAAGCCCGTGCACCACAACTATGGAGCCTGCGCTCTAGAGCCTGCGAGCCACAACTGCTGGGCCCATGCGCCTAGAGCCCGTGCTCCACAACAAGAGAAGCCACCACAATGAGAAGCTCGCGCAACACAACGAAGAGTAGCCCCCGCTCACCGCAACTAGAGAAAGTCCACGTGCAGCAATGAAGACCCAAAGCAGCCAAAAATAAATAAATAAATACATTTATATTAAAAAAAATCTCACCATGCCTGTGTTTCAATTTTACTGTTCCTCTCCTATTACCTTCCAAAATTGTTGAAGTCAACCATTTCTGTTCGCAGAAAAGCATAATATAGAAAATATGGTGCTCGTAACTAATGAGCATAACTAATAAGCTCATAACTAATATCAGCTCATAACTAATATGTCTGAAACGTGTTTGTTTTCCAGTTGATGCTGGTAGAGCCAACAGACTCTAAATTCGGTGTGTTCTTCAGTACTTATTCAGTAAAGAGAGACCCATTCCTATGTGTTTCCTAGGCAACCATTTGGTGAAAACCCTGCAGTAATATAATTTTTCTCTCTATTTTTCTAGAACTGCCTAATTTGTTCCCCTTATTTTCCAATCTCCATTCCTCCTCACACTTCTCTTTATTCATTATCTTTAGTATTTATTCTTCTCCTCTTGCTTTTCTCTCTTATTCTCTTCTCTTCCATTAATTAGCTAACTTTCCTTTAGGAAAGAGTTCAAAACCAATACTTGCCTTTAAAGTTGTCTGGTTACTGTTTCGTTCCTTTTTAGAAAATCCTCATAGGCCTTTCGTGGATTTGGAAATTCTACTCTTATGCTACCAGAGCATGGTTGTGGCCCCAGCTTACGAAAGTGCAGTAGACTTAGTGACAGAGACAAGAGGGGTTCAGACTCTAATTTCTACATCCACCTGCTTTCTCTGAAGACTGAGGGTATTTGAAATGAAATTTCTTAACGCCAAAAACAAAGAGAAAGGGCAAAGAGGAGAGATTGCTTGTGTTAGCAGATTACTAGCTAAGGTAAATTAGATATGCAAGAAATACATCACCTGTACCGGGAGGGGATGTGTGAAGGCTGAGCTGGCATTGTACAAACTGAAGTTTCTTGCAGCATCTAGGTCCTTTTCTCTGATACAAAGATTTTTTTTGACAGAGTCGGCCAGTTTGGGTTAGTTGCTACCCATTTCCCATTTATTGACTGAGCATAAAGTGTAAACTATTTTTATTTATATTACTTAAGAAGATAAAGGAGTTTGATAGTTTCATTGCATTGGTTCACTACTCAAAAAACATATATATATTTTTCCTGTTGCCTATAGGATAAGGTCCAGATGTCTTTCCCAAGTCTCTTGAATGTACTCTGAATCTCATTTCTCATCTTATTTGCCATATACCCCACTACTTCTTTGTGTACCTCAGTGCCAACCACACTGGCCCATTTCTCTCCAAATAGGACATGTGCACTTCGCCTCCTTTCAGCCTTTGGTCACATCTGAAACACGCTCTTCATTCGGGGAGGCAGTAGATACTCTACAAGAGCACCCAGAAAGGCAGCCACTGATGGTTTTCCATCCTCTCTCTTTGGACCACTGTTGCCAAAAGACGTCAAATGTGGTCAAGTCCAGAGACATCTAAGAATAGGGATCAGGTGGGGTGAGGAGGTACAGGGAGATTATTTAGAAGGGTGAAAGTCTTAAGAAAGGGAGAGGAACGTCCTTATGGTCGCCAGCCACTCAGATAGGGTGGCTCCTTATTTAGCGTGACGTGTAATGTACCAGGACATGTGTCGATGTGGAGCTGCCTATGTCTCTATCTCAAAGGAGCAGTGAGGGGAGGGTGAGGACAGCTTTGGAAGCCACTCAACCGAATTAAATTACGTGAAAGTTTTATATGGCATTACTTGCTATAGAAATTCTGATCATTCCTTCACTTATTGCTGATAATTTATATTATCAATCATTTGTTGAGTACGCAGTTGTGAAGACTGCACACACAACGGCCAGTCTGTCTCTTCTCGGCCAGAAAACTGAAATAAACAGCACAGAAAAAATTAAAAACAAAACAAAATATGAATTTGTAAGTTAAAATATAAATGCCACTACTGCAAAATATAAATGCCACTACTGCTGACAGTTTTATTCTCTCAAAATACTTCTTGAGTCCAAAAATCAGAGGTTATCAGAATTAGAATTATTTAAAAGACTTTTCAATAACTTTATTCTACAAATAAGAAAGCTAAAGTCCAAGAAATAAAGATCGCTTGTATTTGAAAAAAAAAAAAAATCTGTGAATGGAAAAGAACCTCTTTTTCTATGGGTCTATGCGCTCTGATGGAGCAATTTGCCCCGCCTCACCCTCCTCCTTTATACTATCTACTGGCCAAACACCTAAGCAACCATTGCTGCAGGGAAGCAGGCGTTCACACTGGAAGAATGGGACCATTCATTTAATTACCAGGAGGGAGGATAAACATTAGAGGAGGAGACCCAAGGCGATCTTGGCTGTGGGAGCCTGGTAGGAAGATGGCGTCCGTGTAGGGAAAGCTGGAGCTGGGAAGCAGGTGGGCTACATTCAGTGTAGAGGAAGTTAGTGTTTCTTGTTCTCTACATTTAGTGTCATATTTGTTTTAAATCCAAGGAGTGACAAGAGGCACGAAGAGAAGAAGCTCATCCCCATGATTAAACCAAAGCCACCAAAAAGAGGCAGTGTGGCAGGCTGGGGGTGGGGAGCAGCCTGGAAGGGGCAACATCGATGGAAGTAAGAGAACCCCAAGGAAAAGGAAAGGGGGAAGAGGTTCAGAGCTGAATTCTGCACCAGCTAAGTATGCTGACTGAGTGGTTTTAAGTCTTGTCTTTGAGCACACCCTCAACTTCAATCATCATTTTAACCTTTTAACTAATCTGTGCCTGTTTCCTCAACTATAAAACAGGCACAATAATACCTATATCATGGGGTTGTGAGAATTAAAAGAGTTAATATGGGTAAGACACTTAGAACAGTAACAGTGTCTGGCATATAGTGATCGCTGTTTAAGCGTTCTCATTTGGGGAGATGATATAAGTTATATGTAAAAGCACAGATTCTAGATTCAACCTGTTTTGGTTTGAAGCTTGGCTTTGCCATTTATTAGTGTCAGAGAGGAAGAAAACCTCCTCTACCCTTCTACATTCTTCTGGTTGGTCTAAGAATTAAATTGACGTGAGACGTTAACAGGAGAAAATCAAATTAAATTTCATTAAGTACAGAACTCCACGTACATGAGAGGGTCAGAGACAGGAAGGTAAGATGAGGTTTATATGCCATCCCGAGCTAGGGAATGGGATTGGGGCCTGGGGCTTCCAAGGAGAGGAAGGTCATTCACATGACATACGAGGAAGAGCAGATGTTGGATAAGATGTTTGCCCTGCCATATAGATGGGGCCACTTAGATAAAAGTTATCTCTGGTAATAACTCTTTTTCTCAGAAAAATCCCCAACTTAAATCCTTTTAGGGAGTTAAGGGAGGGGCAGTAATTCCTCTTGAACCCATAGGGTCTCCATGGTCTTTAGCTCAAAATAATTTACATGCCAAAGTGGCTTATCCTGGGGAGGCCTGTTCTGAAACCTTAGGCTAGTGTGACCTTGGGCAACAACTCCCCCAGGCCTGTTTTTTCACATGTAGGGCTACGGTTAGAATTAAACAGACTCACATAAAGCACTGGGCACAGGGCTTCCCTGGTGGTGCAGTGGTTGAGAGTCCGCCTGCCGATGCAGGGGACACGGGTTTGTGCCCCGGTCCGGGAAGATCCCACATGCCGTGGAGCGGCTGGGCCCATGAGCCATGGCCGCTGAGCCTGCGCCTCTGGAGCCTGTGCCTCCGGAGCCTGTGCTCCGCAACGGGAGAGGCCACAACAGTGAGAGGCCCGTGTACTGCAAAAAAAAAAAAAGCACTGGGCACAGTCTTTAATGCATATTAAGTGTTAGCTGTTCCTGCATTATCTGTCCCTTCTCCTCCCTCTTCACCCACAGGTGGCCCATCACTGAATGGGGAACTTCGCGTCCAGTGAAAACACTCCAGGGATATCAAGAAGCTGTGCTCAGGGTCTCTTACCCCAGCGGGTTCCTTGCCAAGACTATTTGGCCAGCATCTCCTTTGTGCACCCAACTTTCCCACACAACAGACAGAGGGATTTGTGGGGAAAGTTTCCCCTATTTCCCTTCCTGCACTTGGAAGACCAGGAATAATCACTAGGATAATCCTCATTTGGTTTTCATGAGACCCACCTTTCTCCTAAGTGGAGGGGGAAACTGTTAAGTGACAGAAGATATTTTGAATTAAATCAAAAATATAGCCACACATTCACATACCATTTACTGCTAGGGGCTTTTCGTAGTCTCAAAGTCACAATTGAAAACAGTGCTTTTAACTTGAAAAAAAAAAAAGGTCAATTTTTAATCTAAGATTGTAGAGAATTGAGAACTGTTTTTTATTTTATTTTAATGAATAAAGCATCTGTGCATAGCTATCTTAAATTTTAAAAAGAAAGAAATCCAGTCAACCCTGTTATACAGAAAAAAGGAAATTTTTGTTGCATAGAAGGAAAAGTTGTGGTTTTTTTATTCCTAAGAAGCGCATTTTTTAAATGTATTATAGCACCCTCTTTTGGTATCTAAGAGCATAAGGTGTCCTAAAGAATCAGCCAGGGATTAGCACACTTTTTATTATAATTTCCGTTCTAAACTGTCTCTTAGAAAAAAATCGTGTTTAAAACACTGTGGGTTTTGTTTGCTGCTGTTGGTTTACTTTATTTTTGCAACAATCCTGAGCCATACAAGTAGCAGAATTGGTAAAACAAAACAAAACAAATTGAAAACCTTAGGAAACCTGATTAAATTTGACTTTTGTTAAATTCATAAGAGATGTGATGCTGGCTCCACCTAGTGTCGATTTTGAGTAATTCCGAAAACCGAAAATTAAAAACGAAAATAATTTCCCTAGAGGCCTACAGTCAATTTAGGTTAAATTTAAGTTAAAATCCTAGAACCAAATCCACATTCCTTGACAGCTCTCTGCTTTTTTTCCTTATTGCTATACACAACATTCAAATATCAAAGAAAGGAAAGATTTAAAAAGCAAATCCCCTCCATTAACAGAAATCCAATTTAGGTGAAAATTTTATTATAAAACAAGAATTTTGAATCTCTAATGTATCTAAAGCACGACGAGAGCCTTCACAGAGCTGCTGAAGTCAATTCCATACACTCTAAGTTGGGGCAAAAGTTTTTTCCTAGTTTCTAACTCTGAGAAGAATGGTTCCCAAGACCTCTGTAGCCATCCCCATCCCCATCTAGCACTTTAGGGGCTTCTCTGCCATGAACACTGCCAAATATTATTCAGCCTCTGAATTGCATCTACATGGAACAAGGGAAGTCATTTCATTCACCTATGTGGCCCTACTTTTAAGACACTTATAGTTAGTTCATGCCAGATTATTTTTGTGTCTCCTACAGAATGTCAGTGTGCCCTTTTCACAATCATGACCAGCCCCAGCACAAACATGAAATGAATCAAGTGTGAGCACGGTGCATCTCTTATTTTCAGTTCCACTTTATCCCCTTCGCCTCATTTCCGGGTACTTCCTCCCACCCTACAGAGCCATAGGCTCCTCACCAATTTTCCTTTCCTTCAGGGTCTCCCAAATTAATAGCAAATTAAATGGTAATTGTGCTTGCCCTATAACATCTTTTCTGGAATAAGGTAAAATATGAATTAATGAAGGAGTGACTGAATAAATACATGCCAAACAAATAAATAAAATTGGTCGTGCTAAGATATCCGTGTCTTCTGCCTGTGTACAACTTTTCAATTTTCTTAGGAATCCTAAGTGGAATTCAGACAAATTTAATAAGAGCTGTGGATGGGACGGTCTGAGGCAAAGGGGCCATTTACAGCAGTAGAGGCAGTGCATATCCTGGTTCTGAGAGCCCTATCCCAGACCACTGTTGCCATTTTCTTACTTCAGTGAATTCCCAAAGGCACTCCCTGAATCCATTTTCTTCATCTGTAAAATGAGAAACATTAACAACCATTTTGTATGATTATTATTATGAAGCTTCAAAAGGATCTACTAGGGTGCTTAGTAATCACCAGACACTCAAAGTACGGCTATAATAATAATTTTTCCTATTACTGTGTACTCAATGAGCAATCTGTTCTAGGATTTTAACAGGGAGCAACAATACATTCTCCAGCCCTTTGTTTGAGCCAATGCTTCCATTTTTAAATAGCTGCAGATTTTCGATGTTCTGAGAGTCATCAAGAGTAACTCTGGGGGCTTCCCTGGTGGCGCAGTGGTTGAAAGTCCGCCTGCCGATGCAGGAGAACCGGGTTCGTGCCCCGGTCCGGGAGGATCCCACATGCCACGGAGCGGCTGGGCCCGTGAGCCATGGCCACTGAGCCTGCGCCTCCGGAGCCTGTGCTCCGCAACGGGAGAGGCCACAACAGTGAGAGGCCCGCGTACGCAAAAAAAAAAAAAAAAAAGAAAGAAAGTAACTCTGGAAAAAACTGGAGTGCATTCTGATAAATCAGTCCTAGTTTTAGCTAAGGAGGCACTGCTCATGGGAAGAAAAGAGTGAAGGAACAGCAGAAAAATCTACCTTGGTAAATGACATAGAAAGACTCAACAGACCTCCAAGGGCGTTCACCTTGAAGTCTCCACCACCCCTTATGCTCATGCAATTAATAATGATAATAACGAATAATAAGCTTTTGTTATGTATCAGGTACTTTCCTTAGCAATTTACCAGTATTCACTCATTTAATTCTCATAATAATTCACCATTTTATACAGTGAAGAAGCTGAAGCACAGAGAGTAAAATAACCCAAGCCATGAGCACAAATGGCAGAGCTGTAATTTGAACTTGAGGTGTCAGGTTCCACAGATAAGGCAACCGGCTAGTATGCTTCAGTAATTCTTCCTCTTGTTCTCTCTCTCTGTTCTTTTTTCCTCTCTCTCCCCACCATCATCTGCCCAAGCCATCTGAGCAGGCAAAACTGAAAGCTAATGCAGTGTTTCCTCTTGCAAAGAGGATGCCTCTCCCTGCAGCCACTCACATTCTGAGAAGGTTCAAGCCTTTCCAGTCCAGATCACACACACACAAAATCTCTGGGCACATGACACAGAATGGTTTTTGCTCTTTCTCCTCCTATGTATAGAGTCAAGTTTCCATATAGTCCCTTTATAGTTCTATTGCCCGCTTTTGTCCCGGTTTCTCTGACAGTATTAGGACTTTATAGCTATTGACTAAAGCATGTGGCTTGTAAAAAGACAATAGCAAAAATGAGCATGAAGACTTTCTTTAATGAGCCCCAACTAGGGGCTTTGTTGAAAGTGGCTACTTGCTACGACAAAATACTATAGGTTCTCTAAAAGAGGTTGATTTTTTTTAAGTTGGTTGGCAAATTCAATTTTGTCTATAAAGTACTACTGACCTCTCATTCTTCTTTGTCTGTATTCCTTTCTCAGCCAAAAAATCCTTTTGTTGGCAAATATTCAACAAGCCTGATACCTTGTGTAATACAAAATATTACATGTATAAAATGAGACATTTATGTGTGTTGTGATGAAAAAGTGATTCAGGATATACATGATTAAGAATATATGTCATACGGGCTTCCCTGGTGGCGCAGTGGTTGAGAGTCCGCCTGCAGATGCAGGGGACACGGGTTCGTGTCCCATTCCGGGAAGATCCCACATGCCGCGGAGCGGCTGGGCCCGTGAGCCACGGCCGCTGAGCCTGCACGTCCGGAGCCTGTGCTCCGCAACGGGAGAGGCCACAACAGTGAGAGGCCCGCATACCACACACACACAAAAAAAGAATATATGTCATTACTAGCAACGATGAGGAGGGACATGGCTTCATTTCTGGTCTTCTAAATGAGAGATAAATATCTTCCAAGTGAGACATAAATACTATGACTCAAGATGTTACTTTTTCTCTTCTACATTTTCATGGAACACGTTACCACTCATTTAAATACTGAATCAAAATTCTGTGTCAGTAACTGTCATAAAACACTAGGGAGGTGACTCGTTGTTAAAAGGTAATACTCATCACCTGTCAACAGCTCATTAGCATGATTGAATAGGCACTAATGTGGTAATTACCATGAATTGTCAATTTCCATCAGAGTGTCTTCTCCCAGCCCTGAGATTGGGGATGGTTGTGAAATCACAGAGGAAGGCAGAAGATGGCCAAGTTAACAAATACAGCTGCCCACCATCTCCACTACCAGAAAATAATGGCAAAAACATCTAGAATAAAAACAAGGATGATGATAGCTAATATTTATTGAATAATTATTCTTTGCCAGACATTAGCCAAGTGTCTTACATATTCTATTGCATTTACTACTTCCACTCACCCTATAAAGTATGTACTATTATTAATACTATTCCAAGAGGATAAAACTTAGAGACATGGTGTAAATTGCCCAAGATCATACAGCTAATGAGTAGCAGAGCTAGAATTCAAACCCAGGTCATCTGAATCCCAAATCCACATGCTTGACAGTTTCACTCTATTCCAGGGTTTTTCAGCCTCAGCACTACTGACACTCGTAGCTAGATAGTTCTTCGCTGTGGAGGTCTGCCCTGCAGGACTGAAGGACGCTTAGCAGCACCCCTGGCTCTGCCAACTAGATGCCAGTAGCACCTTCTCTCCCTGGCCCCCTCCCTACTAGTGGCAGCCAGAAATGTCTCCAGATGTTACCAAATGTCCTCCAGAAGGCAAAATTGCTACTCCCCCCAAACTCGAAAACTCTACCCTAACTCTTTATACTGATTATATAATATCATGTCATTAAATAACTTCCAGAAACCTAATTTTAATGGCTATAAGACATTTTATTGAATGTTAAATTAGTACTACACCCAAAATATTACTTTTGATTATTTTTTAAAGAAAAATTTATGTTTGAGAACTTATAACAAGATTTTTTGAAATCTACCCCTTTGGTGTATTCTCAGATTTAAAGATAAAGTTTGTCAATGAAATGAGAAGCAGGAGGTGTTTTATATCGCAAAGACTATTAACTTCCCTTGCTAAAATGTGTCACTGTTTTTCACCTGTTATACTATAGGAGAGAAAATGAAGAAGCCTTGTGTCAGTAAGAAGTTTCTTTAATAGTGAAAGAGTTTATTTGATTACTGTATACAGACATGGCCTAAATCAACAATCAAATAAAATATGGCATGCATATATATCTGAAAATAAAAATAAATTCATTAGTCAGATTTTCTTTAAAAATTCAGAATTCTATGATTTTCCTAAAATGTCTAATAAATCAAAATTTACTAAAGCTTTGGTTTTGGTTTCATTCCTTTTAAAATATATACTTAAATAAATATTAAAAGCAAGTATTTTGCTATTTCTACCTATACCATTCACTAAATACTTAAGTGCTTACTATTATGTTAGCTAGTTTAGGAAAGGTATAAAAATTAATGTCTGCATTCCTGAGGAAATTATTTTAGAAACAAGTCACACACACAAAAGCCCTAACAATAAGAAAGGACAGTATAAAGCAACTAGTAAAGTGTTTTGTGTAATTCACATTGAAGAAAAATATATGCACACACACACACACTGAAGTTAAGGAAGATCGCGAGATTCATTTAATAGGCATATTCCATATAAACTACTCATCACAAATTTTCCATTTTAAGAGTCCACATGAAAAATCAGTATGCAGAGACTAGAAGCAAAATACATCAAACAAAAACTTCCTAGAGATGTCTGAGTTGTCAAATTTTACTACTTTTCCAAATCTTTGTAAGGTTTGAGAAAAAAAGGGTGCATTTTTGGATAAAAACAAACATACTTTTACTGATGCATTTTTTACTATTCTATCATTCTTTCTCACCAAAACCACAATTTCCTACAAACCCCATGAAGTTTTAAATTAATAGTGTTTGGCTCCTATTTACCAAGAAGTGGTTTACCCATCACCATAAAAATGGAATTAAAAATATATCTGGCTAAAGAAATCCAAAAGAGAACGTTGGAGTTTGTTGGGTTTATTGACAATGATGTGTATTTAAGTGACCATGCATTCTTAACCTCTCTCTCGGGTGCAATTCGGTAGTAATCTGCCTTTTAATAACCTACACTGGACATCACGGTTGCAATCCAAGTGAGCAGTGTCACAACAAAATTATCTAGTACACACACGTTGCTTAGGGCAGCAATGTTACCATAGTTACTACCAGATCAAACGTCTCAGGAAAGCAGAGCCACTAAGTCTTTCAAGGTGCAGAAATTCAGCACTTTTGATAGGTAATGAGCCTTCATTTTCCTTCATCTTTGGGCTTTTCCAATTGGTCTTGTGCTGTTTCTTTATCTTTCTTTTTCACATCTAAAAAAACAAATAATTTTCCATCATATAGAGAATATACTGAAATCTACTTTGTATTATATTGGAATAAAACAGCTGGTTTTTCCTTTATGCATCCTAGTCATTTTCTACTTGATTAGGACATACCTTGCCGTCAGTGCAGATGTAGAAACTACACAAAGGAAAGAGATATGGGTCTGTCTCTTAGTTACCTTTCTCTCCTATTCTCCAGACTTATGTGCCAGGCGGTCTTCAAAGGTATTATTATTACAATCTCCATTTATAGATTAGTTTACTGAAGCATAAACAGGTTAAGTGACTTGCCCAAAGTCACCGAGCTAGTAAGTGACAGAGCCACAGTTGGGATGCAGACTGACTGACCCTGCCCTTCCCCATCTCTCGATGTTGGATCACACTCTCTAGCTTCCTTACACTTTTTATCTCCTTTGCTCTTAGGACTTAATCGCACTTTCTACTTCCAGGAAAAAAAAAGTCAAACAATCAGATCACCCAAGCTTGACTTTCTGCCACCAAACCTCTAAAATCCCCTGCCGTCTCGACTTTTTCCTTCTGCCCATGTTACAATGGAAGATGTGCTCCTCAGGACTGACTACATGAGTTGTTGGAACCTAGTGCAAAGTGAAAACACAGCACCCCTTATTCAAAAAATATGGAAAATTTCAAGGCAGCAACAGTAGAACAAAACCAAGGGCGAGCCTGTTATGAGCCCGAGGCCCTGCGCAGCTGCCCACCCAGCGCACCCTTGTAGCTGGCCTTGGTGCTGCTCCTACTGTCCAGGTCTAATTTCTTCACAAGCCAGGATCTTATCCATTTCTGCCTCAACAGCACTCTCAAGATCATCTCTAATCCCTGCATTTCACCTGACTTTTGCTCTTTCTCCTCGCTCCGTCATTTCCTCAAGTCACTACCATCTTCAAACTAACGAAGGCCTTCTTTCCACCGCAATTCCTCCACTTACTGGCTTTTCTTTTACCCTTTAAAATATATTATATCTTTTGCTGTCATCATTTTAAAACAAAACTATTGTTTCTACTACTTCCGCAAAATGGGTCCTGCCAAAATCATCAATGGCATCTTTGAAAAGAAATCTGATAGACCGTTCAGTTCTCCAACTTTCAAGCACTATGTACCAAGCAGTGAAAAAAAAAAAAAAAAAACCAAACAAACATACATTCCAGCTCTCAGGGAACTTCTTGTGAGGAATATGGACAAGAACTAAAATAAGTAAAATGAGTGGCATGTGGGAAGTGAGAAGTGCTACAGAGGACAGTAAAGATCAGGAATTGTCAAGAAGTCTTGGGGCCTGGAGGTTGCAATTTTAGATAGGGTTGGCTGGGAATGCCTCACTGAGAAGGGGGTCATGTGAGTAAAGACCTGAGGGGGTGAGAGAGTTCGCTAGTTGGGTAGCAGGGAGAAGAGCATTCCAAGAGGAGAAAACGTCAAGGTCAGAGGCAGCAACGTGCAGGAAGAACTGCAACTGGGACCGTGCAGAGAAAAAAAGGATGGAAAATGGGGTTGGAGAGGAACCAAGAGACTAGATCTTTGAAGGAGAAAATGGCAGATTTCTGAACCAATTTTGAAAGTAGGGCTGACAGCATTTGGATGTCTCACAGGCCTCTTAGATGGAATATGCAGGAAGCAGATATCACTCCTCTAACCCTCAAAATTGCTTTTCTTCCATGCTGGCCCTTCTCAGTATATGGCATCACCATCTACCCTGCTGCTCCAGGAATTATCCTCCATTTCTCTTCTTTATTACTTGTAGTCACCTCCACCACCTCCAATTCATCAGCAAGTCCTGTGAATTCTGCCTATAAAATATATCCCAAATCCACCCACCTTCCTCCATCTTCACTGCCTCCTTTATCCTTCTCTAAGGACAAATTTGACTTGGGGTTAATTTTCTGGCTCTGTTACCCTGGGAACCGGATTCAGGTGGAATGTCAGCCTGGTTACTAAGCGTATGGTAAAAATGACCCAAATGGTAAAGTACAACTGTCCTGAGAGAAACTATACAATAACTGTAAATACCTGCTAGGAAACCACAGCACTGGGATTCTGTAAATGCCATGACACTTATAACTGAGCATGTCCCTTGCAGAGAAGTTAGGAAGCAGTGTCCAAGGACTTGTTACAAAGTATTAGCCCCCATGGGACATGGGGCCTCTAACCCGTTGCCCCCATTGGTGCAGATCTTGTCCCCTTGCACCTGAGTTCTCAGCGAGGGGTGGGGTGAAGGTGCATAGAGACTGGCCCCCAGGACAGCTTATGTGGATCGCTGCAAGGACTTCCACAGAAGGAGATGGTGGAATGCAGCCCTTCTGACCTGCTGTGTTTCTAAACGTGTATACTTCTGAGCAGACTGGCACCAGATGTGGTCTTATGAGTCTGTGGTCTTATGAGTCTGAATGTTTAATTTGGCCCCAAAACATTTCCTAATGGGGATTGCACCTCCTAACTCAACTATAGCCATTATTTCTCTTCTACAATCCATTCTCCACATAACAAAGTGGATATTCAAACAGGAACATCACTCCCCTGCTGAAAACCCTCATATTTAGAATAATATCCTCTTAATTCATCCAGGTTTCTGAAGCCCTAAGAGATCTAGTCCTTGCCTCCTCTGCAGTGTCACCTCTACCACTCTCCCTCTTACCCGCTGCCTCCGAGCCGTGGTGGCCAGATTTTATGCTTCTTGACACGTCCACCTTGTTCCACTCTAAGAGCTTTTTACAAGCTGCTCCTTCTGCAAAGAATGCTCTTCCCTCTAATTCTCCTGTGCCTGGACTATTCAGTTGTTATTCAAAACCTACTGCTGCCATTCAGATTTCACTTAGGACATCTGGAATTTCTCAGTCTAAAGTAGCCACCCAGTAACTCTCTAACGTAGCATCCTACTTCATTCAGATAGAACATATCACCGTTGACTTACATATTTATTTGTTTACACTCTAACTCTCCCATTGGAATATAAGATGCATAACAGTAACAGTTTATGTCTGTCTTATTCACTACTATACGGCCGGTTTTTAGAATGGTGCCTAGCACTTGGCACTAAGTTGAATGGTGGATCAAATGAATAGTTAGTGATGGTGGGAGGTAAGAAAGGCCCTTTGTGACATTTACAGTTTCCTACGCTGCCACCCTCTGTCACCTCTCGCTGATGTGTTACAGGGCATCATCGTCCTCCCTACCATGGTTATCAATTTGTAAGGGATAGATTAAGATGGATTATAAACTAGGAAGATTTCAGGCAGGTTAATTTCACACAGGATGCAGGATGTCTGCGATCCTAGATTTCTTCCCACTTAAGAATATCAAAAAACAAAAACGAAAGAGGATTGATCTGAGGGAAACTTGCAGATCTGCCCCAGAATTTCTATTTTTAAATGACTAAAACACTGAAATCATAATGTCTGAGACAGGCCCTAGATTTTTGCTATTAGCAATTGAAAGCTATTCATTTTAAATCCTTAATGTCTGTACTTAGCTAATAAAAAAAGAAGATAGACCTTAAAGCTATTTATGTATAGCTTTGTTAGTGACACATTGTCTATGCCATCTACCTACATAAACTTACTTCCTTTTTGTGTATTCTTTAACATCCGGTGTTACTATGTTGATTCACTTTTTAACATTTTGAGTTTCTTAGTTAATACCTTCAACTTTATTTCAAAATGATTTAAAGAAAAATATAAAAATAGAAACAATATTCTTTCAGATAATGGTCTCTTCAGTGAACAAAATAAAATGAAGACACTACTAACTTTCTTACAGTGTATTTGTTCTCTTTTGCTTAACTAAATAATGTCAATAAGCATTAAGGTTTTGTGTGTGTGTGTAGGGACTATCAACTTTAATTAGGCCTGTTACATGAACAAGTAACTTATCTTCTCGACCTCGCTAGTTGAGGAGGCTCTTCAACAGCAATATCATGCCCTGATAATCAGATTACATTTTTTAACTTAAAAGGCCAAAAACATTACACATATTTTTATTCTTCTTCTTTCATTTCCTCCATCTTTTCTTTTATCTTATGATAGTTTACGTGTCCGTGTATACTTTTTTACTATTACTTTAGTACCCTTTATGATACGTACAATGATTTTTAGAAAAAGGTGAGGTAACCGTGGGACTCCAAGGTCTGGCCACAGTCCCTGGCCTAACAAGGATGTAAGTATTTCATAAAGATCATACCAGGAACACTTGTAATTTTACCAGGTAGAAAGTCACCTCCTGAGGCAAAGAACTAAGAGCCCTCTTCTAGGGCTCACATGAATAGGGTAGAGGTGCAGAAGCTTCCAGCTCTCTCTTGCCTCATTGCCACCAGTAATAAATTTCTACACATACACTGGAGTCCACTTTGAAGTCTAAAATGGGGTACAAAGCACAGGTATGTTGGTAATGCCTTGGTACTAAAACTCTCTTTAAGCTATTTGAATGTTTTTAAGTGAAGGGACTCTTAACACTTTACTGTAAGTGTTATTTATTTTCACAAGACTAAACGCTGGAAGCTTTATGAACTGTATGTAAGCAACAGGGTAAAAGACCCAAGATTTTCCTTCATTGGTTGACAGCTCTCGTTTTTTCTGAATCCAACTTTTTCTACTGATTAAAGAATGATCAACTTTTAAAGTTCCCGTCTCTAGTTGATAATAAACCTATTCTTAGCTATGAGAAATAGAAGAGCTTGTAGAATACTACAATGAAGCGGAAGCTTCCAAAGTGATTTGCCAATGGATGGCAGAAGAAAAATTACTTTATTTCTTAGAACGTCTCAAGAAATTCTGTAAGCTGTTTGAAGGAATGGATTATAATTGTTCACCTTTGTATTCCCAATCATTAGGACTGTGCATAGCTATACACATCCAACAAGTAAATAAATGTTCAGTTTCCACATTTAATCTAGGAGATAATAAGAGGAAAAGTCCACTTTTAGAAAGGCTGAAAAAAAATTTACTTAGCTTTAAACAAAAGCTGAGAAGCTTTAGTAAACAAGCTTAACTAGTTAAAGGGGAGACTGTTCCAGAGGGAAGGATGAAGAAGAGAGAAATGCTGCTGATTTTAAGAGGATTTTGAGTGTTACCTTCCTTCACGGAGAGGACTTCCGGTTTGAGGGGCAACTCCGAGGTTCCACCCGTGGCAGCTGAACCCTGGATGTCTGGTAGAGCATTCCGGCGGCCTGCCCTTGCTGATGATGCAAAATTGTTGACCATAGGCTCCACATCCGTCATTTTTGATGAATCTGTCCTCATAGCAACATCTACAAATAGAATGTGCACGTGAAGAAGAGGATGAGCCTAGTCCAAGGTCCACGTTCACACTGCTGGGGGTTAAAAGGCATGGCTACATCAACAACATGGAAGCTTTGAATATCTAATCATTGATCGTACCCTGCATCTATGTCTATGCTAAGGTCCTGGAGCTTCTGTTTGCACTTTTGGACACTCGCTGAATAAAGCAGGAAGGCCTCAGTGTGAGCCAGATTGCTATAAATAACCTCAGAGCCAAAGGAACCATTTGGATGCTTTCGGGTGCAGTCATCTCTTGCCTTTGATTCTGCTTTTCTATGGATGCATCAGCCAAACGAGGGCTTGGAAGGAAATGCAGACTGACTTGCTTGGCCACTCCTGTGGAGACCCTGCCTGCCAGGATTTGCTTGTAGTGCTTGCTTAGGCTGAAACCAAATCACTATAATTTGTAAGGACCAAACAAAACACACTTTTTTCTTACTCTTTAGAAATAAGAAATTCAACTTTATCTCAAAGGCTTTTTACCCCAGTGGCAGCTGTGTATTTCTATCTGCTCTAGTCTCAGACCTAATTTTCAATAGACTCACGTCTGTGTTTGGGAGAGTAGAACCTGTGTTACCTTTTCTTGCCTTCAAGTGGACACGGTAATAACTAGTGCTTTTCTAAGCACCCTTTATGTTCCTAGCAATTGTCTCTCTCTATGAAAGAATTCTCAAGAGACCATTCACTATACAGTGAGGGAGGTAGCAGACATTGCTTATTCTAAGACTAGCCCTCTCTTTTATTTATTTATTTTTTTTGCGGTACGCGGGCCTCTCACTGTTGTGGCCTCTCCCGTCGCAGAGCACAGGCTCCGGACACGCAGGCTCAGCGGCCATGGCTCACGGGCCCAGCCGCTCCGCAGCATGTGGGATCTTCCCGGACCGGGGCACGAACCCGTGTCCTCTGCATCGGCAGGCGGACTCCCAACCGCTGCGCCACCAGGGAAGCCCTATCTCTCTCTTTTATATGACGTTTTCTAATGAATCTTTCCTACGAAGTCAACACTGAAGAGTATCTCAAAAGCAGCAGCAAACTTTCTTTTTTTTTTTTTTTTTTTGAGAACCCATTAAATGCTAGGCTCTCAGCTGGGCCTTGAGAGTACAGAGGAATGACTTACTCTCCTCTTTTAGGGGACTTGTACTCTCCAAGGGGAGAAAAAAGGTTTACATACAAGGATAGATAACATCATAACACAGAATGTGCTGAGTATCAACCAAGAGATGGAGATACTCATTTGTGATACTCGAGGGCTGAAGTATATGAACCTTGGCCTACACGAAGCAAACCAAACTTTTCACCTCAGTTAGAAGGGAGCCCTTTCCAATCAGTTAACTGCAATTCAGGAAATGCTAAACATGAAGTGAAACAGTCACAAAGTATGGTGCATTTGATGTTAGAAACACAATGTCTTTGGTCCACAGCAACCAAGAAATGCACATCAAGCTTAGTGTGGGCCTCAGGAGTCGAGTCTAGGCTACTTCCCCAGATGGTCTCATCTTTCCAGGAATCATGGACAATTTGAGAACAATGCTAGATTTTCAGACATAATTTTGGACTTCTAGCTGTTGAGTATTTGCCAATTGTCTGGTATTGACAACATAAAGTAAAGAGCACTGGACTAGTAGTCAAAAAGAACACTCCATGACAGGCTTGCAAGGTGACATTGGTTAATTTCTCCGAGTCACAGTTCCTCCCCTATATAATGGATATAAACATTAGCCTGACTGATCCACAGAACTCTAGTGAAGAACAAATGAGATAAAGAACATGGAAACTCTTTGTAACTACAAAACCATATGTTTGATTACCAGCATCACTGCTCATTTCTCTCTAAGTTTTATTTACGCCACCACCTCCTATGTATCCCCCTTAGTCCTAACAAGAAACATCTTCCTATTGAAAGACCTCTTGAGTTTTTTAAAAGGGAAACCAGAATTTATTCAATACTACATGAACACTTTCATTTCTATTATCTCAGATAAACCTCCCAATAATCCTTGTGAGGCAGTGAGAAATAACCCTCACTATATGGATGTGGTAACTGGGGCTCAGAAAGGTTAAGTGACTTATTTTAAGTTGAACAACTGCTAACCTAGTACACAAGGATGCAAATCCAGTTTCAGTTCACTCTGAAAGCAAGATGACATGGATTACCACAAAACTATCTTTCTAAATCCTGGTGATACGTATAGACAGCCAAACAACAGCTACTTCAGATTCTTCCCTTCATTACTTTTTAAATAGAAAAAAATATATACAGTTAACCCTTGAATGACACCAGTTTAAACTGCACAAGCCCACTTATATGTGGATTTTTTTCAATTAACGTGTACTACAGGGCTACACAATCCACAGTTGGTTAAATCTAGAGATGGGGAACTGCAGATATAGAGGTTGGATTGTAAAGTTATACACAGGTTTTTGGCTGTATGGAAGTCGGTGTCCCAACCTCCATGTTGTCTAAGGGTCAACTGTATATATATGTGTGTGTGAAAAAGAAAGAGATTCCCTGTCTTTTCATAGGTATTCCTCTCTGGCTTGAATGTTTGGTTATCTGTGAGCCCCTCGCACTACTCCCCATGACACACAAATTTCAATTAGAGATCGCTTCTCTATAGCTCGTGAGGAGTACTTGACACCAGTTTGGAAACAGACCCCATTTGCAGGCCCCCATTCTGTCCCCAGCCAATTAACATCACATCAAAAGCCATGGCCATGATGAAGTGTTTATTTCTGTGAAGGATCTTCCTGTGTAATTGCAAAGAAGGTAACTATGCTAAGCTTGGAGGAGAAGCTCCACGAATACCCTGATTATTACTGTCCTGACAGTCCAAAATCGTAAAACTGAAGATATCAATAGATATAAGAATATTAAGATACACTCTTTAAAATACTTGAATGGTATATATTTTATGTTTAGCAAAATGGGATTTGTCAAAGGAGTACTGAGTTAGAATTTGCATATTGACAGAAAACTTCCAAAAGGTGGCCTGTCGAGTGGGCCATCAACATGGAAGAAGACATTCTGGGCTCCAATTTTTTTCTTTGCTATTGGCTCCTATCTTGAAAGTTTTTGCTTTTGCCTTTCTACTATTATTTCTGGCATAGGCTTTCTAAATGAGTCCTTTTTTGTCGATTGGTGTTAGAAAACAAGACCATCACAAGCCAAAAAGTTTGTCAACGTTATACACATTAATTACCATTTTAAAATCAAAACAAAACTGGATATGCAGGGAGGGCAAGCAACAGGTTACTTTACTCCAGAGCTTTCCTTGGTCCTTTTCCAAACTCGTATTAGGCACCATCTTCCTTTCAGAGCCTGTCACTGATGCTGAGTGACCAGGATGTCAGGCTCCACCACAAGACGGATAGTTTGCCCAGCCCAGACCCACAGGGCTGTTGGGACAGGGAGCTTTCTGATCTTCCCGACAGAATGTGCCGGTGACTTAGAGACACTGGGAAGAGAGTCTGAATGCATAGGGTGATTCTTAACTGGGCTCTTTTAATCCCCTGGTAAGAAAGTTTATTGCAGCACTAGAAATAATCAGGAAAGGAATGATTGAATAAACTATATATATTATATTATGGAATTTTATATGGCTCTTAAAAAGAATGTGTTAGATCCAGTCAGATCTACTTACTGAGATATGTTCTTGACACACTGTGAAATAAAGCAAGTTTAAAAAGAAATATTTACAGCATGAGGGGAAAGGAGAAAAAGTAATGAATGTAATGTAATCTCAACTTTGCAAAAAGAATAAAAATTCTAGTTTGGAATTTAAGAGAGAACAAGGAGAATACTAACCACTGTTGGTATCTCCTTACATATTTTAACTTGTAATAATGTGTTAAAATAATATATAAAGGACTTGAAACACATTCACCTGGCAAAATTATGAAAAACACTGAATGTCTCTAAAGTAACATTTTGATAATTTTACCCAAAATAGTATATCTTCAAGTGAAAGTCTCTCACTACCCCAACTAGCCATCCTACTTGTCTATTGTTATTATCCTATGCAACACTGATTGCGTATGCAGTAAATATATATACACACATATTATATATATATATATACACACATATACATACATACATATAAAGTAGAGAGAATTGCTCTCTTCAATGCTTTGCGACATTTAAAAAAATATATAACCCATAGAAAGGTGAGGAAACACTACGAAGAGAAACAAAAGAGAGATTAACTTCCATGTTCTTTCAATTTTCTGGGCTTAAAGCTAATTGTGTCTGTTTGCTAACCAAGGTAGCTGACTCACTAGCAACTCTTCCTCTTTTTCGTCTACAGAATTAGCAGTGGAATTTGTATGAGTTCTGCTTTGTCAACTGTGGCTGCTTACAGGAGCTGAAACCATTTGGACATTGGGAGATTTCAAAGAAGTCCTTGCATGGCCCATAGCAAGGTAATGTGATTTACAAATGCCTGGGACACACTTTCTTCTCCACCGAAAATACACAATTTTCAGGATGCCTTAACAAAATACCATTACACAGCCACATATACACACATGCCAGGATCTTTGCAGTCTCCAACATATGAAAATGCAACACCAGCATAGCTGAAGAAGACAAAGACATTCAAGCTAAATGGAGCACTGCAGGAATATATTTATATATAAAGAAAGCACTAGTCAGCTTCCAGTGGGCTAAACATTTCCTGCTAGGAGTATGTTAGTATGTTATAAGCATAATTATAAACAAATAGACATTTTTGCAACCTCTTTCCCTTTCAACTGACACAGTCCATCTTCTTAGCTCATACTCATTCTTTTCTCCAAGTTCATTATTGAAGCCCAGCCCACAAAGAGGCAGATACCTTTTTTTCTAATCTCTGTATCCACATCAGTCACGTCATCCACCTCAGTGAAACCACTACTCATTCTGCATGTAGGACTTGGAATAAACTCTTTACCCTCTAAATCAGTTCTCTGAAGTTATGAGTCAGGCTATCTGAGAAAACACTTAAAGTAAACAAACAAAGGAAGAACATGTATTTTGGGAAGTCAGTGCTTTTCTGGCCCAAAGACAGAAAGAGAGGGAGGGAGACACACACCGGTCTCAGCTGATAACCAAATATATCATCTGTCTCTCCCCAGCTTTCAAAATCTTAATACCTTATGCTAGATTTCTCTGGTTTGATTTTCTGTTTCGGAATATGCAAACCTCTTCCAAACAAGGCAAAAGAACGATAACAGTTGCTTTTTAATGTGGACCAACGAACACAGATAATTATTTATTCATCCAGTCAACATTTATCAAGCTCCTACTAAATTATTACGTGCCAGGCCCTGTGCTAGGCTCACAAGCTACAGAAAGGAACCCATAGTCTGGTGAAATCAAACACATTCTGGTCTTTTCAGTTACCTTTCTTGATCTTAAATCTTATTCTTTGGAAATAAAGTAAAAGTATCCACCTCTACAGGCTTCCCTGGTGGCGCAATGGTTGAGAGTCTGCCTGCCGATGCAGGGGACACGGGTTCGTGCCCTGGTCCGGGAAGATCCCACATGCCGCGGAGCGGCTGGGCCCGTGAGCCATGGCCGCTGAGCCTGTGCTCCGCAACGGGAGAGGCCACAACAGTGAGGGCCCGCGTGCTGGAAAAAAAAAAAAAAAAAAAAAGTATCCACCTCTAAAATGTGAATCCTTTAATGTAGCTCCTATTCAACTCAGTATCAAGATAATTTTAGGCTAAACAGAGCTTACATGGAATGTATACATGTATAAAAATTGTTTTTTTTAACTTAGAGACCTTTCTCTTTTTAAAAATTCCTCCAAGTTTCTGTGCCTCAAGTACAAGCCAAAGGGAATCCTAACTTTTGCCTGTTGACACACTTTTTTTTCCCATGCTTAGGTTCTTGCTTGCTAATATTACAGATTCTTCCAACACATATTGATATGTACATGAAAGCTATTTTTATCACAGAGAATTTTTGACAGCTTAAACCTATAAAATTCAAAATGCAAAGTCAAACTCGTTTTCCCATAATCTTCCAAGTAAAGCAGTAAACAAATCTGAGTACCTTTCCCGCACAATGACACTTGCTATACTAGGACAGGGCCACTTAGAATAATAATATACGCTGATGTGGCTATAGATGAAAAAGATTAACTGCAGCAAACCATGCAACCCCCTTCAGTGTGGGAGTCACTGTCACTATGAGATTTGCCACAATCAGTAAGGACTCCCCCGCCCCACCTGAAGACCTGGGATGGTGGCATGGCAGGCAGCTCCTCCACACGCACAGAGGAGGAGTGGTTAACTCCACAAGAGAGAAGGGGGCCAGACTTCATGGGAAAACAGCCTCTGAGTAGGGTCCCAGAGAATGAGCAAGCAAGTGCCAGTGAGAGGCTGCTCTCAGGCCATCCACTTCTTTTTTTTTTTTTTTTGCGGTACGCGGGCCTCTCACTGCTGTGGCCTCACCCCTTGCAGAGCACAGGCTCTGGACGCTCAGGCTCAGCTGCCATGGCTCACGGGCCCAGCCGCTCCGCGGCATGTGGGATCTTCCCGGGCCGGGGCACGAACCCGTGTTCCCCGCACTGGCAGGCGGACTCTCAACCACTGCGCCACCAGGGAAGCCCGGCCATCCACTTCTTATCTTGGCCCTTTCCAACCACTCTTGGGACACAAAGTGTTCCTATATTTCGAAAGGGGCACAAAGACTCTCCAAGCTCACAGAAGCCCAAGTTTTGCACTGGTGAGAAAATCATACAATTTTGAAGTTCATGTGATCTGTTTGCACCCTTCCTGTCTCACCATGAACACAGGACCCTGAGAAGTTGGTTCCCCTTTTAATGAGATAGTGGTTTTTAAATGTCAAGTGACTGTTGATGACATCAGTAGGAAGGGGAGAAGGGGAAGTTAACTCTGACCGATGTGGTCACAGTAGAGATGGTTTTGTATCCCTCTGCCTGGTACATGGACTGGAACATAGTTGTCTAATAAATTCAATTAAAGTTTAATTAATATCTGATACCTATAAATTATGAGCAGGCAAACATAGCCTATGAAGGTGCTTTTAATTATTAATATTCTGAATAAAAGCTGAAAGTTCAATTATTAAATATTAAAATGAAATTGGTTACATTAACATTAAAATAGCTTTGGAGGCAGGCTGTGGACTTTGGCAAATACAATGCCTTGCAGGTGTAAGTAACACTGACAGTCATATGCAGAACAGTAGTTAAAGCACAAACCCTTATAGAACCACCCTCATCCAGAGCATCTGGATAGTTATACTCTCCAGACACCAGTCCTCTCTGGAAAAGATCCATATACGTTAAACTGTCAACAGCCTTGCATGCAGGACCACTCAATCCTGTCTGAAACATCCACAAGACATTTGTTCTACACCAAAAGGTCCTTGATATTTGTTTATATTTGGTCCTTTCCAAAACATCCATGGAGACATTTATTTGGTCTTGATATTTGGTCATGTCCAAAACCATTTGGCATGGACCAAATATGCTCATAGATGATTTGTATAGGACTAAATTTCAAGGATATTTAGACATGGACCAAATGTCTCGTGGAGCTTTGGAAAGGACCAAATGTCTGCTGTGAATAGACTTGCCAACCTGAAGTCAGTTACATATAATTCATCAGGCTTCCCTTGTACAAATATGCAATCCTCTAATACTTTAAAAGACCAGATCCTATCGTCTTAATTCTCCTTTACCATTTTCATGCTCAACAAGCGGAAAAATAAAGCCCTTTTATCCTCTGGGCTTATTTTCTTTGCCTACGATTACTGTCGAGAGTGACCCACTGATGACAAAAAATAGTCCCATAATTACTCTTCCAATTTAAAGGTAATTTAAAGCAGTATCTTAAGCATGGACACTTTCAATTACATGCTTTTATTTCAGAAAACTTCATAGCATATATGCTTATCTGTCTTCAAAAGGAAAAATGCAGTGTGATACAAAACAACAGAACTCTTTTTATTAACATACATGTGAATGTGCACCACATCCTTCAAAGGAACTTCAGGGAGCTACATATTTATTCCACCTCTCAGAATATTTTTGTGACTTCGTAAGTGCAGCTCATTTTATATTCATATATAATATAATGATAAAATATTATTTTTAAAAGGCAGCATTATATTTTACAGTTTTTAACTATAGTTCTTAATTACCAACTGTGTGTCCCATTTGTTCGCCCATCTCTTTCATTGCACTTCAGTTTCTTTTCAAAGCCTCCTTAAGTAATTTAGATTTGCATAGATTCAGAAGAAAACTGAATTTTCAGTTTTCTGAAGATTTCAAAGCAGTTTTGAGCAGTGACAGCATTACTGAACTACATCAGTACACCCTTGGGATGAGTGTCTTTAAATTAGTCCTTATGTTTGTTAAGCAGTCCATATGGAGCAATGAAAAGTCTGTCCACCTAAAAGTGTACATCCCTGATGTTGAATCCTGCATTGCCTTCTAATAGACTTTCGACTTCCAGAAAGGCTTCTCAGTTAATTGTTTCCACATTTATCAGAAGTAAGATTAATATTACCTATTCTACTACCTTGGAGTCGAACTAATGAATATAAATGTGCTTGGTTAACAACTACACAAATGAAATTTGTTTAGAAATCAGTCATATTAATTTATAGGCACTATAATAGATTATCATTATGAACATCAATTACCCTGTTAAACTATGGTGTTGATGTGGCTCTGCAGACAGCCTCTGATGATGTGAGTTACAAAGACAAAAAAAGATTAACACTGAGACCTTGCCAGAAACTTGGTGTTTAAAAACAGAAAGAACATTAAAAAAAAAATTATTTACAACCTCCCTTCCACCTCCCCATTGACCAACCCAGCCCCACAGACACACACACACCCCTCAGAGTTGGCTACTTTTCTGCAACAGCTGTACCAGATAAGCCACCTGTCACGGAAAGCCACATCTTCCTTACACTGTTCATTAGAGAGTTTCTCCCAGAAGGTGAACTCCCCATATACTTTCAGCACAAACCCTGTTTAAGTGTTTCCTTAATAGGTAATATGGGATTGAAATTCTCAATTTCTTCGTGATGCCTGAAAAAGAATTCTTCAACTGCGTAACAACATAATGACATAACATGGTGAGGAAAGAAGGGTCGCAAAAGATCATGTGAGAGAGCTCTGCTTTCTCAGTGAGGCTTGTCCTGACCACCCCATTAAATGGTGTTCCTACCCATAGCTCCTGAGAGTCCTTGCCTCTCTCTCCTTTCCCTGAGCTCTTAGTAGCTTCCAACACATATTATAATTATAACTTACTAGGATTGTACTTGCTGTTTACTGTCTCCCTCTACTGGGATGTAAGCTCTACAAAGGCTTTCTGTGGATTTTTCACTGATCTATGCACTAAAGCTATGCCTGGCACTTAGTAGGTACTCTATAAAGTTTGTTTATTGAATGGAACAATTATCTTTTCATTTTTCTTTTTCAAAATGAATTCTTTTCTTTTTGCATAAGAAAATAATACATGTTCATTATTGGGGTAAAATGACGATTCTGAAAAGCATAAAAGAGAGAAAACAAATTGCCTTATATCCCATTATCCAGTGACAGCACTGTTATAATTCTGGTGCATATCCTTCCAGAAGGTTTTCAGTGTTCACATACACAAGCATATCACATACATGTCTTATAAGTATGTATTTTGAAGTCAGATTATTTTTATTTTATATCATGTTGCTATTATATCTTAAAACTACAATCTTTTCCAGGCCAAGATAATTCTAAATTTTTAGTAAAAGTTTTGAAAAAAGAAAAATTTCTAGAAAGCTAAAATTTCAGGATATATACCGCCTATAAAATATGCACAGCCAAAAGCCAAATGCAATAGCAAAAGTAAGGGACATGGCTAAGGACTGAAATCATTCACAAACCTTTCCTTAATTAAACTGAATAAAGTTAATATATAGGTAAGAGGCTTTTGTAAGTGTACACAACTTTAAAAGTCCCAGTAGTGTCTTTTTCTTCTATTTCCTCAATTTAAAGAAAAATTCTTTGGGATGTCTATTAGCGTCTTTTTGAATGAATTTAATTTTCATCTTTTTTTTTCTTCCAACTGAGAAAAGGGGGAAAATAATTGAGCCTTTTCAAGCCCTGATTTGTTCTCTAAGTTCTCTTCAGTATTTTATTTTTCTTCGCAGGAGAAGAAATCACTGTAGAGTTTTATTAAGCCCAATATTCAATCAAAATCACAGTGGCAAAAATTTTAAAGTTGTTTTGAGGATTTTCTGGGTCATATGGGCAAAACAAATTCCCAAATAGCAAATACTTCAGAAAGAAAAATCATACCACTGAAATATTTTTGTTCATCAAATTATGTATATTGGTATTAACCTACAATTAAGTTAATAGAAGTAAAATTATTTATATGGATGCATTTAACTTTTACAGAAAACTTTTTAAAAATAAAAAGTTTCTGTTATTATATTTATTTATTATATAAGCTCAAAAGAAAAAAGTCCTCATGAAAAATTGTGTCTAAAATATATTCAACTGACATAACAAATAAAAACGTTAAAAAACCTATACATAAATGTATATATATATACACATAATATAAATTTTAAAAATATATGCACAGAAAAACATGGCAAGGGAAATATACCAAAATTTTAGCAGTAGTCCTTTCTTGGTAGTATTACTATAAATGTTTTCTTTGAACTTGATTGTGTTTTCCAAATTTTCTATAATGAAGATTTTTATAATATTAAAAATGGCACAAACATGTGTTGAGTACTGTTTTAAAGGCTTTTAATGAGAATAAGCTTATGAGATTCTGTGCTGTAGGGAAGTCATTATTGTCTTCATTTTAAAGGTGAGGAAATTGAGGATCATAGAAGTAAAATGATTTGGCTACAAGCAATCCAGCTAGCAAGTGACAGAGCACAACCAGAACCCATTTTATTGGGTTAGCCAAAAAGTTCATTTGGGTTTTTTCCGTAACAGAACTTACGGTCAATCCAATATCTGACACCTCATTCCTTGCTCCTTCTATTACACCTCACCAAATATTTGTTGAAGAAAGACTCAGTCTTCATTCAACCAATTGTTACTAAGCATCTAATATATCCTTAACTCGGTGCAGAATTCTGGGTAAGTAGTGCCAAATAAGATTAAAGACCGTGATAGACACAGTGGGGATACACAAAAGAAGCGTAATACAAGGTCCTCACTCTGGAAAAGTCTGTAACCTAATATACAAATAAAATACACACCATTAAAAGAAATGTAAAAATAGAAGTCAATATATGATATATTTAAATAAGTGGTATAAATGAAAATACTATAAAATGTAGAAATGTTATTGAATTGGGGGGCTATTAAGAGAGACTTCACAGAAGCTGTGGAACACATATTGGGCCTTAATATTTGAGAGGGTAGAAAGAAAATAAAAAGGCTTTACCAAGCCAAAGAAATCTTTAGCTAAATCATGAAGATGGGAGTGTAGAAGGCAAATTACAAATAAAGGAAAAGGAAACATGGGGCTATAATAGAGTATTATGCCATATAGAGCTGGAAAAATAAGTTGGACCATGGTCATAACTAGAACCCAAGTTGCAATGAAATTAATTTTATTATAAAGGATACTGTATTTATTCCTGTGAGCCCTGGGGAACCATGAAACTTTCTAAGTCACATAATAAGGATGTGTACTAGATGCATTGTTTGAAAACTGAAGGGAAGGAGATTAGAAGGCTATTAAAAAGGGACATTTGTAAGCAAACCCACCATAATAGGAGGGATAAGCACTTTACAAAAAGTATCTGTAAATGCACAAACCAAGAATAGCTTCTTTTTTAAAAAAGAAGAGAAAAGATAGGGCACCATCAGTTCTGAAGATTCATTACAAAGTTTCAGAATTTATACTTTCAGACATGAAAATTCATTACAGTATATGAGTTACTAAGATAGTGTGGTATTCTTCAAGGATAGACAAATAGAAAAATAGAATAAAATAGACATGCCAGAAATAGACACATATACATATGGTTCCTTGATTTGTGACAAAGGGAGTAACTACTAACGTGGTCTCTTGTAACTATGGTAATTAAGGGTTTAACTATTGCTGGTGGACTTCGAAGATTCACAGACAGGGAACTAGATATTGATGGGAAGGTTGTCAATCATGGAAAAAATGGTGCTTAATATATGACTACATATGAATACAATAAAATTCTAGGATTAGTAAATAAATGGCTTCAAGTTATAGTGTATTCCTGTGAATCTTGTATTTAAATATTTTCATACAAGTTGAAAGAACAAGGTATAACCTCCACTTGATTTCAACAATTGTTAACAATTTGCTATATTTAATCTCTCTCTCTAAACATACACACACACACACACACAATTCTCGTTCAACCAATTGAAAGCAAGCTGCTAACACGACACTTACACGTCTAATATTTTAGCACGTCTTAAGAATTACATTCTTCTATATATCCATAATAACAGTTCCACAATGTTCTTTTTTGCACGTTGCAATTGTGACATAATTCCCCCTTTTTCCTGGATATAATCCAGCCTTTAGGAATTTTTGCAGGGGGTGATCACTGGTTTTTGCATGTCTGAAAAAAACTATTTTATCTTCATTCTTGCAAGGTATACCACTCTAGGTTGAAGTTACATTCTACAAGCACTTCATGATACTATCCTCCTTTATCCCTTTTTTGTTGTCAGGACGTTTGCTGATTGTGATGGTTTATTTTACGTGTCAACTTGACTAGGCAACAGGGTACTGAGAGATATTTGCTTAAACATTATTCCGAGTGTGTCTATGAGGGTGTTTCTGGATAAGATTTGAATCAATAGACCGAGTAAAGCAGATTGCCTGCTCCAATATAATCTAATCCACTGAAGGCCTTAATGGGACAAAAGGCTGAGTCAGAGAGAATACGCTTTCTGCCTGTTTTCTAAGACATCCATACATGTTTCCCTATCTTCAGACTCAGACTTGACTGGAACTTACATTATCAGCTCTCCTGCTTCTCAGGCCTTCAGACTTGGACCAGAACTATACCATCAGTTCCTGGGTCTCCAGCTTGCTGACTACAGGGCTTGGAATTTCTCAGTCTCCATAAAAACATGAGCCAACTTCTTATAATAAATAAACATACATCTAGACATATATATTGTCTTCATCTGCATCTAATCTGCTGTATAAGCTATACACCAAATTGTAATTTCTAATTATTACATTTTTCAGTTTTAGACAATCTGGCTCTTTTTCAAGTCTGCTTCATTGTATTATAGTATCTTATTCCTTAGTTACACATAATTTAAATATACTCATTTATTCTTTTCAAATATACTAAACCTATGTTTCTAAATGCTATATAAGTAATTCCAATACCTGAATTCTTTATACTAGTCGATCCTGTTATTTATTGTTTATGTAGAATCTCTCTCACGGTGGCTTATTTCCCTGCATGTTTTATAATTCTGGGTTGTAAGCTCATGTTTTTTAAAACTTTTTCCTTGAAATTATGTGAGACCTGACTTAAAGTATTTTCCTCTACACAGGCTCTGAATTTGCCTCCACTGGGTGTCTGGGGAACTACCAAATTCGTTAGCTTTAAATTCTCAGCATGGAATTTTTCAGACTAGATAGACTACAGAGCTGCAGACCTGTGTGAGGTTCCACTTTTGGTAATAAATGATCAGGACAGCCCTTTCCTCTTTACCACCCAAGGCAAGGCCAAGACTGGTAAGTATTCTTACTGTCTTCCTTTGAAGGTTAGGGGTTGCCATATTACCCATTGAACAGACTAAGACTTATGCTGATTTCCCAACTTGAGTGGGTCCTAAAAGTTTCTTTCCTTGTCCGCAGATAACAGCTCTTTAAAACAAAAGTTGTGAGTCACTAGGGAACCCAGGGAAGCCTCTGAGTACAGTACTCACCTGCCTCTAGATACATGGTTTCTCATTGTTCTGGGTTTATGAAGTATTCTCTTATTTGCCAATACAAACGTTCATTTAAAAAGAGTTTTGAAAATATTTTATCCTACCTTTTAGGGTGCTGTGTACTAGTATAATAGAATTGTTAATTGACTATACCCAGCACAATGGTGCTGTCAGGTTTAGCCTGTGTTTGGCAGTTGGTCTCTGAGGCTCCCACCTGTAAAGGCAGTGAAAACGCAGCACGATAACTAGTCAGTGCTTCAGTCTTGTTTACCAAGGTCAAGCTAGGTCACTGAGTCTAGCCTGGTGACTGTCCCTGGCTGCTTAGAGAAGCTCCACAGACATCGTTTGTAACTGTGCACCTCTGGAACAGGCCCAGAGACAAACTTTTGTGACGTCTGTAACAAGAAGGAGCCTGCCACCCCGCACAAAATTAAGCATGGCATCCTGGTTGGTGTTTTTGTTCATGAAAGGGTAGTGACCTTGCTGGTTTCCTGTGCTGCTGCTTTCCTTGCCGCTGTTGCTTGTGCTCTCCTGACCCCCAGGGTTATCGAGGTGCACATCCATGGTGGTCTGTGGCCCAGGGGCTGATGAAAAAAAAAAGGGAACAGGAGGAAGGAGCATTTGGTACTTGACTGCTCTCCCAATGTAAATCCCATTGCCAATGCACCTAGGCTTTGCCTAGCACTCCTGCTTTCCAGAATACCAAAGGGCTAAGCTTGCAATCATGGGCCTTATGGTCGCCATCCAAGTCATAGGCAAAATGACTCTACTAGATGTGGACTCTTATCCCAGGGATACTGTCATTCCCTGGAGGAAGAGATGCTCACTGATGAGGGAGGCCATTAAGCTCCTGAACCTTCCCCATAACCACCCAGAAGGTCTGCACCACAGGTGATAGTGCAGACACAGCTGAAAACTTTAACTTTACATGGCTAGAAACCCAAAATATTCCCAGGAAATTTGTACAGAGGAAAAAAAGGAAAAACAAGACAGGAAGCTCACATGATAGGAAAGGGACTGTAGCAGAGGATGGTTTTGATCCATCAAGTCTGGGCTGTAGGCCCAGCACTTCTTCCCGCAACACTCTGCTGCTTACGTCTGTTGCAACAAAGATTCTAATTCTCGGGATTATAGGGAAATACTCATGGTGCCCTTGTGGTGCCAGATTCAAACCCAATCTAGCCCCAGGGTCTTTAGATCATATAAATCAACCATTGCTAACTCTGTCAATACTAATTTGAGGGTCTCTGGAGGAAGCAACTTATAAATATAATCAGGGTAGAGAGGATCCCCCCCGCAGGTATATCCAGTGACCAAAAACAATAATAAGATAAACAAAATACGGAAAGGAAGAAACCTGGATACAGGGAGGAGGACACTAAGAAAACAACAACCTAAAACAAAGGCCCACAATTTGACCCAATTAAAAATACAAAATTTACTGAACGAATTTATATAGCAGATGATGAAGGTTCACTGATTGCCTTCTGTGCCTCTCCATATAGGCTTTGAATTAACTCTAATATCTGCTGAAATTCACCAAGTGGCAAACATTTATGGCTTTAACCAATACTAGGGCTAAAATTACAATTATACCTGGGAATTCCATTAATTTAAACATCATATCCCCCATAATGGAGTATTTACCTATGGGAGTTACTGAATATAAAAGAGGACAAATAGGCATGCTTCACCTTAACCATCAGAACTCTGTCTTGCTTAAATTCTCCATGGTTATAGCACTCATCGCTCTAAAATATCCCTTGGGCATGGGCATGGATACTCTGACCCAATGAAAAATAAATGAAAATTAAATTAAGTCTTTGACACTTACAAATTGGTTTGACAAAATGAGAACCCATGACCTTCCCCACCCCTTCCCCCAGTTAAAATAGTTAACATGACTCAAGGTAATTTAAAACAGGGTCTTCCAGTATTAAAACTTGTTTTATAAGAGGAACTGAGTGAAGGGTTGTTATTCCCACTGTTTCTGCATTTAACAGCCCTATTTGGCCTGTTAAACCTGAAACAAAAGAATGGTGCCCCATAGTGGATTGCTGCAACTGTAAAGCCATGGTCCCATCCCATTAAGGCCTCTGTACCCAACAACTTAATTATTAAAGTTGCTGACTCCATCCAATCAGCAACCGGTCTATATTTTGCTGCTATAAATTAGGCTAATATGTTCTGTACAATGCCTAGTTCAACAGCCTCTCAGCCACAGTTTGCCTTTACCACTGAAGGGACACAATCCACCTTTACAAGGATACCCATGGGATACCTCAGCATCCTTGCCATTGCACACAATCTCCACAGGCCAAATCTTAACTGTATCCACCTTTCTCCAGATATGACATTACATCAATGACATCCTCCTCCAAGGAGATTTGTTTGACATACTCATTAAAGACATACAAATACTCACAAAGGAGCTCCCAAAAGGGGGATGAACCATTGTCCCACACATAGTGCAAGGCCCTGCCACTTCCATTAAATTTCTGAAAGTTACTTGGTAAATTGAAGGTTCTCTGACATTGTCATGAAACAGGTATTGACCCTCTCAGCAACCACAAGGTCAGTACAAATTCAACAACTTTTAGCCCCTTTTAGGTTCTGGAGGCAACATATTCCTCATTTACAAATTTTACTTAATGTCTTTGATGCTGTTTCTTCTAAATGAGCCTACCTCAAAGGGGACTCCTTCCAAAAAAGGCTCTAGAAATCTGTCCAAATTGAAATCAACAAGCACTCTAGTTTGCGCCCTCAGAGCCCTCTTTACTGTAGCTATAGCAACCTCCTCTCTTGCCTCCTGGAGTCTCTGGACCACCTATGAAGGTTGTAAGTTGCCCATGGACTTCTGACGCAAGAAACTGCCCTTCTCAGCCTGGCACTATACACCATCAGGATAGCCACATACTGGCCTCTTCTGGAAATAGAGGCTATCACAAACCTTGAGCCTGCAACCCTCTGTGCCCAGCTACCCACTATGCCTTGAGTTATCCAAGCAGCACTTCAACAGCTTGAGGCATGGCTCCTGAGCCTTCCTTGCTACACGATGGAGTCACACCTGGGCCTTCTGGCACATTTCCTCTGTTGGAGGGGGTGGCCTCCCCTGTTCTCAGTCCCTTCACTAATACCCCTATGCTAGAAGAGGTCACCCCTATCCCAGAGTCCTCTGATACCTGGGGAGCCTTTTGGGGATCAACTGAATGGACAGAAATGGAAGTCTCTACACTTTACTAATGCTGGTGCCACCATGATAAATGATGGAGCTCGGAGAAGAGCTACTCCTTCTCATCATTTAACCAAAATGTCCCTGATAAAAGATAGGACCCAAGAGTCAGTACAACTGGCACACTTCAGGCAATCGACATTTGATGCCATCTATACATTTTTACAAGTTCTTAGGCCATGACCTAAGAGTTGCCCCCTTTGGGGTAAAGAACTCCAGGAATCTCTTGCTCCACAGTTACTCAGAATAAATCAAGGTAACAGATTACATATACTAAGGCCACGATACAAGTCCTCTGCAGGATGCTCTGTATCCTCTTTGGAGTTCTAGATACTACCAAGAGTGACCAAGACACTCATTTCACTTCCAGAATACACAGTGCTGGGCTCTTGAAGAAGACATTCAGTCAAACTTCCACCTCCCCTGGGGCCCCAGGCAGTCAGCTCCAGGCAGCTGGTGAAATTGAAAGCCTTCATGGGTTTCTTAAAGAATTCCTATTCGTCACAAAGTGGAAAATTCTTGCTCACCTCCTGGAGATACCTACTCCTTACACCAATGCCACACGGACCTCTCAATTGCCTTTATTGATTGCAAATGGGGACACCTCTAAAGTTCCTGGTCAGGTGCCTACTTTGTTCCCTAAAAGTCTCAGTCATCACCAAGGTTTAAACTGATGTCAAGGGATCAAGGGGTCACTTGTGGCACAAAACCAAAAATTAAGGATTAGTATAATGTGGTGCCTTGACATTTGATAAAATAGGTCTCGACTGGCCTAACCCAAGTTCCCTTTCCCACTCAGTTCCCATGGGTAACATCCCCTAGCCAAACACCCTCCTTATTAAAGGCATCAGGCACAATTCCTGCTCATCTCCGAGTAGCAGAATTATTCAAACAAGCCAATCATATCCTCCCACAGGGACCAAGAAGCACCCCACCCTTACTACTGCAAAGCCTGCCTCTCACAGCCCTGGTTGTTCATTTTGTTCCCAAGTGTATCCCCTGTGTGGCCCTGCATGGTGTCCTCTTCCCCAGGCTGTGAGTATATATGATGAATAAACTGCTGTCCATTTCATCTGATCTCGCCTGTCCAGTGCCAGGTGTCATGTATTTAGCCATCCCCATAACCCTAGGGTGGGAATCCCTCTTTCACCAATGGGGTAAACAGGAGTCAATTTAAATACCCTACCACCAATACCACTTTCCTTTCCCTCTTGAAAGGGAACGGTAAGTATAAGGAGGACAAGGCATCAGGTTCACGTACGTTTTGTGCCCATGCTGACCCTCACTGAGTTGCAGCTTGTCCTGTTTCATCACTGTACACTGGGATCTACTGCTGCTGTCTCAGGTACAACTATAACCTCAACTAGAGGTAAGTGCAGCTGTATGCTCTTTGTTCCAACCTCAGGATATTTAGGGTCCATGGCCTATTTAAAGCACTCTGTGTTCTTCTTGAGGTCATTTCAGTCTCTCCTGCACCCCTCTGAGGGCGTGGGAACTCCATGAAGCAGCACTCAGGCCCATCTGCTGAAGCTCACCATTGCTTCTCTTTCTAAGGTTATACAGGATATGGAACTTCTTTAAAATGCTCAGTTTCCCTGGGAATTAAGACCTAGTCCTTTCTACACTTGGATTTCCTAACCCCATTCAAATTTCTACTGCTTAAGCCTCCTCTGGCTCAACTCAGTGAGTCCTGGGCACCATCCCAAAGACTCAGACATTGCCTAGGGTCTCCTCACATCTTGAATTCTTCTCCTACCAGCTAGTTAGTGATTCCCTTCCCTCCCAGAAATACCAAAAGGAACTCTTATGTCATCATATACTCTCTCTCACTCTAAGGTCTGTTCTCTGTTCTCTAGTCTCAGATGGCTCAAAAAAAGCTTTTGCTCTCAAAAAGTCAAGTTATTTTCTAGAGATAACTTTGACTTGCAAAACTTTGCTCTTTGTTTTCATTTTAAAAAGCTAATCAAAAAGTTAAGCGAACTTTTAACCTAGATAATGTATATGACTCCTCAGTGAATAGTGTCTATAGAAAGCATTAAAGGAAGTAGAAAGGAGTAAAGAAACCTTAGTTGATAATTAAAATAATTATCATCTATATGCATTTAAAACAGCTACTCTTAGTAGAGTCCTTACTTAGCAAGGTAGTGAACTGCTTCACATACATTATTTTATTTAATCCTTATAACAAACAAGGGGGGGAGGATTATCTCCATAATTCAAATGAGACAACTGAAATTTTGTCTTCCAAATATTAGGAACTGTCTCTAAATTACGATCTAAAGCCCTGTTATGTGTGATTTCAAAACATGGTCTTTTAATTATTTCATTATATTGCTGCCCCTCTATTGGGTTGGCCAAAAAGTTCATTCATGTTTTCCTGTAACATCTTATGGAAAAACCCAAATGAACTTTTGGGCCACCCCAATAGAATCATAGGCCTTATAAATTTGGAAGAGATTAGAATAGAATAAAAATAACTAGAGTAATGAAGTTAGGGATCCAGGACCCACTTAAGAGCTCACCTACTATGCTCCTACCATATGCATATTTTCTCTCCTTGATCAACATATTCTCCATAACATTAAACCAAACTCAAGACATTGTTCAATTCATGTGTTATGAAACTTTAACTCAATTTTGAATCATAAAAATGAAGATCATGTGATTGAAATAACATACACAAGTTTGAGTAAAAATTACTTCTTGTTTTCTTTATACTTCTTATTAACTATTACATAATATACCTACATAGTATAATTATATAACCTGTGAACACACACATTCAGATGCCTTAAAATCCTTTTACAGAATAACATGGAAGCAAATTCCTATTGCTTATGGTATAATTTCATCTATAACTTAATTATTGTTATGTTTAGTTGTGTTAGTTTTACCTCGCAACTTTTCTTCCATGTCACAACAATTAGCAGAATTCACTGAAAATAGTAAAAGGTCAATATAAATGTTTGTTTAAAGATTCTAAGATTTTGGGGAGACCTTCAAGATGGCAGAAGAGTAAGATGCGGTCCTGCCCACCAGAAAGACAAGATCCAGGCTCATCCACCAGAACACAGGCACAAGTCCTCTAAATGGATTAAATGCTACAAACAAAAGACATAGACTAGCTGAATGGATACAAAAACAAGACCCATATATATGCTGTATACAAGAGACCCAATTCAGGCCTAGGGACACATACAGACTGAAAGTAAGGGGATGGAAAAAGATATTCCATGCAAATGGAAATCAAAAGAAAGCCGGAGTAGCAATTCACATATCAGACAAAATAGACTTTAAAATAAAGACTATTACAAGAGACAAAGAAAGACACTACATAATGATCAAGGGATCAATTCAAGAAGAAGATGTAACAATTGTAAATATTTATGCACCCAACATAGGAGCACCTCAGTACATAAGGCAAATACTAACAGCCATAAAAGGGGAAATCGACAGTAACACAATACTAGTAGGGGACTTTAACATCCTACTTTCACCAATGGACAGATAATCCAAAATGAAAATAAATATGGAAACATATGCTTTAAACGATACATTAAACAACATGGACTTAATTGATACCATCCAAAAACAACAGAATACACATTTTTCTCAAGTGCTCATGGAACATTCTCCAGGATAGATCATATCTTGGGGCACAAATCAAGCCTTGGTAAAGTTAAGAAAATTGAAATTGTATCAAGTATCTTTTCCAACCACAAGGCTATGAGACTAGATATCAATTACAGGGAAAAAATCTATAAAAAATATAAACACATGGAGGCTAAACAATACAGTACTTAATAACCAAGAGATCATTGAAGAAATCAAAGAGGAAATAAAAAAATACCTAGAAACAAATGACAATTAAAACACAACAACCCAAAATCTATGGGATGCAGCAAAAGCAGTTCTAAGAGGGAACTTTATAGCAATACAATCCTACCTCAAGAAACAAGAAATATCTCAAATAAACAATCTAACCTTACACCTAAAGCAATTAGAGAAAGAAGAACAAAAAAACCCAAAGTTAGAAGAAGGAAAGAATTCATAAAGATCAGAACAGAAATAAATGAAAAAGAAATGAAGGAAACAATAGCAAAGATCAATAAAACTAAAGGCTGGTTCTTTGAGAAGATAAACAAAATTGATAAACCATTAGCCAGACTCATCAATTAAAAAAAGGGAGAAGACTCAAATCAATAGAATTAGAAATGAAAAGGAGAAGTAACAACTGACCCTGCAGAAATACAAAGGATCATGAGAGATTACTACAAGCAACTATATGCCAATAAAATGGACAACCTGGAAGAAATGGAGAAATTCTTAGAAAGGCACAACCCTCTGAGACTGAACCAGGAAGAAATAGAAAATATAAACAGACCAATCACAAGCACTGAAATTGAGACTGTGATTAAAAATCTTCCAACAAACAAAAACCCAGGACCAGATGGCTTCACAGGCAAATTCTATCAAACATTTAGGGAAGAGCTAACACCTATCCTTCTCAACCTCTTCCAAAACACAGCAGAGGGAGGAACACTCCCAAACTCATTCTATGGGACCACCATCAATCACCCTGATACCAAAACCAGACAAAGATGTCACAAAGAAAGAAAACTACAGTCCAATATCACTGATGAACATAGATGCAAAAATCCTCAACAAAATACTAGCAAACAGAATCCAACAGCACATTAAAAGGATCATATACCATGATCAAGTGGGGTTTATCCCAGGAATGCAAGGGTTCTTCAATATACACAAATCAATCAATGTGATACAACATATTAACAAACTGAAGGATAAAAACCACATGATCATCTCAATAGATGCAGAAAAAGCTTTTGACAGAATTCAACACCCATTTAAGATGGGTGGGAGGGAGACGCAAGAGGGAGGAGATATGGGGATATATGTATATGTATATGTATAGCCGATTCACTTTGTTACAAAGCAGAAACTAACACAGCACTGTAAAGCAATTATACTCCAATAAAGATGTTAAAAAAAAGATTAAAAAAAACGATTCTAAGACTTTTTTTTGGTTTAATTTTAGACTTTAATTTTTGCTGTACTTTTTCTTTTCATATTTTAACCAAAAACTGCAAAGAAGTTTGCACTTTATGCAAAGACATTTTCTGATTACTAAGTAGAGAAGACCCCAAAGAATGTAGCAAAGGAAACCCACTATTACATTCCATAGGGGTAACTGACAGTTGACTGCACTGTATTTACCAGATCTTTTAGTCATCTTTATACATTTTTAATTTTTCATTTTATACAAATAAACATGCATTTTACTGTAAAATTCTGAACTCTACCCTTGAAAGCTGTCATTATGATTTGGTGACCTTCTCCCAGCTGCCCTAGATGTATACACCTTGGCCTGAATATACATTTAGCTCAGTAACTACTAAATGATCAAGCACTCTGCTTCGTCCATCTGCTCTAACAGTGACCTCTTTTGTATTTTTTTTTATGAGGTTTGGATATTTCTTTTTATAGCTTTGCCAACGTAATCATATTACATTCTGACACCAGGCAGTGTAACTTAATTCTTCTTTGTATGAGCCACTCCACAGAGAAGAACTAGATTTTTCACCTTAACGCTTGATTAACTTGTGGGAAAAAGCAGGCAAAAAACATGAGGTCTCTGGGAAAACTGTTAGCTTGCCTATGCCTGGAGACTAACACAGTGAATTTAAAGCAAATTAGCGCTTAAGATTAAACAAAAATTCTAATGGGGGAGAGCAGGAGAAATAGAGGAAGAGAGGGTGGGTAAAAAGCCTATTTACCTAAAATTAATCTTATGCCAGATGAACTAGAGCAGTGTTTCCCAAACCTGCCTGCTCAGAAGACTCACATGGGAAGTTTGTTAACAATACAGGTTCCCAGTGCCTTCCCTAGAACCTTGAATTCTGTGTGTTTGACACCATATGTATTGCAAACACTCTGGAAGATTCTTACTCCCACACAAGTCTGAGAATAACTGAACTGGAGTAAAGGTTAGGTCAGATTCTTCTCCATCTTTCTCTAATAATACACTGAAAAAAATCTATAAATGATGTTGCTTCAGGGTCTAAGAGTATGTATCACCCAAAAGAATGGACTGTTTACTGGTGGTTTTAGCAAAGTATACCAACACATGCACACAGCTTTGGAGATCTACACATCCAATCTTCGACCTTATTAAAATTACCTTGTAGTAAATTAAAAATTAAATTATAAAACTAACTTTGTCCCGACTTGCTCTATCAGGACACATACTGATGGCCTTGGTTACATCAGTCATCCCCTGGGCAGGCTCTTTCACCTTTTACTCCGATAACCAACCCTGAAGTTCACCACTAAACTAGTTTAATATGGTTTTCGCTAAATGTTCTATGTTGGTGACTTGTTTTACTCGCAGAAGATCACACCTCTAGGGTGGCAAGAACAAATGGGGTCTAAGTGTGGACAGTGGCTAGTAGGCGTTCTAAGTGTGGACAGTGGCTAGTGGCTAGAGTGCTTTTTGGGTTAACTTAACATCGATCTAACTGTGTAGTCCACCTCATCTGCAGATCCTGTCTGTGCAGATAGGAAGCTTACGTTACTGAATTTGATAAAAGTGCTCTGTGTTGGCATTTTAAGCATTGCTGCTTTAAACTCTAGGCTGGCAGTGTTCCTGAGCCAAGAAAGACCTTTCGAGTCATCCTGCCACTTTGATCCATTTCACATCAGATTTTTATTGTTATCCTTTGACATTTGATTAAGGATAATGGTGACTTTTAGTAGAGAAAAATTCCCCCAAATTCATCATAATTAAAATAACTGAAGAAAACACTACAAAGCTGACTCTGTTTGTAATGATCTGAAGAGTAGAATAATTACAGAAAATTCTCAAAGATCCTCACTAGCAGGGGTAAAGTGAAGCGAAAAGGAAGCATGGATAAATACATGGATACATTAAAAATAGCAGAAAGAACTACTCACCAAAGCTTGTTGACCCTGGAGAGTCATTTTGAGAGGTCAGAACATCCTGGATGATATTGACTAAAATATCTCTTTCAGTCTCTCAAAGAGATTGTAAAAAAAATGGACTAAGAAAAAGTCAAGATTGAAGAAGATCTCATTTAATTCAACTATATTTGGGAGGAGCATCATTTATAGATGTGCACCTCCTGAATAAAAAAGATCGTAAGTAATGTTTTGAAATGTGGTCAATGTAAAACAGCTGTTTATAATAGGACAAATGAACACACCTTGGAGTACAATTTTATTACAACAATATATCTAACCTCTGGTCAACTGCAGACTCTTCCAGACCAAATGCTTTGCACCCTTCACTGTCTTCCTTCATCCATTTCCTCTTGTTCTCCTCCCCAGGCCCTGCTCCTGCTATAGACCTTCCAATGTCCTCTTCCCCTTCATCCTACCCAAACCAGCTTTTGGAAAATATTTACTTAATTTTTTCACAGGAACATGATCTATGTGTGGCTCCCTACAAGGAAAACTCCAAAGTCTCCGACCAAAGAAGCAAACTGTCAATTGTGGCACTTCCAGAAATTAGCTAATGGAAGAGGAGTGGTATTTGGGAAAGACAGGGCAAAGACTTTCCTGAATTCTCAGCATTTTATCTTCCGCCTGTTTGTAAGGTTGGTGGGGGTGTTGGAGTCTAATCTGTGCTCTTGGTACCACAAATTGCATGACGTTGGACAGATTCTTTAACCTCTTTGAGGCTTAGTTTTCCTAGTCCCTGTCATGCAATGTTTCTTCAACGACTAAAGTATGCCCTTATTTTTCATTTGCAGTGTAGGCAGGAGAACTTAGATTCTTACAGTTTTATTTCTAGTAATTAAGTAGCTTTCAGTTGTTACCTCTTTCACTCCTCTTACCTTACACACTTAAACCCACATAAACGCCCCAATCATTTAACAAAAATAGGCAGGAAAGAAAGGGGAAAGCAGTGATTAAAGCTATTCTAATTCATTTATAAAATTTTAAAGGCCAATTTGTTTCACTTTTAAGACCTCTGGACTAGGTGTATTTGTTGCAATAACCCCCAAAACTTGGAATTTTCTGAGCTAGATGGATAAATTTTACTAAAAAAATTTTACTTCTACTGAAAAGTGTGAGCTTAAAGAAAAATCCATCCAGAATGTATATGACAGCTCTAGTTTCATTTGAACTACGAGTGCTCTGGTTCATGTTACTCATGTGTCACCAGGCAACTGTCCCTGAGTCTTTCAGTCTCAGGGGTGTTGACTCTTAAATTCCAAGCTACATACTCCACCCGAGTACTGAGGTTTCTGAAAATCTCAAAACTTTGCACGCTGGGGTGTGCAGGACAGTGACAATATATAATCATACTTCATAGGGTACGGAGAGTGAAGTGTTCTGGCATTTTCAGAAGCCCCTATCACAGGTGTGGAAACAATGAAAACAATACAAGTGTTCATAGGTTTGGGGTTTTTTTTGTTTCCTTGTTTGTTCTTTACCTACTTGTGTTATGTCACTTTCCGCAGCAAAACCTCTCTGAAGCATGGATAGAAAGCAGAAGTACCTATCATCTGTTAACTTGAATAGTCTTCATATTTTAAAGTATTTTAATTGCCAAGATTAGAATTTGAAACCTGTTTCCCAGTAACTTCTAAATCAGGAGGCTTTCTGTAGTCTGAAACACTATGTTTCTTTGATGTACTTTTAATTTAAGATAAGTTAGCCCTGTCAAAGCAGAATATTTTCGCTATTTTTTCCCCACAGGCATTTGTTCAACTGAGGCCAAGCAGAATGGCCATTTTGCTGCTGCATTCTATGCATGAGGTAAACTCTTTTGAGCTTAAGAGTGTTCTCTTTCTTTTAATCCTTTCTATAACCTGCCTCCAGATTTATCTGAGAAACTTATGTTGAGTCATTCTCATCTCTATTTTTCATATCCATAGTAGTAATTATAACTGTAAATAGAATTTTTAGTATTCTTAAAACTGCACTTTTAAAATATTAGCTGCAATCTGGCTGTCTCTCCCTTTAATTTATTCCAGTGGTAACTTCCATTTTTAAAATTAAGGGTAATATGTAAACATGTGATTCATTTTCTAATTCTATCACCATCTGTAACTGGGGGCAAGTGACTAACTTCTCATAACACATTTTTAATGACCTGTGAAGTTCAGTAGCTGGGTGAAGATTAATAAGTATGTTTTCCAAATTTAAAAATATATAGAAATATTTCAATAGGCTAATTTAAAAACTTGAAATGTAGCATTTTACACGAGACTCATGAGTCTCAATGTGACCTTAACCACAGCATACCTAATCTAGTTTCTTTTTCCTATTTTACAAATTAATGGAATTGATGCAGAGTCAAACGAATCAATGCCATTACAGACTGTCAAGAGAAACCAAAAAATGACAATGTATAAGTAACTTGGAAATATCTGAGAATTTGGGGGCTAGAAGGAACTCCGGTCATCAGCAAATTAATAAACAAAAATTAAGCAAACAGACAAACAAACAAACAAAAAGCAACCCTGAATTCAAAGATGAGGAAGAGATCAGATTGCAGATATGACGGAGATCTGGTTAATTTCAGAATCAAGTCTAGACATCATGTCACTGGACATCTGGGCCAGTACTTATCCCACAATAATGACGGTTTCTAATTTTTTCAAGGATAAAAACTACTTTTTAACATCATATCACTAGTGGATATGGTGGGTGTAATCTGTAAGGGGAAAAGGCCCAGCCTCTCGGGTGTGTGCAGCCCTTCTGCTACCGCACTCGATGAAGGTCAGGCCTTCCTGTGGTTAGGGGAAGGTTTCTGCTTGTAAAGTCTATTAGGGAAGCATATGTCCATATCGTGACCTTGAGCCTTGCTTAGAAGTGATTTCTGCGTTCTTCTAAGGCTTTATGAAAAAAATAAAAGCATTCACCTCCTTGACTGGAAAGCCCTCTTGCTTGAGAGTGGACTGTTGGGATGGAAGGAGGCTTAGTTAAATGAGAATTCCAGTTTGGAATGATGAGATTCAGGTCCTAACAGTTACTTACTGTTGTAATTTAAAAGTTGTATTCATTGGGGTATGAATTGCATAAATGCCAAAAATATAACGATCATAACATATACTGATTTCTCTATGTGTAGGGAGAGGGATTCTAGCCTAGATTCCAGGGAGGCAGAACAAGACTGAAGAACCTTGCCTGTGGAAGGTGGGCAGAAACCTGAAACAAGGTGGTCGGCTGGATACTAAGGAGAGAGCCAACCAGTAGTGGGCCCCGGAGAATGGGCACAATGAATGGACTTGTGTAGTAATGATGTTGAATATCTAATTCTAGGTTTCTTTTTTCTGCACTATAATTCTCTCATATTATCCTCAAGTCTTTGGTAAAGTTTACTATGCACTACAACCATCTTAGTGATATCTCTGCTTTGGGCAACAAAGGGAGTACCCTGGGGACAGTCTAAGATGACATAGACTAGAGAGAGTTGCAACAGCATCAAAAAGCTTTAGGAGACAGCAGGGAATGGTGAGCAGGGAGACCAGAGCACCAGACCAGAAAAAGTGACAGCTAGCACCCAGGGTAGATTCATAGACTCTGAGGATTCTAAGAAATAGTAGGTGTGGGGAAAACAAACAAACAGAACAGATTGTACCTCCTGGAGTGTGGAAGCTACGACTATGTTTATTGAGGTTTAATAGCAAGATGACTCCTCAAAGTTGAAGAACCTACATTTTTTAGATATCTGTTGATTGAGAAAACATTTAACAGTTGAAAAGGTACTATAAAATAAACATTTTAAAGAAATTAACCCTTATTTTTATAACAATAATCTATATACATTTGAAAAATGTTAGTATATATGATATGTGACAGTATTTATTCAGACACAGATGCATGGCTTTGTGGACCCCCTCGACTAATTCTATAGAATTCTAGGGGATCAGGATATTCATTGTTGGCAAACACTGGACTGTATCATAAATCATGGCCCTAATGGCCAGCACCCGTCTCCTGTAACAACCATAATTTTAATCACTAACTTGTCAGCCTTCTTCTACCTACCTTTAATTCCGCCCTTCTTCCATGTGGAATTATAGGCTATTTAAAAGTTAAAAAAAAATGTTTAACACTTGGGTAATCTAAGTCCCTCAGATAGCTCTCAGAGATCGAAAGGCTAGGTAACCATGATTGTCAATGTTCAGTAGACAATTCCAGAGGGTCTCAGCAATATATGGGTAGAACAGAATGCAAAAATCTCTCATGCTAGATTCCATCCCACAGTCCCATCATTTGTTCAGCCCAGAGTCCTGGGAGCCTATTTTGAGTACTGACAGCCCACCTCCAGTTTCGGGCTGTGGGCTTACACATTAATGGCATCCTTGCCTTATCCAAGCGTCATTTGTTACAGTATGATAGTCACATGACAGAGAATCATTCTTGAGGGGAAAAAAATAAGATATCACTCCTGAAAACTCTAAATTATTTTCAGCAAGGCTGGGATGGAAAGTCTCAATTAGCAAGTGCAATAAAGATGTGACATTTAAAAACAAATTATAACACATTTCCATCCTTCATTGGAATACTGAATGATGACATATTGTTCTTTTATAGTTGCCATTTCCAAGTTTTAATTGCCTTGGTTTAATTGGTTGTATCCAAAGAAATGTCAATTCGGTAATTACCCCTATGCTATTGGAATCACCTTCATTTAACGAGCAAAGGAAAACTGACTTCTGAAAGGGAAAAACAATTAAAATATAATACCGGGGAAATACTGTATCATTGAGGTATTAAAAAATAATATTGTATAAGACTGAAACTCAGTTTATTTCATAGGAATCAAAAAAACGTTCTTTTTAAATTCGAAACAGTAATATACCAAATACATAATCAAACATAAATTAGTTAATACAGAATCATGTTCATTCATTTATAAATTTATTAATTCACTTAGAAAATATCTACTGAGTGCCAATGATATGCCTGGCAAGAATTATATAACTACTTTCATGGAATCTAATGGGTGAGAAAAAAATTATCAACACAAATCCGTGTATGAATACAAACTGTGGTAAGTCGTAGATGAAAAATTATGTGGACTTATGTGAGTGTATCAGAACCTGACGCATTGATAATACGAGCTGAGATATGGACAAAAGGAACATCTGGTATAGAGGTAGAAAGAGAGTATTTCAAGCACAACAGAAGAGCACAGCACATTTCAGGAACTGAAGGAAGGCCAGTGTGGCCCAAACGCAGAGAAGAAGGTAAGAAATGGCACAAGATGGAGTAGCTCACTTAACAGGGGCTACATGATTGAGGCGTGTTGAAGATTGGGTCTACTATTCTAAAAGTACTGGGAAGCCACTGAAGTCTTTTAAGCAATAGTGTGACAATCAAAATTGAATTCTTAGATCACTTTGGCTACAGCAAATGGAATAGACTGAGAAAGAAGAATGGATTCAAGAGATAAGTTTGGAGGCAGCTGCAGTATTCCAAGTGAGACATAATAAATTAGAAGGTAGGGTTTACGCCTTCGATTTAACAATCCATAAAGTCTACAGTTATTTGTATTCTACAAGTGACCTATTTTCAAAGAATTAAATGTGTCGGAGCTAAAAGGAAAGCAGAGTGATAGAATAGAAGGTATGTGTGCTTTAGAAGGAACTACAGCTGGCTTAGCATTCTGGTCTGAACTTTTCGCTCCACTCCTTGTTAGCTGAGGGATGTTATGTGAGGCATTAAGCTCTCTGAGCCTCAGCTCCCACATCTTCTGAGTGCACATATAATACCTCCCACAGTTGAGAAGATTAAGTGGGACAATGTGTGTGATGTTCTCAGCATGGAAGGCCAGTTAACACTGAAGAGCCCAGGACACATCAGCGGGTCTCATCCCCTCCTATTACAGATCTTCATCTTCCTTTTGAAACTTGTTCCTCCTCCTGTGTTTTCTTTCTCAGTGAATAGCACTATAATCCATCCAGTTGCACAAGTCAGAAACCCAGCAGGCATCCTTTCCCCTCACCTTCCATGATAATCAAGTCATACAAAGTCTATTCTCTAAATAGCTCTTGAACCAATGGACTGACTGCTCTGCTCTTTCACTACCCTAGTTAAGGGTACCAGCCTCTCTAGATTAGATGATCCTCTTCACTCATTACCCTGCCTCCATTTTGTTGTCCCCTAGTCCATTCTTTACACTAGCCAAGCAAATATCACTATCTCAGTTCTCTGACTACTCCCCTTATGCCAAGAAAACGTCATCCAGTTCCTTAGCATGGCTAACAACACCCTCCCTGATCTACACTCCGCCTACTTCCCATCCTCACCTCTTGCCACTCCTCCCCCCACCTTAGGTCTGGCAGGTGAAAGAAACTGCTCCCCATTTAGGACGTGTAGCTCCCAGACGTACTCCCTTCACCTCCACATTCAGGCCACCGGCTGGAGCACTCTCCCTCCAAAGCTTCTCTTGTTTAGGTCAACAACTACTCAACACTGAGCCTCAGCTCAGAAAAAAAAAAGTGTCTGGGAGGCACTTTTGCTCCACTTGACTGTATCCCAAGTATGTTGGACAGCCTATAACATGAATTTCATTATTTGAATGAATTGAACAAGCGGTCAAGTGAGGTCTAAGGAGTCTGATTGGATTGGCCAAGGTTACATAGGTTAGGGGTTACTGTGAGGAGAAGATCCAGGTCTTCGGCCACATGTTGCAGTGTCCCCTTCTCTCCATCATGCTGACATTTTGCCTTATTAATCTCAATTGCACTGGCTCTCCTCATTAAGCCTTTGAAACATTCTCTTCACGTGGTTGCGAAATATTGCTCATTTATACTGAGGCTTATAGTTTTTGCACTCAAAACAGACCAATGTCCCCTCCTTCCAAAAGCCTTCCTGGACTCCCCTAAGAAGTGGTAGCCGTGGCTCGTGTGACACTCTCAAGCATTCCTGTAGCATTTTTATACTGCTCTCCCTCCCTGTGATACTGTGAATTCTTCCGAAACTAGGACCATGCTGGCTTCATTTTACATCTCTGATACCCAAGACTGTTCTTGGGACAGAGTAGTGGTACTTGACATTTGTTGATTGTAATGGCTCTTCAGAGCTGAACAGTATCCAAATAAGGGCAACTAAAGTGATGTAAGGAATGCCAGGGGGAAAAAATGATGCAAGAATAAGAAGACAGACTAAGATGATGATGGCTCTGCTATATAGAGATAGGGAGTTTGAGAAAAGGCACAGACGGCTCTGGCTAAGAGGAAGAATCGAGAAGGTGATTGAGAAGATGATGCCACTGCTGGAACAGGCTTCCTCTCCTAGTGAGAACCTTCAGTCCCTCAGAGACCTTACTGCTTCTTTTTATTCAGGACAGAGAACTGGAGCCAGAAAAGAAGAAGCTCTCACTTTCAGACAGCTGGAAAGGTAAGTAAGAAAGCTGAGTCACAGAGCACTTTCTATGCCTGCTGGGAAGCCTACAGCCAACACTAGAGAAACTGGTTTCATAGGTGTTGCAGGTTCCTGAAATGGCAGAATCATAGTCAGCCGATTGTGATGGAAATAGAACTGAGCTGGGGGCAGAAATCCAAGTGTTGGTCCTAGTCTTGCCCATAGCCTTGGGCAAAGCTCTGAGCCTCATTTTCCTCCTCTGTGAAATATAAGAGGTTTGAACTAGATGGTCTCCTATAGTGCTTTCTCATGCAGGGATTCTCTGATGTACGGGCTCAGCACTTGGATTTACTTAATGCAGCTATACAACCAAGGGTAAGAAGACTGTTGATCTGGGTAATGCATGCAAATGCAGACATGCAACCTCATCCTTTTCACTCCTGTAACTTGATGTGGACTAGCTGAAGCACGTATCCACAACAGTATTTCCTCGTTCATACACAGTAAGCACAGTCAAAAGCTTTATGAATAAAAAATTAGAGATACGGTAAGGCTGTAAAGCAGTGGTTCGCAAATATCAAAATCAGTGTGGTAACTTTTGGAAAACAAGTTCCAACGCCTTGCACCAGATATGCCAAATCAGAACCTTCAAGATGGAACCCTAGGAATGTTTTTTACAAAGCTCTCATGTGATTTTGATGATCAACTAGTTTGGGGCTCATTTATAAAGTAAAATTAGTGTTTCTCAAAGCGTATCTAAGATGCTTATTTAAAATATCTGGGGGGCTTCCCTGGTGGCGCAGTGGTTGAGAGTCCGCCTGCCGATGCAGGGGACACGGGTTCGTGCCCCGGTCCGGGAAGATCCCACCTGCCGCGGAGCGGCTGGGCTCATGAGCCATGGCCACTGAGCCTGCACGTCTGGAGCCTGTGCTCTGCAATGGGAGAGGCCACAGCAGTGAGAGGCCCGCGTACCGCAAAAAAAAAAAAAAAAAAAAAAAAAGAGTTCAGTACAACCTTTTAATTAAACAATTTGCTGAGATCTTATCTGAGGAAGCAAGTTAGAAATATGTCTCAGTTCCTGTTGGTTGGTTTTTTAGCTAAATCACAAATGTTAATGTCATTATAATAATCATAGATTAGGCAAGATATAATGACTAGTACCTACTAAGCAACAATATTTAAGGGACATCCTAGAATCATAAAATGATCCAAGGTAGTCATCATTTCTAGTCAACAACCTTCAAAACAAATATTTATTGTTGAGAAGCCCAGAAGTATGCTGTCCAAGGTCTCACCCAGCTGGTGAGGAGCCCACCCAGCTCCAGACCTTAGTTACCTGACTCTGCTTCATTAATCTGTCTTTATACCACGGGCCCTAGACTGTGTGCCCTTCAACTCAGTATGCCGACTGTTTGCTTCAGTGCTAGAACAGGACTACATTAGACCTGAAATATATTTCAGAGAATACAATATAAAATGCTATTACTACAGACAGATTTTTTAGGACAAAGCTTTTTTTCACCCTCATTAGTTCTTCTCAATTCGTCTAATAAAATATGTTTGTGAAAAGATGTGCTTGTCTTGATCTCTTGCTAAACTGAAATAGGAAATGTCTCCTAGAGTCCCCATTCTTGAGTTGACCAGTTTTGGGTATAGCACAATAATAGGCATTTCATAAATATGATGAAACCAAATGGACCATAGCTATTATGAGATCTAGCTTTGATTTTTTAAAAAAAATTCACTAAAAGCATTAATGGAAAAGACCAAGTTATCCAAAGCCATATAACTTTTAACAGAATTCAAATTTTTCCCTTTTCCTGTTTTCATACCCTACTCTTTTTCTCTTCCTTCCCATTGATGTTATAGACTCTCTAAAATATGTGAACACACAGATATTTTCACAAAGGGAAAAAAGGAAAATGACATCAAGAAAGAGAAATTGCAAGAAAATAACTTAAACATTCACTAGCTGTAGATAGATTTGGTGAAGGCTTTCTGACTGAGGATTTGGTTGGTTTTGTTTTTTGAAGGGTGAGTTTTGTGTCTGTTTTGCTCTCATTCAAATTTTGCATGCCAACTCAGATTGTGTTGCTATATCCTGTCAAGTGTTTTATTGTGGAAGTCATTTCTTCCACAAAATCAATATCTAATTTCCTAAATAAAGAAAAAAATACTTACAAATCTCTGATTAAAATATGCTGCTATTTCTAAGTCAGGTTTAGCAAGAAATTTTGATAAATCTTTTTTTCCTGTAAATTAAAAAAAAAAAACTATGAAGAACCAGAAAAGGTGAAAATTAATTTAGATGATCAAATTTTAATCATTTTGTCTTTTTTAAACTTAAAACTGGTAAACATCATGACTTGCTTGACTTCCTTCAGAAAAGCAGAGCCTCCAATTCTACAATAAAATTTTCTATTAAAAGTTAAGTGGCTTCATTTCAAATAACAAGTGTTAGTACCTAGGACTGCCAGCTACAAAATGCAATGAATAATTACTGCATCAGTGCTATCAGGGATTAATGTCAAGTTAAGAAAGTCATCACATAAAAATAACCGTCCATTACAGCAAACATTTGTAGTCACAGAAAATGACTGTAAAAAATATTTGGCATAACTACACCTTTATTTGGCAAAACATACTGCACTTTGGGGATATGACTGTAGAGAATCTTTTACATCTTTCCCAGGTGCCTTGAAGCGCTGTACCAGTATTCCTAATACCCACGTGGAGACCACATGGAAGAAATCCAAGCATCTTGCTCCCAGAAATGAAGATAAACTATGTACATATAATTCTTCTTTACAGATTGGGCCCTGTATCTCAGGGCTGAGCATCTGACCCAAGAAAGGTGAAAAATAACAGGAGTATAAACCACAGGTATTTACATCAGCCACTGATAGCAACAGGGCACTTTGCAAATACCCTCCACCACACTCTCACTGCCCTAGCTCGGCCTGCCGTTCACTCTTACTGGAGCTTTGCAACAACATCCCAAATGACTTTCTTCTATGCATTCTTGCTTCCTGCAAATCCATTCTTTACAAAGATGTCAGGTGGAATTATTTCAAAGTAACTCTGCCCATGAGCATTCTGTGATTAACTAATCCTTCACAGGCTTCCCATCACCTACAGGATCAAGTCCAAGCCCCTTCACAGTGTACATGATGCCCTCCAGAAGTTGGCCCCAATCTACCTCTCCTTCATTTTCACCCATGCCAGATCTGGGCTAGTCCTAAAGCTCTGCAGTCACACCTTGCCTAAGCCCCCTGTGCCTTGTTTATAGTGCCCTGCTGGCTGAGGTTCTTTGCCCTCAATCCCCTCCCCATCCTCTGGTTAACACATATTCATCCACTCAGGGTTCATTTGTACGCCCCTTTCTCAGAAGACTTCTCTGCCCCCTTGGACGAGGCAGGTTCCCTCCTCTGTGCTCGAAAACACTCTGGCCTATCTCTATTGTTGAACTTATCACCTATATTATTAATTTCTGATTAGTGCCTGCCTCTCACCTCCCACCTCACACAAGTTTTTTAAAGCCTTTTGAGGGTATAGACTGTGACTCATTCATCTTGCACATGGTAGGAGGGATGCAATAAATATCTGTTGAATGTCAAGGTTTGTGAGGTGCTTTTCAGACTCAGAGTTGCTTGAATGCATACTTATCACTGTGGAAGAATTTTAAAACCAAAGCAGACATCTTTTAACCGCGTTCCTCTACCCAGCTTCCTATATGGTTTTCACTGTTCCTCTCACTGTGTATCTGAGACCATTTCCCTTCAAATGAGTCCTATTTGTTTAGACTGAATAAAGGAACTGAGAAGAGGAATTGAAAAATAAATGAACAAATGATCTTATGGGAAGTAGTAACAAAGTTAAAATTTATAAGCTTCAAAATTTATGTAACATAATGCAAATATGCACCCCTAAAAGAGCAAGATTAAGAAAAATACTTCTGTAGTCCTAATTTTTCAAACATTTGCATACGGCTCTTGGCAATGATCTAGTAGAAACTGTAAACAGGAATCCAGTTTAAAGTCAGTTAGATAAAACTAAACACTGTTATTTGTCTTTAAAATGCATATTTTTAAAAATCTCTATAATTTTATACTTTTTCCAGGATTAAATTTGGTTTTATTTTACAAATTTCCACCTATCTCTGCCCATTGTACTAGAACCAAAGAAAGAAAGAAATAGAAGAGTGACATAGTTATTTTTCCCTCTCCACTTCTTTGCAGCTGCAGCTTATGTTACATTCAAATATACTCATGCAATGGACTTTAAAAATAATATCCACTTGAATTTTTGATTCCTCATATACATCAAAATTCAGATTTATGGAGGATATGCTAAACACAAATACGCTAAATATTAAGAGACTGAGTCTCTACTTATCCTTTAAATTATCAATTATCAAAAACTTTACTAACAAAAGAGAAGTAATTCCTGAAAAGGTTTTAAGAACAGTGGCATGCCCTTAACAACAAGCACAACAAGTTGTTTTGAGCACACATCTCTTATTTATGAATATTTATTTTTATAAATTATAAGTATCACTCTTCTAATGACTAGTATAATTTATATGTTATATTATCATTGTCATGTATGTTAAATACATTAACAGAAATGTAAAATAAGATAAGAATACTGTAAATATAACTAGGTGTTCTACTATGTTCTTCCTGAACTTCCAGATTGGATGCAGAATTTATAAGACATTGCTACTACACAAGATTTAATTCTCTCTCCATTATCTCTTGGAACTACAGTTAAATAGCAATATACATATAACATATACTGGCTAAGAGATTCCCAAGGGGAGAAGGCCAATGGTCTCAGCAAAGGCTATTATAGGCTTTGCAAGGGGAGCAGATCTAGATATGAGTGGTTCAGCAGAAATTCATCATATTAGAAACACATGCACACACAGGGTTGTGAATTAGCAGAGATTTTGAAAATCGGCTAGTTCAGTGATTTTCAAACTATTAAAAAAAATTTTTTTTTCCCAAATGAACTCTTTAGCAGGTGGCCAATATATAAGACAGATATAAGCTGAAGGGCTCTGGCTAATGCAGCTTCAGTCTCTACCCACTCTCTCTCCTTCCTCCTCTCCTCTCCCTCCAGGAGTGCAGTTTGAAAATTACTTGACAACATTGTCATTTTAGAGATAAGGCTACCAAGCTGAAGATGGAACAAGAGAGACCATTTTAGAACAATGTAATAGATAAAGTAGCTGAAATGATTAGTCCTGGACACTTGGCTATACTCCCTTTAGATGCCCCTGTCCTGTCTTCATGAACTGGCTTCCCTGCACATTCCCTATCTGATCTCATTTGCAAATATAAATTTTTAAAGTATGATCTGGTAAGATTTAAGGTATTTTTGCTTCTAGAGTTTGGTAAAATGATGAATACTTATTTTTTTCCTTGAAATATATATTTTCTAACTTGAAAGTTTTCATGACTCAAGCAGTCAGCCATGTCAATATGCAAAAATCTGCATAAAGAAGAAGGATCCAGTGCACTTTCATACACAAGATTTCAGGGGGTCCTGCAACCTCAAAAATCAAGATAAATAATAGTTAAAGCAACAGGTTTTTAAAAATCAAAATTAGTGCAAAAGATCTATGATGAAAAACATCAAATTTTAAAATAAAGATCTTATTCTGCACTTATACAACTTGGCCTCACGTACCTCTGGACCTGGCGCTGGACCTGGTCTGGGAACTTCTTTGAAAAAATGAAGTACAAACATAAAAATGATGTCTGGTTAGTTGTATTAAGTAAATGTCTGCCTCTATAATACCTAGGATTGTAGAAGAAGGAAATGTTGTTTGGAGGAAAGCCCAGTCAAGGTGTGCTCTGCAATATAGACCTTACACCTCAGTCTGTAGGACTCAAGATAAAGTTAAGTTGTTTGAGAACAAATAAGCATCTAGAGAACTACAGCACATGAGGTAATACTCAGTCCATGGTTGCACTGAGCTAGTTTACAATTTCAATGAGTTACTAAATATAGTTATAGCTGCTTCAAGGGGCATTATTTTCCACTTTTGTTTTTAAAGGCAAATCATAGTTCTAAAATGTGTAAAGACCTGAACATTCAAAATGTCAGTTGAACTTCATCTGATTCCTAAAAGCAAATCGACCACTTCAACTGCAAGACCCAGTTTTAAAAGGCTGTCTCCTTAAGACGCATTTAATCTCTCAAGCATTATAAAGATGAAAACAACCATCAAAAGATGAATCACTGTGACATGAGAGAGCACAGACATTCGTGAGGATGTTTTCTATCCATAGAACTCAAATGAACTAGCTTAGGAAAACAAATGACTCTATGCCTGACACAGAGTAGGCACTCAACATATATTTACTGGATAAATGAAGAATGAATGAAAGTTGAAAAAAGATTAGAAGCAGGTAAAATAGGACCAGATTATAAAGAACTTTGAAACAGAGACTTTATGCTGTAGGCTTCTAAGCTGAGGTTTAACAAGACAAAAAAAAAAAGTGGCTCTTTAAAATAAAGAATGGGGGCTTCCCTGGTGGCGCAGTGGTTGAGAGTCTGCCTGCCGATGCAGGGGACACGGGTTCGTGCCCCAGTCCGGGAAGATCCCACATGCCATGAAGCGACTAGGCCCGTGAGCCATGGCCGCTGAGCCTGTGCATCCGGCGTCTGTGCTCCGCAACGGGAGAGGCCACAACAGTGAGGCGCCCGCGTACTCCAAAAAAAATAAAATAAATTAAAAAAATACATAAAATAAAATAAAGAATGGGTGAGTTGATAATAAGCAAACAGTAAATCCAGCTGCAAGTCTCTAGAAGTAATCTTGGCATTGGCAATAAAGGCCCACCAAAGGGGAAGACAGTAAAATTGGATTAAGGAAGGTGTGGCAGAGACTGCTAGTTGGGCTCCCAATAACTCTTCTCGCCTTCCTCTCTAAGAAATAGAAAGTTTAGATGGGTACATAGCTAAGGACCACATTGCCAAGCCTCTCATGCTGCTAGATATGGCCATGCAAATGGATTTTCTCATTTAAACATGAGCTATGAGCAGAAGTGATGTATGCAGTTCTAGGTTATACTCTAAAAGAGAGGGGAGTGTGGCCCCTCCCTCTTCTCTTCCCCTTTCTGAAAACTGGACTGTATCTGTGTGGCGATATTCACCACATGAACAAGGAAACCACTTTGGGGATGACGAAGCAACAAGATGGAAGGAGCCTGTATCCCTAACATGGTTAAGCCATTATACCACCTCAGTACCATCTACCTGGGCTGTAATAAGACAGAACTAAACCTCCATTGTGTTTAATCCACTATTATTTGGGGACTTTATTATAACTGCCAAACCGATATCTTAACTAATTCAGATGAATTAAAAAAACATTTCAAAATGGAAAAATCCATGGAATGTGGTAATAGGCTAAGGTGAACGAAGGAGGGCAATGAGCTGAAACAACTGCAAGGTTTTACGTTTAGGGAACTGGATCACAGAATCACTAACAAAATAACAGATGAGAAGGAGAGCTAGTAAGTTTAGATGCTGGCAATCTTGCCAAGGGGACAGCAGAGTAAGTAACTGGAACTATGGGCCTGGAACTCAGACAAGAGGAGAAAATTAAAAATGGAAATTTCAGCAATTTTGTATAGTATATAGAGTTGACAAGATGAGAATTGATAGAATCTCAGACTAAAAGAGATCAGAGTGTGTCAATGAATAATAGCGTGTTCTCACAGGAGACAACAGAAGAAGCAGTAATCAGAAAAGGAAAAAAAATAACATTATTATCTTAATAAAGAGAAGGGTAATGATTGAAAACATGGAATAATAGAATTAACCTTGATCTTAGATGGCAAGCAAATTTAAAAGGAATGTGATGTGGTCAAAACTTCTTAAATCTGTTTAAAGGTATCATGAAAAATTAATCATTTCTTGAAATAGAAAAGCATTAATCAGAGTTCTGAACAGGTCAGGTCTCAATCATGCTTTAGTTTCAACTTAAACCTCCAGAGTTTCAAGAGTGCAAAGAACAAACGACAGATACTTATTCTCTCCTTTTATCATTCTCATAAGAGAGGAAGCAATGAGGAGAAAGGAAAAAAGGAAAATGGAAGCAGAAGTGTTTTGTGACTGCCCTTTTCCTTTCTAGGAGGCTGATGTTTACAAGTGTAGAAATGACAAAACGAAACAGAAGGCTCCTCCCCAACTTTTATTAATTTACCTTCAAAGATGTAGTGGATCTAAATTGCACATTTAAACCTTAAAGTTCATCTAAGTTTGGCAACATGAAAGTCAACTGCTACTTATATGAAGCAAGAGCTTGGGAATGCAATCTGTATCACTTACCAGATGCATTCCAGTTACTGAAAGGTCACCAGTATTCCAAAATATTCAGGCACTGTTGTGGTACCACGCCCTCTAACAGTCCTTCTTCCCCACTTGGCCTCGGCCATCCAACCAGAGGGTATTATTTAGGAAGGAGTCAAATCAAAGATTTCTGTTTTTTTTCATTCCACTGTCCACTTCACAATGATGAAGCTCACCATCGTAGCTTTTTCTTAAGATTATTTTCTCTCTACTTTAGCCTGAAGAATGTACATTTCAGCCACCCAAAAGACATCCGGGAAAACTCCAGGATTCTTTACCACTACATTTTCATTGCAACCAATCATACTAATTCACTTTGTATGAGAAACTGATATTCCCCTCCTCTCCTTTGATGAGATGTCTGTTAGTAATATTTTCCTCTGCTCATAGTGATTGTATTATCCATGGTCTTTAAAATGTTTTGGGGATAGTTTTGTCCTTGTTGTTTCTAGCATTATACTTCAGTTTCATAATCAGTCTTCTCAAGTTCTTAATACTGGCTTGAATTTTGGGATTCCACAGCCCCTCTTTTTGTTTCTTTTTTTTTTTTACATAATGACCAGACATTACTATTCATTCATCCAAGTAAATCAGAGTGGGAGGGCCTGCCCCCAAATGACCTCTCCCTTATAAATGGTTGCAAAATACCCAAACAAAGGTTGCTGTACATCACCAAATTAGCTTGCGGAAAAAATAGTTTTTTTCTTACCTTGAAGATGGTATCACGGAAGAGTGTATGTGTGTGTTCCACGGGTGGGGCAGGAGGGAGGATTGCCCTTCATAGGGCTTAGAATTCAATGTGGACAACTGCCTAGCCTCACTTCCATCGGTTCTGCCCAACCCCTCAGGCGTGGCTTATGTGGTTCTAAAATTCCTGGCATTTAACGCAAAATCTGAAAGCCACTCTGAGCATTCAGTAAAGCCCCTTTCTCCACCGTCTTACCATGTGTCATATAAAAACCACACCATAAAAGCACCAGACACATATTTATTCTAAACTACCCACTGTTTCATAATGTTTCTTTATAAAGCTTTAATAAAGGAAGTACCTTTTAAAAAAAAAAAAAAGGAAGTACCTTTTAAATTTCTCCAACAACACTAAACTTCTTAGCCTATATTACTTTCTTGCCTGTATTATAATCTTTAAACAGCAGAAAATCAACTCCTAAGCCTCACATGTGTTCCATATGACTTACGGTATTTTAATAGGTATGCCTGGGTCTAAAGAGAAAACTGTTAAGCATCACAGTTAACACGTAATTTTTATGTTAATAATAAAACAGTTAAAATTTTAAGTACTACATCCAATGTTGTGATATTCACACCAGCAGATTTAGATCTGGTATTCAAGTATTTATGCTCACAAAAGAAAGCCGATGAAAATTCATATATGAAAGTGATATACCAACTCATTGGGAGGGAAGGGAGCAAACAACTGCTGAGTGCCCGTGATTTTCCAATTACATCTTAAACATTCTCTCACGGAATCCTTAAAAAAGCCCTCAGAGGTAAACATGAATACCATTGGATACCTGAGGAATTCCAAGATTATAACAAAGCCAGTGCCAAGCAGTGTCAGGATTTGAATCCACAAAGTCAGACGAACTCAGTAATGATAGTGGTGCTTGACTAAGTCAACCCACAGGAGCAGCACAGAGTAAACACATGGGAGAGCAGAGCTGATGAACTCTACTTTAGAGTAGAGTTGGATATGCCACCTATTTTTTTTCAAAGTGGTTTTGATGAGTCATCCTATTAGCATTATATTTTAACACCAGATGCTCCATCCTCACCTTGATAAGATCAGTAACCTGTTCAAAGGAACCCAATCTGTTTTTTTAAAAAGCACAGCAATGTCCTTGAAGGCAGTTCAGGACTAGCATTAAATGTGCTGTCACCTGGCAAAACTACCGGAAAGTGATTTGACGGACTCCTAGAGTAACACAGGTGGGAGATGGGGGAGGAGTACAAAAAAAACCATAATAGATCCCCAATTTTAAAAAATTGTTTTTGAAATAGATTTGGTGCCCTCTGGGGTAAGGCAAGATGCTCTTAGGAAATGGACATAATGATCTCTTAATAGTAAACCCTTTGGACTTCAGTTTCCATATCTGCACAGATAACCTGTGGGAGCTTTATGGGCTTTTGCAATGTTACCCTTCAAGTCCGGTTGAGAGGCAGTGTCAGTGCTGAGAACACTAGGCAAAGAAATTCAGACGATCATAAAAGTTTGGTCAGAGAAGGCTAAAGCTGGGAGAGATTCTAACACTAAAAACAGTATAATGCTAAGCACATGTACTCTGGAGCCAGATTGGCTCTAGAACATAACAGCTATATCTTGGGCTACTTCAGGACAACTTTTCTTATTTATAATGTGAAAATAAAACTTCTGCCTCACAGAGTGTTACAAAGATTAAATGAGACAATGAGACAATGTCTGAAAAGTACTTAGAATAAATGCCCTAATAAACGATAGTCATTATTATTAGGATGTTCTTTTCACCAAAGGAGAAACTGCACTGTAGAAGGTTAATGAGTAGCACAAGATCACAGGCCATTACTTTACTGGGGGCAAAGGAGTATAAACTCAGCTTCATCTAAAACCACATTGCCTCTAAATAACCTATGACCAACAAAGGACCAGAAAAGGTCTGTGAAGATTTCAAATTTAGATATTTTTTTCATTAATAAAATTGGTTTATAGTCAACTTTTTTTCCTCTTCCTGACCTCCATTTCCTTTCAAAACTAACTCTGTATGAATTCCTATGTGGTCTTGACCCTGTTATTTCCTGGGCCGAAGGGCTCCCTTTTTAATCTACTTTGTCCTAATATTCTCAGTCATGGCTATTTCTTTCTCCTACAGTCTAGGAAAAACACATGTAGAAAAAATGTATTAGAGAAGCCTTATTCTGAGGCATATATCTTTGCTAACTATTTAACATCCTGCAGATTTAGATGCTTCTACCTAACTAAAAATTAGATTGTTAGTTCCATATTTTAGAATAGCATTAAAAAAATCTGAAATAGCATTTTGAGATAAATTCATTCTTAAAGGGTCTTTTGAAGAGTGACTCTTGGGCACTATCTATAAGAACTCTCTCTGAAGAGCAAACCGACCAAGATTTCAAACTTAGCTCATCAATAAGTAGGCTTAGACTGAAATGCTCATTTCTGGTTTTCCTATTTACCTTTACTAAGGGATGCAGCCCAGTCTTGTTTCTCTTTGTCATTGTTGTCGACGTCACCAATTTGAGGATTTTTTTTTTTAAATCCAGGTATATGGGTCAACTAAAAAAAACCTTCACTTTCTTAATTCATGATCTGTCTAGAACTGGAGATACATTTATAGCAGACTAATACGATAGGCTGTATAGAATGCACTTCATGACTGGAGCCCAACACTCAGCTGAATTTAAAAACTGCTGACATCATTAAAGTACAAAATTAGAATAAAGGAAAGTCTGAATATGCTTTTCTACAAAGATGTATTTTTCCCTAGAGTGTTGCTGACACACTAAATTCTTTACATTAAATTTGTTTTTTAGAAGATGAATTAACTTATTTAAATATGCTTCACTTTAAGACATTAAATTCAAGGCAAGAAGATTATGGACAGGACAAAAAAAAGAGACAAAACTCAACAAAGATATATTTAATGTCAAAATTACCTCCTTCCTTCCGTTCCTTGAATTTGAGAATGACTACATGTCTCATACTGAGGTCAGTGACATTTACTACTAGCTGAATTTACACCTCCTATACCAGCACCTCGTTCATGTCAGGATTTATCTGGCTCAGAGAAAAATGGCAGCTGCAGCGGTGATTCACTAAAACTAATTCTTAGTGAAGCAGCTGCTGCTAAACAGCAGCATCAATCACACATCAATCATTCGCTGATTGTCACAGCTAGTTCAGGCACATCATCTGCTTAGTCTACTGATTGTGTGGTTGTTGATATTTGCATCACATTGCAGTGTTACTGTTGTCATATCATGCTGCACTAGTTGAAATAACATCATCTTGTGGACCTTATGAGAAAATCCACATAATCATGAAAATACAACCATTTTGTGAAGGAGCTGATGAAAAGAGCAATCATTCTAAATGCTAAGAGACTAGCTTATTTTCAGTAGTGTGATTCTATCCACCTCTCATTGCTCTGAGGGACTGACCTCAGTCAGTCACACTCCAGCAGTATTGTAAGTACCAGATTTGGTGTTATGGGTTGAATTTTGACCCTCAAAAAGAAATGTTTAAGTCCAAACCCCAGTACCTATGACTGTGATCTTACTTGTAGATGTAACCAAGTTAAAATGAGGTCATACTATTGCAGGGTAGGCCTTTAATCCAATATAACTGGTGTCCTTATAAAAAGAGGGGGAAAACGGAAAGGGAGGTGGGCGGAGGGATAAATTGGGAGGCTGGGATTAACATGTACACACTACTACATATAAAATAGATAACCAACAAGGACCTACTGTATAGTGCAGAGAACTCTACTCATTACTCTGTAATAATCTATATTGGAAAAGAATCTGAAAAAGAATATATATATATATATATCTGAATCACTGTGCTATACACCTGAAACTTATGCAATATTGTAAATAAATCAATGATACTTCAATAAAATTTTTTTTAAAAGAGGGGGGGAAAATGTGAAGACACAGAGACACAAGAAGAACATCATGTGAAGATGGAGGCAGAGACTGGAGTGATATATCTACAAGCCTAGGAATACCTGTGGCTGCCAGAAGGGACCATGAAGGATCCTCCCCTAGAGGCTTTGGAGAGTGTGTAGTCCTGTCAACACTGTGAAATAATACATTTCTGTTGTTTTAAGTACCAGTTTGTGGTACCCTGTTACAGCATCCCTTTTGGGGCATCCATCTGGGGATGGTGAAAGAATATCAGCAGCTCCTAGAGGGCACGGGTATAAAGTGTGTTGACTTAGGGAACCATAGTGACTTAATAAACTCTCCTTTCAAGCCACATTTACTCAGACTTTACTCAAATCAAAGCACCCCTAAGGGCGTAGATAACTGAGGATAAACAAAATCAGGATCAGACTAACAGGTCTTAGATTAACAAATACGTAAAACTGGCTTGAGATGAACTAAATATCCCTTAACAACTTGCATGTCTAGTGCTTCCTGATTTCTCATGACCTGCCGGTATTAACAGATATCAAGCTGTCACCATATTTACTCATGCCTAGAAATTCCAACACACTCAAAAGAACAAACCGGTGTATCAGAATCACTACATTACCTATTCCCATAAAGTTTTTCAAAGCCAAGGAAGTGCAACAGAAATGGTACAATCAGAATAAGGGAAATAAGAAATATGCTTAAGAGATTAAGCCATTAAACTAAACCTTCATAATCTTGCGTAAGCTTTTATCTTGGAAGGTGGTAAAACACAGCAGCTAGACTCAGACAGCCTTGAGTCGTGCTAGCTCCACTATTAACTAGCTTTATATCTGTAAGCAAGTTATATACCATCTCTAAACTTCAATTCAATCATTAACAAATGAGACTAATAATGCTACCAACTTTATAAAGAAATCATTTGGTAATTATCAGCAACTCTTCTTATTAGTAATCTCAATGTTAGCTAAAATTGCTACTTTATTTATGGAAGAGATATTCCTCCAGGCCTCTGCTTTCTGTTTCTAAACCAGAAAGAAATAAAGCCAGCTACCAAATGGGTCGACTCCAAAAAGTACCCATAGTGCCATAGTCTCTCTTGGACTATATGCAACTGGACAGAAAGATTAAATCCTTTACAAATTTTGTTGATAAGAATTGTTCTAAAATGTTCTAATCCATTTCTCCTGTTTGGTAAATAGAAGATACTGGACATGACAGTATCTTTTTTAATCTTTCAGCCTCCTGCAGTTTTTGATGGTCATTATTCAGAGTAGCAAATATTATTAGGATATTTTAAAAATAATCCTTTAATAAGTGTATCAAAATAGCCTCTTACAATGTACAGAGCATGCTCATAGTACTGAATCAATCCCCTTATGACATCTTATTCTTTTGCTTCATTTTGTTTCACCTTCCATATGTGGAATTTCAGATACCTAAAAGGCCAGCCATCATGCCCTAAGTCTTTTCTTCTCAAACCAAAATAAATATATGCAATACATAATTTGCTATTTTCAAAACCTCTTCCAGGGCTTCCCTGGTGGCGCAGTGGTTGAGAGTCCGCCTGCCAATGCAGGGGACACGGGTTCATGCCCCAGTGTGGGAAGATTCCACATGCCGCGGAGTGGCTGGGCCCGTGAGCCATGGCCGCTGAGCCTGTGCATCTGGAGCCTGTGCTCTGCAACGGGAGAGGCCACAACAGTGAGAGGCCCGCGTAACACACACACACACACACACACACACACACACACACACAAAACCTCTTCCAAACTGTTGTTGAGAAGTTAAATTTTTTAACCTAAATATATTTACTTCTAAGGCTTACAAATTTCACATTGTTGATTATAGTTCATCAATCTGGTCTGAGATAAATATCAATTCTACTAAATGCTGCCCTCCCCAGTCTTGTGTAATCCACAAAGGTGAAAAAATGCCTTCTAATATTAAGCAGAGTTCTGCCAAGAACAGAGCTATGGAGAATGTCACTAGAGATGTTCCTTCACCTTGAAATGGGTCCATTCAAGAAAGGAAGATAGAGTTTATAGATAGAGTTTGGATCTAATATGGTTAAGATGGCAATACTCCCCAAATGGATCTACAGATTCAAGCACAAGCCCCATCAAAATCCCAGCTTGCTTTTTTTCAGAATTTGAAAATTGATTCTAAAATCCAACTGGAATGTAAAAAACATAAAATGGCCAAACAACCTTGAAAAAGAACAAAGTTGGAGGAGTCACACATCTTGTTTTAAAACTTACTACAAAGCTATTGTAATCAAGATAATATGATACTGACATAAAGATAGACAAGTAGATTAAGGCAATAGAATTGAGACTCTAGGGAAAAGAGCATAGATTATTGTCAACTGATTTTCAGCAAAAGTGCCAAGATAATTCAATGGGGGAAAGAATAGTCTTTTCAACAAATGGTGTCGGGACAACTGGTATCAGATGCAAAAGAATGAAGCTGGACCCATACCTCATACCACACACAAGAATTAACTGAAAACGGACCACAAATCTAAACGTAACAGCTAAAACTATAAAACTTTTAAAAGAAAAATAAGAGTAAAGCTTCGTAACCTTGGTTTAGGCAACAGTTTCTTAGATATGACACCAAACGCACAAATGACAAAAAATATAAATTAAACTTCACCAAAATTAAAAACTTTTGTGCATTAAAAGACACCATCAAAAAGTGAAAAGTTACCCACAGAAGTGGAGAAACTATTTGCCAATCACTTATCTGATAAGTGACTTGTATCTAGAGTATATAAATAAGAGTTATTACAACTAAATTAATAAAAAATAACCCAATTTAGAAAATGGGCAACGGATATTAGGAGACATTTCTCCAAAGAAGCTATTCAAATGGCCAATAAGGACATGAAAAGATGTGCAACATCATTAGCCATTAAAAGATGCAAATTAAAACCACAATGAAATACCACTTCACATCCACCAGGATGGCTATAATAAAAAAGATGGTCAATGACAAGTGTTGACAAGGATGTGGAGAAACTGAAAGCCTCCTTCAATGCTGGTTAGAATATAAAATGGTGCAGCTTCATTGGAAAATAGCTTTCCAATTCTTCAAATTGTTAAACAGAGTTACTATATGACCCAGCTATTTTACTCCTAGGTTTATACCAATGACTAATGAAAGCATATATCCACATAAAAACTTTCATGGGAATAACATTTAATATTGCTTCATAGCAATGTCCTTCATAATAGCCAAAAAGAGGAAACAACCCAAATGATCATCAATTGATGAGTGTATAAACAAAGTGTAGTTTATCCTTACAACATAGTATTATTTGGCAATAAAGGAATGAAGTACTAAATCACTGATGATGCTTGGTAACATTACACTGTATGAAGGAAAACACATGTATGGTTCTATTTACATAGAATGTCCAATACATACAAATTTATAGAGACTAAGTAGATTTGTGGTTTCCTAGAGCTGGAGGGGGAGTGGTTTTCAGTGAATTGAGGAGTCACAGCTAAAGGTTTTCAGGTTTCTCTTGTAGTTATGAAAACGATCTAAAGGTGACTGTGGTGACTGTGAATGAACATACTAGAAATCATTGAATTGTATACTTTAAATGGAAGACTTTTGTGGTATGTGAATTATACGTCAGTAAAGATTTGTTTAAAGTAAATTTACCACAAAACATTCTCAGAGGATGTTAATGTTCAGTGTCAATATCTGAAAGGGGATTAACGTACAGTATGCCAATCATGTTTATCCATAGAGCCATTTATTCCTAAAAGCATTTTGAAAAACACATTGATTATAGATCCCAACTTGAGCTTGTTTTCTTTTTTCTAAACACAGAATGTAGGATTAGGATGCCAGTTTGTTACATTTTACTTATCTTGTATATGTTCTATCTTTTGATTATTCTTCTAAAATAGTGAGAAATGTCTAAGTATGAATAGTCAATCTGCAAATATAAATGTTTTGTATATAGAAAGGTTTAGTAAATGGTTTTTTTAGATGAATGGTAATAATATCGAATGCGGGAATATGTCAATCACTGAGATTTTCTCTTTTATTTATAATTCAGTTCCAAATCTGCTTTCCTGAAGAAGTCACAAGTTTCCATATGAAAGCATTTTCTCTTTGGTCACTTAATAACTAACATACACAATCATCCTTTAGACTATAAAACGGCATGGGGAGGGTGTTGCCTCATCTTATTCTGATCAAGAATATCTGCTTAGTGGAACAGGAACTTTCTAGTGTAAGTAACCATGTGCTTATTTAATTCCAAGATATTCATGTCTTTTATGCTTTCCAGTGATTAGCATTCTAAACATAGAGTAAGCTCTTTTGGCCATGAAGTCTAAGCAAGGAGGATGCTACTGTGTCTACAGTTTAGTTTGTAAGAGAACAGCAGAATACAGAGCTACAGAATGCTAGAGTTGGCAGGAGCCTTAGAGAAGAATATATTTAACTCTTTAATCTCAGTCCTCTAATTTCAGAACTGAGGCCCTATATACTGAGGTCCTGAATAAGTTGCCAAGATGAAGAATAGAGAAAGAATTAGAACCCAGGTCTTCTGAATTCTCCCCAGTGTTTTATTTTTACATCATCTTGTCTTTCAATGCATAACGCAACATGGGTTTCTTTGCTCTTGACTATGTTGTCAACAACAATGAAAAATGCACACAAGTATGATAAACCCACCGTGTTTTAAGGGGCTTTCTTATGCATGCCAGAATCCTACAGGTTCTGCTGTGTTCAGAAAACAACCGCTAATGATTCAGTGCTTAGCCTTCTCATTCACCCAGAAACGTGTTTGACATTTGTAAAGGCAAACTAAAGTAGATAATTCATTTTCATGCTCTTTCAGGACATTTTAATATCATGCAGCTCAGGATAAATGTTTTCACTTTTTATTTTCTTTTGTGCAGGTCTTTCTATTGTTGACTGTCATTCTCTATGTCTCTTTTTATACAAGGTTCTTGGTTCTTGTTTTTTTACTGTTTTCCTTTGTGTCCTCTAAAGATAGCATGAGCACAATTCTCTCAGCTAATAGATTTTCAAATTACTTCATTTCTGCATTTACAAATTCCCCTCTTGCTACTTCATTAAGTCAATGCTATTCACAGAGACAACATAACCCCAAAAAAGTTTGAGACTGAAAGTTTACCAAATTACAATTTTAAATGCTAGTTAAGAATATATCTCCTTTCAAACAGTGAAATTCTTACCATGAGCCTTAAGGGTGACAGAATAGTATTCTCCTTTACTAAGTTAAAACTTACTCAGTGATTGTGTGGAAAAAATAAATCAAGTATCTATAAATAAATCACATAACAGCAAAATGGTCTTGCATAATGATTTCACACTTAGTTTGACTTATCAATAGATTCATCATTCACAATGTTTTTTAAAAGCATAATTAAATTTTGCATCATCTCTGAGGGAAAAAGCATGGTAAGGGCTGAATACCCCTGACGCCAACAATTTTGAAACTATGTACTAACTCTATATCTAGAAAATTTTAAATACATTCAAGTATATTTTATGTATGTATATAAAGACTTATTAATTTTATTATGTAAATTAATAGAGTAAATAAAATTCTAATGAGAAGTAGAGATCTTCAAACTTTTCAAGAAAACAAATTATTTTAAAGTATTCAGAAACACCCATTTTCGTGTAAATGATATGAAAATAAAAACATCTTTATTCACTTAAAAAGTCCATATGATTTCTATTTGGTAAAGTCTAGTTTTTGTTCCTTATGAAAAAAATTGCTTTGATTAAAAATATTAAATAATTCAAGCCTACTGTTTAATATTATAAAATGTTAGTTCCATTAGGCTATGATTCTGTTGTATATAACACTATATCCCCAGTGTCTAGAAGAATGCCTGGCAAATAGTAAGTAGGTGCTTAATAAGGATTTGTCAAATGAATGCTAAATAAATGAATAGCTGTCACTGTTAATATAAAATCTAACATTACCAAGTGCTTCAAATGTGCCAGGAACTATGCTAAACTCTCTATTTTCTTGCTTTTTATTCTCAAACAGCCCTACCAGAGAAGAACCACTATCATCTCCATTTTATAGATGAGACTAAGTTCAGAGAGGCTAAGTTAATACCCAAGGTTAAGGTTGCCCATTTAGAAAGTTTAGGGATTTAAACATAGTTCTCCCTAACTATAGAGCCTGAGCTTAATTTTTATTCTATAGTAACAACAACAATACTAGCAATGAGATAATAATAATAATAATACTGTTGAGCCATTCCTGTGTACCATGATTTTAAGCCTTCACATATGTTAACTCATCTAATCCTCACAACAATCTTATAAATCAGATACAACTATCCCCAATTTACAGATGAGCACACAGAATATGTTTTTCTGGTTTCCCCTCAATTATTTCCAATTATTAGGCTTGTTTTTATTATGGCCCTTTTTGAGTAATAAGCCAAAGAAGAAAGATAGTTATGGTCTTCCCCAAAAACTTTGTCTTACATCCTGCTTTTGGTGGGACCCTGGACAAGGCATAAACATATAATAAAAATATCTTCCACTGAGAAACTGAAATACTCTAGGCAAATAACATGTATTATTATCAGAGTCCTCCTGAGATTCTCAAGATAGGTATGTTTATCCTCATTGAGAAAACAGGCTGGGAGAGACTACCCAAGCCACAGGCTTGGTTAGTGCCAGGGTCAAGATTCAAACTCAGGTTTGAGTTCAATCCAAACACACTATCCAATTATTACTGGTACTTCTCATTTTCTGGGGATAAAGATTTTCCTAGAGCTTTGACAACGAGAACTAACCCATTCTTGAACTCTCCCAAAAAGCAGCCTCTTCTCTACAAGCCTTACCACTGTGACTTCAATGACACATCAAAGCGATAAAGACAGAAGGGGCATATATCACTGGGATTCTTTTCAATAGAGAACCCAGAATACTTCCTGGATAACAAAACCATTAATGGTTACCTACGTTGTTTTCACTCCTTCTCATGGAATATAAACTCTTCCATTTGCCTTTAGTAATGTTAATGCCTTATAGTTTTACATTTTTCATGTTTTATCACATCCAAAGTCGACCAAATCCATTCCTAGGAATATCTCACTATTTCTCACAACTTCTCTGAGATCACAATACATCTTTGTCTGCTTTGTGATGCAGTACAGAGGCAAAGGCACAATTAAAACAAATGCTGAGAACTTCCCTATTGAAAAGATCCTATTTCCTCCATGTTTTGCCTTCAGCGAACCCTGGTTCAGATTTAAGGTAAGAAGATGTAGCAGCCAGTGCTGGTCCAGAGTCAGATATGCTCTTGACAAGAACACGAAGCTCTCCCCTGGCCTTAATTTAGGAAGAGTTCTGCACAGAAAGGGTCCTTAGTAGAACTAAGGAAAAGTCAAGCTTGAATTCCAACCTTGTTAAACTTCTACAGTGATGTGCAAATTACATCATAATGAGAGCAATAATTGCTAGCTTGAAAAAAAGGAAAAATGAGTGTATAAATGAATGAAGGCAATTAGTGAGAAGTTCAAAGTCAGACGACCGGTTTTATTGCACTTGAAGGGATTTAAGTCATAATCTTAAATCACTAGGCAACCTAAGCCAATACATTTCCTACTCTATTTCAGAGTAATATGTAACTAAAACTTCTATATATCATTACTTTTCTGAATGTTAATTCGAATCTGACATAATTTAATAAGGACCATTCAATTATCATAATTATATAGTAACTAATCCAGTGCCCATATGTGCAGGTGTTGTCAAGGCATAATATAAATGACTTCACCCAAACCACTTCTGCAAATATAAGTTATATTTAGTATTTCCTACTAATTATTCCAGAACTAGGACAAAACCAACCTATTCCAAAAACATTTAGACCTGCAAAAGATTAAAAGTACATAATATTCCTAATTATTCCTAATTAACAAACCAAGGTTCCAGGAAGATTTTTCTTTGAAATTTGCATGGAAGATTAGTAAATATAATTCTAATGTATATCTTAGTCAACATGATGTAAAGAACTTAATTCAGAGATTCAGGACAATAGCAGACATTTAGAATTCGGAGTATTTCTTTAAGGTTAGCATACACACCACCACATATTCGATATTTGACAAGCCCTTATCTTTAGTTATGTTCCTTAATTGCTCTAGCAAGAGCTGCATTGTTCATAGTGAAGCGGGGCTGAGAGAACTTTTACTGACTGTATGAGTACATTGAGATGTGGCTGAAAGCCAGTGTTTAAGTTGAATTACTCCCTAATCTTTCAAAGCTAAGAAACACACAGCTGAAAAAGAGCTCAGTAAATATCAATAGAGTTCACTGGAAACATCAATGTAAGGAAGATCCCAAGCAGCTCTTCGTTAACAACGATGAAAAAGGAAGCAGCATGTAGATGTCTCCAAAACCAGAGACAAGCCAAACTGCTCTATAATCATTCACTCATAAATTCTCCTCATTACCAAGTCTACATATTACTCTCAAGACTAAAGCTAAATTAACCCCAAAATATCATTTTAAATCAGTAGTAGGTATCAATAAAAAGCAATTAATAAAACTAACATAAATCATGATACTAAATTAGGATGAATAGTTGCATTTTTGGTGTAAGCAATCACCAACATCTATTGCAAGCCGCCTGAATAACCACTCTGAAAAAAACATGGACATTTCTGAGCATTTTGGTTATGTTCATGAGAGATCCAAATAAATAGCCAAGAGCAGCAATTTATTTTATTTTATTTTTAATAGTTTGCATCTGCTAAACTCAAACTCCCGATCCCTCCCTCCACCCTCCCCCTTGGCAACCACAGTCTGTTCTCTACATCTGTGAGTCTGTTTCTGTTTTGTAGATAAGTTAATTTGTGTCATAGTTTAGATTCCACATATAAGTGATATCATATGGTATTTGTCTTTCTCTTTCTGACTCAAGTTCTACTGAATAAAGGTTAAAGCCAAAAGCAACCAATTGAAAGTTTTGATCGTAATTCATTTAACAGTTATGTATTGAGCAACTAGAAGCTAGTAGAGGGTAACCTACACAAGAAAGACAAGATGCTAAAAACAAAGGAGATTACAGAACATGTAAATAATCAAACCCATAATTTACAGTTTTGATGAGGGCTATGAAGGGGGAAAATAGGTTGTTAGAGAATAATTAGAATTCAGGACAATCTTAATTAGACGGAGAAATAGCCTCTCTGAGGAGATGAACCAGATGGAGCTGTACGTGGCAAATATACCAAGTGAGCCGTGGAGCAAATATAAGGATTACTGGTGACCTTGTCTTCATGGATACAGTGATTTACTTTCACCTACCTGCCAGTTCTGCCTCTACACCCTCAGTACCACACCTACAATTCAGGAATGGCCTTGTCTCCCATCTCTTCTACTCCCAGGAGTCCCAACTCCTCCTTCAACCTCTTTGCCCCTTCAGCTCCCCCAGCTGGGCTTCACGCTGGCTGACTGCATGTGTAAAGCTGTAACTCCGTGGTCCTGCTGCTGCACTATGATGTCAGAGTCAGAGACGTGAGAACCAGCCAGGTGACACACACAGAGACAAATCTCAGCACAGATAAATCAGTTTGACTAAAAAGCTTTTCCTGATGTTATAGGAGCTAGTCCTTACCACAATTGTTAGGCAAAATCTATTTTTCTCAAATTCAAGTACTATATTTAAAATCTATTTAAGTAAACAAAATTTTTATTTAATTCCCTATGAACTGATTCTTTCCAATTATTTATGCTTAAAGTCTTAGTGTTCAGCTTACCTAAAACAAAAATGAGATTTATGCTATTGTTACTATTCTTTAAAAGAGTATTTAAAGTTGTCTACAACATGTCTACAACACAATATTCTTTTATGTAAAAGATTTACCAGATCTGTTATTTAATGGAGATAAACATTACCCTAGTCAGACTCTGCTGGCATACGTAATAGCTCAATGACCAACTGTTTTTCGTTACAAGCACTTGCATAGGCTAAACCAGAATATTCCTAGTTAGAAAGAAAAAAAAAAAAAATCTCTCCTAAGAATATTGTACATCCAGGCAAACAAAACTCATAATAACATGAAAATGAATTACTAACACGGTAGAAAAAAATGCTATATTATAATAATACTATTGTCATTGGGCTCAAACTTCACAATTTCAAGCACCTTCTTAAGTAAATTTCAAAGCCCTACAGCTGGACAGAACATAAATAATTCTTTCTTTTTCAGTGTTTTAAAGATAGAAGAATAAAATGTAAAATGACTGTTTTCCTATGAATTTCTTTTTTTTTGCGGTACGCGGGCCTCTCACTGTTGTGGCCTCTCCTGTTGCGGAGCACAGGCTCCGGATGCGCAGGCCCAGCGGCCAGGGCCCACGGGCCCAGCCGCTCCACGGCATGTGGGATCTTCTCAGACCGGGGCACGAACCCGTGTCCCCTGCATTGGCAGGCGGACTCTCAACCACTGCGCCACCAGGGAAGCCCTGAACTTCTTTATATAGGCTATCTAAGTTGCTTTTTTTAAATTAAGTTACTTTTGTTAGTACTATTAAGTGTATTCTCTCTAGCCATCTACATTTCTTTCCATAATATTCATCACAATTAGTAGCTATATATTTGTATGTTTATTTATGTCCGTCTTCTCTACTAGACTGTTACCTCCATGAAGGCAGATACCATTTCTATTTTTGTTTCATATCCTCAGGCCCTACTAGGCCCTCAATATATTTTTACTGAATGAATGAATACTCATGATGATAAACAGACTATATATATGGTACTTAAGTATGAGAATTAAAAATCCCTGGATAGAAGCTGAAATGTAGGAAGGAAAACATGAAGGCCAAAAATAATTTAAATTTTTAACTATATTAGCAGTATAATCAAAAAGGTGAACTGAGCCAAGCCATGGTTTTCTTGTACATGATACCAATAAATCCAAAGTGTTTAGAAGATATCAAAATTTCCCTTCCCAAAACTAGCATTGTGAGAGGGTATGGAATTAAAAAGAAATAAAAAGATAGTATAATATATTCCAACAGGTTATAAGAAAATCAATACAGAAAAATGTAACAAGGACTGGGAACAAGGCTTCCATCTGACTTTAGAGTTTGAGGCTAGACTACCAAAATGTCGGTTACATTCTTGAAATCTACAATCGCACAATAATGCCAATTGGTATTTATGCTTCTCCTTAGCCTTGGTTCAAAACCCTGAACATAGCAGACTTTCAAGAAAAACCTATTAATACAAACAATATACTAGAGGTAAATGGTAACTAGCATGGGTTTGCCCTTAGAATGTAAATTATGGAGCCACAGATGAAGTACTGGAGGAAATGGCAGGAATGAGAACTCTCATCTCCACCCTAACTGCTATTTTTGTACATAATTCTATGTTCAGGAAGTCAGGGGTGGGGAAAAGCAAGGAAAATACATTTTAAGTGCCTACCCTGTACTACGCAGTTTTCCTACACATGATCTTATTCCAACATAATGCTCTGAATTATCTGCACTTTCTTTATGAGGAAACCAAGGTTTAGAAAATGCTACTAACCTCTTAAGGTAGTAAGAACCCAAACCCTGGTCTAACTGACTCCAAAGCTCAACTTCTTTATACTACATCACACTGCTGGAGCAGAATATCTGACGAGAGCTTGAGAAAGACTGGAGAGGAGACAGATGGAATTAACTTGGCCTCAAGCCCTAAGATTATCTGGTCTAAAATCAGAGGTGATGAGAAAACCATAATTCAAAAAGAGTCATGTACCACAACGTTCACTGCATCTCTATTTACAATAACCAGGACATGGAAGCAACCTAAGTGTCCATCGACAGATGAATGGATAAAGAAGATGTGGTACATATATACAATAGAATATAACTCAGCCATAAAAAGAAACGAAATTGAGTTATCTGTAATGAGGTGGATGGACCTAGAGTCTGTCGTACAGAGTGAAGTAAGTCAGAAAAAAAAAACAAATAACGTATGCTAACACATAAATATGGAATCTAAAAAAAAAAAAAAGGTTCTGACAAACCTAGGGGCAGGACAGGAATAAAGACGCAGACGTAGAGAATGGACTTGAGGACCTGGGAAGGGTAAGCTGGGACGAAGTGAGACAGTGGCATGGACATATATACACTACCAAACGTAAAATAGCTAGCTAGTGGGAAGCAGCAGCATAGCACAGGGAGATCAGCTCGGTGCTCTGTGACCACCTAGAGGGGTGGGATAGAGAGGGTGGGAAGGAGACACAAGAGGTAGGGGATATGGGGATATATGTATATGTATAGCTGATTCACTTTGTTATACAGCAGAAACTAACACAACATTGTAGAGCAATTATACCCCAATAAAGATGTTAAATAAAATAAAATAAATCAAATCAAATCAGAGCTGATGTTCTGCTTATGACCGATGGAGACAGGGAAGAGGGAGGGGGTGGCTGATCACTTCCAGGAAGACACCCCCCCAATTCTTTTTTTTTCTTCAAACAATCCTTTCATTGAGTTTCATTTAATTGTACTAAATAGAATGTGGGGCGTTAATATAGAGGAGAGAAGTACATGTTCTGGAATCAGATTCCTCCTCCTCCACTCTCCCCATCACCACTGGTCTGAATTATAAAGCACCAGGTAAACTGCCCCAGAGGTTTCTCCCAAAAATTTCTGTCACAGCCATAGATTGCACCTGAAATCTTGTCAAAGCAATTAATATCTTGCCTCTTGGCCACTAGAGCATACATAAGAAGATGGCCCAACACACACCATTATTCCAAATAAACAAGTCACATGAGCTTGGCTGAAGGTTGTAGCCACCTGGAGCAATCAATCCAGGAAGCCCTGTCACCTTGTTATGTGATTAGCAACCAAATATTCACTCAGGAATGTGCCCCTTTCCCTCAGCAGAGATATTTTAGTTACATGCCGACTTAACTTTTTTCTAAAAGTACATTTTAAAACAACATACTGAGAATGCTCAGCTATCCAGGGAACAGCTTTCTGAATTCTCAAATTCTAGAATTCTTAGTTGAACAAAACTAAATTCTGAACCTGTTAGCAGAATCAGCCCCTCAGTAGGCAACAATGAATGAACACAATAGAAAAACTTACTGGTCCAGTCCCAAAGATCAAGGCTGACCCTCTCTATTATGGATGTTTTAACAGTGTGTTAATTCAAAGATAATAAGAGCCACAGACCACAAATAAGATGATTTTTGGGAGGGTGAGAAAATCTGTTGAGAAAAAGCCACTACAGCTCTTTTTGCAAAATAAATGAATCACATCGTGCCACCAAAGAGCATATTGTAGCTGCAACACTTCATTCTATTTTTAAGGAGAAATAAATGACTAAAGAACAAACTATCATCTAGAAGTTTTTCAAGACACCAAGTTTTAGAGCCTTTTCAAGAAACCAAGTTTTACCAAGTTTTAGAGCCTGTGCTTGGGTAATTAGCCATAATCTTTGCGTATACATCCTTTACATCTGCCTATACGTGGGATGACTATGAGTAATCAAGAATAAAATTGGACTACTGGAACGGTCAGTTTTATGGGCCAACTTGGCTATAGTCCCCAGTTATTCAAGCAAACACTAATCTAGGAGGAACATCTATAATCAGCTGATTTAAATTAAGGAGATTATCCTCAATTAATCTGGTTGGGCCTGATCCAATCAATGGAAAGGCCAAAATAGGGGAAGAAGAAATTCTATACCTGTAGGCCATGGCTTCAGTTCCTGCCAGAGAGTTCCCAGCCTGCCAACCTGACTTTTGGACTTGCCTAACCAGCCTCCATAATCACATAAACCATAAGCATATCATCTCTTTCTTGGTTGGTTGCTCCAAACCATGCTGTAGAAAAGGGAAAGAAAAGGACACACTCAAGGCTTGAAATTCCTAGTTCAAGCTCTGTATAAATGACCCGAAAGTATCTATGTCTGCCCAGAAGGAAAAATGCTTATCTCCTGTAGCTGTAGGGTTGAGATTTCAAACCCAGAATTTCAAGGTGTAAATTGCTGAATGACAATACAAATTGAATTCCCAACCTTGCAGAACATCATTATTAAAGTGAGGGCACTGATTGAGAAGGAATAGAATCCTGAAAATTGAAATAGATACATCTGGGAAATTCCAGGGAAACTGAGGATTTCAAAACCCTAAATTCTGCTGAGTCATTTGCCAACAAAAGCCACCCTCCACCTCTGCCTGAAGCAGTTAACCCCTGCTTTGTCTTGATGAACCTGTAATAGTCTCTCCTGAGGTTATCTGCCTTGCAAGACACTGCTGATTCTCCTCAGGATTTATCCTTGCCACCCCTCTTTGCTTCTAGATTTATAAGTAGACTCATGTTCCAGCAGGCTTCAAAGGGTGAGTTACACAGTGTGACCCATGTGGAAGTGTGCTACGCACCAAAAGAAATGCATGATTTTTCCAATTTACTCCCCAGATAGAAATCTGGGGAATATGTGCATGAATGAATGGATATGAAGTGTGTTGGATAATTGTGGAAGAACATAAAGTTAAATCAGAATGAATTTATTGATATGGGCTCACTAAACAGATTCCGGATTCAATGTTTTAGCTCCAGGGGCTAGAAAGGGGTCTAGCATTTTGTTTGGTTGGTTGAGACATGGGCCAACATTAAATGAAATCAAAATGCCAGAACTGACTGCCTTGGTATACTGTAGAATAAATGTTAAAATAGCTTTATCATGTAAAACCTGCTGACCTACCCCAGGAGCGTCCGAAGGACACACTTTTAACTATGACTGTAAGAAATACATTTGTGAGAAGAGCTCCAGCATCCCTGAAAAACTCTGGGGTCACTCTTTTCTATAGGTCAGGAATTACAGTGGGAATCGCTGCCACTGAGCTGGGATCCCTAAATACAGTGGGGAAAGTTGGGTGCCAGGGTGGCAGGGTCAAGTGGCAGCACTTAATTACCAAAGACAGATGTGGTTACTACAATGGACAGCAGAGCCAAAGCAGTAACTAGAATAGTCTGTCTTGCAGAGAGAGACCTATGGTTTGATCACGGTGTCCCTACAAAATAAATAGATGGGCAAGCTCATCAATGCTACTGGATCTGTATAAGCGTAAGCTTTCTAGGACTACCGAACAGAGGTCTATCTTGAATCATCAGAACAGTGGAAACGTCTCCATCAATTCCTAGTCTTGACCTGGTTTACAGACCAAGAACCCCTTGAATGAAGGGGAGGCTAACTCCCCTTGAGAACCTGCTGTACTGCCAAACAATCATATTGCTGATCTTCCTCCTAGCCTTTTCCCTATGAGTGCCAGTGGCAGACGGAGATGCTGTTTGGAGATCTGGCAGGCCCCTATTGGTGAATCATAATGCAAACTCCGAGGCTTTTGTAACAAAGCCCTATCTTCCTCCGCAGGTATCTACTCTCTTTCTGAGATTTTGGCTTGCTCCTGGGCCTGAGTAGAAAATGAATGTCTAATCATGGGCCACCAAATTACCATGACACCTGAGCTGCCCATCACGAACTGGCTGCTGTCTGATCCACCAAGCTATACAGCTGGGAGTGCACAGCAGCATGCCAATATCAACTGGAAGAGGTACATATGAGACTGAGCTCAAGCAGGTCCTGAAGGCATAAGTAAATCACATGAGGAAGTTGTCCAAATGCCCATGGGCCCTACTCCTGCTACACTACCTATCCTCTACCAGTCCATACTTTCGCCTCATGGGGAGTTCCCTAAAACCTGTTGACTGAGGAATAGAAAATGTGGGCCTGGTTTACAAATGGTGTGTATGATATGCGGGCACCAACTGAAAGTGAACAGCTATTACATGACAGCCCCTTCCTAATACATCTCTGAAGGACGATGGTGAAGGGAAATCCTCCCAGGGAACAGAACTGCTAGATGTTCCTATTGCTTGGAAGGAGAAATGGCCAGAGGTATAAAACTGTACGAATTCATAGGCTGTGGCCAATGGTTTGACTGGATGGTCAGCAATTTGGAAAGAAAATGATCAGAAAATTGATACAAAGAAATTTGGGGAAGAAGTATATGCCCTATGAATGGGCAAAGAATCTGAAGGTATTTATGTCCCATATGATTGCCCACCAAAGGGTGACCTCAGCAGATGAGGATTTTAATAATCAAATGGACAGGATGACCTATTTTGTGGATCTGTGCCTCTTTTCCCAGCCACTACTGTCATTGCCCAATGGGTTCATGAACAGTGACCATTATGGCAGAGGTAAAAATTATACACGGGCTCAGCAACATGGAATTGCACTCACCAAGGCTAGCCTGGCTACAGCCACTGCTAAGTGCCCAACCTTTCAGTAGCAAATACAACACTGAGTTCCTCATATGGCATCATTCCATGGGATGATCAGCCAGCTATCTGGTGGCAGGTTTATTTCACTGGACTGCTTCCATCATGGATAGGGTGGTGCTTTGTTCCTACTACAATAGACACCCTGGATATAGAGCTGCTTTCCCTGCAAGCAGTATTTCTGCCAAAACTACCATCTGTGGATTTACAGAATGTCTCATCCACCGTCATGGTATTCCACACAACATTGTTTCTGATCAAGGAGTTCACTTCACAGCAAATGAAGTCCGACAATGCTCATTCACTGGTATTACAATTTTCTCCATCATCCTGAAGCAGAAAGCATGGTAGAACAGTGACCTTTGCTGTTCAACTCGGACTCCGACCCCCTGCCTATCAGGACAGCCTCCTTTGAAGACTCAGTTACAGTGCTAGCGAGGTGGCAGTATGTGCCCAGGCTCTGGAAAGAGGTTTATAAATACTATAAATCAGCATCCAATATGTGATACTCTGGATTCATGGGTCCAGGAATCCAGGGGTGGAAATGGGAGTCATGGCCAGGATTCATGGGTCCAGGAATCAAGGGGTGGAAATGGGAGTGACACCCCTCAGTATTATCCCTAGCAATCCGCTAGCAAAATTTTGCTTCCCGTTCCTGTGATCTTTTGTTTTGCTGGTCGAGAGGTCTTAGTTTCAAAGAGAAGAATGCTTCTACCAGGAGACACAACAACAATTCCATTGAACTGAGAGTAAAGACCGCCACCAGTCACTGTGGGCTTCTCAGGCCTCTGAATAAATAGGCAAAAATGGAGTTTTTATATTGGCTGGGGTGATTGATCCAGATTATCAAGGGACAACTGGGCTGTACTACACGATGGAGTAAGGAAGAGTATGTCTGTAATACAGGAGATCCCTAGGGCATCTCTTGTTACTACCAGGTTCTGTGACTAAGGTCAATGAAAACCACAATTCAATTCACAAGTCAGTGAAAACCATAAAACAACAGCTAATGGCCCAGACTCTTTAGGAAGGAAGGTTTGGGTCACCCTGCCAGGCAAAGAACCATAATAAGCTGAGGTACCTGCTTGAGAGCAAAGGGAATATGGGATGTATGGCTTGGGTAGTAGAAGAAAGAAGTTATAAATACTAGCTATGACCATGTCACCAGTTCCAGAAATGAGGACTATTAAGTTATTTGTACCCTTCCCTTTTCTGTGATAAATGTTTGTGTGTGTGTCTCAAATATGTGTCTCTTTCTTCCCTCTCAAGTGCTTGTCTTCTAACATAAGATATATTAATAATAGTGAACTTTATATCACAGTATTTTAAGTTATGGGATATCAGAAGAGTAAACCCCCAAAGACCCTGTACCTCTTCTGGGGAAAGGGTTAGCATGATTTCAGTTACACACAGGATAGCTTTAATCATGTCAGGTGGAAGTATGATTTTGTTGTTGTCATTATTTTGAGATTAGGTATGATTTAAGGAAATGTGTACAGATGCCAAGTTGACAAGGAGTGGCCTGTGAGGGTCAGTTTAAGCTGTGATCCCCAGTTATTCAATCAAACAGTGAATTAGGTATTGCTGTGAAGGAATTTTGTAGATGTGGTTAGCATCTACAATAAACTAATTTAAGTAAAGGAGATTATTCTCAATAATCTGGGTGGGCCTGGTCCAATCATCTGAAAGGTCTTAAGAGCAGAACTGGTTTCCTTGAGGAAGAAGAAATACCACCTGTGGCATCAGCTCCTGCCCCAGAGTTTCCAGTCTGCCCTTCCTGCCTTAAGATTTCAGACTCTGCTAGGCAGCCTCCACAAATACTTAAGCCAATCCCTTTCAATAAGCCTTTTGATATATTTTTCCTGCTGGTTCCGTTTATCTGGTGGAACTCTAATACAATTATGTTCAAATTATGAGGGCATATAAGAGTGGGACATATTAAAGTCATTTTCACTAAAAAAAAATCCATTAAAAAAAGGAAAACTTGGTTAACCACTGTGATTCCCAAGGGTGTACCAGAAATACAGTGTTTCTATGAACATGGTAGAAACTGAGATATGAAACTAAAATCCAGTATAGTAAATAATTTGCCCCAAAGTCACACAGAAAGTCAGAATTTTAAGCTAGATTTCATGACAGCCGAGTTTATCTTGACCTTAATTACATAAATTAACTTTCATTTGATAAATGAATGCTTAGTTTCTCTACACAATATTCACCATTATAAAGAAAGTCTATTAGAAAGAACCATGGATTTTCTTCTGTTGAAAACAGTATTTGGAGAAACAATGATGAAGCTTTGGAATTTCATAATAACCAAGTAAAAATTTTTTTACAGGGGACATCAGCCTAAGATTTATTTCAAAATATAAGGAATAGGAATGCTTCGATTTTATTTTATTTGAGGGTTTTTTCCTTCAATCACAAAGATGTCAGTAAGCATAAAATCTAGATCCAAAGCAGAAAGCTGTTAAAAGCTAAGACACGGGCAAAAGAGTCAAAATCCCATTTTCTCTCTTATTCCTTGGAGGTGGAGGTCCTGATTTGAGAAACAGCACTCCCAAGTAACATAACTAGGCCTGAAACGACTTCTAGGGAAAGGGCCATTTAACACTCCATGTCATTATAAGGAAATGAATTTCAGCAACTTCCATGCCATTTTCTCCTCCATTTCAAGCAAAGCTCAGCCAGAAACAACCACTTACTTGCTAATCCTCTCATTTTATACTCTCTTCTCTGATACATGACTTCTTCCTCAGGATAAATCCAAGAAGAGTAGGAAATAACACCACCTCTATATTGTATGCTTCACTTAACCTAAGCCCCATGTGCGCGGTTTCAACTGCATGGAATTCATTCTGATCTGAAAGGTTCTGCAAGCTTTATAAAGGAAAGAAAGAAAAAAAAGAGGCAAGGCTGATTACCTCAGAGTTGCCTTCTAATCTAATTTGTTAGCAATAAAGTAAAGCACAGTTTAGTAATCAACACATTTGAGTGTTTCAATTTTCAAAAGACAGACACATGAATCTATACCAAGCACTATCAAAGTCAGCATCTATAAAGACTGGCCTGGTTCCCTATTCCAGCATCCTTCCAGGCCACACAATCCCCAAAAATGAGGGTGCCGCAAGTCCCCTTTAACCTGTGGTCCCACGTAACAAACTCTGTGCTCCAATGCCCTGGATAGTACCCTAGTCCCTCCAAAACAGGCCTCTGCACTAGTCTATCCAGTTTTACCAGGGCCTGAATTTCATTCCGAAACCCCAGCCCCAACCCTGGGGCCATACTATCTGTGAACAGACCTCTCTGTTTATCTGCCTGGATAGCACCCGTTCCCAGACTCTGCGTCACCATCGCCCACCCACCTGCTGGGATACCATCTGCTGCACCTTGCTGGTCAATTCGGACTCCGACCCCCTGCCTATCAGGACAGCCTCCTTTTGCTGTCATCATTCTCTCTAGATGATAAGGCCACTAGCTTAGCTGGACTTTCTCCCATGGGCTAAAACGAGTTCCAATTTCAGTGGCCTCTTTCACCCTGGTGGGTATGTCCTGTTTTTAAGAAACAAACTTATCTGTCTTTCTACCACCAAGCTCTTATTCTGACATTGGACTGCTCTATGCACTACAAAATATTTCAATTTTAACAAGTTTCAAGCTTAATTAAAAGAAACTGAGAACTGTTTAAGAGTTATGGATGTGTGATAAGCTTAAAAAGATAGAAGTCATGTACCAGCCTGTACAAAGGAAACCTGATAAACGGTGGAATTTTTTCAGTGACACTACAGAGGTGAAAAGTAATAATCAAATTCAGTTTTCCAAATAGCCTTTCATCCAATAGTGCATTTATGAAGACAGAAATTGAAAAATGAAATAAATTAACCCTTCAGAAGGTAAACAAAATGTCTACACAATACAAACACAAGTTCCAAGCCCAGTTATAGAGATTGTCTCAGTCAATACAACTATGAGATATATAGCTATTTTGGCTATATTTTTAAAAATTCTTTAGTTTTGCACATGTGCCTTAATTTAAAACAAACAAAAACAAAAAATCATTGCTGTTAGACCATATAGCCACTAATACTTTGCATAGAAACAATATTTTCACCAGCATCAGCTTAGCAAAGTTAAAGGTACACTGAAAACAAAGGCAAGAAACAGAAACTTAATGTAATCGTCAAACTGGAAATACTCATATAGAAATCAAACCCAATGAAGTCCAATCACAGTAAAGTTTTATTAAACAATCAATCATAAAGGCACTATTCTAAGTGCTTTATAAATATCCATTGATTTAATCTCCTTAATAATTTTATGAGAGGAACTATTGTCAGTTCCATTTTACAGATAAGAACCTAACCTTGACACAGAGAGGTTAAGAAATTTACCAACTAATAAATGGCCCAAGTTGGACTCAAATTTGGTAGTCAATGATTTGATCCACTGCACTGTGCCACATCTCAGAATGACTTGCTAAGACTCATGCAGCTGGATGGGGGCAAAATAAGATCCAGAACAGAGATCTGACTTCCAACATTCAGTGCTCTTTCCACCAATTCTTCCATGTCATTTAAATATTCAGCTAGTGTCAGAAAAACTACGAAACGTCATGTGATGGACTAATAAATAGCCACAAGCAAAACAGCCAAAGAAAAATGATAAAGTACTGTTGAAATTACAACTTGGTGTGATGTGATTAAGCTATGATATGCATTTAAATACCAAAAGCAAACTTTAGAGACTAACATAGGGCGTAATTTTAAGAAAATGGATTAAGTGGCCCCCTAGCAGTCAGCTCACAAAGTTGAGCCATGTTCCACATGACATACAAATAGCATATAACCACCAACCAAACTAAACCAAAGAGGAGCCACCACAGATAGGCGATGTGGATATGACCTTGAGGGACATTGTCCTTTTAGCCACCTTGCTGCAACCATGCCCACACATGGAACGGTTACACACTGAACACTTTAATAATAATTGCAGCTAAAATATTCATGATGTCTTCCAGCAATCTGAAGATACACCACTTGAGACAAATAACAAAAATCAGCTCATGTGCAACTTTTGGACAATGACTTCATTTTCTCAGTAATGATATCCTTGACCTTTTACGGTTGTGTTTAGAAACAGCCAAAAGCACTCCACTTCCTTTCCAATGGATTCTTACTTTTTGTGACTATAGTTACAACGTCTATGATATTTACGTGGTAGGATAATAGGCTGACATTAAATTAATCAAGAGTATTTTGTTTTTTCAAGCATTTGTAAATTAGGATTTTACAGACTGAACTCATTTGTAAGATAATCAAATTACCATAATTTTTTAAGAACATAATCAGATGAAACTTGATACTTTTCACATGATAAATCTTTACTTTCAATGTATTAGGTTGGCCAAAAAGTTTGTTTGGGTTTTTCTGTAAGATCTTATGGAAAAAACACGAATGAACTTTTTGGCCAACCCTATATCACTTAACTTCTATAGACTACTTTAGCAATCAAATATTATTGCCAGCAGATAGTCAAGAAGACTGGTTTTATGTATCTTATAAATGTATAAAATATATTGGAAAAACTAAAACAAATTTGATACGAGTAAAACTTTAAAAATATTTGCAAGCCTTTCAATCCTAGGTGTTGTATTAGTTTAAAAGTTTAAAGTAAGTAATGAAATGATGAATTATTTGTCCTAACTCCATGTAGGATAAACGATACAATTCCAAGACCACCTCACTATGAAGAACACCTGAGACTGGGTCTGGTTAAAGAAATTGCAGACCTAAGCTGGCACTAAAAACCCCTGCTTAATTAGTGAGTCAGTTCTCTGTCTTCTGTACAATCTTAGCATGCCCAAACCTTGCAGAAACAGCCATGTCACATTCATTAACTAGCCAGCTGTTAACAGGACAAGTATAGGGCAAAGGTTAGCTGACAAGCAAATGGAAGGGATGACTTCTAATCACCAGTGAAAACTGATTTACCTGGCCACATTCTGCTACCTAGTGGGACAAATGGGACAGGATACTTTATCTAGTGGAAAGAGGTGATAATTATATTTACCTGGGCAAAGAGAGAGCAATCATAAAAAAAAAAAATTGATGCATTAAAGCTTCAGCCATTCTGAAGGCAGGATATCAGGCAATTTGGCCCTAGGAATCCATTATCTTACTTCTCTACATCTTTATTAAACATAAGAAACACCATGATGAAAAGAACAATGAACTGCAAAGCATTCTACATATATCTTATCCCATGCAATTGTTTGATTCTAAGATTTGGGCTGGTATTTCGAGGACTGTCACTAACAAGCTGTGTAGCCCAGAAAGTCATTTCTCCTCCTGCAGCCTTGTTTTCTTCATATGCAGGCTAATCCTCCATTCTGGTTTGCCTAGTTTATTTACATTGTCCTGACTTCCCCTCTGGCTTAGCTTTCGTCATTTTCAAAAAGTCCCGGTGTTGACAATATATAAAGACATAAATGAGAACGTTTTCTCCTAAATCTTCCAGCAATAACATCCTGTCATCCACAGGCCCAATTTCGGAGTAAGGAAGGCCACTAAACGTGAATAGTAAACGTCTTATCAAAAAACCCACACAGGGCTTCCCTAGTGGCGCAGTGGTTGAGAGTCCACCTGCCGATGCAGGGGACACGGGCTCGTGCCCCGGTCCGGGAAGATCCCACATGCCGCGGAGCGGCTGGGCCCATGAGCCATGGCTGCTGAGCCTGCGCGTCCGGAGCCTGTGCTCCACAATGGGAGAGGCCACAACAGTGAGAGGTCCGCGTACTGCAAACAAACAAACAAACAAAAAAAACCCCCACAAATTTCACCTAGGAGAACAGAGCTAGAACTATATATATATATATAACTATATAGATCTCAAAAACACGGTGTCGTGAAAAGCAGTGATATTATTTTTGTAAATTTTAAAAACACAAACCAGGACTAAATATTGGAATGGTTGCATAAATACGTGGGTAAAAGTATAAAATGGATGGGAACAATACACACTAATTTATAGATGCTTCTGAAAGGAGACTTAACTAATTGTGCCATTTTATTTCTTTAAAACGGAAGACTAAGCAAATATTATAAAATGAAATGTGTTAATTCTGAGAGGTGGGAGTTAATTCTATTCTTTGTTCTTCTTAGCATTGTTTAAATGTCTCAATATATAAATTATACTAATAAAACACAGAACATGGATTACTAAAACTTTGAGTCTAAGAGTTAAGTGGAACGCTGGTGGGCCTGACTCCCTAGAGCCCCTCATTGTGTTGTCTTCAAGGGAGCCCTTCCCACATCAACGATCTCAATAACAGATCCAAGAACATTTTATCTTCAGAGATGAGTTAATCACCAACTCTCCATCCACAGCCCCTCACCATTTCATGTATGAATTCCTTGTGCTACTTTCCTTCCTAGTGGTACCAAGCTTCTGGAACTATCTCAGGTACCAGAGGTAGCCTGTTATAATTTCAGACAGCCATTCCTTTAATTAAATAAAAATATGTCTTTCTCTGATTCCCATCCACTCAACCTAGTTTTGCCTTTTCAATCATACAGATGATATTCCTCATATAATTGAAGAAAGTTAGCATGTCATCCCTGAGGACCTTCCCAAAGCATTAAACGTCAGCCACTCTTGATGTGACCCTCCTTGGGTCTCCTCATGGTCCTGTAGTCAATTTTTCTCTGTATCTCTAGACCCTGCAGTTTACAAACCCCGCGGCATCGCAAAGTATCCTCAGTTCTGCACCCTCAGTGCTCACAACTGGCACAGAGTAAATGGGGCAAGTGCTCAATAAATACTGAATGAAGGAATGAGAAAATGCGTTTTGCAAACACTGTGAACATTAAATGGCAGCTATTTTGATCACTAACAATTAGTGCTAAACTGTCAATGACCACCTTTCTTTATATATATGTTTATATTTCTTTATATATACTTGTATGAATTATAAAACTATCTAGTTGAAATCCTTTACTCTCTTGGATACTATAATTCAAATTCAGCTGACCTTTTTAGATGGAACAATCCTGACTTCCATGTCATTATTTGGTCTTCTCTAGAATTCCATCTTTGAAATTTGCTCTGTGTCTATAGCACAGTATCCCAGAATGGGCTTCCCTTTTTTAAGCCTTCAAACAGTAGTGTATTTAGAATATTAGTCAGAACTTGCTGATTTATTAATTCTAACCCAAAAAAAATCAAGAAAAGAATTTTCAAACACAGTGCTAGGCATGCTGCTTGAGTCTCCTTTCTATTTTTATGTAAAAAAGTTTTAATATGTCTCATAGTCAAGTCTATCAATCTTTAATTATGGTTTTTGCCTTTGATGTCATATTAGACAAGATTATAAATTATTCACCTATTTTTCAGTTATATCTCATTCTTCTTCTTCAATTAATCTGATATTTATCTGTATTTTGTATAAATAAAAGATTCAACTTTACAATTTTTCCTAACAATAACTAATTATTTGAATTGTATTCTTGTAATAATACCTTCTCCACCAACATGAAATTCTGTGTTTATTATATGTTACCCTTATATGCTTAAGTCTATTTGGGGAATTTTCAAGATGATTTAGCCTCTCCTAAGTCTCTATTTTAGTAAAAAGTAACATACTGCCTTAGTAATAGTAATTTTATAATATGTTTTAATACTTGGAATTATAAGTTCTTTCTTCATTATTATTCTTTTTCAAAAATTTGCTTTTCCCAGTCTGTTCATTCCTCCAGATGAATTTTAATAATCATTTTGCCAATCTCTCCCTAAAAATCTCTTTGTGGTTCTATATGGAATTGCATTAACTTTATAAATTAATTTGGGGAAGCTAACATCATTACATTATTTATTATTCTCATCCAGGAATACAATACCAATCTCCATTACTGCTAATCTTATTTTGTGTTTCTCAACAAAATGTTATTTTCTTCATTTAAGTCTTGTACATTTCTATTATAGCTTACTCATAGATATGGGATTTTTTCATCATGTTTTCTATTTGTAGCTCTCATAGAAAAGTCGACTGATTTATACACATTTATCTTTTGTATGACCACTTAACTGAAGTCTCTTATTCTAATAGTTCTCCAGTTGATTTTCTTGGGATTTGTAGTAAATTCATATAAACACACACACACACACACACACACACACATATATATGTGTGTGTGTGTGTATATATATATATATATACACACACTTTTTTTAAGGAGAAAAGATGTCATCTCTTTTCTAATAATTGTGAACTTTGAGAGACAGCATATGATAGGATTTAAAATTAAAGATTCATGAGTTAAGCCACTTGAGTGCTTATTCATCTCTACCACTTATTAGCTATGTGACCTTGGCCAAGTTACTTAGCTTCTCTGGGCCTCAACTTCCTCATTTGTAAAATGAGAATTATAGTAGTCAATATTCCCTAGGATTGTTATGAAGATTAAATGAATTAATATTTGTAAAGTATTTAGAACAGTTTCTAGTATATATATTAAGAAATTTTAAAACGTTAATCATTTAAAAAATTTTATTGCATTGGCTAGAATTTATAGAATGATGTTAACTATAAGTGATGAAATAGGGCATGTAGTAAGTGTCTACGGTTTTTCTGTTTTTTCACAATTTAAAAATATCTCTCTATACCTAAATTACTATGTTGTATATATGCATGTTCTTAAAAGAAATATAGTTACATTTTATCAAATGTCATTTGAAATCTATTAGGAGGTAAAAATAGCAGTTTTATCCTTTAGTCTATGACTATGAAATTATAATAAATTTCTCAATATTGAAGCACGTGTACATTTCTAGAATAAACACGATTTTCTTGTATTATTCTATTTTGTTGATTTCTACATTCCTGTATTTAGTATTTCAGTGAATTTTTGTGTGAATTTTTGTGATTTTCTTTTTTGTGCTACTTTTTTTAGTGTTTTTAATTTTTTTGTTTTTTAGTTAACTGTTTTTTTAGTTAAGTGCTTTTCATTAAATGAATCAGAAAAATGTTTCATCTCTTTTGTAAAGTTCATAGAGTATGGGATAATATGTTCCTTAAAAATGTATATTTTCAACCATCGATTATAAATACCTGATGAAAACAAGATACTTTGCTCATCTAAACAGAGTATTTTAGCTCCTGCCGAATCTCCCTATCCAAGCTGGTCAAGGACATAGGCTTAAGCATCAGACAAAATCTGGCTCAAATCCTAATTTCACCACCCACTAGCTAAATGTGTGCACTTGGCAAGGTACACTTTTGTCACAGGGAATAACTATGCCTTCTTTACTTTTCCCACACAGTTATCGTGAGGATTACATGAGATCATATTTATAAAGCACTATCCACTCCACTCACAATAAAGACTCAATTATTTTATGTTAGTCTTAATTTTCTTTAAATACAAAATTAATGTTTACAAATGTACGTGCTGGTTTTTCTTAGTATGGAGATTTCAATTGTTTATATAGAAATATAAATGCTTTTTGATACAATTTTTTCATGACATTAGTTCATAATAAAAGGTAGATTTCAATTAAAACATGTTATTCTCCACTGACACAAACTTAAAAAGTTGACAAGAAAGTAGTAAAATGCTCAGATAACAAGAAAATGAACCCACTGCCATTGTCTAAATGAAATCGCAATGGGTTAATAGGAAAACTGTACTGGTTTTCAGAAAACCAGGCAATGAGCCTAAACCAAATGTAACGTCTTCCACTCTTTCCTGTTCCCTTGGAGCTTTGTTCTCATGGGAATCCAAGAGTGGGAGGAGGCTTCCCACAGGCTGAGGTTTACTCCATGGTCTCTGATTTGCCATCTTCACTGCAACAGGGGAGCAAATCTCTCACTCTGAGTGGGAAAACACAGTCCTGAGGGGCTGGAGGGGCCTCAAATACAACAGCAGCACACAGAAAACCGTTTCTCAAAAAAGCATTAGAGATTTATGTCCACCAGTCAGTGTCATCAAGACTATTTACTTGTATGTATTGATAACAAAGCTGTCACTATGGTCTCTAAGGAGATCCGTATTAGGTGAGTAGTAAGTTTATAGGATCTGATCGGTAATACTATAAGCTTTTCTTCTGTTTTAAAGGATATAAATTTAAAACATTATTTTGGTGGGCTAGCTGCCTCTGTGGAGAACTATTTAAATAAGCTCAGCTAAGAATGTAAATATCAAACCAAGCTCAGTCTCTGTACTAACCACTGGCCCCTGGCAGACACAGGATGGAAATGCCTAGCTCAAGTTCTTGGCATGCATGCTATTAATTTGACATTAACAATAGACTCTATCAAGCTTCCATTTAACCATATTGATCTGTTTTCTAAAATAAAAACCTCCCACTTTATACCTTTTCCTTGGTGTCCTCTGGCTTTATAACAACAAAGATATTTTCAGGGACACCCTCAATAGCAGGATTGATGGATCAAAAGTGTACCCACCTCTGTCTTTTCTGCCCCCTGTGTGGCCTCAATAACTTGATAGTTTCCAGCTCCCCCCAGATTTCTCGAGTGCTTTTTCAGTATACCATGACCCCTGAAGGAAACAAAGGGAAAAAAAGATGTATTAAGATAAACATCCTCCTTCCTTGTCTCTTTCAGGAAAGAACAGATGGTTCCTTGAGCAACAACATCCAATTTAATGACAAAATGAGACACAATTTTAAAACAATGTTCATTGTTATTTTTTCATTCCTCATCCTGATTTCTTTTATACGTTTCAGATTTATAACAGGAGCAGGATAAATTTCCTTGAGTAAGCAGCTCAGCAGTCTCATAAATGAGGAGTGTGTTTCCTCTTATTATTTTGTTCCCTTTTCAAACCCACCAATTGTATTCTGATCAATCTTTCTTGTGTTTTGCCCCAAGACTGTGTAACACAGGCGGTCAGAGACATACCTACTAAATAGTAAAATCAACAGTATAGCAAAATATATTTTTTTCTTCAGCTTTTCAACTTTCCATTGAAAATAGTTTCACTAGCTGAGTGACAGCCTTTCTCAGATGTGTGACTTGAAAAGCCATAAATCCCTGCTTTTGAATTTCAATGCCAAGGAGCAAGGACATTGTTTTCCTCAATTATATAATATGGATATTGGAACTCTGGAAGAGAAAATCCACCCAATAAAACCTGGCCCACATATAATGCCTCAGCATCAAAAGGTAACTTGAAATTTTGCTATGAATAGGCATCTGATGCACTCGCATGGTTTTCCTGTTCCTATCCTTTTAGATATTTCTATATCAAAAGCCCCCACTTTAAAACTAATAATACAGAAACCAACTGAGTCATTTCCATATATACTCCTGAAGAGGTGGCTACAACCGATCGCTGGGTAAACCAGGCTCCCTTTAACTCAGGCAGTCTATATATTTGAGCAGACACATAACAAATGCTTAGTTGTCCTAGATGAGAGAGCCATGTTTCTTTCCTGTTATGGAAATCATCTGTTCCTTTTTCTATAAAGCGTGAAACCAGGAATGTCAATATTCCTATGCTTGTATGTGCTAACTTTACTAGGGTTATTCAGAGCAGGACAGAGTCTAGTGCTGGTTGCTGTTTTCTTCTCTCCTTTCTATCTAATAAACCACCAAATTCTGTCTATTCCAGGCTCAAAATTGTCCTTGAACTCACTCTTCCTTCCAATTCCATTCCCACAGGCACCATCAAATTCCACCCTCCTCACCCACACCTGCCTCCATCCCATCAATTCTTACAGAGATTATGATATCTCTCACTAGTCTCCCTGGTTTGAGAAACAACCCTTCCAGTCCATATTCTACAGCCCACCACTCACTTTGGGATAATAACTGAGCTTGTGATTGGTATAAAACCCAGGAATTATACGTGGTAGAAGTATTTCACCATGATTCTCAAAAAAAGTCTTTTTCTCCAAATGCCAATAGCATGTTAGCCATCTTTCAAGTTCATCTGTAAATAATTTCATTACTGTTCTTTCCTCTGCTTCCCACATTTCCTTATAGCTTACAAGTAAGCCAGTAAAAGAAAGTCCTCAGGGCTTGTAACACAGAGGGAGAAGCACTGAACTCAGTTCTAGTTCCAGCTTACCCCTGTATCAGCTGTTGACTTTGAGGAATCATCTTTTTTGTAGGTAAATGACAGAGCCTTGCTTATCAAATGGGATGGAAATATTTACCCTGCTTATCTCTCCACGTTGTTTTGGGAATCAAGAAAGATCACATACAATAAAATACACATATGCAATGTTATTTTATTACTCTTCCTGAAGTACTACAAAAGCAAAAAATGTGTTTCTTGTGTTTAACACTAGACTCAGTTTGGGGGTCCTAGAAAGGTAGCTGTGATCACACTCCCAAGACTTACAGCTTCCTTTTGGGAGTGTGATGGTCTCAAGAGTTTTGTTTTGGCTTGCAAAGGAATAATAAAATACCAAAGGAATCATACTCTAGCATATTTGGATTCCCAAGACATACTGAAATCAAAAAGAGGAAGAAAAGGAAAAGGGACTCAAAACAATGAGAAATCTTAATTGGCTGAAACTGCCATTTAATTAAAATAACTCAACTGTCACTTATGGCACAAATGTTAATACAATCTCTTTAAAACCCAGCTGAATCCTCCAGATATCACTGGACACTTTGCAATAGGAAATACAAGCCCATTCCCTAACACTGTATTGTAGGTTTTTAATTGGAGAATGTATAATGTGTACAACAGGATGAGTTCATTTTGCTTCTAAAGAGGAAATAAAAAATATCAACCTGAATATCACTCCACATATAAGCAGGACTGCAGCCTCCGTTTAAGTAGGTTTTATTTTAGACTAAAAAAAACCCACCAAAGGCATATATTTGAACTCATGCATCTAAACAGACCAATGAAAGTGTAGAAATTAAGTGCAGAAGGGGGAGCAGAGAATGGTAGGAATAAAGTCCACAGCTGTGTTTTCTTAAAACCCGGTGAGAGGAATGTTAATCAAAGTTCACAAAGTTTAAATTCTCCTTTGAACTGCATAGGTATAATCAAGTAAAGAAACACAACCCTCACTGAAGTATAATTTTTTTATTTTGAAATTATTGTCCCATATTAAGAAGGTAAGTTTGTTCATTCATTCATCCAGATACTCAAAAACCAATACTTACTGATTAGACTTTGTACAAGATGTGATAAAATGTGCTGGTTTGAACCCCTTGGCCACATGGGGCTAGCAACAAATACCAAAAGAATTGCACAAATAGGCCATATTAAAAACTTCCTGTTTCTTCCAACCAGAATGCATATCATCCCCCTGTGCTCTCACTAGTAGGCTCTGGGCCATCCTTAAAAGCCCAACTCAAAGGTTGCTGCTTTTGTAAAGCTCTTTGGAACTGCACAAGTTTGGTGTGAGTCGTAACCCCTGCCCCTAAATCACTTTGTTCATAACTCTCTGATGCACTTAACACGGTTGACTTCACATGACAGCTCTGTGTGTGTCAGTCTCCCCTAGCAGGCGGTGAACATCTCAAATGGCAATTTTTTATTCATCCATCTACAGCACTTGGCACAATATATTGTAGGTACTCAATTAGTGATTATTGAATGGAAAATTCATACATCTTTACTTGCATGAGCAAAAGGTATAGAATAACTTTAAAAGGAAGAGTTGCAAATATTTTACACTTATTCTTGCTACATGTAGTTCTAAAAAGATGAATTTATACCATGAACTTATACCTTTGTGAAAATATGGAAAATTCATGTATTTATAAAAGTGGTCACAACAAAATTAGCATTATTCTCTTCAAATTCCTTTATTTACTTATACTTAAATTTCCCTCTTCTGACCCTTAGATTAGTATCCTCTATTTTTTCCTACTTGATTGATTTGTATATGCTTGATTTCTATAATTGTGATAGCTTTTAAGCTAACCTACTAACCAGATCCTTGGCAACTGCTACATTTTCAAAAGCTTTAATAGCTATTGTATATACATAAAATTGCAAATAACTTGTTTTATCCCTTCCATCTTTCAGCAAATATTATTACCTACCATGTGGTAGATGCCACAGAGAAAACAAAGACCCTGTTTCAGGGGACAGAGGGTTACAGCTAGAGCAGGCGATAAGAAATATACAAAAATGACCAAAATCAGAAATCTATCTAAGTGCCATATCTCTAATTTATCTAAAATTATTAATTAAAAAAATTTTTTGAATGAAGTCTCAGTAGCTGAAGAATGAATTAAGAGGAACTGATGAAGATGACTAAGAATCAGAAATACAATCATGTTTCAGATTCATTTAATACTAATAGTTAAACATCCTGTCTGTCTCCTAAGATTCAAATCAATACCATAACCATAGGCAAAGTAAAATCAGGTTTTCTTGTTTTTTGATATTGAGCTGCATGAGCTGCTTGCAAATCTTGGAGATTAATCCTTTGTCAGTTGCTTCATTGGCAAATATTTTCTCCCATTCTGAGGGTTGTCTTTTCATCTTGTTTACGGTTTCCTTTGCTGTGCAAAAGCTTTTAAGTTTCATTAGGTCCCATTTGTTTATTTTTGTTTTTATTTCCATTTCTCTAGGAGGTGGGTCAAAAAGGATCTTGCTCTCATAGAGTGTTCTGCCTATGTTTTCCTCTAACAGTTTTATAGTGTCTGGCCTTACATTTAGGTCTTTAATCCATTTTGAGTTTATTTTTGTGTATGGTGTTATGGAGTGTTCTAATTTCATTCTTTTACATGTAGCTGTAAAGTTTTCCCAGCACCACTTATTGAAGAGGCTGTCTTTTCCCCACTGTATATTCTTGCCTCCTTTATCAAAGATAAGGTGACCATATGTGCGTGGGCTTATCTCTGGGCTTTCTATCCTGTTCCATTGATATATATTTCTGTTTTTGTGCCAGTACCATACTGTCTTGATTACTGTATCTCTGTAGTATAGTCTGAAGTCTGGGAGCCTGATTGCTCCAGCTCCATTTTTCTTTCTCAAGATTGCTTTGGCTATTCGGGGTCTTTTGTGTTTTCATACAAATTGTGAAATTTTTTGTTCTAGTTCTGTGAAAAATGCCAGTGTAGTTTGATAGGGATCGCATTGAATCTGTAGATTGCTTTGGGTAGTAGAGTCATTTTCACAATGGTGATTCTTCCAATCCAAGAACATGGTATATCTCTCCATCTATTTGTTTCATCTTTAATTTCTTTCATCAGTGTCTTATAATTTTCTGCATACAGGTCTTTTGTCTCCTTAGGTAGGTTTATTCCTAGATATTTTATTCTTTTTGTTGCAGTGGTAAATGGGAGTGTTTTCTTAATTTCACTTTCAGATTTTTCATCAGTAGTGTACAGGAATGCAAGAGATTTCTGTGCATTAATTTTGTATCCTGCTACTTCACTGATTAGCTCTAGTAGTTTTCTGGTAGCATCTTTAGGATTCTTTACGTATAGTATCATGTCATCTGCAAACAGTGACAGCTTTACTTCTTCTTTTCCAATTTGGATTCCTTTTATTTCTTTTTCTTCTCTGATTGCTGTGGTTAAAACTTCCAAAACTATGTTGAATAATAGTGGTAAGAGTGGGCAACCTTGTCTTGTTCCTGATCTTAGTGGAAATGGTTTCAGTTTTTCACCATTGAGGATAATGTTGGCTGTGGGTTTGTCATATATGGCCTTTATTATGTTGAGGAAAGTACCCTCTTCCAAAAATGGGCAGAAGACCTAAATAGACATTCCTCCAAAGAAGATATACAGATTGCCAACAAACACATGGAAGAATGCTCAACATCATTAATCATTAGAGAAATGTAAATCAAAACTACAATAAGATATCATCTCACACCAGTCAGAATGGCCATCATCAAAAAATCTACAAACAATAAATGCTGGAGAGGGTGTGGAGAAAAGGGAACCCTCTTGCACTGTTGCTGGGAATGTAAATTGATACAGCCACTATGGAGAATAGTATGGAGGTTCCTTAAAAAACTAAAAAATAGAACTACCATACGACCCAGCAATCCCAGTATTGGGCATATACCCTGAGAAAACCATAATTCAAAAAGAGTCACGTACCAAAATGTTCATTGCAGCTCTATTTACAATAGCCAGACATGGAAGCAACCTAAGTGTCCATTAACAGATGAATGGATAAAGAAGATGTGGCACATATATACAATGGAATATTACTCAGCCATAAAAAGAAACGAAATTGAGTTATTTGTAGTGAGGTGGATGGACCTAGAGTCTGCCATACAGAGTGAAGTAAGTCAAAAAGAGAAAAACAAATACCGTATGCTAACATATGTATATGGACTCTAAAAAAATAAAAAAGAAAGAAAATGGTCATGAAGAACCTAGTGGCAAGACAGGAATAAAGACACAGACCTACTAGAGAATGGACTTGAGGATACAGGGAGGTGAAAGGGTAAGCTGGGGCAAAGAGAAAGAGTTGCATGGACATATATACACTACCAAACGTAAAATAGATAGCTAGTGGGAAGCAGCAGCATAGCACAGGGAGATCAGCTCCCTGCTTTGTGACCACCTAGAGTGGTGGGATAGGGAGGGTGGGAGAGAGGGAGATGCAAGAGGGAGGAGATATGGGGATATATGTTTATGTATAGCTGATACACTTTGTTATACGGCATAAACTAATACACCATTGTAAAGCAATTACACTCTAATAAAGATGTTAAAAAAATTAGGTTTTCTAATAATTAAAAATGTAATGCTTGAACTGTAATATTGCTTTTACATAACAACTTGGCAAAGTTGACCAAGAGTCTTTAAAATGTTGACCAGCTTTGACCCCACAATCCCACTATGAAACTCCCTTGACCTTTTAGGTCCCTAGGATAACCCTCTTCTTACTTTGTTTTTGCTGCTGCTGGGAGAGGAGAAAAAAAGATTTTAGCATTCAATAAACACCTGTTCTGTGTCATGAGCCTTGCTAGACGCTTTGCATTTTATTCCACTTAATCACAGTTAATCTTTGTTTTTAAAAAAAAAAAAGAAAAATGGACTTTTTTCAAAGCTTAAAGATGGTGAGATACCTCCCTAAGGTCACACAGCTAATAAGTCACAGAGGCAGGGTTCAAGTTCAGCTCTGACTAGAAAGCCTGCGTGATCCACTAGGCATCATTGCTTCACAATATTCCTGGACTCTTGACCTAGTTTTACATACAACTTTTCACCTGTATTATTTTTCTCATGACTAAACAGCAATTCCTTGATGCCTTGTATCTCAGAGCTCTAAGAAACATGACTTTTTTGGAGAATTGATCAAAAACAATTCACTTATTCATTTCCCCTATTTTTTCTTTTAACCATTTCCTCTTCCTTCACATCTCATATACCAAAGAAAATATACCTAACATCTCATCCTGAAGAGAAACAACTTCAGTGCTAAATGCCTACTGAATTTATTTTGCAAATTCATAGAATTTGGATGGATATAAAAAACTTTGATTTAAAAGGTTTCTGGCTGTGGACTATAGACCCAAAGAATAAATTAAACAGACTTTGTTTAGTAAAAGATTTCATAGTTTTCACTCTCTTTTTCATTCTCTCATTATATCATTATAACCTAAAAACAAGTTTGTTGTGAATACCGTTTCATGTTGCCCTCATGAAATAATATGGCGCTCAAAGTATAGCATAATGATTGAGAAGCAGAGTTTCTGAAGACAGACTTTCTGATTATAAATTTTTAGTGTATACATCTGGCCTGGTTACTTGACCTTTCTGGGCAGGCCTAGACTTCTCCACATGTAAAATATCCATATTAATAGTACCTCTCGTATACAGTTGTTGAGGAGTTAAATGACATACTAAATTTAATTTGTATAGAACAGTACCTGGCACATACTGTGCTTAATATGCTTTCGATTTATTAATACTCTTATATAACAAAGATAAATAGAACGCTTATGATATGAATGATATATATGATAAAAACAATAAAAAGTTCACATTTAAATATTAAGTAGCTTTAAAAATAAGGCATCTTAAAAAACATTTAAATTTTCTTACTGTTGATATACTATCTCAGTTGTACTCTAATTGAATGGCTTAGACACATTAGTGTGTGTGCATGTACATGTGTAAAACAAAAATCTGTGTGCAATTCTTATGAGGAATTTTTAAGTTTTCAAGTATTTTTTTCAAAAAGAATATAGGTCCCTCAAAGAGCGCAGACCCCAATGCCAACAAAGAAACCTCCCACTTTGTACCCAAAGCCCTGCTTCCTGAAACCTTTACAGGCAAACAGTTACAGCACAAGGCCAGAAATACTGAATGAAAAAATAGGGAGAGAGGGAGATAAGAAAAGATTACAGCACTTCTATCTAGCTGGCCAGTGTTATTTCTCTGTGATGGATGTTCATTCCTCTGCTTCACGCTTTAGCCTTTCATGCAGCTGTGTGTTACTCCAAAATATTGAAAGAGCTCAATTTTGGCCATTAAAATATGTTTCTGGATCTCCAGGAGAAGGTTTACTTAATATGGGCAACTTTAAATCCTAAAAGAAGAACTTACCCTTCTTACAAGAGCTGATTAGTTTTGACATTTTATCCACTCTCCTGAAGAGTCATTTATGGGCTATGTTAAATACTAAAAAATAAAGTAAGATGTGGTCCTGGTGAATCTTCTACAACAGAGAGAAAACTCAAAGCAGTATCTCAAATATTAGTAGCAAGTTCTTGCATTGATATTGAGTCAAATACTCTGCCATGCAGGCCCACTTGACCAGATCGGAGTTTAGCTTGTTGGTTTTTCTCAAATATAAATATTTCCTTGTTAATAGGGAAAGTTACATATTCCATGAGGCATAAAGAAAAATTACTTTCCATTGACCCAGAAAACTTACCTTGCAACTATGCCTGAAGGAGAAAGGAACTGGAATGAGAGTATTTGAAAAAAGAACTCTGGCTGCCACAGCTACCTACCTTGCTCTAAGTTCATGTTTAATTAAATTTACATCAGTAATTCCATAAATTGCTTTCATGTTCATAGAACTTAAGTTATCATCTTTGATTCTAAGGTCAGACACTTACTGCTAACAACGCTTGTGCCTCTGAGGGAGGCTTGGCCCTCTGCCAGGCTGTACTGCTTCTCCCATGGAGATGGGCCCACCACGACTATACAACTCCATGGAGGACAATGGGACACCACCAGCCCCCTGGTTGCTCAGCAACAACCCATTATGACTACTCCTCTTGGACTACTAGGCAACAGCACTGAGCCTGACCCAGCTGCTCCCAGGCACTGCCTCTCAAGAGGGCCAGGTTAACAGGAGGACAAGGGCCCTAAGTGACTAGTTACATAATCTAACACATTTCTCGGGATGCTCTCCAACTAAAAAATCAGAGCAGAGTTAGTTCCTACCCTGAAGGGTACCCTTGACAGTATCCTTAATTTAAACTCTACCCTTGAATCTTTAGAGAAGCTGACAGAAAACTAATGCATCAGAGTCAAAATCTGTGGCCAAAAAAAGTCTATTAAAAAAATCCCACACACATACATAAAGGAGGCCATTCTTTTTTTAATCACGTTTAAAATATGACTTTCAAACCTTTCTTAATTTCAAAGAATTTTACTATTTACATACTTTCTGTTAACAGACCCCCCAAAATGGGGAAAACATATTAAACCACTTACTTTTATGGTAAGACTGTTCCTTAAATAGCTTAACACATAACTCTAGGTATAGCAATTTCTAGGAAAGATCTTCAATTCTTATCTATAGTTTAACCCACATTTATGTCTTCTTAGTTCTAGACTTTTAACAAATAGAAATTAGGCATATTTTTCCATCCGTTAGCTGACCTACCTTTTAGGACAAGGGCAACAACCCAGTCAACCAACCTAAAAACTTACCCACACATGGAAACATGAGTCCAGCCTTGCTCCCGTCTCCTTTACTGTCACTTTCCTCTTTGTTGTGGAAAAAGAGATGTGTGCTCCAAGAGACGTGGACTCACAGCCAGTCTACCACGGTACAAATACGATTCTACTGCTCCACTTATTCAAAACCTTCAGTCAAGTCCAAGCAATTTACCGTGAAATGCAAGGCACTTCTGAATCTACTTCCCTTTGAATTTCCACCCATATCCGCAGCTGTCCAATATACTGATCTAATTATAGTTCCCTAAATACATCACACATTTTAAGCCTCTTTCCTCTTCCTAGGACATATTCCTCTTTGCCTGGCAAACTAGTGGTTATCTTTCAAGATCTAGCAATAACATCACCTCCTCTGAGACACTGTCCCTGGTTTTAGAATTTCTTATAACCATCTCTGAGCATCTTCTACCTGATTCACACTGCTATAGCGGCATTAGTCACACTGTTTCACAGTAATTTACTTACTCAACATTAATCCCATGTCCTTCAAGGGCTAGGACCTTGTTCTGTTCAACTTGGTCTCCTTGGTGCCTGGCATATTCCTTTGCATTAAGAAGCTGTTTACACTATGGCTTTATTAATGATTAGAGAACAAAACTCCTAGGCAAAATTGTAAAATAGATGAGGAGTGGGCATTATTAACCTCTTAATTAACCAGGGATGGGTAATAAAGCAATTCAAATCAAAACAAAAACTTAATCTCCTGACTTCTGGGCTGGTCCTCTTCCTAAATTATGATGAATCATTGAGAGCAAATCAGTAGATACCTCTGCAGTGATCCAATCCATCCAGTAATATGGCTAAAATAATCAGATTTCCTGTGTCTCTTTTTTTTTTGCGGTACGCGGGCCTCTCACTTTTGTGGCTCCTCCCGTTGCGGAGCACAGGCTCCAGACGCGCAGGCTGAGCGGGCATGGCTCACGGGCCCAGCTGCTCCGCGGCATGTGGGATCTTCCCAGACTGGGGCACGAACCCGTGTCCCCTGCATCGGCAGGCGGACCCTCAACCACTGCGCCACCAGGGAAGCCCCTGTGTCCCCTTTATTATAATCATAATAACATGAAATTCAAGGGAGCTACATGGTCAGGTAACCAAATCACTAAAAGGTGGTCTGGAGCTGGTCTCAGGGAAGATAATTTCCCATTCAGATTAGCAACTCTTAAAGCAGTTTTTGCAGGAATCTTGATACAAGTAAAGTAGGGAAGAGAGCAGAAAAGAAACCAAAAATTTTAGAGCTAAATAGAAAGCAAGAAAAAGCTATTCTAATTTTAAAAACCTCCTAAGAAATACTTCACAAAACAGCACTTACTCAACATCTGTCTCCTGCAAAGCACTAATTTTTAAAAAAAAAAAAGGAACATGAGCAAACAACACACAAAAGCCCACAAATGCAGCAGCCAAGAGTAACAGCATGAAGCCACTCAACCGCTTACTTCACCACTTCAGTAGCTAAAGATATAGGCCTCCATTTTCAAATATAACAATGCTTTTATGCTTTTTCTACAACTTCTTAGGTTCACATGTGTCTATCTAAGATACTGCCAAATTTCTGATATTAGCAGTAACGTGATTGTCTAAAATAATCCATGCAATCCAAACTCTAATCAACGGACATCTAAATTTTTAAATTATCTGTGTTAAGCTGAGAGGGAATTCTTAGTCTATTACAAGCTTGTGGTTCTAAATACCCCTAAGTCTGTGCTTCATCAAAACTAGGAAACCTGCACCCTTGGAAATACTAGAATGTACGCACAACCACAAGATAAACTTTGTTTATCAAAGGAGTCTTATTGACAGTATATATTTAAAGCATGTTTTTATACTAAAACAAAATGAACACATTATAGAGTGCATAATGTATACAAATATGTAAGATGAATATGAAATGTCAAAGAAACTTTGTACTTTTCTATGGAGCACTGTGAGTTATGCCTCTAGATTTCTGGGAGTTCTTTGGTGGAAAAGCGTGAGAAGCCCTACTCTAGGGGATTCCCTCCTAGATGCTGAGGAAAAGATTACTTTCATGTAAAAAATATACATCACCTTGGCTCTAGCATACCACGACCACTGAACTCAAAAAGTGCTACCATACTTAGACATACCATTACTTTTTTTATTGGAACTTAACCTTTATAACATCTTTTTTATTTTGAAGCAAAAACATTTCTCTCTCCAACAGTCCTAAATCTTTCTGCAGGTACCCCACAGGACCAGTCTAAACTCCTATATATGTAAGACCGTCCTTCAAATAAACATAATAGTCACCAGTAATGGAGGCGTACTGGATGCCAGGAAACGTGCTGGGTACTTGACAATCATTAATCAAAAAATAAAACTGCAGGTAAATAGTATCATCTTTATTCTACAAAAAAGAAGTAGATGAAGAGGAGGAGAAAGGGGGAGGGGTTAAGGGGAAGGAGAGTGGGAAAGGAAACAGTTTACAAAAGGATAAGCAACTTTCCCAAAATAGCACAGCTCATTAGGAGCAGAGCTGAGCTCTAACTCCAAAGCTTGTGCTTGTTTTTCTCTTTCTTTATACATCACGTTATACTACATTTCCATGCCCACTTTCCCAGGTGTTCATTTCTCCTAGTGAAATATCTCCATTTTACAACTATTCCTTCCATCACTTCTGCAATAACAGACCATCCTGATCAATGTTCGTGTGTGTGTATTTATTTGTAGGAGTAAAATATCCCGAACAATTTGGCCACGGAAGAACAGAGTTGGGCCGTCACTTCCTTTGCTCTGGATAAGATACTGCTATTGATACAACTTAAAAATATGCTACCTATGTTGGACAACCACTTGCCATTATATTGAATTGGCCATAAACCAAAATTCTTTAGTATTGTTTTAACAGATTCTGCTAATAACCATTTCTTCTCTAACTGGTTTCTTTTTTAAAATGTATACAACTCTTGTATTTACCTACATATAAACAACCTGTCAAAATAAATTTTTATTCATAGTCATAGATTATATGACTCTCTACTACTTTCAAGGATAAAAATTAGCTACCGGGGCTTCCCTGGTGGCGCAGTGGTTGAGAGTCCACCTGCCAATGCAGGGGACACGGGTTTGCGCCCTGGTCCGGGAAGATCCCACATGCCGCGGAGCGGCTAGGCCCGTGAGCCAAGGCCGCTGAGCCTGCGCGTCCGGAGCCTGTGCTCTGCAACGGGAGAGGCCACAGCAGTGAGAGGCCCGAGTACCGCAAAAAAAAAAAAAAAAAAATTAACTACAAATTTAAGTCCAAAGTTTTCATCCCAGCACTTAAGATTCTTCACTACAGCCTCAATGTATCTTTCCACCCAGCCCCTAAAATTCTACACAGCTCTGTCTCACTCTTTTCTGTATTTGTACCTTTATTCATGCTGTCCTCTCAATCAGGAATGCTTCGTCGACTCATTGAAATTTTATCAGTCCTTCAAGGACCATCCCAATTACTACATTGCCTTTAAAGTCTTTCTGATTAATTTCAAAATTTATCTTCTTCTTCTTTGAAACCCCACAGCTTTTTTTTAGTTCTGTCCTAGTATTAGGACAGAAATGTCCTATTAAATGTCTGCCTAGCAGGAAAGGTATGTATATTATTTTCTCTTACCTCCCCCAAACAGATAGAATCCTAAACTTCTTAAAAAAAGATGGAGTCTCATTCCACTTTGCAATATATCACTAAACACAGTAGCTGAACCCAGGAGGGTGCTTCTTAATAGATGTTTATTTGAATTTAGTTAACTATTCATCTCAGAGATGCATGTACTGAGTTCTAAAATTCATTAAAAACTTAAGTAAGGAATATCTATAACCAACCACAGAAAAGAACCTGAATATCAATGGGTACATATAGCACTAAAATATGGAATTATAGGCTCTGTTTAGAATAATACAGGTATTTTTTTCACTGTATTGATCTCATGATGAACTGAAATCGCACCATTCATATTGGTGTAATCATGTTGACAAAAACTGAAATCTCAAGAGATTAAGAGACTTCTTCAGGGTCACATGACTAATTAAAAGCTGCATTGGCCTTACAACAAAGCTTTCTAATTTCTAGCTTAGTTATTTTTCTCTACTATTATCATCCAAATCATGTGTTGATACGTTTTCATAAATATTAGCTGCAAAAATAGTTATGTCAGAGAGAAATATTCTCTTCTTTCTTATATATTAATAATCTTCAAATTATTATTTATACAGGTAGAATTTAAAATAAAATTCATTAATGATGATTAAAGAGGATTATAATACACAAAATTTATTTATACAAATCTTACTTATTTTGCAACTTAACTACAAAGACAACAGTCAAGAGTCAGGATATTAACAAATGTTGTTCAGTCAAAATAAATGTCATAAAACCTATGTCGTAAAACCTATACACTAATAATATTCACGGTCTTTACTTATAAGCCAGTCCTACAGATGTAATCAGAAACTGTTTATGCCTCTGGTTTGTTTTTAACCTCTTGTCACCAATTTAGAGGATAGTAAAAATTTTGCCTGCCCAACATCCATTTCCCCTTGAGAAGCCTTTCCTCCTATAGTCACTGCATGTGATTCGTTGTTTCCGAGAATGAAGTTGAGACTCAGACCTGACATATCCAAGCTCTAAGTGCCCTGAGCCACAGTGGCTCAGAAGTGATACGTGACACAAACCTGCCTCAACAGGCTTATTATTACATTTTTCCAACCCAGCAAATGCTTAAAGACTGGGTTTGTGGTGCAAGTTAGTCCACCTTAGGGCTGGTGCCAAAGCTACTAAGTGAAGACACTTTTTCTCTTTGAATTTAAACTTGAGGAGTTAGGCCTGGAGCTGTTGATAGCAATTTTGTCACCAAGCAGAGCTTGAGAATGAAGCCAAGTTGAAAGAGAGTAGAGCCAAGAAGTAGAAGGGAATAGGGTCCTTACAAAATAATGTGAGCTCTAGATCAAGCTGTGACTGAAAGCTGGGTTACATAAATCTGATAAATTCTCCCATTCTCCTTAAGCCAATTTGAAGTGGATTTGCTGTCATGAGCAACTGTAACATTCCTAACTAATGCACTCAGGTATCTGACTTTCTCAACCCACAACAGATTCAAAAGGTCATAAAGAGAGTGAACAGTAAGAGCTATTACATACATCAGATGAAGTAGCAGCTTGCGGTTTGAAAGCGATGATGAAGACAGGTAATATGTAAAAAAAGAAAATAAGGAATTTCAAAAATGTGGAGTCTTTTAGTCAAGGACTTACTCCACATATCATCCTGGGAAACCTCTCAGTCCCAGAAAAACCAGGATAGTTGCCATGCTATTTGGGAGCACAGAGATTCTTGCAGTGATTTGCATAAACAAGAAGATAAGGGGTCATTAGGTCACAGAGGACTCAAGGTAGGTGGTGGTGAGGCTCTGAGGTTGCTGTACTTGTAGGGGAGAGTGTGGTAAGCACACAGAATTCTTAGGTTCTCCACTGACTTGTACTAATTGGAAATGTGCAATCCACTGAGAAACATCTTACTCCAAGCAATCAGAGCATGGAGACTAAAAAATAGATGGATCAAAGAATTGGCCATCCCAATGAAGCCAAAGGACAAGTGTAGGTGTGAATCTTTGGATTGGTGTAAAAACCAAAAAACAAATATAGAAGGCTATGCCCAGAGAGTTTCAGAATTTGAGATTTTAGGAAGGAACAATTTCATATGATAAATCCAGGTTGTAACTACAGAAGGGGCTGGGTGAAAGGAAGTAAAAGAGAAGACTACCGCTTGAAACTGTGGAGGTCACAAACTGAGAGGCTGTGGTGTTGGGTGTAGACATGAAGTCACCCAGATTGAGGACAGGAGACAGGTGGAAGAAGATGACCGTACACCTGTTGCTGGAGTGTTCATTGAAGGAGGGGTTTGTTCAGGTGGTGAGTAGATCACAGGAATGAGCAATGGTAGTTGATAGCATAGTCAGATGGCTCCAAGGAACAGGAATGAGCAATGGTCTACAGGTGGGAGGGTGTATGGAGGGCATGTGTCCCACCTCCCTACCCTGAGATTCATGACCTATGGAGTAATCAGCAGTCTCCAACAGGAAGGACTCACGGGGAAGTGGGATACCCCTGGGAGAGTCAAGATTCAGGGCTAGAGAAAAAAGTGGAGGTTAAGAGGAGTTTACTGGGACTGAGCAGGTGTTCCAGAGGGCATGACAGAATGGTTTTGAAGGAAGAATAAAAAGCAGAGATTAGGTCAGGGAGAGGCAGCACAAAGCATAACAAAGTTTCAAGGCAGAGAGGAGAAATGAGCAGACAAACGATAAAAACAGAGATTTGAAGCATTAGAAAATTAACTGTTTTTCAAGGCTAATACAATTACATGTTCCAAAACTGGTAACATGGGAATTTAGAAAGAGCTAGCAGCTATGATGTGGGATGTGGAATTCCTTTTCCTCCTGGGATGAGGTGGTGAGTGACAAACGTGGGTCAAGGAAGTTTAAGGAGGCAATTGAAGAGCCTGCAGTCATGTGTAGGAATGGTGGCCAGGAAGGCATGTGAGAGGGAGTTCTGTGGGACTTCAGGATGATAGGGCCAGTTATAACGAGGTGGGCTCCAAGGAGGTGCAGGGGCATGGGATGCTATTTCAAATCAGTGGGGAAGGAATCAATGACAGAACAAACGAATTTGAGACAAGACTAGTGATTAAAAAATGTTAATAATAAAATTAGATTACCTACTTCATCCCCTACTAAAATAACTTCTAAAGGATTAAAACTTTAAATTAAAAAAGACATGAACAGTACTATTAAAAACATAGATGAATATGTTTAAAGGGGAAAGTCCTTCTCAGAAATTATGCGAGAAGAAATTGACAGCTTTCACATCCACAAAATTTAAGGATTTTACAAAGCAATGCTCCCTAAAATAGTTAATGGCAAACAAACGAAACTGATTAAAACATTGCAACATAACAAAGAGTTAACATCCTAATGAATAAAAAGCTCTTGAAACAAACAAAAAAGGATTAAAAACAGGCAAAGAATACTAAAAAGCAATTCGTAAAACTAAATCCAAAATATCCAATAAACATACTAACTAAAAATATTCGGCCTCATTAGCAATCAAAGAAATACAAATATGAGGTATCTTTTCCTACTGATTTCTAAATTTAAAATTTTTAAACAGTATTAGTATGTTGGTAAAAATTTTGAGTATAAATTGCTGCAGGCTTCCTGGAAAGAAATTTTGCAAAATGTGTCAAAAATGGTTAACAAGTGAATATCCACTGACCTAGCAAGTCCATGTCTAGAAGTCTATTCAAAGAGATTAATAAAACAGCCATGTACAGTGTATAAAGATCACAAACAGAGTTGTCTACTATGGTACTGTTTATACAACCAAATCTGGGAACATTCTGCATATTTGCCAATAGGGGTTAGTTAAAATTTTAATAGAACACTATGTAGCCATTAAAAATATGATTTAGCACCTTGACAAGATATAGTAAGATGAAATATTAAGGGAATATGATATACCACTTTTCTTTTTAAAATCTACATATATGCAAAGAATTTTATAACTAATGGTGGAATTTAGGTGGACATTATTTTCCTCTTAATACAATTCTGAATATTTCTGATTTTCATTGCAATGTGTATGGTCTCAGAAACACTATTTCAAAACTTTAAAGTTTAAAACTTAGTGGTATTTTAAGTGGCAAACATTACCTGCTCAGAAAAATTACATGTGGAATAACCCATTATAATGTAATAATAGGGAGCTGACAAAAGGATGAGACTGAAAGAAAAAAATCACCTGATTATATTTTCACATCTGTGATTCTTGGTGAATAATTTATAATAGCAAGCATATATTGTCCTTGGAAAAACTGAATTCTACATTTGAACGTTGCCAATATTTAAAGCAATGCATTTTAATGATTTGTTTTCCTTTTCTTATTTCTGTGTTAAACTGATGATTGCCACAGGGTGCAGCAAAATTAAAATGTGGACTAACTGGAAAATTCTGTTTCATACCCTTAAGAGCTGAAATTTTATCTAGCCAAAAACTATTTCATGGGTCACTTTGAATAATAAGAAAAACGTTATTTTTTAAAATTTGCTCTTCCTATTCACTTGTATTCTGGTAATAATAATTTTAAGAAGAAAAAAATAATTTACAAACTGTATACCATTATTACATTAATATAAAAACATTCTTACAAATGGACAAAGACTGGAAGATACTCAATACTGAAGCAATTATGTTTGAATATTAGAATTGGAATTTTAAAATCTTTCAGTGTTCTTAATAGTGTGATGGTTTTATGATAAAAAAATATCTGCAGGAAAGAAGCTAACTAATAAAGTAAACTTTTAACAATCCTTTTATAAGATAATTTGAGATGTCCTTAGGTATAACTGAAACTGCTGTCATTAGTCAAAATCATATTTCATTAATGCATATTTTAAGTGGATTACATTAAGACAAAACCCACAAAGTGAAGAACTGAACCAATTTGCTACTAGGACCAATAATAATTATTGACAGGTAATATGAAATTTTTCAACAAATTAGGTAAATTAAGATACTTTTTGAAAGAGTTGGTAAAAATAAGCATCTATGAGTAAAAAAAAATGCTTTGTTTCCTCCCATTTTGCAGTTACACCTGAAAAGTTTATATTTCCTTTCAAAGCATTCAAACCTAGAACCCAAACGTGGACTTCTCAGAGTTGGAACAACCTATGCCGGGTTTTACTTGAAGCTTAATATCCTTTGGCAAAAATCCACAAACATCTCAGGGAGCTGACCCAGATCTACCCTGTGAAGAAAGTATTCCCCACTTCCCCCGAAAACGTTCTCCCACTCCTCCCTGAGGCAAACAAATACAAACTATGCCCCCCATGTTGCAGACTGGTCCCATACCCATACTGTCAAACCCATATGGTGCAAAATGAATGGAAAACCTGAAATGACCTCATTTGTATCTATGGCTGGGTTGGTGGCAGAGGGACCGTGGATGCACTGCCCAAGTTATCACACTGCTTATTTTGTAACCATCTTTACAACTGATACTGAAGATGGGCACATTTCAAGTGGCTAGCAATCCAAAATCCAGGTATCAGGTTTCTTCTTGGGAACTCAGGAGAATCTGTTCCATGCCTCTCTCCTAGCTTCTGGTGGCGGCTGGCAAGTCTTGGAATCCCTTACATCTGCATAACTCCAATCTCTACTTCCACTGTCACAGGCTTGCCTTCCCGCTATGAGTCTCCGTCTCTGTGTCTCTTCTCTTCTTCTTATAAGGACACCAGTCATACTGGGTTAAGGGCCCACCCTACTCCAGTATGACCTCATATTAACCAACTACAACTGCAATGACCCTATTTCTAAATAAGGTCTCATTCTGAGGTTCCAGGAAGTACATGAATTTTAGGGAGACATTATCCAACCCAGTACACCCACCAAATCTGCCTTCATTCTTCTATTGCCACCTTTGTATATAGTGCTGGTCCTCAACCTCAAGCCAAGAAGCTGAGAACCACCCTTCATTCCCACCTCCCTTTAAATTCATATCCCAGTTATCATCAAGCCTGATCATTTTCCACTCCTAATATTTCTAGGCTCTGCTACTCCTGTTTATCCCTAATCCCTGAATCACTCTCTAGCACGTCTTGCTTGGGCTACAACAGTCTGTCCAGTACTCCTCAAATCCAATCTTCTCCAAGCTACAAGAGTATATATAGATATATACATACAGCTTCGTGGCATGTTAGAAAGATGTACAGTTGCTTTTTTTGGTTTGTTTTTCTAATTTTTCACTACCGTGAAAAGTTCTGCTGCTTTACTGCAATGAGCATAATTATGATAGACATCCTTCTTCAGGGATACAGAAACTGAGAGGCAGAGTGGTTTGTGTGCAAGCCCTGTCCTTTGTAACATCTTCTCCTGACTTGATAGATTCTTTACAAACCTTCAGAATGCAACAAAATCCATTATATCTATAATCTAGCTTTTTATAGATTTTATTAGATTTGGGAAAGACAGACAAGAGGGGCTTATTTCAGTGTTTTGAGATTTAATATTATACCTGGCTCCAGAAGCCCCATGATAGAAGTACTTATTCTCATTTTTTAAATAAACAAAAATAATAAACGAATGTAATTGCATGAGTTATAAGCCATCCTTGTTTACACACACACACACACACACACACACACACACACACACACTGATTTTAAGAACAGTGTTTTCTTCTGAGACGTATTAACCCAGCCCATAAAGATTAGTGTAGAAATAAATCACTTCATAGTCATTTGATATAAGCATGTTTGGGAAGACAGCTTAACTCCTTCCTGTCTTCCACGAATTTATTCCTGAAACTATCACACTGAACCTCAGTTTCTTCCTTTCCTTCACCCAAAAAGTGAAAACTTACAGTTAACCATGCTTATTTCCACACTCCCAAAGGGGATTCTTTTTCATCAGCACAGTAGATTTTAGGGCTTAGCAGGAAATAGGGGCTATGAGGAGGCGGAATCCAGGAGATAGAGGAAGGCATTTAGCTCCATTTATATTGTCTATAAACGCTTCTGCTGTTGCTCCCCCAAACAAGTGTTCAGGCTGTGTTGGCTCCAGACTACACAGTCTTAAAGTATTTCTATTCCCTTGGCCCACTTTCCGGTCTGAGAAATCCTATTTTAACTGATCCAGGATCCTAGGTGAGATTCCTTCCTCCTATTCAGGAACATGTACAAATGTGAATTGCTTTATTCTTATATAGACAGCTCTGAACTTCTTTTCCAACCAAGCACCCAACTCTTGGACACCATCACATTTTAAGAATAGGCGTTATTGGAGAACACATATCTACTCTGATTTATAAAGTCCGTAGCATGCTTTATACCTGGACAGATGCATAAAACTGCTATTTGCCTTTGAGAGCATGAATGAAAAATATATCCCCCTTGAGTATAAAGTAGACTACCTATTTGATTTCTCAAAGTCAATTGTACTTCCAATAAAAAGAAAAATAATAATAACCACTTTGGTTTTCTGGGTATGTTCAAGTATTCTCTTTATGTAATGTCACTAACTGATAATGACTTATAAAAAGTACATTGATCCTATTAATATAAAAATTACTAAGACCAACAGGATTCAGAGAGCATGTACTAACCACAGAAGTTTTAAAACAGTAAGATAGGAGCCCTGGATTTATCCCTAATACATGATTTTTGCACATGTCAATCACTTAAACTTGGGTCTTAGATCTCTATATCTAATAAAATATGTTTAATTAATACTTAGAAGAATTATGTGGCATCATAATTATGGATGCTTATTTTATCATAGGATTTATAGGGTTTTTCTGATATTCAGAAAGGATTTTTTTTTCTAACTCAATTAAAATCTTGTGTTGAAGGAATGGAAAACCACTGAATTTACTATCAAGCCATTCAGGTCTGAGTCTCATCAACATCCCAAAATACGATTTTCAAATTGCTTTATTTCCCATTCTCAATGGAGACTGCAGGAAATTTAGTCTTAATTAAGCCTGATTTACTCTCATTTAGCATTAAAAAAAAAAGATACTGGGGGAAGGGATGAATAGGCAGAGAACAGAGGATTTTTAGGGCAGTGAAAATACTCCCTATGATAGATGAATACATGTCATTATGTGTTTGTCCAAAGCCATATAATGTACAACAACAAGAGTGAACCCTAAGATAAACTACGGACTTTGGGTGATTATGATTTGTCAATGTAGGTTCATCTATTGTAGCAAACATACCAGTCTGGTGAGTGAGGGAGGCTATGCGTGGGTAGGGGTAGGGGGTATTTGAGAAATCTGTACCTTCCTTTCAATTTTGCTGTGAATCTAAAACTGCTCCAAAAAAACCTGTCTTTAGAAATATTTTATTTCTGAGAAATGTTACACTTTTTTGCAAATTTGTTTGCTATATCTGAGCTCTAAATTTGAAAGGAAGCAAAGTGTTTCCCGTCCAACCATCTCTCTATGTATATATCAAATCATATATGATCTAGTAAGAAACATTTATTTCTCCAGAATTTTCTACATTTTGTAAATACGTAACTTCTACATAAAATTCACTCTATACTGCTCTTAAAAAGTTAGACATACGTTTATCATACAACCCAGCAATTGCACTGCTAAATATCTATCCAAGAGAAATGAAAACATGTACTCACAAAGACTTGCATGTGAATGTTCTTAGCATCACGATTCACAATAGCCTCAAGCTGAAAACAACCCAAATGTCCATCCACTGGCGAATGGATAGACAAAATGTGGTATATCCATACAATGGAAAACTTCAACAATAAAGAGGAATGAAACACTGATACATGCTACAATATAGATGAATCTCAAAAACAGTATGTTAAGTGAAAAAAGCTATAAACAAAAGATCCCACATTTTATGATTTCATTTATATAAAATGTCCAGAGAAGGCAAATCTATAGATACTGAAAGAAGATTAGTGGTTGCCTGAAGCTGAGCAGAGAGTAATTATAAATGGGCTTGAGGGATCTTATTGGGGTGATGAAAATGTTCTAAAACTGAATTATGGGGATGGTTTTACAACTTGGCAAAATTTCTTTAAAAATCATTGAAAGGGGTAAATTTCTCAAAATTTAAACTTCTAGTTTAAAATTGACTAAAGAGGAGAGAAAATTCTTTAACAAAGAATGAAATTTGACACAATTTTAAATATCCTGCATAAGGTATTCCATTAGTCTTTGATATTTTGTTGAAGAAAGTTGTGGTAAAGATAAAACTAAAAAGTCAATTCCTAAAAACTTTTTGCAAACTTTTTTCCAATATATACTTTGTTTCAAAATTAAATCATTTGATCTTCCAAAACACTGTTTTAGAAAATGAACTCCCTTAACATAGTGTCAGCAGAGGGTTATTGACCAGCACCTGACATACTAACAGGAAAACAAGGTTTTCAAATTGCTGGTCTAACTAACCTTGATCCAGAACCTACGCCATTACAGCACTTCCTGTGAGATTTATGGCCATCAGATCTCATTTTAACAATCCAAATTCTGAGCTTTCTGAATATTAAATCCCAGAAGGAATTTTTTTATGTGTAGCAATGTCAGTAAGAAGAAAGGCATCTTGTGAAGAGATAAAGTGGACAGATGGATTTTGAATCTACATGTACACCAAGAGAAATGCAATACTCAACAGTAGTTCTAATCCATACTTTTTCAGTATCCAAACCATTAATATGAGTGTTTTAGTATTTAGTTTTTCTAGTTGAATGTTTAAGTGGTCATCGGCATCGAATCTCCATTTTACAGTCCTGCACAGACTCTAATAATTTCACCTGCCGTTTTTTTTTTTGGTTTCTGTTTTCTTAGTGTTTCCTGTGTGCCCCACTTGTACCAAGCGCTCTTCCAAAGAAACCGTGTTCGGATGTGTTCCCTGGGATGAGCTCTACGAAGATGAAACTGGCCCGTTCATCTCAGCCTCACTCGTCAGGGGCTGCCAGTCAGGACAGCTGGTAAATTGGGGTCATCTCCCCCTGAAGGCAACGAGTTGCTATGGCATCAGCAGTCAGGACCCACGCCCTCCATCTCCTGAGCCCCTGCGACCACACTGCACTCCCGTCCCTCCCTGGCTGCCGGCCGGTGTCCTAGGCTCAGTGAAAACCCAGTAGTTGCAGAGAACTCTTGATTTGACCCGATCTAATCATTCCCATGTTTTATCAAATAATGGATGGAGGCTGGTGAGATAAGGTGACTGGACTAAAGCCACACAGCTCGACGCGGGCAGAGCCGGCGAGAACACTGGTCTCTGCTGACCTGGCGGCCGCGAGCGGCTGCCTGGGGCTGGGAACGCGCAGCCCATGGAAACGACGTGGCATTGCCCGTGCGAGAGGCGAAGGCTCAGCAACTTATGAGAGGATATCACCAATGTCCAGCTTCAGGGCAGAGTGGGCAAAAAGAGGTGACCAGACCTCCCTGGTTACGCCTGTTGGCCTGAGCGTCCCCTTCCACTCCGCAAGTACCTCTGCATGTTAAATGATGTGGTCGCTCTGGCCAAAGAGGCGTCCACTTTGAATTCCCCCCATGCTCGTGCGGACTGGCCGGAAAATAGGAAAGTTGCTATAACCACATCTTCGCTCTCTCAGTCTCCCCTGACTGCCCAAGTCCTTTCCCTCCATCTTCGCTCCAGAGACCCCCACCACTCCCGACTCCCCTTCACCACGTACGTACCAGCCGCGCGCAGAGCTGCTCGCCGAGCCTGGGCTGGGTCCCGGTGCCCGGGCTCGCCCGGCCTCTACGTGGCTGCGAACTGCGACGCGGGCTCTAGTTCGCTGCCGCCTCTACCGTCCACGAGGGTGCGACCGCGTCTGAGCTGCTGGGCTGGGTCGCAGCCAGGAAGTGGCAGCTACTCCGGGGGCGGAGAGAGCGGCTGCCGGGACCCGCCCCCGAGCGTGCGGGGCCCTTCCCCCCTCCCCCCACCCGGGTCTTGCTCTCTGTGCAGCCACTCCCGCCAAGGGGCTCTCGGGGCCGGCGCGACGGTGGTTCTTGTCTTTTGGCTCCCTGGGCAGCGTTCTTTTTCCTGCGTGCGCGTTAACAATTAATCATCAGAGATCATCACAGAACCCATGCCCTCCTCGCCTACCACTCTCAGTTCCCCTCGGGGAGGATTAAGGTTCTACTAAGAATTTACCTGACGTGACTGAGGGAATTTCGCGTCCCTCCCTGCTCCCGGAGGCTTCCTCTGCAGACCCTCTGACCCATTTGTGCGCGCCCCCGAGCGTTTGTGCTCCAAGTGTCCTAAGGTTGCACTTTACTCGTGGCTCCTTGGAGAAGGTAAGAATGTGCATGGTTTTCCTATCTGCACCCGGAATGTGGGTATTCGTGGTTTTTTAACGCATCATTTTAACAGATTGAGAAGCCATGTGCAATGTAGACAACTTTTGGACAAAGAAAAGCAGAAATCAACGTCTATCGAGTTTCACTTCAAGGTTCTCACTAAGAAAAATGAAGTCCTTACTATTAAGGTCTCATTGTGTCTTTTAGAAAGCATAATAGAGAGATGATGATACTGTTCTTAAAATTAAGGTGCTCTTCTCTGCTTCCTGAGAAGGTGGTTTCTTCTCACAGAAGTCCTGAGATCCCCTCTGGTTTCCTGAAAGACATTATTAGTGTCCAAAATCTGCTTAACACCAATATGTTCACAGATACTGTGCTCTGGCTTCCTACCCAAGTCTATAACACCTGCCATTTCCCTACTGACTACTTCCAATGTTTTCATAGGCTATGTGATATAGAAAAATGTTTTATTTAATGTATCTGCCAATGGTGCTACCCTTAGGCTCTTTAAATTATTTAATATTCCTACCCCCACAATGTGGTAATAACACCTCTGTTTTCAGATAAATAAAGTGAGGCTCAGCAAGGTTAAATAATTTGAATAAAGTGAAATCACTAGGAAGATTTCAAGTCAGTTTCTGAGCTCAAGTCTTCCTGCCTTTAAGGTTGACATTCTTTAAATTATACCTTGTTAGTAAAGGTTATGATTTTTTTAAATGCCGACACTGGTACACTTTGTTTTATAAAAACATGGTTATTTGTATGGTCATACAAATAGTAATTAAAGAGATTGAGAGTTATTTATACCTTGAGTGTAATTTCAAGGGTATAATAAAATATATTATTATTATTTAAGGCAAATTATTCTAAAGCCTATTTATTTTAGACAGCCTGTGTTAGAGATGCTAAAATATTTGGATTTATGAGTTACAGTGCAATGATTGGATTTTTATAATTCTGAAACTGTACTCCTTATACTCACAAAATTTGTCTTGTAAAACCTGTATTTTGGGACAGGTTTGATAAAACTGTTAGCCCTCGCTGATGCACTTTAAAGTTACGTATTTGAAATCATCTGAACCACTTGAATGTTCGCTCCATGAAAGCTGTATCTTCGGTAGCTAGAATAGTACCTGTACAAAATAGCTGCTTAGTAAGCAGTTTTTAAATGAATAAATAGAACCTCATTTTCTTCAGTTAAGACAAAATAATGACTTAAGAAAACACTACTTTTAGTTTGCTTTTGTCTATTTATAGTAGATTGAAGATTTTTGATAGCTTCTCATTTCTACTATGAAGGTAAGGAAGATGAAGGAATCAGGTAGAGCCTGAAGGTTTGTAGTAGCTGCTGTTGGGAATGGTAGCAAAAACCTGACTATAAGTACAAAAAAAAAAAATCTTTTGAGTCAGGAATTGGTGATAGCAGTAGTTCCACACCGCTGTGAATTTGTGTAAAATATATGACTGTAAATGCAGAAAGTTTCACTAATCCCACTTGGGGATTTTGCCAAGTGATTTGATGGAAAGGCAAGGAGAAAGCTTGGATGCTATTTTTAAGAGAATGGTTGAAGGACAGAGCTGTGAGGTTCACTTAATACTACATGGGAAAATAAGTGAAGACATAAAAGGGGAGAGAAAAAGCAGGCAAAGAAGTACAAATCTCAATCAAATAAGAGAGATGGAAAAATAAGTTGTAGTCAGGAGGGAGGATAGTTTTCTTGAAGGATTTAGTAGCAGAATAATAGCAGGGTTATGGAAGAGCTGTGGCTGGGGTTAGCTGTTCTCCTTAGAATGAAGATCAAGCAGTTGGAGACTAAGGTATTGGAGAGGCTATCCACATGGACATTGAAGCCACCAATGGTGATGCCATGGGGTGGAGAAGGAATGAGTCAGACACCAAAGGCTTTCATGACTGTGGTGGAATGATCAGGAACTGAGTGGATGACTGTACAGAATTGGGACAGAAGGTACATATCCAGGGAACAAGAGCCTAAATGGATCAAGGGCTGGTGTAAGAGGGGGTGTACGGTTCAAAAGCAATACTGGGGAGCTACAAGGATGCCAGCGCTGGCTCTCATGGTCCTAGGGTGTGAGATAATGTGAGCAGTCTACATTGGAGGGAGATCCAGAGGAAACTATTCTCAGAAGAAAGCTGATTTTTACCTAAAGCAAGACAATGGAGGAAGCATTGTGTGAATAGGTTATGAAGGTGGAGGGATTTTTTCAATATTGAACAAGGATTCCACAAGGTCAGAAAGGATGGATTTTAGGAGGTAGGGCCAGCTTCATGGCACTACAATCTATGCAGTAGGACAGGGCTCTACTTCTAAGAAAGCCCTGTGCTTGTCTTAATGTTCTGCTGTCCCTGCCTTGAAATTCTTAATAATTTTTAAACAAGTGACCACACATGTGCATTTTGCATTGGTCCCCACAAATTATGTAGCCAGTCCTGTTTAGAAGAAGTGGAGAAATGGGAGTGTAGGTGAAGCAAGAAGTAGCACCAACCTTCTGAGGAATAAATTATGGGAGAGATTAACTGCAGGAGGTTGTGTTTCGAGGAAAGACCAAGAATGGTGGGAGAAGGGGTGTGGCTGCAAGGTTCCAGTAACATCTAGGTTCCCTCTCTTTAGGGCAGGCTAGCTGAGACCTGGGTGGGAGAGGCAGTCAGCAGTCCGCATCAGCCTCTTCCAGGTCTGTATAGTGTATTAGTTTGCTACGGTTTGCTGTAACAAATTACCACAGATTTTGTGATTTGAGCCAGCATAATTTTATTCTCTCACCGTTCTGGAAACCAGAAGTTCGGAATCAAGGTGTTGGCAGAGCAGTGCCCCCTCTGAAGGCCTTAGGGGAGGATCCTATTTTGCCTCTTTAGCTTTTGGTGGCTATAGGTAATCTTTGGTATTCCTTGGTTTGTGACTACATAACTCCAATCTTTGCCTTCATCTTCACAGATCCTCTGTGTTTCTTCCCCTACTGTCTGTATTCTCCTCTCCTAACAAGGACACTTTTTGGATCAGGGTCCACCCAGGTTAATCCAGGATGATCTCATCGGGAGCTCCTTACCTTAATAACATCTTCAGAGACCCTTTTCCAAGTAAGGTTACATTCACAGGTACTGGGGTTAGGACTTGGACATACCTTTTGAATGCTGGTCTGAGACCAACATTCAGTCCACTAGAGCGAGGTTGGCTGAGGCCACAGGAAGAGCCAGGCTGGATGACACTGGCATCTGATAACTTTTCAGGTCTGTTTGGCAAACCAAGGTAGTTATAATAATATGAAGTGTACCAGTGTTTCTAAAGCTTTCCAGCTGTGAAATTTAATACATACAAAATCTAGAAGATTAACACTGCCCAGAGAGACTTTCTATCCCTAGAGGTAGTTATCTGTCCTTGGGGACAAAATGAGACTGGGGAGAGAAGTCGTGTACCTTGGATCGTGCCAAGTCTGGTTATAGGGAATTGAGGAAATGAGATTCTCCACTCCTTCTTTTCAGCCACTCTCCATTCCAGAGGACACATGTGCTTCCCTGATACAAAAGGATAGCTTATGGGATGACCGCATTTCGTCCCTCTCCATAAATATGAGCTTTGGAAGGACCGGAGGAGTGACCTTGTGCCTCTGTGGCAGAGACCCAGCTAGCTTCCCAAGCCATGCCTTGTAGAGGACAATCTTAACCCTCGGGGTGGGGGTGGGGAGAGGAAGAAATGTTGAAACTGTGTTACTGTGCTAACTGTGCTGTTAACTTTATTCTCCTCCTCCAGCTGGCAGGCGCTCTGAGAGTTAGCTGAGTAGCAGGAGCCAAATGGAGCTCTCCTTAAAAGGCATCACACTCATTGGGCCTTGCTCCCTTCTGCTCATGACAGAACAGGAACCATAAATTCCATCCATTATTTTCTAAGTGTTGCCAGTGAGATGATCCTAGATTGTGGCAGTGGGGCAGCAGCACAGCTACACTGAAGTTTGGAGCCCATAAGAGCAACATCCCTCTTTGGGTGGCATCTAAGGAAGTTGCCCTGAGATCAAGCTTGGGTAATATACTGGCAGATGACAGAAGGGGGTGGAGCCTGAGCTGCCCGCTCTTGACCCTGCTCCTGTCGTGTGACAGAAATGATGCCACAGACCCACATCCACCAAGGGAGAGGTTGGGCATTGAAAAGAATGGGGCACAATTGGCTTTCAGGAGATCAGAGGCTATAGCGTGAGAGGCAGAGGAAGAGGAAGAGACTGCTTTCCTTTTAGTATTTAAAGTAGAAATTTCCTAAGAAAGTATTCCAAATTATCATTGTACTCACACATCTCTCCTGTTCCTGGTCAATGGGCCATCCCTTTGCAGAGTATCAGGGTATATGAAAAGAACACTGAGAATCTTGGGTTCTAATCCCAAGTGGCAATGCCACTGATGGTGTAAAATTTCGGTAAAGGCAGTTTTCTCTGAAGGGAAGGTTAGGACTAAAGGATTGCCCTGCTCTAAAATTCTCTCAAGTTTCTGAATTTGCTTCCTTATTAAATTCAAACTCCTCAGCCCAACTTTTAGAACACTTTACCCACCCATCTCTATCTCATTTCTGTTCTTATCATTTTCCAGTACAAATCCTGTTTTCCAGATAAGCTAATCCACTTGCCACTCCTTGTGACTTTCTCATTCCAACATTCATAACTGGTGCAGGAGGATGTGTTTTTTACTATCTTCCACTCTTAAGCAGTGTCACTTAATTTCTTCAAACTCCTGTTCACAAATAATCTACTGATGGAGATCTACTGATGAATTTTTTTCCACCCCTGATCAATTCATTCAAACATGTGCCAAGTTACTATCTAAACTTTATAGCCTTTCTTCCATGTGTTTGAGGAGTACAGCAATTTTAAATTAAAATATTATTCTCTTTAGTTTTTGCCACATCCTTAAAGCTTTTTCATGTGTATTAATTCCTCCTAATTATACTGTATGTTTCTTAGCATGAAACTCTTATATTCCATAATAGTACTTTCTGATTTCTTCCAATAAATGAGACAATTCTGAATGATGTATGATTAGTTTTAAAACTTGCTAGCTATTGAGCAATGGTACAGCATCGACAGGTGGTTGGTCCAGGGTAAGCATTCAGTAACTATTTTTGCATGAATATATAAGTAAATTCTCACCTTTCTGCTCATAGTTATATAATTACACACAAAAACATCAACCATTCTCCCTCCTTTGTTCAATATACTGAATTTAACACTCGGCAAAAGAATAAAATGTTACAGAAGTCTAAAAGTTAACAAAGATACCTTTGTGATTCACCAGTATGTGGTAATTTATTTGCCCAAATAAGCTTTATTTTTAACAACATATATAAGAAATAGTTGAAAACATTTTAATATATTTTATATGAATTGCTTCCATGCCCAGATTCATAAAATCAGAGATGCATGATTTAAGATTAGATGATCATAAAAATTAAAAAAGTAACTCATAACTTCTAACATAGGGGATCTTGGTGTCTCTAAAATTGTCTCTTAGTATATTAGAAAATATACATTTTATCAGAACTCCAGTAAAATTTTCATAATATCTATTATATTATTCATAGTAGATATTTATTATGGTCCTGAATTATTCAATAACTATGGATAAATATAATGAATGCTAAGCTGTCTTATACGTTGGGTCTTTTTTGATTTGGGGAAAACTCTAATTTAACATCACTGAAAGAATTTAGGGTGGGTGGAATCTTCTAAAAAAGGAAGCTTCTGAGATGTTCCTGGGGTATTTGGATTTGAAGGCTAGCCTCTTAAAAATTTCCTTGAGAACTGAGAACTTAAACTTAACCCAATTGGGACACTTTTTTTGGTAATTTTCCTTACACTGTACAGGAGTTAGAAAAGCTATAAAAATTAACATTAGCCCATAAATCTAAGGCAGATCACAATAAAAAAATGTATTCCTTAATTTGAAGTATTTTAAGAGTTGAAATATAATCTTTATCATTAACATTTCACTGGGTATCTTGGATTAGATGCATCTTAGCCATGATTCTCCTTATTAGATGCAGTGCCAGATAAAGTTTTAAAATAAATAAAGCCTATCCCCTTTCTGCATCTTTTTCTTCTTTTCCAACCATTTGAGGTTCTCCTGTGGGGAGTGAGTAGATTTTCTAAACACACTGACCCTCTCCTTAACTTCTGGAAAGAAGGAGTGACTGCAATCAGTCATGTTAAAGATTTACCAGACAAGACCCATGCTTTCCTGATTTCAATCTATTTAATGAAGATTTCTTTCCTTAAGTAAAAAGGAAGATTTTGATATAGAATTCTGGGTTGACAGAATTTTTTTCCCCATAGTTTAAAGGAGTTGCTGTGTTTCATCCTATGTATAAAATGTCTTTTATTCTGATTTTAAGAGTTTCTCTTTACCAGTGATTTTTAAAAATTTATTTTATTATTGGATGCATTGGGTCTTCATAGCTGCGTGCGGGCTTTCTCTAGTTGCGGCGAATGTGGGCTACTCTTCGTTGTGGTGCGCCCGCTTCTAATTGCGGTGGCTTCTCTTGTTGCGGAGCACGGGCTCTAGGCGCGTGGGCCTCAGTAGTTGTGGCGCACGGGCGTAGTTGCTCCGCAGCATGTGGGATCTTCTCGGACCAGGGCTTGAACCCGTGTGCCCTGCATTGGCAGGCGAATTCTTAACCACTGCGCCACCAGGGAAGCCCTTTACCAGTGATTTTAAGTAATTTTATTATGATGTTTTTGGTATAGTTTCTCTCATGTTTTGTGCACTTCAGGTCCATTGCACTTCTTGGGTTAGAAACATTTCATTTATTACTTCAAATAATTTTTCTGCTCACCCCTTCTTGAGGATTCCAATTAACTCATATGCTTAAGCTGCTTGAAGTTGTCCCACATATCATTGATGTTCATTTGTTTTTGGTCTTTATGTCTCTGTTTGTTTGTTTTAATAGTTCTGTTGCTACGCCTTCAAGCTCACTGATTTGTTTTGCTCTGTAGTGTTTAATTTGTTAATTCTATACAGTGTTTGTTTCATCTCAAGACATTAGATTTTTCATCTCAATAAGTATGATCTCAGTCTTTTTCATGTCTTCCACATTAATATGTTCAATCCTTCCTCTACTTTCATAAGCATATGGGATATAACTACAATGAGTTTTATAATGTCATCACATACTAATTCCATTGCCTGTGTTAATTTTGGATTGTTTCTATTGATTGCGTTTTCTCTTCACTATATTTCCCTGCTTCTGTACGTGCCTGGTAATTTTTAATTGGATGTCAGACATTATGGTTTTGCCTTGTTGGATGGGTGATGGATATTTTTGTATTCCTATTAGTATTCTTGAACTTTGTTCTTGGCCATAGTTAAGTTACTTGGAAAGAGTTTATCCTTTTGAGGCTTTCCATTAAGTTTTATGAGTTAGGATTAAAGAGAAGCCATTAGTCTAGGGCTTACTGTGCTCTACTGCTGAAGTAATAACTTTTGGGGTCTACTGAATGTCTCTTGAATTATGACTAAAATCCCATGCTTAGGAACATGAAATACTCTCAGCTCCGTGTGACCTTTGGTGATTGGTCATTCTACTCCTGCAGGTGGTTCTTGTTTCCTTACATGAGTAGACTGATTTGTACCCAGCTGAAGACATGAGGGGATCTCCTGGAGATTTCAGGAGTTTTCTCTGTGCAGATGTCTATGCACAGGGACTCTGCCCTGCAACTTCTAGGTGCTCCGGCTCCCCAGATGGTCAGTTCTGTTTCTTCAACTCTAAGAGATAACGAGACTCAGCATGAGTTCCCCCTCCCTGCACTATCAGCTGGAATCTTTCTTCAGACACTGAGCTAAGGGAATCTTGGTGCCTATCTTATTTGTTTCCTCTTTCTTGGGGATCACTGTCCTGTGGTGCCTGATGTTCAATATCCGAAAAACCTTGTTGCATGTGCCTTGTCTGCTTTTATAGTTGTTTCAGGAAGGAGAGTAAATCTGTTCCTTATCACTCCATCTTGACTAGATGCAGAAGTCCATTTAGTAATTTGTTTTTGCTGTTTAGTTTTAGTTGCTTTTTCATATAAATCCTTTCCCCCTAAACACTTAGTAATAATTCACTGCACACAATGCACTTTTATAAATGGATTTTGATTGAATGAAATGAATCTTCAAGAAAAAGGGCAAATTCTATTCACCAACATTTTGCTCAGAGGAAAACTTATCTGGAGAGTTTAGTGGAGGACACAATTCTGAGATAACCAGTTCTATTCTCAACTCTGTTCCTAACAACTTCTGTGGAACAGAAGTTGTTAGGAACAGAGTTTTATGCCTAAATTTTCATATAAAACGGTAATGGATGTTGGCCTTCCTCTCTAAAATTAAGAAAGGTTTTTTATGTTAGGTCAAACAAGGATAGTCTTAACTAGGATTATACTGAAATTCTATCTATATTGCTTTTGAAGTACTTTTACAATTGTGAATGTTATGTGTTTATAAATTATTCATTACCAGAAAAGGAGCTGATTCCAAGTCATGCTCCAGGAATCACCTGATAAAATCACTGTTAATAGCAACATGAGGCTACATCTCAAGGAGGGGAACCAATAAAAATTATTTCTCAGTTCAACAGTGATATTATTCTCAGCTTTTTTGTTAACTTAATGACTGAATGGGTCCTTATTAATAAATGTTCCCATTTTTCCACAAACATTTCTATGATATTTATAAACGGCTTATACAGATCTCTGCTGTACTTCAAAAGAAAATTAAAAGCATATAAACTTGCTGCATCCAACTGTTTTCCCACTCTTCCCCTGGTTCATATCATGCCATCTGGGGCATCCAAAATAAGGAAAATGAAATAACACAGATACATGAAAGAATTCTGTATATATCCCCAAATCCATGTGCACAGATCTGTAAGCACAGTTGGCTTGAGTTGTTAGAAGATTTAGTTTCATTCCGGTAAACAAATCCTCTCAGTAAAGGGATGATTTATGGCTGAAAACATTAACCTGGCACTGCACACCTTTGCCATCAATACTTTTAGTCTGTGAAAGTTCATGAGAGAAAGTGGCCTCCAAACATTCTTAGATTTCAAATCCAAACATTCTTAGGTTTCAGATAAAAAGTATTAACTTTACCTGATCCTAAATAGCAGAGTTATGTTCATCATCGTTACGCTAGAGTCCCGACCGGTAGAATTTGTACCAACAGGAAACTTGTTAGAAAGGTAAGATCTCAGACCCCACCCTGACTTACTAAGTCACAATGTGCATCTAACAAGAGCCTCAAGTGATTCCTATACATGTTAAAGTTTAAGAAGCACTGCTATACATCACCTTGCATCTTTAAACTCAGTCATTAAACTTGAGGTTTTATTCTAGATAAACTGTACTTCTCTTACTCTAAGAGGCGTTGTACCTCTTGTCATTGTACAACAATCCTAGTGCTGAATGAATTGAATCTGATTTTTGTGATGACAAATGCAACTTACAGGCAAAGTTTCCGGTGGGTGGATGAGGTGCTGTGGAAAACCATTCAAGAAAGCGAGGTTCTTTCTTTCCTGAGAATGTGTCCCAGATCTCTTGATTCTGAAATATCAGATACTGTATATGACTACACAATATTAAAATTGCAACTCCTTCATGATTCTTTCAATGATTAGAATTTTCCAGAATTTACTCAAGCCTCTAACTTAAAATAAAACCAATTTTAATTGTTCTGATGGAAAGGTTGCATATAGTTGTTCAAAACCTCAAAACCTTTCTTAATACTAGAAATTTAGATCAGGAAAGGATGCTAGAGGTTAGTTAGTTCTCCTGTTTTAGACCACAACCTCTTGCATTTAAAGGGTAGTATTGATAATTTGCAATAAAAAATGTGTTATTTATCCTTTATTTAACTGATATCCTATCAGCTTCCAAAAAGAATTTATTATTATAGAAGACCCTCTATAAAATAAAATTAAGCTAGATTTGTATAACAATGTATAAAGGCAATGAAATAAATATATCAACCACTTTGCCTATGTTTACTGAGATTAAACATTAAATTTGGTTCTTCATCTCTTGGAAATTAAAGCAAAAAAGGTACACAGAACAGAGTGTAAAGCAAGTTAGCTTTTGCAACCCCATGTATAGAATCCCAGTTGGGGATATTAATAACAACATAGTTCATTTCACTTTTTAAAACCTTCTATATAGATAATCACTCTTTTGAACCAAACTTTTATCTGAAGGGTTATATTTCTGCAGTTAAATGGAAGATGCTTAAATTTAGTTCAGTGTCATTCTAACTGCTGGGTAAAGTCTAATATACAAGAAGAATCCAAATCTCATTGGCTAAATCCTGAATAAATGAAACTGGTAGGAACAAAGGTTTAATTTTTTACAAAATAAAAATTTTAAACTTTGACTTCCTAATGTTTGATAAAGTTATATCTACCTGGCCAAAACCTTCTGGTTAGGTATCCATGAAACAACTGGTATTATGAAAATACAGTGCTTTTTGCTCAGTACAAGTATTCTGTCCTTCCCCAGATGAAGACACTTTGAGAACCAATAGTTTTCATGTACACTTACTTGTATTGGCTTATCTTATGTCAATGTTGGTATTAAGACCAGAAACAGAATACTGAGTTCCTGACTTGGATTCCAACTACTATCTTGACAATTCATTTTCAATGCATTCTAATCTACAGACAGTTATTTTACAAAGAAGGGTGAATAGACATTTTTTGTTTCTAGTAAAGGAAGCAGTAGAAATAAGTCTATTAATGCAAAAAAGCAATAATTTCCAGTAGCCCTTTAGTTATTCAGAGGAAAAGCATATAGTCATAAAAAGTTTTCCTAATTAGGCAACAACTGTGTATATGCATTGGAGGTGGGGGGAGAGGATATGTGTGTGTGTTGAGAAATAGGAATTAGATGAAAGGACTTCCTAACTGTAGAATTATTTAACAAGGAGAAACTGCAGTGTGTGATGTTTCCCACTTGAAGATAACTTTAAGAGGTGGATAAACTGTAACCTGCCCATATGGATGAGATCCATGTTTTTTTTAAGTAAAGCTCATGATAGATACACCTGTGAGGGGAAGGGGCAGTTCTAAAGGAACCACACAGCTGTGAAGTAGTTTACCACTGGCAGATCCTCTTCACGATTTTACCTACTTCAATCTATTTTCTCCCCCAATACTTGTCCATAGACGTCAGTTATCATCTGTGAGCAGAGGACAGCCCTGATGACAGAACAGTGAACATTCATCATCTTCCCACTATCACCATTATCTCCAGTCTCTCTCTGGCCACGTTCTGACTCTTCCTTTCTCCTTGGCCCAGCTAAACTAAGAAAAATGTCTGATTGTTCTGCTCTTACCTAAAACCTGAAAAGCTCACCTTGGGAATTAAACCATTGTATCTTTTGTGTCTGTATTAATCAAATTAACTAAAGAGCAAAATGATCTACACTTTGTTTTGTAGAACACTGTTAGAAGGCTATCATTTTACTATCTGTCTACGTTTATGTACTTCCACTGGAGGGGAAAAAGTAACTCTTCCCTTGCTTACTGAACCCTGCTAAGCGAAGTGCTTTTCTTTCATTACCTTCCGCCACCCCGCCAAAACAATCTGTGAGTTATACAGTGTTATTGCCTTTAACAAAAGAGTAGACTGAGGCACAGATAAGTTAAATAAAATTTACCCAAGATCTTACAACCTTTAAGCAGTGGAATCACGTTTCAAACCTTAGGTATGACTAAGCACTAAGCCTGTGATCTTAACCTCCACGCTACATAACTTCCCACAAATGAAACTCACAGAGTATCGCTGTGAATTGTATCCGGTGTAAAATAGCTATTCATGGAGCTCTTCCTAAATAAGGCTTCATTTGAAGACATCATATTTGCTAGCAGTAGGCTCAGAGCTCAGAAAGATAAATATTTTAATTGGACACCACTCATCTTTACCAATAATTTAGGATTTTTGTATACTTCACTGTTTCTTCCTAACTATATGTCTAAATATCCCCCCTTTTTTCCTGGTCCTGATTTTTACTCATTTCTTCTGATTTTCATTGATGTCAAAACATACATAATGATTAAGGGCAGAAACAACAAATGATAAAATATTTCAGAATAGCCAAAGCTTGAAAATTCTGATCTTTTTTGGAGAATGTGATATAGTGAATATTTGAGGATTACTTATCCAGAGTTGAAAAAAATTGGTTTCTTATTATTAATAAATAATTCTTTGTTGACAAAAGCATACTCAATTTAGCCGTCTTCTTTCATTACTGCCCCTTACTCTTTTTGTTTCCTATAATAATTAAATATCCGTATCTTATTTGTGTTATCTCTTTTATAGAACTTGAGCCAGCTTGGAATGACAACCACCTCTTGCATATCTGCATATTCTTTCCTAGCCCCTAGTGTAAAAGAATGTCAGGATAGAGACATATTAAGTCTTTATTGGATAACATACTTTTTAAAAACTTTTTTTTACATTACACAAATAACTCATGAATATATCCTATTTTTTACAAATTTTAAACATGGAGATGAAATCAAGCCACCTATGAAAGCCACCTTCAACTTTTAGTCCCCCCTTCTCCATAGATAACTGTGTCTATCAAAAATTTAGCATATTTATTTCCCACCCTTTGTGGATAGTTTTTAATATTTATTTATTTATTTAGTCTGCACCGGGTCTTAGTTGTGGCACACAGGATCTTTTTAGTTGCGGCATGCAAACTCTTAGTTGCGGCATGCATGTGGGATCTAGTTCCCCCACCAGGGGTCGAACCCAGGCCCCCTGCATTGGGAGCGTGGAGTCTTACCCACTGGACCACCAGGGAAGTCCCCCACCCTTTGTTAATGCTTTTACAGAGATGTCAAGTGGATCCAGAATTACTTTATATATTGTTTTTCACGTCTCTGTGTTTTACATACCGTAGATAGTCTGCAACTTTCATTTTTTGTTGCTCAATGTCTTAGAATTCTGTTGCTGTTACCAAACATAGGTATGGCTCATTCTTTTTAATTGTTGCATAGTATTTCATAAAATAAAAATATCAAGACTCGTTTAACCACTCACCACACAGAAAAACATTTGAGTTCTTTTCAGGATTTTATTATTATAAAGGTAGCTGAAATAAACATTTATTTTTATGTATCTTATATACATGTGTTATTTTAGGGTAGATACTGAGACGTAGAATTTCTGGGTTACGGTATATGTCTTACTCTAAGAGATATTTCCATAGTAGGAAGTTATATTGGGGTCAATAGGTTCAGGCACAAAAGTAAGAACTTCCTCAGTCCTGGAGTCAAGAGTCGTAAAAAGTCTATCAATTTAGCAGCAGTTGTATTGAATATTTTTACAATGGAAAACATATTGTATGAAAATCAAAGGAAATGGATACTAACTCCCCTCTGCAGCTAATTAGAAGTTATGCAACCTCTCCAGACTTGCATTTCCTCAACTATAGTATTAGGATGGGATAGGACTAGAGGACTTATTTCTCAGAAATGTTCAGTTCTACATGGCATATTTCTGTTCTTCATTTATTCGTTCATTCAATAAACATAAACAAGGCATATATAAGAATCCACAATGTTTCCATAAGGACTTAACAAGAAATAATACCAGGAAACAAAGCAATGTATAAACAGATAGGTATCATTTAAATAAATGTATCTAGGCCACAAAATGTGTGCTTTCAAAAAAAAAAAGAGAGAGAAGGGGTACAAAACATAAACACTTATCATTTATTTAGTTTGCTTTATTTATCCAGATGTTCCCCTAAATACAAGTCCTCTCATCTGCTACAACTTCAACTGTATGTAGTCCGTACACACACTGAATAAAGAAGGGGTCAAGAAGGAGAAGGTATGGGGGAAGACCTTCCTGAAGAAGAGACTTATGAATTTAATACTTGTTAAAGACAAAAAAGAAAACTCTAACTATTTTTATCCAGTTCTTAAAGATTCCTCTCATTTAGCACTGAACCTGTACGTCTCTTCATTTATTTAAGCTTTCTTTGAAGTTGTAGTAGCTTCAAAGGCAAAAGGACTATGTGAGGACACAAAAGAGATGAATCAAAACACAGACAACATAATTTATGACATTGAATTATCAGTCCACTGAGAGGACAGCCAGAAATAAATTGTATAAAATATAGTTATATTAAAATGAGGAAAACATATGATGGTATCAAGACAGCATTTAATAATTACCAAACAAATGAGAAACCTAACCAAGACAGAATCATAAATAAGTTCCTGTCTGTCAATGCCATCCTTAGCTCAGTAGATCAATTTACTTTCAATTTAGACAGCTGAAACTTACCCACCCAAAAAGTGGAAAATTGAAACCCTCTCTGAATAGGCCATTTCAAAGCATGATTTCACTAAGCCTTTGTCAATTACATCGATTTGGTTAAGTTTAATTCATTTCAGAGGACATTTATCATGCCCTATGCATTCTAGTAATTGCTAGGGACATAAACATGACAAAACATGACCCCTACCAAAAAGAGTTTACCTTCCATTGGAAATATTTCAAAGTTCTCAAATCTCAAAACCAAATTAATTTGAGTGTGTCATCTTTAATCAAAGAAAAGAAAAACAAAGAGGGAGAGAGAAACCGTTTACATATATATTTTGCAAGGACTTAGCATGATTGGTTACAGAACACACCACCAACAACAACCTGAGCAGATACCAAAATCCGGGGGTGCTCTAGTCCCTTTTATAAAACAGCATTCCTGCTGTACCCAAGTTTCGGCTTCCACAGTTCCAACCAACCACGTTGAGTTAATCTGCAGAGGCGGAACCTGTGGATAAGGAAGGCAACTGTACTTCCATAATTTAATTTTACTTCTATAGACTTAACATTCTTTAGCTGTGAGAGAGGAAGAGAATTAAATAATCTATGGCCCCTTTCAGCTTTAACCCAACAACTGAGTCAGCTATTAGGCTTCCAGTTGTTTGTGTAGAAAAGTAGCAGATAAAGGCACCCAGATAGGTCAGTTCAGTGAAAACCATGTCAAGTTAAAAGGTGTTCAGTTATTCAGTAGACCATATGCTGCTCTTTGTATATCTTACCTCACTGTGTTGGATAAATACTCTCCCACTGATCATAATACTTTTCAAGTAAGGTATTTAATGGATTTAATATTTTAGAACAATGGTAAATTCATCAGAAAACTCATACTTAATCTCAACCTTCCATTTTTAAATCCTTTCTTAATAAACTGAGGCCACTTTTCTGACCATGAATAAATAATATGGTAAATGTAATTTAATATTTTTTTGGTTCTGTTTATTTTTAAAATTTTACATAAATCTCAGTGGTGTGAAAGTTAATAATATCTAAGACAGGAGATAATTTTACTTAGTATTTTTGCATCTTTCTTCTAAATGTGGAATGTAGCAAAAAAAAAAATCCACTAGATCTTTAATCAATGTATCACAGACCTATAGCTTGCTACTGGGCTATTTATTTATTGAATTCATTTATGCAAAAATAAAACACCTGGTTAGAATTCTATTCATGGTTCAGTTAATCTAAGATTAGTTATAATTTCCAAATGATATAAATTTTGTACTGACATATTAAACATCTGGATTGTAGATGTAAATTTTAATTTAACTTATGCATTTGATCTCCCATGAGATGAGAAAAAATGATACTTATTTAAAGAAATATGTAGCAATAAGGTGGAGATACTACCTTAAAATCTTATATGTGTAACCATTCTTACATTCTTTCCATTCTTAATATATTTTCTTTCTGATTGGCTTCTAAACATTTTAATCAGAACTTCTTTTATATTTATTGTCAACCTATACTTTAAATAGCCATTTGCCTCACTCACAATCATTAATGATGTATAATCTCTTAGAGGTAAGATTAGGTCCATTCAGCCTTAGTTCTGTACACACTTTGTATGTTAAGTGGTTCCTCATACACCAGACTTACAGAGGATTTCACTCACATCATTTATCTCCATCTCTTCCAAGTCTAATGCTGGGCCTGGCATTGTACACTCATCATCTAAAAGCTCATCTCTGGTAGACATGTACAAGTAGCACAGATAGTTCAAAGCATAAATTTAATCTAACGTCTCACAGGGGCAGAAGTAGTGATAGCAGAGCTTCCTAGATCACTTCCAGCAGGACTGCCATCTGGTCTATCATTTCTCAATCTTTGGAAGGATCTTCTAACAAAAGACATTTCATTGGATATGGAAAAGCTAAGAAAGGTTTTAACTTATCCGGCAATCCCCCTAGTGTCAGACCCAATACACTCATACATTTCAAAAGAGGCAGGCAGGGTAATAAACCACCAGAAAAATAATACATAAGAGCTTCCCTCATTCCTTTATGACTTCCCAAGTTAGACTCTCCCATACTATAAAGATACTAAATACTAACCCTCCAGCTCTTCATCCAAGTGAAACATTAAAGTCTCTTGTCCAAGTGAAAGTCTGATAAGCCTTCCGTTGGTCTTTCTGCTCTGTTCTCTTTGGTCTCAGGGGAGCATAAGGAACTGTTTACCTCTGAAGTCGAGAAAAATAATTTAAATTTAAAGTTATGATATTTTCCTTCCAGTTTTATCATGATATATTGACATACAGCACTGTAATTTTAAGATGTACAGCATGATGATTTGACTTAAATATATCATGAAATGATGACCACAATAAGTTTAGTGAAGCTCCATCATCACATGCAGATACAAATAAAAGAAAAAGAAAAAAGTATTTTCTCTTCTGATGAGAACTCTCAGGAATTACTCTCTTACCAACTTTCTTTCTTTTTTTTTAATTTTTCTTTTTTAAAATAATTTATTTATTTTTGGCTACATTGGGTCTTTGTTGCTGCACGCGGGCTTTCTCTAGTTGCAGCGAGCGGGGGTTACTCTTCATTGCGGTGCGCCCACTTCTCATTGCTGTGGCTTCTCTTGTGGAGCACCGGCTCTAGGCACGCGGGCTTCTGTAGTTGTGGCATGCAGGCTTCAGTAGTTGTGGCGCACGGGCTTAGTTGCTCCGCGGCATGTGGGATCTTCCCAGACCAGGGCTCAAACCCATTTCCCCTGCATTGACAGGCAGATTCTTAACCACTGTGTCACCCGGGAAGTCCTCTGAACAACTTTCATGTGTAACATACAGCAGCGTTAATTATATTTATCATGTTGTACTTTACATCCCTAGTGCTTATTTATCTTATAACTGGATGTTTGTATCTTTTGGTTAGCTTCATTCATTTCCCCCTCTCCCCATCCACCTCCTCTGGTAACCACAAATCTGATCTCCTTTTCTATGAGTTTGTTTGTTGGTTGGTTTGCTTGTTTTTGAAGGATAAATGACCTACAACACTGTGTTAGTTCCTGGTGTACAACGTAGTGATTCGATATTGCTATACATTTCAAAGTGATCATCACGGTAAGTCTAGTTACCATCTGTCACCATACAAAGATAGTGCATTATTATTGACTGTATTCCCCACACTGTACACCTCATACCTATGACTTATTTATTTTATAACTGGAAGTCTTTACCTCTTAATCTCCCTCACATATTTCTCTCATCCCTTCCCCCAAAATAATAATAAATAAATTTAAGTCTATGAAAATAAACTAATTCAGACGGATTATTATAATTGTTATTTAATATTATCATCATTATGATTAATGGTGCCCATTAGAGTTGGTATTTGTTCCTAGAAGAAAACTGAAAAAACACCCTAGGATTATAACTGCATAATGCATGTACGTGTGTGAGTGTGTGTATATTTTCTTTAAGTAAATGGCAGGAAAGGGAGTGGTGCTAAGGTAGCACCCAAAGGAAAAGCAGCAAAAATTAAATGGAATAACCTGGTAAGCAAAGAAAAATGTTGAAAAAGCATTTCAGAGAATCACTTGAGAAAAATTGTATTCTGCAAGATGAATTATGAGTCTCATCTTTAATATGTGTCATATTGGCTTATTACCCATGTCATTATTAGAATAAAAATTCTCAATTCTAGGAATAATTGAATATTTCTATTGAGAGAGAGTAAGTCTTTCCACAGAAGTGCTTTGGCATGCCTGTTTCACCATTTGCTGTCTGAATAATGTAGAAGATATGATTAATATTTCTGTTTTAAGGCCACTAATAAATACGTTTCTGAAATATATTTTTAAATAAAATTATTACGATACTAATTTGTTCAAAGTAATCTTCACCAAAGCTTAGTTTGTTTGATTACTACAGTGTATTTTGCAATGAAATCAAACAGCAACCCACGTAACCAACTTATTTGAGAGAAATAGCAAAAAAGAAAAGAAATAAAACAGTCATGATGGAAGTGCTTTTCTATTTCGATTGCTAAGACTATTCCATATCTTATATCTCTTCATATTACATAGTATTAATCAATACTCAGGAGATAATTATGAGATCAGGAAAACAAAACACAACTTGCATAGCCAGAGACAGAAAATGCAATAATTTCTAATCTTTCATTTAATAACAATTTCCTTCATTACTACTGTGTGTTAATTACTGTTTTGAGTCTTAGGACACGTAAGAGAACAAAACAGACCAAACAATCATTGATCTTGTGGAGCCTATATGCCAGTCTCTACTTAAAAATGTTTGTATATAATAATATATTAATATGGTCATCAGGTCCTTTATCACAGGCAGTACAAAAGAATTGTGCCTTCTGCAAACACCATCCATTGCCACAAAGAAAGCAGCTATCATCCCAGGAACATAGGTTAGAAAAGCCAGCTGGTCTGTATCTATCTGTGTCGCTTCTCCAGCAGGTAACATCATTCCTAGCTTCAACCTCTTTGAAAGACATATTTATGAGCTTTTGAGAAAAAGAACCAAAGTTTTTATTCATAATTTGCTTGAAATAACATATTATCATGTAAAACTGTCTTTTGGTCTTTGAAATCATTCCCAGTCATTCTCATCTGGATGAAAGCCACAAGCCAACAACTGTGTGGGTTGTTAAACAGTAACCACATCTCCTTATTTCTCTCTTACATTCTCACTTTTCACATTCCTCTATTTTTTCATGGCAAATAGGAGAAAGTAAAGAGAAGCCCAGTGGTGTGACTGATAAGTCCTGCTTGGTGAAGAACACTTACTGGATTCTGGGGAGACACGTTAAGGCTCAAGGATGCCCTGGATGAATCTAGGACTTCAACATTTTTATTAGGATGTTAACTGTCATTGTATCAGTTCCATGGAGATAACAAAAATAAACAACCACAGAGTCCTCTCATCTGTCATCAAGAGGCACAAACAGTTTTTGAGCAGCTACTGTATACTGTGAACCATACATTGTATGATTCATAGTGGTAAAAGACAGTCTCTCCACTCAAGGGGGCAGGAGATATATATACATATATATATATATATATATATATATGAAAACTATGAACAATGTATGGTTCATGGTTCAATACATATATATTCAGACATATATGTATGCATGTATATATATATATACACATATGTGTTTATGTATATGTATGGTTCATATAGATGTAAAAGAAGGGCATTAACATTTTAAAAATACAGAATGATGTCATATTCCACACCTACACCCACTCCCCACTCCACATTCAGACCACTCTTATCTATCGAGATAGAAATCTAGAATAAAAACTTAATAATTGCTATGTATAGAAAGATGGCAATCATTAAAACATAGCCTCATGGATCAATCAACTAATATTTACTCAGTAGTCAGAGACATCTGGCACAATGAAAGATTTGCAATGGTCCCTGCCTACAAAAGAGATTAAGATATAATAAGGAAGAAAAACAGAAAAAAATACCATAAATGCAAATGATAAAATCACAGAATTATAAGAACAAACATATTAAAAGGAGGATTAAGTTTGTGTAAGAGAGAAAATGAATTTCTTTTAAATCTTTAATCTTGGTTCTTGAAATTTTAAAGATTTGGTCATTGTTTTTCAACATTTATATGGCAGGTTATTGAAATTTAACCTAGTGTTGCTTCTTCCATTCCAAATCTATTTAAGTCCTTTGAGAGGCTCTCTGACCAAATAATTTGCATTACTGCTTTTCTGTTCAGTTTTTCATGCTCAACATTGCCTAGTTTTTTTGTTTTGTTTTGAATTTTATTTTATTTTTTTATACAGCAGGTTCTTATTAGTTATCTATTTTATGCATATTAGTGTATACATGTCAATCCCAATCTCCCAATTCATCCCACACCCCCCACCACTTTCCCCCCTTGGTGTCCATACGTTTGTTCTCTACATCTGTGTCTCTATTTCTGCCCTGCAAACCGGTTCATCTGTACCATTTTTCTAGGTTCCACATATATGTGTTAATAAACGGTATTTGTTTTGCTCTTTCTGACTTACTTCACTCTGTATGACAGTCTCTAGATCCATCCAACATTGCCTAGTTTTGATAATAACTAGCAATCATAAGAGGAAAGGAAAATCTTACACTGTAAAAGAAATGCTATTATAAAAACAACTCTGAGATGACAAAGGGGGAGGAAATTCTCTAAACAGAGATCTGCATTTCCCGGGAGATACTAAATTTCAATACCAAGAAACTGCTTCAGTCCTGAAAACTCTATTCTATTCTTTATATAGAAAAATTGTGATAAGATTATAATGGTTCAATTCTTCCAAATCACAGGGTGATATAGAAGTTAAATTTTTATTTCCACAGAATTGCTAAGACTATTTGAGGATTTACTTGATATCCTGGTGATCTCCAAATGTCTTGGGCATTAGTGTGACCCAAGGTACACCTTAAGCCTCTGATTGATGGAGGATCCTGGGCATATGGCAGGCTGTAATATAGAATCAGTGCCATCCACCTATGGTAGCTGAGACAACAAGAATTTATGGTAATGTTTATTTCTCCATCAGCTTTTATTCACATGTTTTCTAGAGGGAGTAAAAAAGCAGACTTACCACAGGTGGTGTCAGACAAGATATTGAGCACAATTCAGTAAAAATAAATAAACCTTACTATTCTACTTATCCATTAATTTTTCATTCTGGGGGCTCACTAAAACAGATTCAATCTAAAAAAAGAGAGAAAATGTTGGTGTGCCAAGAACCGAGAAGATACCAGACCAAATAGTAGTCTCTGCTGCTTACAGTGTACGATGCATGCAGACATGATACAGGAAAATTCCAGTCCCAAATGTTGCAGCAACATGAAAAGCCGAGTGCTCAGGGATGCTTAGCTAACAGTGTGAAGCTGGGCAAACCCTGCACAGGCAAACAATTCACTTCATTAACAGGCTAATTAATAATAAGATAATTAATTTTTCAAGAAGAAGAGAATGAGGAAAAGTGTTGTGTGGGAGAAATATATTTCTAATTCACTTACTGAATAACATACCAATTACCTCCATTTAATAGAAGAGATGAAAACAAATAACATAATTTCATGCCAAAATCATTTTCCAGAACTCCCAGTTTCCCATCAAAATCAACCAAGGTCCAGCTTCTAAAGATTTGTTTTCTGTAATTCACAGTTTAATATAGAAGGAGCAGGCATTTCCCTGTTTAGACTCCACTTGAACCATTTCAGCACCTATAGAAGAATCTTCAAGCAAATTATTTTAGTGGTTGAATTTAACTGCATTCACATAGAACCCTCTACTTTCAAAGAGGGAAGAACAAATTTAAAACCTGTAATATATTGGACTAGTAAAACTGGTCAAATATAAAATAGTTGTTAAATAACTGCAGTATAAATTCACTGGAAATATTTAAGAAATATGTAGATTTCACTGAATAGAAACACTTTAACACCAATTTTTAATAATTTCAGAACAAGGCTAACTGCATCATCTGTCTTCATACAATGTCTTTTCTTTGCACCTGAACTCTAAATGACATCTAGTAGTGTTTAATTCATATCAGTTATTGGATGTGGCTACTTCTGTGAGAACAATTCATATTTCCTCAAGCTGAATTATGGAGAGACTGCCACTTTATTTTCAGGAATAATATTTATCATTTCCAATCTGATCTTGATACATGGGGCCCAGAGAAAATACCAGAAGATTACCTTTATTTTGTTGTGTAGTACTTTTCATTAGGAAATAGAACATCTTCAATTTTAAAATTTGAATGAATGAATGATCAAATGCATTTATTTTTGTAAATAGTACTTTGCTTTGTTACTAATTATTGATTAATGCTCATTCAATTGAATAAATATTTATTGAGTGCCTAATCTGATGTGAAGAGTCAAAAAGATGAGTTAACACAAATCCCTACTCTGGAAGAGGCTGTAATCCAGTATGGGAAATAAAAATAATTCATATATTATTCTAAGAAAAGATAGTAAAGAAAGTGGCATAAAAATAATAAAGAGAATTCCAATAAGAAAACAACTCCAAGGAATTTGATGTGCCAGGAAGATCTTCAGAGAGGGATTTGAAGATGGGTCTTGAAGAATAGGTTAGGGCATGTAGCCTAGAGAAGGAAAGAAAGGATATTCTATGCAGAGAGAGCACAAATGCAAAGATGTGGGAATGGAAAAACATGGGTTGTATCAGTACATCAGTGAAATACCCTATTTGATTAGAATATAAGAAGACTGTAAGGAAGGAATTGGAAATAAACCTGAGAAAGTAGGCTGTAGGTAAGTTATGGCAGCCTTGAACTCCTGACTTTATTCTGAAGTAATGAGGAGACACGGAAAGGATTTGAGCAGGTAGAGTGATGTGATCAGATCTGGCAGTCAGAAGATTACATCATCAACCATGTACATTGTGGGAAAAGCTGGCAGGCTCTGAGAGCCCAGACAAGAAGTAACAGAGACCAAGATTAGGGTAGTGACCTTGGAAATGGGAAAGAAGTAAAAATAGATCAGAAAAAGGGAAGCTGGGAAACTAGGCAAATAATTGAACGTAGGAAATGGAAAAGACAAAGTAACAGTTTGGCACCTAGGTAACTAGAAAAATAGTGTTATAATTAATAGTAATAGTTAAGTCCAGAGGAAAATCGGGTTTTTTTGGTGGGAAATTGATGAGTTCCGTTTTGAACAAGTAGAATTCAAGATTCTAGAAAGATATCAAGGGGGTGAAGTCAAAAACTGTATCACTTTTCTTTCCTCCCTTTGGTGTAAGTAGCAACCTAACAGCTCGAAGCATCGTAGATTATGCTAACTCATTTGCCAAACCCTTTGAAAATGTCTTGGTTAAACCTTGATTTTATTTTTTTTCCATAGCTCCCCAGTCTCATTTCATTCACATTTGAAGTAGAAATCAACCTTCCTGGCTCTTACTGTTTCTCTCCATGTTTCCTTCTAACTCAGTTTGTCATCAATCACATTTCTCCTCTCTTTTAACACCATCCTAAAATGGTGCACCTGCCCACTAGGTTTTACCCCTTTATCCTGAATTTTACAGAGAAATTATTTTTCCCCTAACTACGCTCTTTTCTGTTTCTTTCCAGTTAATGCATTTTGAATAAATGTTTGTCTTACCCATTAAAATGAGAAGAAACCATTCCATTTTTCCTCAGTACTGGTTTCTGTGGGTTTTTTTTTTTCACTTATATCTGACAGCAAATGGAAGCTATTTTTCTGGGAAGATTTTTTTAAAATTTTTATTGGAGTATAGTTGATTCACAATGTTGTGTTAGTTTCAGGTGTACAGTAAACTGAATCATTTATACATACACATACATCCACTCTTTTTTAGATTCTTTTCCCATAGAGGCCATTACAGAGTATTGAGTAGAGTTCCCTGTGCTGTACAGTAGGTCCTTATTAGTTATCTATTTTATATATAGCAGGGTGTATATGTCAATCCCAATCTTCCAACTTATCCTTCAAACTCACAAACTGAAACTCTTGATCACCTTTGTTCTGCAAGTCTATTTGAAAAACAATAGAACTATAAACTCCTAGAACAAAATGTACACAAAATAAGTCCAAATTCGAGGTTCATAGCTAGGATCTGTCAACTTATTGCTTTTTCTTTGACCTTTCTCCAACCCTGCTTCCCTCGCTCCAGGAAAAAGTTATTCCACCATATACTTCTATACTAAAAATAACATAAGTCAGGTTTTAATCCATTTTTCTAGGAGTCCTAATGTGCAATATACTCATGATAATGTTTGGCTGAATGCCTTAATCAAGGCAGTAGTGGCTCCTGCCTCTGTGCACTCACAACACGTATTACATAACCCCATAGATGATGTTATAGTGTAGTCATCGTCTTCCCATCAAATTGTGAGATCTCTGAAGAGGCACCACCTCATCTTAATTCTTTTTTCGCGGTTACGTGGGCCTCTCACTGTTGTGGCCTCTCCCGTTGCAGAGCACAGGCTCTGGACGCGCAGGCTCAGCGGCCATGGCTCACGGGCCCAGCCGCTCCGCAGCATGTGGGATCTTCCCAGACCGGGAAGTGCTGTTGTGGTAGAAGAATATTTGGAAAATACCAAAAAACATAAAGAAGGAAAAAAGTCCATCATAATTCTACAGCTTAGAAATACCAATATTAATTTGGGATGCATTTTCTGCATAAGTTTTAATACATGGAATCATAATTTGTTACAGCTTTGTATGCTGGCCTATTTTTTCATTTAGCATTGTATTTTTAGTATATTCTTTGTTAGTAAACATTTTTGAAAATTATCTTTAATGGCCGTGTACTCTTCCCTTTGAAAACAATACCATAATATTTTTGCCTATCCCTCTATGTATTAGCCATTTGGATAATGTCTAAATTTTTAAGATTATATGTACTGCTACAAGAACATTGCTGTAATAAAATGGCCAGCAGGTAAAAAACTGTGAATATTCAACCCTATACCAACTTGTTAATTACATTATTTAATTTAATCTTCATCATTTTCTATAAGATATATATAATTATCCACATTTTATTTTATTTATTTATTTATTTTGCGGTACGCGGGCCTCTCACTGTTGTGGCCTCTCCCGTTGCAGAGCACAGGCTCCGGACGCACAGGCTCAGCGGCCATGGCTCACAGGCCCAGCCGCTCCGCGGCATGTGGGATCTTCCCGGACCAGGGCACGAACCCGGTTCCCCTGCATCGGCAGGCGGACTCTCAACCACTGCGCCACCAGGGAAGCCCAATTATCCACATTTTACAGTCAAGGAAATAGATTCAGTGAGAAGAAAAAAGTAACTTACCCTAAGTCACATAACCAGTAAAAAGTAGAGAAGGTATTTGAACCAAAATCTGTCTGATGCCCTAGCTTTTCTCTGACCAGGAAAACCACAGCTCTGATTGGTTTACAAAATTAAGTTCAAGAAGGCAAATTACTGAGGCAAAGAACCAACTTTTTAAAATTCTGTGAGCATTTCAATCTTTGCTATTTTTACAGATGAAAATTTTAACTCTTATTTATTATGCTTTTATTTGAATACTAATGAAGTAAAAACTGGTTAACTCGTTTTTTTATGTCTTGTAGCCATTTTTACCTCCTGTTAGAGAATTGTGAGTTCATAATCTTTTGCCATTTTTCAATCAGGGTCTTTGTGTTTTTCTTATTGATTTGTGCGACCTTTACATACTAAGAATATCATATTATCATCTTTTCCATATTTGTGGTAGTTTCCTAGTTTGGACAATTTTGTTTCAATGTTTTGACACACAAAAGTTTGCTTTTTATGTTGTACAATTTAATAGGCTTTATTTTCAGGGCAGTTTTAGGTTCACGGCAAAATTGAGAAGAAGGTACAGATTCTGATTTACCTCTGTCCCCACAAATGAATAGTCTCTCCCATTATCAGCGTCCCCCACCATAGTGGTACATTTGTTACAACTGATGAGCCTACAGTGACATGGCATTATCATCCTAAGATCATAGTTTATATTAGGGTTCACCCTAGGTGTTGTACATTCTAAGCATTTGGACAAATGTATAATGATATGTATCCACCATTACAGTATCTCAAAAAATTACATTTTAAGAGTCAGTTCTATCAGACTTTTTAATTTGTCTTTTGTACTTATAAAGGTTTTTTAATTAAAATATTAGATGAATATTTCTTTACAAATATTAGGTGAATTTTCTTTACAGATATTTTGGTTTACTTTATATAGTTTAGACAATGATTTTTATAATAACATATTTCAGACGAACAAAAACCATATGGAATGATGTAACTACATGGAGCTACAATGCGGCTTAAAAAATAAAACGTGGGCTTCCCTGGTGGCACAGTGGTTGAGAGTCCGCCTACCGATGCAGGGGACACGGGTTCGTGCCCCGGTCCGGGAAGATCCCACATGCCACAGAGCGGCGAGGGCCGTGAGCCATGGCCACTGAGCCTGCGCATGCGGAGCCTGTGCTCCGCAATGGGAGAGGCCACAACAGTGAGAGGCCCGCGTACCGCAAAAATAAATAAATAGAAAGAAATAAAACGTTACTGATATAACGGAAACCTCCTATGTTATCTTCTCAGTAGAATTGCCCTTCCTTCTCTCTAGAGGTTAGTGCAGTTCTGACTTTGGCTTTATCACTCTCAACAGGTTTTATCATATATTTTATGACATATTTTATATCACTTTGCATGTGTGCAATTCTTGCCTGTATGGCATTGCTTTGCATGCATAAAATTTTTGTGTGTATATTATTGCTTCACAAATACTACTCTATTTATGAATTCTCTGAAGTTTGCTCCTTTCATTTAAAAATAGGTTTTAAGATTTATCTATGTTGGTACAAATAATTGCTAACTCATTTCCTTTTAAGTTAGCCAACTTAAATATGAAGTGATGACAACTAATCTTGGTGTTTTATTTTGGGTTCCCCCAAAAGCAAACTCTGAGATGAGGCTTCAAGTATAAGTATCTGTGTAGTACAAGGAACCTTAGCAGAGGATTAGTGAAACAAGACAGGGAAGGGAAGATAGCAGATCAAGTGTGTGTTATTCCATAGACACTATGGAAGACAGTATGAAGAATCCTCAGTAAATTAAAACTATAACTACCATATGATCCAGCAATCCCACTTCTGGATATATGTCCAAAGGAAATGAAATCACTATCTCAAAGAGATATCTGCACTTCCATGTTCATTGCTGCATTATTTATAGTAGCTGTAACATGGAAACAATCTTAGTGTCCACTAATGGACGAATGGATAAAGAATATATGATTTTAGATATAGATGATAAATGCATACATACGCACAATGGAATATTATTCAGTCATGAAAAAGAAGAAAACCCTGCCATTTGCAACAATATGGATGAAGCTTGAGGGCATTATGCTAAATGAATTAAGTCAGACAAAGACAGACAAATACTGTATGATCTCACTTATATGTGGAATCTAAAAAAACTGAACTCATAGAAACAGAGTAGATTGGTGGTTGCCAGGAGCAGGAGGGTGAGAGAAATGGGTGAAGATGGTTAAAGGGCACAAACTTCCAGTTATAAGATGCATATATTCTGGGAATCTAATGTGCAGCATGGTGACAATAGTTAACAATATTGTACTGTATACTTGAAAGTTCCTAAGAGAGTCGATTTAAACATTCTCACCACACACACACACACACACACACACACACACACACACAAATGGTAACTATGTGAGGTGATGGATGTGTTAACCAATCTAATTGTGGTAATCATTTTGCAATATATACATATATCAAATCATCATGTTGTACACCTTAAACTTACATAATATGTCAATTATATCTCAATTTAAATGGGGGGAGAAAAGGACTGTGTTACGAAGTCAGCTACTATTGGTGGGTATGTGACTGAAGCTTAATCTTGCAGATAATGATGTAAAACACAGCTTCAAAGGTATTTATTCATCAGCTCCCATCAGTCATTATTTGATGGATGCTCCTGAGGTATGTTAATTCCCCAGCATTTCAGACATGCAACACACAATTGGACAGAAAGGCTTTTTGTATCCCAGAAAGAGTGTAAGCACATAGATACAGATGCCAGCAACTGGTGTCATGGAGTATACCAAAATGATCCTCTTCAAGGAAGTTGGGGAAGACAATTTTACTACAGCCAGTGAGGGCATAGTGAAATCTGTACTCCTACACATTTTCAGGAATAATGTAATTTGCCACAATTATTTTAGAAAGGAATTTGACTATCTATATGCCAAGAGCCTTAGAAATGTTGGTACTAAGGGCAACTCCATAAAAATAATTATATGTATATTCATCATAGTGTCATTTATAATGTAAAAAATAAGAAATAATCTTAACATTCAACGATATAAAAATGGTTAGGAAAATTCTGTATGTCTGATGAATGAAATTCTGCCATGACAGCCGAGAATTACAAAGATTACATAGCTGTATGAGAAAATGTTTTTGAGGGAAGAAGCAAACTAGAAAAAAAAGAACGGTGAGATGAAATATTTCAAAATGATAATATTTGATTGTGCTGGGGGAGTGGGCTTATGCAGTTATATTGGTTTTATATGGAAAATAACATGTTTTTAAAGCAATATAAGCCTTACTCTAAAGATCTTCTAAAATATTTTAATATTTATATCTGCTTTCTATGTATAACTTCTGAGGTTCTATATAAAATCTCAACTTGTCATCACAAAAATCTTATGAAGTAATTGAGATTAATATTAATGTCCTTATTTTGCAGATGAGGAAACTAAATCTCAGAAAGAGTCAAATGGTTAGAAAGCGACAGAGCTTGTGATTAGACTATGTTTATGCTGACTCCTGGCACAGTGCTCTTTATGACAGTAGTGCATGTCTGCTGTGCTTGCTTGCCCAGCACCCCTTTTATAATAACTAAATACCTTCTTTTGTTTTCAAGACCCTCTTCATCTCCTCATATTCAAGGGTGGGTGGTAGATCCCAGCCTGACTAGTCAGAGTTTACAATGACTGGTACAGGGCTGGGCATGTGACCAAAGTTAGGCCTATCAAAGTTAGTTCAGGACTTTTGCTGGAAATTTTGAAAAATAGATGGCTTCTTCCATTGGAGGGTACTCAACTGCTAGAAGATTAGTTGCCTATGGCCATATTTGAGAGTGAAGGGAAGACAGAAAAAAACAGAGCTAGAAATGGAGAGAGACAAATTTCTCATGACATTGTTAATGCACTTGGATATTCAGATCTGGGTGCTTCAAGCCAAGGTCTGTCCTTGGCCTTTTTATGTTTGTGAACCAATTAATACCTTTTTCTTTTAATTAAGATAACTAGAAGGAGTTGCTGTCATTTCACCTAAAAATATCCTGGTTAATATGGAAGTCAGTTGTTGTTAATAACAAATTTTTAAATTTTTTGGTTGGCCAAGTCAAGGTGGGCTGCAGGGTGGCAAATATTCCCCTAGTATTAGCTACAATGTGGTCCATCTGTGCTATGCAGTAGCAAAGCAGATGGTTAAACTGTTACCTGTCATATCTTTGGACTCAGGTTATGTGTCTACTGAGGCTAGAACCTCAGGGAACTTGGTAGAAAAATGTCAGGATTCTGAACTATAGTAACAAGTTCTCAATATGTCAAGCTTGACTGTTTAAAAGCAAAAAAAAAAAGAAGAAAACAACACTTTGCTTTATGACTGCATCTGACAATCCAAGACAGCTGATATTCAATAGCCATGTGCTTTGAAAATTATAAAAGGCGAATTCTCCACCCCAACAAAAAGTTAGTGCAAGGAAATCCAGGGAGGCTGACAACAATGTTGCAAATCATAGTAGAATCTAGAAGAAGCTGCAATAGGATTCTCCAGGTCCTTCCTAAGAACCTCAATAGCTACTCCCTGACTACAAAAGGTGTTAGGTAGGATATTTTTAGATGAAAGTAACAGAAACTCCAATCTAATTATCTTAATTAAAAGACAGTGGAGGGCTTCCCTGGTGGCGCAGTGGTTGAGGGTCTGCCTGCCGATGCAGGGGACACGGGTTCGTGCCCCGGTCCGGGAGGATCCCACATGCCGCGGAGTGGCTGGGCCTATGAGCCATGGCCACTGGGCCTGCGTGTCCGGAGCCTGTGCTCCGCAACGGGAGAGGCCACAGCAGTGAGAGGCCCGCGTACCACAAAAAAAAAAAAAAAAAAAAAAAAAAAGACAGTGGAAAGCACTCTTCCTGTCATGCCACCTAGAGGTACAGGAAAGATTAGATGTGACTTCCAATCCTAACCAATTGTTCTACACCATGATAAACCTTTAAGCTGAGATTTAGAAAATGAATAGAGCATTGAGGCCTAATGGTAAGAAACAGAAACTACAGACTCAGATTTCTCTTGAGACTTTGACTCAACATGATCTTGGGTTCTAGTTATTAGTCTAGAGCATTGACCAAATGCAAATTAACTGGATGCCTACCAAGGTGTTAAGGAAGTTTTCCTTCTAGAGAAATCTCAAACCTGGCAAGCATATGCATGGTAGTACTTAATCCCTAAACATTCCCTCCACCACTAAAACTTTACCAATAGGGAGTGCATTGCTAACATGTGGCAGCAACAAAAAAAGAGATCAAATGTAGTCACAAGAAAATAATTGTCAAGTGAAATTCTCTGCAGATTCCTGACCTAGGGACTCACTGACCTTCCAGGGCAGTAAGTACTAGCAGTCCCTGATGAGTAGAACCATTGCTTATTTATTTTTCCCCTCTTTTCTTTCCCAAATGAGAATTTTATTGAGTTTATCCTTTATTTACTCCACCATTGTCTATTATGTTTGCTGTAGATGGTTAAACAAATATACCATTAGTCATAGACTGTTGAATCATGAGAAGCTACATCTGAGCCTGACAGAAAGATAGGCACAAAGCAAAGATCCAGATCTAGAGGTAATATGGTAACTGTACAACAAACATTTGTAGTTTTTAGACAGAAGTTGAATGTGGTATTTGTTGCAAATAAAATATTGAATAGTTGCCTTATGTGTTACATAGGAACAATGTGTATATAAAAAGAAATGTTGAATGTATGAATTAAAAGAAAATGTATGTGTTTACTGGGCAACCAAGTGTGATAAAATAGAGATGTATTGGTCTTAGCTATCAAGCATCCCTGGCAGCAGACCCCCCCCCTTTTTCTTATGGACCCCTCCATTTTCAATGCACAAGGTTTAGATGGGCTGCTCCAGGTCTAGGAGTATGCTCTGACTTGATAATTCAAAATCAGAATCCGCAATTACTGTTTAAGAAATGGGCACGTGACCCAAAGTAGGTCAACCAAATTAGCCTGAAGATTTTTGCTAAAAAGCATTGGGAAAAGAGCATTCTTATTCCATTGGCATTGTTGTTGGAAGACTATAAGCCTGGAACTGCCAATGCTCATCTTTGCTACCACTTAGAAAGCTTCTGAGAACACAACCAACCAAGAAGGCAGAGCTGAGAGGTGCGGAGAGAGAGAGACTTGATAACATGTTAGCATCTAAATCAGCCATGCCCACAGCCTATGTATACAACATGTGCTTCTCAGTTATTTGAAGGCATTAAATTGCCTTTTCTGCTTCAGTAGGTTCATAGAGAATAAGAAGCAAAAATGCTGATAGATAGATACCTCTATTTCTACCCTTTGAATCCTGGTTGTGGGAGAAACAGTACCCTATTTTGGTCTCAGATTCAGATAGTATACGTAATCCTGGAGAACACACTTCGGCCCTCAAAGGTGTTCCTATCCAGCTGGCACCACAACTGAGTTTTCACATGATCATTCCACCATTCTATCAGTCCAGCTGCTTCAGGTGATAAGGTAGCATGCTAAGATCAGTGAATTCTAAGCCCATTGCCACATTTCATTTGTTGCAAAAATAAGTTCATCGGTCGGAGGTAATGCTGTGTGGAATTCCATGATGTTGACTAAGGCATTCTGTATGTCCATGGATGGTGGTTTTGGCAGAAGCATTGCAGATAGGGACAGCAAATCCATATCCAGAGAAGTATCTATTCCAGTGAAAATAAAGCACCATGATGGAAGTGGTTTGATGTAATCATCCTGCCAGCAGGTGGCTGGGGAATTTTCCCCTGGGAAAATTACCAGGGGAATGGGGACATAAGGGTGTCTCCGATTTTGTCTGTTGGCAGGTTGGACATTCAGCAGTGGCTATGGCTAGATCAGCCTGAGTTACTGAGCCAATGCAAAGCCTCCATCCTTGCTTCCATGGCCACTTTCTGTGTTCATTTGGCAAGGACAGCAGTAGCTAGGGATACATAGAAATAGCAACTTTTCACATGATTATTACAATCCTCCTTTGCTGATGTCACTTTTTGGTGAGCATTAATATAAGTCACAAATATCTTCATACTCTATACCATCAGAGAGGTCTATCCACATATCTCTTCCCTATTCTGTCTTGTGACCAATTTTCTGATTGTGTTCCTTCCAAGTTTCTGACTATTCATCCAAACACTAAGCATTGCATATGGATCAGGGTAGACCCATGCCTCTGACCATCTCTTCTTTCAGGCAGAAATGAACAACCATGTGTACTGCTCCGACTTCCACCCATTGGAAGGATTTCCTTCACCACCACTGTCCTTTAAGGCTACCCCTGAGTGAAGCTGTAGTCCTGCGGTTTTCCACTTTAAAGTGATGCCAGCATACTGTGCAAAATCACATGTAAACCAGACCACAAATTTTGTTCTTCTGTAGTCAGTTGGTCATGGGAAGCTCCCCATGAGACCGTAGGTACAAACTGAGATGGAGGAAGGAACTTAGGAAGAAATATGGGCCATGAGCATCTGCGACCCTGGCTCTGTGCTAACTTGTGCCTTCAAGACCTGCTTGCTCCTGATCTTATATGACTCCATTCATGTGATAATGAAGCACTGCTGTACTGGCCCAATGTCTTGGCTTCTTGTCAACACTTGGTTCATGATAGGTAGCTCAAGTGATTTAGTAACTTACTGGTCCATGATCACGCTTTCTATGGCTTGCCAGTAACAAGGAAGAAGCTGCTTTTCAAAAGGAGGAGAGTTTTCTACAGAGAAGGCAAAGCTTTATCCCAAAATTGTTAAAGCTCTGTGCTATGACTCACTTGTAGGGACCCACCGAAGCTTTCATACAGCATCCCTATCTACCTCTGACACTTCAAGAACCATCAGATCTGCTCATTCATACGGCCCAAGTTGTGGAGCAGCTTGTATGGCAGCCTGGACCTGATAAAGAGCCTTCTCTTCCTCTGGTCCTACTCAAGGCAGCCTTTGGTAAATAGGTTGGAATAAGTAGTTCAAATGGATAGATATTGTCTCCCAAAATCCAAAGAGGCCCACAAGGTGTTTGACTCTTTCTTAGTGTTAGATGAGGCAGTTGCAGCAACTTGTCCTTCATCTTCACAGGGATGTGTCAATATGCTCCAGACTACAAGACGTCTAGAAGTTGCACCAAGGGGGCAAGCCTCTGAAGCTTTGTGTGGTATTTCTGTATTATGCACGTCTGTATATTTCTGAGGTGGTGATTTTTTTCTTGCATGTTGTGATGAGACTATCCTCCTAATATCATCACTAATAAGGAAGAGTTAAATGATAGCGAACAGAATCTTCAAGCCAGCCATAAGTAATGTTCTGAAAGAAAGCAGAACACTAAGATAAGAAATGGAATCAGAGGCTAAAGTCCTAATGGCAATTTGAAAGGAAAAGAGGGCCTTCAGGATAGAAAAGCACAAAATTAGGAAATGAAATTACACCTCCTCTCTCATCAAAGAGAGAATGCCACATTGAGAACTAGTTCTGCAGGTCCTTTTTCTTCTTTATATTTCTTCCTTGCTTTTAGCACTTGGTATCTCTTCTATTGATACTTTCAACCTAAATACTGGGTTTTATCAATCGTGCCTGCCAAAATCTATCCGTTTTCAATGCCTCCCTCCTGCCTACAAGATAAAAAGCAAACAATTTATAGCCTAAAGGCTGCTTCAGATACAACCCTCAACTATCCTTCCAGCCACCCATGCAGCCTATTCTCAAGCTATACTGGATTCCTCACCTTTCCTAGAATACATTGTATGTTTTTACAGCTTCCAGTCTTTGCATAAATGATCCCTCTCCTGGGAAAGACCTCCCTCCTCTTCATCTCCTGGATTGCTCAGTTCATCCTCAAGACTCAACTCAAATATCACTTCTTCTCCGATTTCCCTGATTTACCCAAACAAGTTGATCAGTCTCACCTCTGGGTTCCCCACAGCGTTTGGCTTATAATTGTTAGAGTGCTGACCACAAGAGATTGTTGTTTTTCTATCTCTGTGTGCCTATCTTGGTGAATAGAACAAAGAGAAGCATAATAAACATTTGTTCAGTAGATGAATGGATGAATTTATTACCTTTTGATTTGCCTGGATCTTCCACGGTACCGCCCCATCTATTCACCTGCAGTTTGCTGATGATGCTATTTAAAATCTTTATGGAGGAATTTATTTTTCCAAAACAGCTGTGTAAGCAATTACCTAAAGTCACTAACAGAATATTCCCTTGAATTGGTTTGTTTAGAGGTCACTTAGAAAAGTATGGTATTTTGTGGTTTATGATATATGGTGTTTAATTAGCTGATTTTTTTCTTTTTTGGTGGCACATTTGTGCATGAATCTCTGTATAAGAAAGAGAAAGAACTGAGCAGTTAATTAAAATGCTGTTCTTCTTTTTACAGTTTACTGTGTCAAAGTTATGCAGTTATCCCAGCCAGAATAGTGGACAGAGCCCATGATTAAAGTCCTTGTTTTCCAACATCCTGACTGTGTGACCTTTGATAGATAAGCCCTCCACTGCTCAGTTATCTTTCCACTGTAAAATGAAGATAATAATTCTTGCCCATGTTACAGATTTCTTGAAAATGTCAGTTTTTTAAGTGAGTACAAACACTAGTCAAATACAAACGTTATGCAGACATTTTGTGCCTAATAAATATATCAGTACATTTAGTGAGGCATTCTAGGGACAACCTGTGTACTCTTAAGATTTATTTAACATTATACCTTTACCAACCTGCACAGTGTCTGACAAACTAGAAACCTAATTAACATATATTTAAATACCTTAATTCAAAGAAGATCATTGAGATAGTACCCAGAAAATTCAGGAATTTTTGCTTCGTAGTTGGAGTTAACTTTTTCTGTCATTATTGTAGGCTAATGTCTTATTTCGTCAAAACAAAAAAAACACTAGTAGTTTACAGTCATAGTCATCTAGTTTAGGAGTCCTCATGTCTAGGTCAAATTCCAGCCCAAGTAAATCCCAATTCAGTAGTACGTAATTTTAACTTGGTAAATTTAAGGGAGCTATGAAAAGCTAATTTCTAAATTTTTTTTGAGAACTACAGATTCTCAGTTATACCTGTTGTCCTATAAATGCAAATGTCGACCAGAATATGAGAATACACTGACAATTTGTTTCACCTAAATTAGAAGTGTCACTTTGCTCCAACTAAATTAGAAGCACCTGTGTCACTTTGATCCAAACTCGTGAGTTGTGAAGAGCTCCAGGTTCAAGCTGGTCTGACAGCTGCTTCGAAATGGCAGGGTGGTGCAGCTGTAATTGTGGAGACAGCGGAGGAACTAGGGCTACACGTCAAGGGAGAATCATCCTACCATTTAATATTTTTCCCCCTCCTGAAATCTCACCTTAATTTTGCTTTATATTCATAGTTCAGTTCTCTATGGAAGAAACTGTAAATTAGATTCCTTAAAAATTAAACACATTCATTTATTTCACAAAGGTTATTGAGTTCTTAATATGTGCAAAAGGGCAACATGCTACGCTGGTGACAGAAAGAAAGAGAAAGCTTTCACTGTAAACTCAGGGAGAGAGACTTGTGAACAGCTTGTGCCCTAAGGGAGCAAGAGGTAAAGAAGCAACTAATTTCAAGAGAGAGAAAGAGTCAAGGAAGCCTTTTTAGAAATAGTTGCATTGAGGCAGAAATAGAGACACAGATGTAGAGAACAAACATATGGACACCGGGGGGAAAGAGGGGTGGGATGAATTGGGAGATTGAGATTGACATACATACACTAATATGTATAAAATAAATAACTAATGAGAACCTGCTGTATAGCACAGGGAACTCCACTTCACTGTACGGTAGAAATTGACACAACGTTGTAAAACAACTATACCCCAATAAAAGAAAGAAAGAAGGAAAGAAAGAAAGGAGGAAAGAAGAAGGAAAGAAAGAAAGAAGGAAAGAAGGAAGGAAGGGAGGAAGGAAGGAAGGAAGAAAGAAAGAAAGAAAGAAAGAAAAAGAAAGAAAGAAAGAAAGAGAAAGAAAGAAAGAAAAGAAAGAAAGGAAAGAAAGAAAGAAAGAAAGAAAGAAGAAAGAAAGAAAAGAAAGAGTTGCATTGAACAATTTTGAGAGATGATGACACTCTGAGTTAAGGTATTTCTAGAGTGAGGGAACTGTACCCATTTATTGCCCAGGTGTATCAATTTTCCTTGTGAATCCTGCAAAATAAAAATAACTCAGCACTTTTTATAAAAGTGTTTAGAGATGTGGAGCAGAGCACAGGGCAGTCAGGATAGCCAGGGGATAAATGATTAGGTGATCAGGGGCTGATGGCAAAGAACACTGCACACCATCCTATGACATCCTATTATCCTGTTGGGGACACTCAACCTCTCATGGGCTTGAAGGACAGGCTCAAAGTGACTATAGCAGTCAGCCCCGAATCACAGTAATTTGAACAGGGATGGTTTAACATAAAGAATCGCTAACTATAACATGGGATTGGAGTGCCCAGGGATTAGCTAGTAAGAAGTAAAAACAAGTCTAAAGAATATAGGAATCCCAGATACAAGGAGCAGCCACTCCCTCTCGGGTAGATAGAGCCTGAAGACCAACCTGCTTCCACCCCCAAGGCTGCAATCCCGACCTTGTTGGAGAGGGCACAGAAGTGGCTCACTGGATGTAGAGGATGCTGTGATGCTGCCCTGGTGGAACTTACCGGAAATTCACCCTCCAGGGTGCCAGCAAAAACTATTCAAGGGCAGATGACTCAGCTGGAGGCACTCCTTATAAAAATGCCTAAGGGTAGAGGTACTGAGGAATCTGCTGGCTGCTGCATTCTGCTGCCCAGCGTGAACTGCCTAGCGGGGCACTGGGGAAGCTGCCTGTACTGGAGGAGCCTAATGCTCCAGAGCGATGCATTTCCAGGCTGCAGGCGCCAGACAAGAGGAACACGCTGGAACCGGGAAGAAAAGCCTGTCCTCCTGCAGTGTCTCTCCAGCAACCTCTAGTGACAAAGCTTATTCTGTTACCTGCTAATCACAATATTCCATCAGCCTGCTCCGTGTTCACAGAGCAGGTAAAAAGGGTGAATTCCGAGCTGAGAGGCAGCAGTAGAGACAGCATAGAGCCAACATGATTTACATCAAGAATTCACAAAAGGCTTAGAACTGGCAGAGAAAGCAGATGCCGAAAATAAACAAATGGTGGAATGTTGTTTAAGTACTTTGATCCATAGATTCCTTCCGTCACACTCTGCGGCGGGGTGACTGCCCTCCTTCGACCCAGCAGAAAGACTGGAGTTTTATTCTTTGAAGACAAAATAGAAGGTCTTTGGACTGGGATGTGCCAGGAACAGTGTGAAAATCAGGCGAATGTGGTGAAAACAGACATACTGAATGTTGAGCCCCCTGTGCTCTTCCTTCCTCGTTTCCTGGCTCAATGTTGACAACCTTTTAGTTCCCACCCTTAAAATGAGAAGGCAAGGTTAATGAGATGTCTGAAGAAGCCTCTAACATGAAAGATAGAGACCAAAATAATAATTGAAATAAAGACCTTAGAAAGGAGAAGAAAGTTCAATTATTCTCAAAGAAACAGGGAAAAAAATTGCAAGACTTTCTTGCAGTATAAAGGAACATTTGGTGGAAAAAAAAGAACATGACAAAAAACATGATGGCAGAGATGAAAAATTCAATAGTAGTGATGAAAGATAATGTCAAGGAAACCATCCAGATACTAGAGTACAAAGACAAAGAGATGGGAAATAAGAGAAAAGATAAGAAAAGGGTAAGCTGGGACAAAGTGAGAGAGTGGCATGGACATATACACACTACCAAATGTAAAATAGATAGCTAGTGGGAAGCAGCCGCATAGCACAGGGAGATCAGCTCGGTGGTTTGTGACCACCTAGAGGGGTGGGATAGGCAGGGTGGGAGGGAGGGAGATGCAAGAGGGAAGAGATATGGGGACATATGTATATGTATAACTGATTCGCTTTGTTATAAAGCAGAAACTAACACACTATTGTAAAGCAATTATACTCCAATAAAGATGTTAAAAAAAAGAATATGTGTAGGAAAAAAAAAAAGAAGAAGATGGCTCAGGAGGTACAATATTTGAATCACAGAAGTTTCCAAAAGAGAAATCAGATGAAACAGGCAATCATCATAAAAGCCAGGGAACCATCATTAAAATAATTTAAGAAAATTTCACAGACATGAGTTTCCAGATTAAAAGGACTCACTAAGTGACAGCAAAAAAAAAGATGAAAAATAGGCCTAACTAAGTGAAATTTCAGGTAAATAGAGATAAGCTTCAAGTTAGAAAAAAAAAAAAGACAATAAGTATGCCATGCAAAAATAAGGAACCAAATGAGATATCTCAACAGCAACACTTTTCTCTAGAGGAGAGTGGAACAGCATTTTCAATATTATTATATAAAGAAAAGAATCTTTCAATGTAGGAATCAATGACCACTTACCGGTGTTATGGTAAAATAAAGATATTTTCAGACGCACAAATTCTCAAATATTGTATTTCCCATGCACCTTTTCTCAGGAAATAATTAGAGGATGTACTCCAATAAAACAAGAGAGTAAGCAAGAAAGACGAAAAGAGGGAATCAAGAAAGCAGGATACCCAAATTAGAAGAAAAACAAGGGAATTCTCAGCATGACAGGGAAAGTTCCTAGACAAGTGCTTTGAAGTATCCCTAAAGAGCAGTCAGTTCAAGTAGAGAATGAATGGACTTCTCCAGATGGATGACTCCATAACAAAATAATTGGAACTGATAGATTACCTGAGAAGAATGATCTTGGGGATAATGGTACTGAAAGGCTATTGTGAAAAATTAGCAAAAGATTTAAATAAAACCAATCTAATGAATAAAGCAAGGCTATTACCAATGTCAAGAAAAATGAAAGTTTAAAAGGAAGTGTAATTTTAGTGAATTCCTAAAATGCTCAGCTATAAATATTATTTACATAGTCATAATAATGTAAGCAATTAATTAAATCTAGACAAAACTTTTAATGTAACTGTATTGTGGGAAATGGGGAGGGAACCAGAGGAGATGAAAGTTTCAGGGAGCTAAATGCTCAACCACCATATTAGAAAGTCAATCGATAATATTTAAAATTGAATAATCAAAATATAGGAGTATAGGCATATTATTGAGAAATATGAACATGTATGAAGAAGGAATCTCTGAAGGAATTAAAAAATTGCAGGAGAGATTGACAGAAATGTATTTTGTTATATGTTCCATTTATAAACTATGTGTATATATTACTTTTTCAAAAAAAATGTAAAAAGGAATAAAAGGATATTAGTTTAAAATATTTGCATGTTCACACTCATTGAACAAATATGTGTTAAGAATTCACTCTGTGCCTGTCTCAATGCTCTGCACTGGGGATAAAACTGGAATAAGACAGGGTTCCTACCCTGAAGGAGCTCATACAATTGGAAGATGACAGAAGGGTGACGAGAGAAACATGAAACAAATAAAGGGGAGGACATTGCCATTAAGTGCTAGATGTAGAGTATGAATTGTAGCATGGGGAATTCAATTGTCTAAACGACGTATAAGAGAAAATGTTTCTTGAAAAATAAATGTTTTCACAGTTTAATAGAGGTTACCATATTAGTTCATTAATAATAATAGAAGTAATAGGTGCTAATTTTTTTTTACCACCTCCTACGTATTAGATGCTCATACTCAGTCTTTTACCTTCATCCTTTGGTTTAATCCTAGCTCTAATGAGGCAGATCTTATTAGCCTCATTTTACAGATGAGCTGAATCATAGTAGCGTTAAGAATAGAAAAGCTTCACATCTGTGCCAATAGCTGACATGAGTCAGACTCAAAGGGAGGGAATGAACTAGATTATTTTCTTGGCTTACTTCAAATACTGTGATTTTACAGTGTATCTCCTTCTATAGGTTGTAGTCAGTAGAGTTGAAAAGTCACTGTTACCAGAACCTCACAATACTATTGAAATGGACCTGTGTGCTAGAACATGGAGAGGTCTTTGCAAAAGAAGAAGTCTTTGTCCTGCAAAACATTCCTTTAAAAGTTTGATATTAACTATTTATCTATACAGATATATGTAGCTACCAAAGAAAGTATTTCTTCTTTCTCTTTAAGTAAACTTCTTAAAATTTCCATATGAATGAATTCAAAGCACCATCAAAATATGCTTAATTGTCCTCTTCTTTTGTAATTCCCAAAATGCTAATATTGTTCATTATACTTTTAATATATTTATTCTGAATAATTTAATTTAAACTCTAGTTACTTAACTCCGTTTTCCTCCATATGCACCTGCCATTTATCTCTCTTTATAACCTAAAATAAAGCATAAAAAGTGAATAATAAAATAAAACGCTTAACTGTATTTTGTATTCATTCTGCCATCCTATTATTGAAATACTTTGAATAGCATCTCCATGTGACCTGTGTAACTATCACAATACTGTATTCTAAATTGAAATGACAGATACTACCAATATTTGATGTCCTTTCGTCCTATTATTCTCTATGTATGGTTTTCCATCTTGATGTTAGATGACCATTCTGAAAAGAGTAGGATGAGATTTTACATTTGCTAAGAGATTTCTTTTTTTAATGCTTCAGAGCTACTCGGGAAGTCAAGAGTTCAGCCTTTGAACATCTATAAACCATTGTGTAAATTATAGAAGCTTTTAAAGTCCTCACCATAAAAACCTCATAAAAGGTTATTTTCATATTTAAAACTCACTGTGAATTTATTTTTAGACCAGAAAATGAGTTGAGAGTTGTCTTTAAGCTACTGTAATTCCCAGGTGTGTTTCCAATTAATTAGAGTATGTCAAAACAGGTCTGCTGAAATTAAATTACCTTTATTCTTCCTTTAGAACACATTTCCAAATCTGGGAGAAAAAGATTCAATAAACTACCAGCAGCAAGGTTCTAGAGTATGAATGGTAAATAAAATATTCTAATGGTACACAGGGATCTATTTTATGGACTTAGCTTTGTTATTCACTGATCTAAAGCCAACCTGCATGCATCAAAAGTAAATAAAAAATGACTCAAGACAGTAGTCATAATCCTGTCTTTCCCTGCATTTGTACAGCAGTTATTCTGAGCCGTCCTAATACATTTGCTATGTCCTACTATGTATTGTGTTTGTGTGTAAGTCTTGCCTCCCCTGCTACAATACAACTCTTTAAGAAAGACCCCTTCTCTTATTCATCTTTTTATTCCTACTGTACCTAAGTTCTGATTTTGCATATATTTAGCACTTAATACATTATTCTACTGGCACTTTAAAAAAATACATCTGTCCATTAAAGAATACTTGGAGAACACAGTAAAGGTAAAAACAACAACAACAAATGAATCACTGCTTGTTCATCTAAAAACACCAGAAATTATATTTTAAAATACTACTCCCCCTTTACTTTTTTCCTATTTGTGGCCATTTTAATATAGTTATAAGCCTGGTGTCTTCATAATTTGTTTGTAAAGTTAGACATGATAACACAAACAGTTTCCATGCTATTTTCAAACTGTAGTAAACAGTGAAATAGCTACCTAATATTTCATTTAGAGCCTTTTAAAACATAAAGTTATTCATAATTCTTTTGCTATGAGGCAGGAAGGTTATTGTAAACACCCTCAGTGTTCTTGAAAAGTTGTGCATCCTTCTGAGGATAGAAGTGTGGCCAGCGATCCAGTGATAAGACACATCTCAGGGTATAGGTTTTAGGATGTATTGTATCCAAGGGAACTTTGTGTTACCCACAGCTCTGAAGTGTGAGGTACTGGGGTACATCAGATATTACTGGCAGTTTTGTTCCCCTGCTTTTCTACCTTTACCACCCAAAAAACTGACCTCCAGAAGAGGAAGCTGTTCACAGTTTTTGGCAGCTAAAGACCTGCACTGCCTCAGCTCACCAAGTCACCCCATATTTATACTGTTAATTGGGAGGCTTCCATTAAAGAGAAATTAACCTTTAAGAGAAGAACCCTGTTCTTGGGCCTTCATCACCCATAGATGAAACCCCTTGACTCTATACATGGGCTCCCAGGGCAGTCTCTCCAGGCTCTACCTCTTAGCCACACATCTTAACCCCAATAACCCCCTGCTGTCCTGGATGCCAGCCTCTGCTCTGTGATATATTATATATTCAGCTCTCAGTGTTATATATTCAGCTCTCTGCTTGATCCTTTTGAAGCTACTGATCTATTCAGATAATTTTTTAATTTTTTATTGGGAGAGGGATGGAAATCCCCACCCAAGTTCTGTCATGGACACTGCCTTTTCTGGCAGGCTCCATTCTAACATCCAGGCCCAGATCTCAAAACTCCCTTCCAGGCTAAAGCCCTAGACCATCTTTTTGTGCAAGAGAAAAGATCAGACACTGATTATCTGGGAGACAATTTTCACATTTTTTAGTGTATGATAGGTGCTTAGTGAATACTTGTCCACTATGTAGACATTTCCTAGAGGTGCTAGAAAGAAAAACATTTTAAAAATTCTTTAATGGAAGTCAAAATAATGGTTACTTTGGGAGTTGAATAATGTCTGGTACTGAGCATGAGGGAAGTTTCATGGGTACTGGAAATCTATAACTTGATTTAGGTGGTTGTTAGGATGGGTACACTTGATAAAAATCCAAGAGTTGTACACTTGTATCAATAACGACTGGTTATTCCCTGGGGACCCAGTGGTTAAGAATCTGCCTGCCAATGCAAGGGACATGGATTCGATCTCTGGTCCGGGAAGATCCCACATGCCGCAGAGCAACTAAGCCTGTGCGCCACAACTAATGAAGACCGTGAGCTCTAGGGTTCGTGCTCTGCAACAAGAGAAGCCACTGCAATGACAAGCCCGTGCACCGCTGCGAAGAGTAGCCCCCGCTCACCACAACTAGAGAAAGTCCACACGCAGCAACTAAGACCCAACGCAGCCAAAAGTAAATAAATAAATAATAATTTTTTAAAAGCATAACCATTATTGTATGTATCAATAAAAAGTCACCCCTGAAAACAAAAAGCAAAATCCTTGAGTTATTAGAATATTCCTAAAAACCTTGCTATCTCTAAAACTTCTGAGATTCTAAGACAGAATCCACTAAATAAACATTCAGATGATCCGTACGTGACCAGGGTACCTCTATCTTTCTGGCCCATGGGTGGGAGTAAGGTTATCAGCACAGAGTAAGCTAGAATGGAAATTAGAATCAGCTGTCTGCTCACCCCAGCTCTAAACGGGATATCTTCCAAATGTCCCTGAAGGAACTTAAAGAATCTCCAGGAAAGAATCTCCCCTGCTCCAATATTCAACGGGGATCGCTCACCTTTCCACTGTTCCCTGTGTCTTCTCCCTAACTTCATTCCTTGGCTACTCCCATTCTCAATACTTGTTTCAGTATTGCCTCATTTGGTGGAACCTCTTCTGCTTTCTGATCTTATCCTGTCCTATTTGATTCTAAATTTTCCATATCCCCTCAGTTTCCATCAGCCTGGCTCTTGCTACAAGCTAAGTCTGAATGAACAGTGGTATAGCTGCAAAATAGGACACACAGCAGCTGGACTAGCCTCTGGCCTCCCCACTAATAGAGGGGTCTGGGACACAGGAAAACTGGATGCAGCGTACCAACGTGAAGGAGGCCAAGCCTGAGGTCTGCAGCAGAGTAATCAGAATTGGGAATTCAGGCAAAGCTTACAGGAACAGTTACCTATTAAATATTAAAAAGGAAAAAGAACTTATTCATCATCGAAGAGTTGATCTTAGCAGAAGGCACAAAGAGAGTTGGAAGTTGAAGGCAAGAACTTGGCCGAGTGATTGAGCATCAGTGATCAGAATTATGAAAGATGGATGTGCAAGAGGGAGAGGGAACTGAAAGCCAACTCTGATTCATCCTGAGATCTCCTGTGGGGTCATGTTAAATCAAAAGCAGTCCCCAGAGAGGCCGATCTGAAGCCTGAAGGTGAGGATGAATAGAATTGCCTGGATGATGTGAAGAACAAATGACTGGAAAAAGAAAAAACTCTATATTTATACTATATCCTCCAGAAAGACAGGCACAGGTTTGCTCCCCAGCCCCAAGCAGTTATGTTTGTGCTCTTTGAGATTTACACTTTCTACTATAGGATATTTGAGTCTGCTGAAATGCCAAGAACTTTTGTATACTACCAGTCCAGGACCATTTTCACATAAATTTGTGGCTTCTGTTTTTCCCAGGCATATGGGGCATAGGAATTCTGGCCCCAAACCAGAGAGAAGGCTTGTTGAGAATTCTCAAGGAAAGAATTTTCTTTTTTCCCTTTTATCCAGCACAAAGGCCAAGAAAGGTAAGCCTCTTAATAATCACCATCTCCTGGCTAAGATAGTTCACCCCCTTAACGTGTTCCCTTTGGAATTCCTGGATTTGCCTCTGTGTCTTGCTCCAATCTCTCATGTTGCATATGAGCCCAAGTGTTCCTGACCCTGACAATCTACCCATTAAAATAAAACTTTAAATTGCCAGGGATCAACAGATGCCCTCAGTGCAAATGCTGACTTCAGCACTGACCGGGAGAGAGACTCATAATTTCTTATTGTTTCTGGACTTTAAGGCCTTCCCTACAGTTATACATTTTAAAAAGTCTTTTATTCAGTTGTTCCGTACTTGCACTCCAGGACCCAGGTAGAAGGAGAACACTCATCTGTGGTTTGATCTTCTCAATGTAGAGAGTAAGAAGAGTAAGAGAGCTGGTGAAACCAGCTCTGGTTTAGATAAAAGTTTCTGCTCTGGTGAGTGTACTGTGACTTCTGCTCACATTTCCTTGGCCAAAATATGCCCATGGCAGAGCTCGGTGTCTGTGGTGTGGGAAGGTATGCTCCTCCCAAGGAAAACACTGTCAGCACGGGGCAGTGGCTGAGATATACAATCCTGTTACAGGGAGGAAGAGAATGAATAATTAGAAACAATAATACAAGCTGCCACAAGGGAGATCACAGGTGGAAGAACAAGTCTGATGAATAAGTTGATGTGTTCACATCAGACATGTGATGCTTGAAATGTCTATGAGACACCCAAGCACAGATGCTGAGCAAGCAGTTGGATATATGGGTCAGAAGGTGAGGGAAAATAACTGAATGGGAGAGATATATTTAGAAACATTAATTGAAAATGGTAGCTGAAATCTTATGGAAGTAAATGAAATCTTTCAGGGACAAGAGGATAAACTTGCCATTTGCACATTAATATTTGCATTCTTCCAATTTTCCTTAAAACACAAAGCTCTCTTGGTCTTTCACTTTTCAATTTTTTATAGAAACATGGATATCAAGAAATACTTCTCTATTATAAGAAAATCAATAACTGAGGTAAGCAATAACTGAGGCTTAAGGTCAACGTGTGAAGGATAGCAAAGAGAGTAGTAAGTGGAAAAGATTACAGTACATATCCTATCCAAATGGGCAGCTCTAGCTAACTATTGCCAGGTAGAAACACTAGCTTAGGTTGTCCAAATGGTCCAGTGTTTTCAGGAAAAGCTGAAAACATATTTAATGGGTAGTCCCCAATTTAAAAATATTGAATATAATTATTTCAAAATATTGCAAGGGCCAAATTATTATTTTCATTATCACTATCAACATTATTATTGTTATTCACTATCTGTAGGCAGATTTGGTCTATGGGGTCACCAATTTGATATATGATCTATGATACAGAGTGAGAAGAGGACAAAGAAAGAAACCTGAGAACATTTAAAGAATGAGCAGAAAAAGAGAACTCCACTAAGAAAAGTGGTAGGAGAAACATAAGAGGACAGGGAAGTCACAGATCCCCAAAAAAGGAATATTTCTAGAAGACCCTAGTCTGGTTATTTTAAAGCATTAATGCTTCCTTATATCTCAAAAATGCACACAAAAAATGTGTTTTATATTACTTGAACTAAAAATATAATCTTGAGATGCTGGTGTGTTAAGATACCACCACAATTTTAAAGAGGTTAGGATATGTCCTGAAAAGTGTCTGCAATGCAAATCTTTATATATTTTTAAACCAAGACATTTTATTCACTAATGTGCTGTAAAATGTTTGTCCTTCAGTGAATAAAATATACAGTTATGGCTATACCAAAATACGAGAGAAATATGAAAGATGTTATATAACTGGTCAAAAAATATTTTAATGATAATTTCAAGCCAGAAAATATAGCACAGCCTGTGAAAATGTGCTAAATCATTTTTCAAGCTATGGGAAGTAACTGTCTCTGAGCACCCAGGTGTCTCTAACAAACATGCTAAAATTAGACAAAAAAGTGCATTAAGAGAGACTGGCATCAGCTTTCAAGGAATCTTAAATGAAGGATGATGCTATTTGAGCACCTGCACTCAGCGGCTGGACACTGATACCTTAATGGCATGGATGCTACTTGAACTATATAGTAAAAAAAGCAGTGCTTCATTAAGTTCATATTTATTCCAGGTTGTCAAGGCCCATACTCCCTAAAACAACGTGAACTTTATACTAAAATGAATTATTTTATCAAAAGGAAAATGCATTTAATTGATGGTAAAGATTCTAAAATAAGGAAGAACCCAGATTATTAAAGGTTATTAAAACCATAATCATGAAGATCAAAAGACTTGACAACCATTGACCTCAGAAAGAAGACTCATTACTCATTACTGCAGTCTACCACCAAATGTAATAAATGTATGCCCAGCCCACTGAATCGGGAATTGAAAAAACCATTTATGAATATACCTTTGTTAGCATCTTTCCAAAGAATGTGGATAGTTGTCTGTTTTAACTTCTAGAAAATATTTTGGGAACTGCCATTAAAGACATTGGAATCAACTCATTATCATTACCAGAAACTATTGATATAATGTAGTTGCATATGTTTGGCTAAATATAATAGAAATCTCTTTGAGTTTTGTTTCGTTTTGTTTTTTGATCTTCCCATAATCTTTTGTCTCTCCTAAATTTGTTTGGTATTGGAGTCCTCACTTGCTTTGGGTGATTGTCCTTCCTTGACCCTAGCCTGGAACAGCTTCATGAACCAAGAGATGGTTATGTGACCAAGGCCTGACAACCATGATTGTCCACTGCACTGGCCACAGGAAGTAGCAGAGGAATGGGCAGAACTAAAGCTAGGTATTCAGTCTGCCCTGTAATACCCCTAAATAAACAAGTCCTCTCTTTTGGGGTACTAAATGGAATGATATGTATCCTTCATGAAGGAAGCTTGTGGTAGTAGAATAGAATTAAGCTACAAGAATAAAAGAAAAGAGACAAGTGAAGGAAAAAGAAAATCCTGAAGAGCTTATTTAAGTCCCTGGATTCAGTCACCCTGAAATACAAAGTAAATTTCTTTATTTCCTCAAGCCACTTGGAATTGGGTTTTAAGAAATAGAAACATTTGGGGCTTCCCTGGTTGCGCAGTGGTTGAGAGTCCGCCTGCCGATGCAGGGGACATGGGTTCGTGCCCTGGTCCGGGAAGATCCCACATGCCACGGAGCGGCTGGGCCCGTGAGCCATGGCCGCTGAGCCTGTGCATCCGGAGCCTGTGCTCCACAACGGGAGAGGCCACAACAGTGAGAGGCCCAAAAAAGAAATAGAAACATTTGTATAAATTATTAACATCAAATACCAACTATCCATAATAGTGATAACATTTGAATAAATTTAAAAGTAATATATAAGCCTCTCGTGAGGCATAATTTTTACTTCCTCTGTGACTTTTAAATCTTTATAAGGATTGCTACATGAAAATTTCAGAGACTCACTACCCTTGTCTGACTCTTTCAAGGTAGATATGTAGTTAGTTATGAAAAATTACTGAAGAGTGACCTTTGAGAGAAAAGAAACCAGGATCTACATAATTCATGAGCTGCAGAGTTCATCTCCAAAAAACCTGGAAATTACCATATTTAGCATACCAAGAAAATGCATTGGGCACATATAGCAAAATGAATTTCCCTGCATCTAAGAGAATGCAATATCTACTTATTTTATAGAAATAAACTAGGATTCCATGCATGCAACAAGAGGTAAGTTCTCTATTCTCTGTAGCAATCGGAACAATTCTAGAGACAATCTCAGGCAGCATGTTTTGTGTGAACTCTCAGCTACACAGTGTAAAGGTTTATAACTAGCAATGTGTGAAAAGACTCAAAGAAAATTATTTCCTGTACTAACCGTATAAATGTACTGCAAATGAAAATTTATCTGTAGAAAAAGGTTGAAATAGTGGGACAATCTTCTGTTCTCTTCCTCAGCATTACAATTTAGTTTTATTAATATTTATTGAGCACCTAGTATGTGCTAGATACTGAATATAAAAAATGAACATGACATAGCCTCTGCTACCTAGGAACTCAAAGCCTGCTGAGAATTTTCTTCCATTATTCCTAATCTCGTTGAGGAGCCAATGACTTCAATACTGAAAAGGTTATTAAGGAAAGAGCTTTCCCTACCATGGGCCAATCTGGCCTCTGTCTCAATAAACGCATCATAAAACTGATTTATCTGTAGAAGCATAGTTGAAAGGATTGGTTATGTGTAGTCTTATTTCTGTGGTGCAAGGCTAAGTCCTATTCTCTTAGTTGTATTCTTCCATCCCATTTACCCACTATCACCACCAGTACTCTCACTGAAAGTATTCAAAAAACTTTGGAAACTGGGTGCAGGTTATATGTGAACTTCCTGTACTATCTTTATGGTAAATCTATTCTAAAATTTTCTTAAGTTTTTTTTTTTTAACTTAATGTGTGGATAATGAGCTTTTCATGTAGGTATTTTCAATAAATGTTGCCAGCAATTATCAATCAGTCATACAAGAAGCTTAGGACATTGAAAAACAACTTAAAATATTAACATTATTATCTTCTATATTAAGTATTTTTCTGATATGAAAAAAGAAATGAGATTTCTTCTAGAGGCAATTTTTATTTTGATCATTACTTTTCAACACATGTTCAGGGACCACAGGAACCGAAAGATATCAAAGAAGCTTAATGATCATCTACTGATGTTTCCCAAGGGATGTGTCATTGACATTTCAGTCAGAACAATTCTCTATAGTACAACAGCATCCCATGAATTAAAGGATAACTAACATTCTGGCCCCTGCCCTGTAGCACTCTTCAGTTACTGTGACAAACAAACCTAGATATTTCCAAATACCTACTGGAAGGAGGTACCATATGGTACCACTAGCCTGTTCCCTATTTTTGGAACGGGGTAAATAGAAGTCCAGAGAAGTTCTATGGCTTGATTAAGGTCACAAAGGTAGCAAAATTCTAAATAGCAAGCAGGCTTTTCTTAATATTCCTAAGATACATGAATGTTTTCTTAATCCTATAGCATTACATTTAAGGTTTCTGAATTTTTGGTGCTTGGATTTAGTGTGAATTATTAAACCAAATTCTCAAACAAGAAAACTCAAGGGGGGAATTTCCTGGCGGTCTAGTGGTTAGGACTTGGCACTCTCACTGCCGTGGCCTGGGTTCAATCCCTGGTCGGAGAACTAAGATCCTACAAGCTGTGTTGTGCAGCCAAAAGAAAAAGAAAAAGAAAGAAAGAAAAGAAAACTCAAGGCCTCTATGAAATTGGATTTAGTAATTGATGTTGAATTACTAATAGATTTTTTTAAATTTCATCTCTATTAACATAAGCATATACCTCATGACTTTTTTTTGAATTTTATTTATCTTTTATACAGCAGGTTCTTATTAGTTACCTATTTCATGCATATTAGTGTATACATGTCAATCCCAATCTCCCAATTCATCCCACCACCTCCTCCCCCCTCACCACTTTCCTCCCTTGGTGTCCATACATTTGTTCTCTACATCTGTGTCTCTATTTCTGCCCTGCAAACCAGTTCATCTGTACCATTTTTCTAGGTTCCACATATATGCGTTAATATATGATATTTGTTTTTCTCTTTCTGACTTACTTCAGTCTGTATGACAGTCTCTAGATCCATCCACGTCTCTACAAATTACCCAATTTTGTTCCTTTTTATGACTGAGTAATATTCCATTGTATATATGTACATACATCTTCTTTATCCATTCGTCTGTTGATGGACAAATTTAGGTTGCTTCCATGACCTGGCTATTGTAAATAGTGCTGCAATGAACATTGGGGTGCATGTGTCTTTTTGAATTATGGTTTCCTCTGGGTATATGCCCAGTAGTGGGATTGCTGGGTCATATTGGTAATTCTATTTAAAAAAAAACAAACAACCCAATCAAAAAATGGACAGAAGACCTAAATAGACATTTCTCCAAAGAAGACATACAGATGGCCAAGAAGCACATGAAAAGCTGCTCAACATCACTAATTAGTAGAGAAATGCAAATCAAAACTACAATGAGGTATCACCTCACACCAGTTGGAATGAGCATCATCAGAAAATCTACAAACAACAAATGCTGGAGAGGGTGTGGAGAAAAGAGAACCCTCTTGCACTGTTGGTGGGAATGTAAATTGATACAGCCACTATGGAGAACAGTATGGGGGTTCCTTACAAAAAACTAAAAATAGAAATACCTCATGACTCTTAAGGACAATTTAAGAAAATAGTTAAAAACTTAAAGCAAGCAATAAGGTAAGTGGTGAAGATGAGAAAGATCTCATTTCTTCCCAGCAGTGCCACAGTACACAAATGACTGCAACAGGATTAGTGGGAACAACCTTCAATTTGGCCATGGACCCAAGAAGAGAATTATATATACCTAAATCTACAGAGAGGAAGGTCAAAGTCAAATCTGCAAATATTGGACTAGCTAGACCACCCCTTATGTAAAGATGATTAAGGAAATTTAAGACCTAGGAAAAGATTCTGAAGGACAAGGGAAAGAAAATATAAACCTGAAGCTCAGAAAAAGGACAAGCCTATGAATTTTGTATACTAATCAAGCAGAAAAACATTTTAGAAAACTCCTTGGAGCTCTCAATCTCATGGAAAAAGACAAAGTAGAACCTCAGGCAGAAGGTTCTATTTATGAGGAACTAGCAATATCAAAGTTATAGAACAATGAACATTTATGTGTTGAAACACAGAGCATCATTTATTAGATACATGTGTATATATAATAAAATCTATTAGAAACAGAAAGAATTGAGAACCACCCCCATAACTTTCCATAGAGGATTTTAATACTTCTCATACTTTGACAGCTCAAAAGGATTTTTTTTTTAATGCAGAAAGTTTGGATAACCTCATAAATGACGTTGAGTTTAGATAGACAGATATCATAGGAAATTATCCTTCTCAAGAATGCATGAAACAAAAACTAATCAACTACTAGGACACAAAACCTCAACTAAACCTGGGTAGAAATGGTAAAAGCCATATTCTCTGACTACAATGTATCAATAACAGAGCTGTAATTTAATGACAACAGTTTAAACAAAAAGGCTCATCATTGTGGAGAATGGAAAAAACATGTCCTAAATAATTGTTCGGTTAAAAGAAAACCAAAGCTACCGGTAAAGAATATTGAGAACATTTTTAAAAATAAGAACTCGTTCTATTAAAATGTAGAAGACATGGCAAAGTTATATGGAGGCAAATGCATAACCTCTTATACTTAATTATTTAATAGGGAAAAATAATTTAAAAGAACAAGCGCTTTAACGAAAATAAAACATAAAATGTTAGAGCAATGAAAATAATAAAGTGGAAACTGAATAAAAAGGTAGTTTGATTTATAAAAGAAAAAGCTGGTCTTTGGGGGAAATTTTTGTTTGGAATAATATCTCTGATATTCCTTATTCTGGTCCAGGAATTAGTGGAAACAAAATATAATTCTGGAAAAATTACTGAGCCTGTCTTTGGTCCCATATTGTTTCCTAGGTACTCAATGGTAATGCAGATTTAGAGTCCAGAAATCACCCTAGGTCATAGATCCAAAAGAAGCTCATGGCTTCCCTAAAACTTGGATTCTACTTTCTTTTCCTCTTTTCAGAGTTTTTAATCCCATAAGTACTACCAGTGAAAAACTGGTGATTCACCCAGTATACAAACATCACCTTCTGTATTTAGCGTAAGTAGATGAATCTATTTATCTGTATCTCCAAGACCAAGCCAGAATCCTCACTGTGTCCTCTACCTCTAGGGCACTGCTCTGGTAGCCCTCTGCTGCCCCCTCTTGGTTCTAAGCAATACTTCCTCAGGAACTGGGACAAATGGCTTAAAGCCTCTGAATAAAACCTCCAAATGTTTCAGAAATACCTGTGTAACCAAACCACACTTGGTGGATATTCACTTTTAGTAATGTAATAAAGTTATAGGTGGTTTTCAGTACTCATAATCCTCACATACAACTAAAGGAAATTTGCCAACTGTAAAAACAGAGTACTTATCTTTAGCAAGTAGTTTCAGAAATTAACTTCAGCTCAAAGTTTTCTAGATAAAAACAGTCAAGGTATAGACATAATAAATATTCCCAGTAAGACAGTGATTCTTTACATTGTCATGTAAATGACAAGCTTTACATTGTCAAAGCTGTCATGAACAGCTTTGAAATCAGATGAAGACTAGTGTCCAGAAGAGTGCCTATTCAGAATACATCCACCAGGACACTGTGAGGAGATCTATTTTCAAGAAAAGACTTGCCTCAGCTGTGGGAAGTGCTGTCTTCAGTTAGCCTTCAGCTGTCAGGCCCTGCAGGAAGCCTTGGCTTGCCTGTCACCATGCCCCTTCTAGAGCCCTATACTGACAACTGATTGATGCTGGGATATAAATGTCTGGTCACCTTAGCCCCACTCGAGCAAGTCAAGAGCTGCCCCATGGAGTCAGCTGAGGCTGCATTGAGTCTCTGCCCATTCTTGTTTCCTTCTCCTTCTTACTGCAGCTATTGATCCCAAGGCACAACCTAATAAACATCCTTATGTTAAACCTCATGTCAGAGTCTTCTTGGGGAACCCAACATGTGACAACTATGAACATCACTGCATAAAGTGTTTCCCCCTCCTTGTGGGAATTATTCACAGGCTACAGGAAGAAGCTTTTATAAGTTCCCAAACTTTTTTGGAGAACTTGGAAACGTATTTAACTTCCATACTCCATTTTATATGTAAACTGCCAAAAGCAGATGACATTCATTGAGATCACGAAGGAGACAGGGGAAACAAGGATCCCTGGAGAGAAGTCTCAAGAGCAGGGGCCCAGGGAAAATAGATCTCAAAAAGCACCAGCAAAACTATACTTCCTGAAAATGGGGGTCATCCTGAAATCAATAAGTAATATTCCTAGTTTATGATCTTTGGTGCAAGGACTAGCTAGATTGAGTTGGCATATCTTTCCTCCTAAGAAGAGGTGGGGCTATAAAAAGAATCATAAAGAAAAGTTATATTTGCAGGAAGCAGCATGACTCTGTGACAGAAGAAGAGAAAGCCCTTGCACTATGAAAACTTGCTAGCTTAAAACTCTACCTTGTCTTCTTCCCCCAAAGGAACCTCTGACAAGTGACCAGTCTAAGAAAACCTAACTCATTCAATGATGAGTAATATTTTAAGAGGACAGAGTTGATTTTTAAAAATTCCCTTGTTTAAAAAAAGTTTTTTCCTCTTCCCCCTTCCATTAGTTAAAAAATATTTGTTGATTCCTTTCACTTCTTTTCCCTTGAAGCAGCCAAGGCCAGTGACACTGGTAGAGCCAAGGAGATTATTGGGGCTGTTGAAGTGGGCAGGGCATAGCTGGGTCAGTAGTTTGATTACATACAGGAAGAATGAACAAGTAAGTAAATTGAGAATAATGGGAACCAGATTTCTCACTATCAGAAAAAGGAGTTACAAATATGGAAAAGCCAAAGGTCAGAATCAGCCCTGTGGTATTGAATTGTAGTTGGAGTTGTCACTATGAATGCATGCTACTTAATATATAGAGGTAGATGTAGAAATAGATATAAATGTTTATGTGTGAATATAGATGGATGGAAAGATAGATAGATAGATAGACATATTTTCTCTGCCTGGTGGGAAAGCCTAGAAGCAATTGCATCCCAGGGGCAGTGAGCAAACCTACCGCTCAGATCTTAGCTTCTAAATAGAATTCTCCACTATATAGAATGAGAGCTACTTGGTGAAATGAAAGAACAATATGAACCTGGAAGATCTTGTGCCAGAAAGTACAGAAGGGCTAAAACGAAAGTGATGGGGAGATGTCAAAAATAAGGTCCAGCCTCGAGGGAGGAACATCCCATTTGCCAAATAAGTAGCAAATTGAGCATCAAAATAAATAATTATATCAATGATCATCAACCCCTTAAATCAATAGAACTCTATAAGCATGTATGTGTATACACATATACATATATCATATGAATACATAAATAAGAGAGGGGCAAGAAAGCTATGACTTCCAGAAGGATGCAACTAGAATGTAGAAAGAATGATGAAATTAGAAAATCACAATTTGACAACCATGATAGTAAATATATATTGAGGTAAGAACTTCCAATAAATGCTGAAATGAATGGGTAAATAATTATTGAGAACAAGATATTTACATAATCTCAAAATAACTCCTTTCAAAATACTTATTAATTACAAAGAGAAAAACAGAAAGTTTACAAAGGAGAAACTTCGCAGATACAACTTTAAACAAGTGATAAAAGTTATTATCACTAGTAGTAGGAAAAATTGAATCAAAATCCAGACATGAAAGGCATTCTACAGATTAACTAGACTGCATTCTTCAAAAAATAAAAGGGTCATGAAAGAAAAAGAAAGAATGAGGATGAGTTCCAGAATGGAGGGTAATAAAGAGACATGACAGCTAAAAGCAACATGTAATCCTTCATTGGATCCTGGACCAGATTCTTTTATCTATCTATCTATCTATGTATCTATCTATCTATCTATCTATTATAAAAGATAACATTAGGATAATTGGCAAAATTTGAATGTGCCCTATAGATAGTATTGGAGCAATTAATTTTCTTTATATTATTTTTATATCTTTCCTGTAAATTTGAAATTATTTCAACTAAGAAAGTTTTAAAATGTTGCACTTTTAAAAAGTAAAATATACAAGAAAAATAGTCATAGTGTAGATTTTATCTGTGATCAAACATTCTTCCAAAAAATTAAAAACTTATTAACACTAATCCCTCTAACTAGAAGACCACGAAGCAGAAAGGGGGCATCATGTCTCCCTTATTCTCAATTGATTCAAGCACACTCATTGTTAATTCATGACAAAGAAGACATCAGCAGATGCAGTTGAGTGTTTCAATCCTCAGGCACTCTTCAATCTGCTAAGGATTTCTATCACCACCCTTCAGGTCATAAACCTGAACTTCATCTTCTGCTGAAGATGACTTCAGTCACCGAAGTAACACTGCTTTTGACGTTTCTGCCGTGAAACTAGCCGTCTTTAACCATCTCTGCTCTTTTCTAGCTTTGACTTGGAAACGCATTAACCACTCCTTTGTTGCTTGTTTCTTGTTTGCTGTGTGTGCTTCCCTTGGATCCTAATTTTTTTATTCCAGTCACATACTATTGATTTTATCCAGACTCCAAATTATTCCAGAGCATTTCATGTTGTTTTTATTGCTGATACATCTGCCTTTTACCTAGAGAATAATGCTTTGACATGTTAGTTTGTTCTGATATTTTAACCCAAACCCTTCAAATAAATACTTTATTGATGACTATCTGTTCTATTTTTAAAACAAGATTCTAATTTTCCTTTGGGAAATAATTTTAGTGTGTAAATTCTTACTTAGATCTCTTATTTATATCTCATGTAATAGGTTAATCCAGTTTTCCCATTTTGTCTAATTTTATTCTCAGTGGAAATATAGACCACCTAGTTACCACATTCTAAAAGAGTATATTTTAACAGTGTTTCCCTATACATAATCCATGGGATGTGATGTAGGTTGTCTTTTTTTGTTTCAGAAGATAGAAAGTCCTGAGGTCATATAAATATGAGAAACACTGGCTTAATAGCTTTATCACATCATTTCTCAAAGCCTCTAAAAAGTAATGTGTGATGTGAATCTCTAATAGGGAAAGTACCAAACCTGTTTGAAAAAGATCTCTTTATTTTGGCTCCTTTTTTATTTCAGGACTCCTTCTTTCAACAGAAACAAATAAAATCCCTCTTCCTGTAATTGGCTACCTGAAGTTCTCCCACTTACTGACTGAGTAGCCTTGGACAAGTCATTTGATTTCTCCAGGCTTCAGATTCCTCATCTGTAAAATAGAAATATTAATAATATTTTTCCTGATGGAGTTGCAATGAGGATTAAATGAATTAACACATATAAATATTTATAATAATGGTTTGCATACAATACAGGTTTTAGATTAATATATGATTATTATTGTTATTATTATGATTGATGACAATGTTAAAAGTCATATAGAGGAAAAGCAGCTATATGATTACTTTTACTACCCTGGAATAAATGTCTGTGTTTCTAAATCAAATACAAAACCGAGGAACTAACTTGTAAAATAATCAACTAAAATATTCTTGTTGGCTTTTACTTTTTTAAAAAATTAATTAATTTATTTATTTTTGGCTGAGTTGGGTCTTTGTTGCTGCGTGCGGGCTTTCTCTAGTTGCGGCAAGTGGTGTGGTGCACGGGCTTCTCATTGTGGTGGCTTCTCTTGTTGCAGAGCACAGGCTCTAGGTGTGCGGGCTTCAGTACTTGTGGCCCGCAGGCTCAGTAGTTGCAGCTCATGGGCTCTAGAGTAGTTGTGGTGCACAGGCTCAGTTGCTCCGCAGTATGTGGGATCTTCCAGGCCCAGGGTTCGAACCTGTGTCCCCTACATTGGCAGGCAGATTCCTAACCACTGTGCCACCAGGGAAGCCCAGATTTTTACTTTCGAAATGGAATATCATCCATTAGTGTCAGCTCTCTTAATTTGGTTCTCATGTTTTAAAAGTAAATATGGGGTCTTCCCTGGTGGCGCAGTGGTTGAGAGTCCGCCTGCTGATGCAGGGGACATGGGTTCGTGCCCCGGTCCAGGAAGATCCCACATGCCGCGGAGTGACTAGGCCCGTGAGCCACGGCCGCTGAGCCTGCGCGTCCGGAGCCTGTGCTCCTCAACGGGAGAGGCCACAACAGTGAGAGGCCGGCGTACCGAAAAAATAAAAAAATTTAAAAAAAAATGTAAATATGTGTTACAAAATAAAAAGTCATTAATGGACAAAATATTACCTCTAATAATTCAAGCACTGCCTAGAGTATTAAGAAAAAGCAAATCTGATTATAATTTAAAACCAATGTCAGAATGGTAAGATTTTAAAGTGCATCTATTGTATTCAATTACTTTGCATTGGACAGGACTAAACCTTACTACTGCAAACAGATAATATACACAATCTCTTTTAAATTGCAGCCTATTTTGTACTCTATATATTTCTCCCCTACCCCAGGACATACCAACAACCTTATAAAATAAGTCAGGGTTCTTTAATCTTAAATATACTAACCCAACTTTCAAGTGTTTTAATGTATAATTTCAAGATAAAATTTGAATATCTATATAGAATAAAACTCTTATTTGAAACTGAAATTCTAATTCAAAGATAAATATATATAGAATCAACATTTTATTTCTAGAAGAAATAGTTCTACTATTTCTCACTGTTCTTACTGTTCTACTTTCTCAGACAAAACATTGGTTTTATTTATATAAAAGTTACCATATTTTTTGGTTGGCATAAATAATGCCCAAACAAATCTTTCAAGGATTATAATGTCTGCTTTTTATGAAGCCTACATTCTGTCTTTAAATAAAAAAGAAAGGTCAAGCTGTAGAAGTCAAAAGAATTTATGACGTTCCCTTACCAGTGCCTACAGAAGAGGGTATTATTGAGGAAACAATGAAGAGCTCTTAAAGAATCAAAAATCAACCCGTTTGCAATTAACATTGGCTGCAGGCAATTTTGGAAGAGGCAGTATATGCAATAGAAAATTTTTATTTTTACTTGTAAGTAAATACCAATTTAAAAATTGTCTGTGAGTTTTGGGAACAGCAAATGACAAACAAGATGTACCTATAATATGGAATTATTTGTAATCACACTATGGGTAAAGTGTTTTACTTTTCATTCACTTACATAACATTCACAATCATGCTTTATTTTTTCAGTTCAGTTTGTTTTTTTGCTTCTCTCTTCAATGACTTGAAAGCATCTCATGAATTAAGCAACCATACTTTCTGAAAGATTTGCTTCCTTCTCCACATCTCTTTAATCCCAATTTTCTAAGTCAAGGCTGATACCTGCTGAAATAGCGGACGATTTGAACACTGTGAACCTTTAAATTGACTTAATATTTCTAAAAGCTAAGAGGAAAAGTTTTTAAATTCTTCAAGGCTGCAAGGATTTTCTTAGTTAAAATTCGTGGCATCTCACGTTCCTGGCTTTCTAAATGTTACAATTTGTGGCAATTCAAATTTCTGGCTTTCTCAATTAAATTCTAAGACAAATCATAGATTCAAATTTTGTTTCCAAGGTAGTCACTTGTTCTACTCACTTAGGTACAGAAGAGGGCAAATGTTTTCAGGTCCCATTCATGTCCCATTCATTAGACAAGTGAAGTTTTGTTGAGATATTTTATCATAATATACCACACTCATTACCCTTTCTATCACTGAGGATGAACAAAATAGAAAATGAAAATTTGCTTTGTGAGCTAGTTTAATTTAATACTGCTTTGTATTGTAGGGGAGCAGAACTTGCCATCCCCAAATATCTCTTTAGCATTCAGATTATTTCTAGCTAAAAATAATCAAGGCCCAAAAAACTCAGGAAGAAACTTTGACCTTTCCCCTAACTGCCTAAAGAATTTAGAGGGTTAATTACAAGAATAGAGCTATTACCAGAGATGTCTGCAATGAACATAGGCTAGGTATTGTGGGGAAAACTTAGAGATCAGAGACTCTGTGTCCTATTGTCTCTGTGCGGCCCAGCAAACATTTGTTTACCAAACTTTTGATTTGCCATCTCCATGTGAATTGCCTTCCTCCCCTTTGAAGTCCCAAGCCACCCCCCCCAACATCTTCTTTTGTCTTTAGCTGAAGATAGTACTTAAGGTGAGGGTTTTAGTCATTTTGACAAGTCACTCAGTTTTTCTGGATCTCACCCAAGGGTGTATGTTATTAAAATTTTGTTTGATTTTTCTCTGGTTAATCTATCTCATGTTAATTTAATTCTTTGACCAGCCCCAAGAACCTGGAAGGGTAGAGAAACCTTTCTTCCTCCCCAACAGCATTAAAGCCCTTCTATTTTACTGGAATTTGGGGGGATGGGATAGGAAGTAGCAAGAAAATCTAGGAGATTTTCTCAACGGTTAATGTCACAGATTGCTTATCTCTAAATTTGTTAATATTGTGAGATTTAATAATAGCTATTTATTTAAGACTATCAATGTACTTGCTCGATTTTTTTCATAGAAAATAATAATCAATCTGGGAAAAAATAAACATGATTTCCAGATTTTAGTAACTTAGATTATTTTCCAAGAAAATAATTTTGAAAGACATAAGAAATTTTTCATCTCCTAAAGAGATATTTTCACTGCAAGAGTAAGAGAAGGCAAAAAGGGACCCTAAGTAAGTACTTAGTGTCATCCAAATCCACCTTCTCTTATCTCCCCCTGCCATCAAGTTCACTCTTAAATTCACTCATTTATAAGTGTTTATCGAATGTATATTATATGTAGATGCATGATGAGTACTATCAGACATATAAAATAAAACTATCAGAGCATATAAAATAATCTATGACCTTATGTAATTTATACTATAGTGGGGTATTCAAGCAGGGAAACAGAACTAAAAGGAATAGTCAAGTTCATATCACACCAGCTCTGTAATTCATTAATTAATTCAGCAAACATTTACTTAAACATACCTACTATGTAAAGGGCATGTTTTCATTTTGCAAGTACAGTAAATTGCTTAGGTATTGTGTGATTAACTGCTGGGTATAGTGTTTGGGACATGGTGAAGGCTACACATTACTTAAATGTGTAACGGTATGCTTCTCCAGAGAAGACCTTAAAAAACAAGCCAGAAGCTTCATTAAAATTTTCAAGTATATATTTTGCAAATGTGTTATTTATTTCTGAATAATATTGAAATCTTTTCTTAAAAGTTATTTTCCACAGACAAAAATTATGTAAAGATTAAGGAGAATAAAAAACTCATTAACCAGACAATGACATACTCTGCAGTTATTGCCAAAATCACAGTATGTGTAGTAGGTTGAATAATGGCCCCTACAAAAAAGGCCACATCCTAATTTCCAGAACTTGTGAGTATGTTACCTTACAAGGCAAAGGGGATTTTTCAGGTATGATTAAGTTTATAATCTGGAAATAGAAAATTAGCCTAGATTATCCAGTTGGGCCCAACATAATCACAAGAATCATTATAAAATAAAGGGAGAGTCAGAGAGAGAAATATGACAACACAGTAGAAGTTGAAGTGATGAGGGATTGTAAGCCAAGGAAAATGGACAACCTCCAGAAGTTAGAAAAGGCAAGGCAATGGATTCTCCCCAAAGCTTCCAGAAAGAACACAGTCCTACCAACACCTTGATTTTAGCCCAGTGAGACCTATTTTGGACTTCTGACCTTCAAAACTATAAGATAATAAATTTGTGTTCCTTTACACCACTAAGTTTGTGGTAATTTGTTACAGCAGCCATAGGAAAATAATACAGCACCTTCTTGAGCATTTACTTTGTGCCACTACACATATTAGACATATTATATCTTTTAATCATCATAAGAGCCCTATAAAGTAATACTCAAATTTTCTGTGTTTCACAAATGAGGGAACCAAGGTAAAACTGTTTAAGCAGTTTGCTCAAGAGACTGAACCCTTGGATTCCCTGGTGGCGCAGTGGTTGAGAGTCTGCCTGCCGATGCAGGGGACACGGGCTCGTGCCCTGGTCCAGGAGGATCCCACATGCCGCGGAGCGGCTGGGCCCGTGAGCCATGGCAGCTGGGCCTGCGCGTCAGGAGCCTGTGCTCTGCAGCGGGAGAGGCCACAACAGTGAGAGGCCCGCGTACCGCAAAAAAAAAAAAAGAGAGAGACTGAACCCTTAATCATCATTAAATTTCCTCATGATCAAGCAAGGAAATACATACATATGAAGCAGGATATCAACCTAGTAGCAATTTTATGATTGAAGTGTTTTACCAAAGTGCTGATAGTTTCCTTAGATTTTATTTTGTACCTTGACAAAAATTCTGTAAGCATACACTACTAAAGATTTGAGTGATTGCTTGAGTTTCATGATAAACATGTTGGTTTTGTTTATTCTTGATGGCAGTACTCCATTTCTAATGTTTTCCATTTGTTTCACTCCTAGGAATTTGATGAGATATCTGCCACTGTCTCTCTATCTCTCTCAGAAATGGACCAAGACCCCCTAAACACCACCACATGGAAATGATAGTTGAACAGCTTAAGGTAGAGTGGTTTATCTAATCAAGGCTAGATTAGGGACGGTAGAGCAGGTAATTGTTTAAAAATAACATAGAAGTATTGGAGCAGTGTGATAGAGGTATCGATTTTTTGTCACAGAAGTCTTAACTGCTTTCTTTGTTTAAAACTCACTCTTCTACAAGTAAAATATCAAAAAATATTCTCTCTCTATATATTGGTAAACTGTTTAAGCACCATGCACTTAGTCAAACATTACATAAAACACATGTTTACCTTCTATTTTTCACACACAGATAAAGATAAAGATGGCAACTGGGGCTTCTCTGGTGGCACAGAGGTTAAGAATCCACCTGCCAATTCAGGGGACACGGTTCAAGCCCTGGTCCGGGAAGATGCCACATGCTGCGGAGCAATTAAGCCCATGCACCACAACTACTCTAGAGCCCACAAGCTACAACTGCTGAGCCCGTGGGCCACAACTACTGAAGCCTGTGTGCCTATAGCCCGTGTTCTGCAACTGCAACAAGAGAAGACACCGCAATGAGAAGCCCACGCACGTCAACAAAGAGTAGCCCCTGCTCGCCGCAACTAGAGAAAGCCCACGCACAGCAATGAAGACCCAACGCAGCCAAAAATTAAATAAATAAAGATGGCAACTGTAAGCATATTAGAACCTATTATTTATAACTAATTATCATGCAACATAATTTTTATTATTCCTATCAATACACATATATTTAACTAGTTTTATTATATCTTTTATTTGGTTGAACAATAAAATGTGTTCTTTTATATTTATTCTTTATAGTAAATGAAGAATAGTATGCAGTCTATGTAGTACTACCTTTTCCTCAAAACAAAGCAAAAACAATTTTTTAAAAAAATCATATGATACTCTTTTTTATGTGCTTGTTTTTACTTCCAAAAGGTTTATAGAGTAAACAACCAAATTCAGTGCAGTTTTGCTCATGCACAACTGAGGAAAATATATGTCAGATTTATATTGCTAAATGTCAGAGATACATTTCCCAAGGGGCTAAAAGCAAAACACTGTACCCTTAAACTTAACATTAAGATATATGATTCTAGATTGTATGAAAGTATACTTACCTTTAAAATTTTACTAAAAAGCTGAATTTTCCAGTTATTTATTTATTGCAGAAAGAATAATAGAATTTCTTTCTTACACTACAGAATGAGAATTGTCAGCTAAGATACAATTGCAATAATTATTGCTGATGAGGATACAAAAGACAGAAATAACACTACTTGCTGACAGATCACAGGTGGAGCATGGGTTACTGGAAGCAACAAAAATTACATTTCCATTGAACAGCAAATGGACTTGCTATGGAGATCGCTAAGAAATAAATAGATCCACTTGTAATCTTATTCACACAAATCTATATTCCCTGGACTGAATTGCTACTTTTTATAGTTATGAATAATTATTTGTCAAACTTTCTAAAAACTTTAAATTCTAGTTGAATTTATGTTCAGGAGTGTGATGTTACTGATCACATATCAGTTACCGATATTTTCAGGGGTTTTTTTGTAAATAATACATTTATTCATTCAACTAACTTTATTGATTGCCTATCAAAGGCCTAACGTTTTTTTAGCCTGAGGATACAAAAATGCCTAAGACACACTCACTTTCCTCAAGAAGCTTAGGATGGTTTGGGAGGTTAATAAAATACAACAGACAATACAATGAGGTAAATGCACTCTTGCAAAAATGCATAGGTTACATAGAGAGTAGTTAAGTCATCACACTTAATGTTAGGAATTAGTCAAGGAAAGAAGGGGAGGCTGTCAGGGAAATGCCATAAAGGAGATGCACCTAAGCTGAGTTTTAGTGGATGAATCGGTACCAGCTAGATACAAGCATTTATGGGGAATGGTGCTGAGAATATTTCATGTAGAATTATATACATGAGCAAAGACAGAAAGATAAGAAAGTTCATGGCATGTTGGGTAAATTCCTAGTAACATGGAGTGATCGATGAAATGCAAGTTATAATACTGGGCTTCCAGTCGCAAGATGGAAGTGGAAGTTGGCATTTTCCCTATTCTATTCCTTAAAATCATCCAAAAGGAATGAGGAGAAAGAAAACAAAACTACACAATCTCATTTTTAGCAAAATTAGGGAATAGCTAAATCCTAGATGAAATTGGAGGAAAGGCTGACATAAATTACTGGAGATAAAATAATAGTACATTTAGGAGGAAGCAAAGAGGGTTTGCCTTGGTTGTAGATCCCCAATAGAACCAGCAAAATCCACTTCTCAATGGGAAAGAGTACACTTGGAGGTGAAAACCTCAATTCCTTATTTGCAATCATTAAAATCATTGGTAGACAATGTTGCAGTGCTTCTCTGGACCTAATTTGGGTTTGAAAAGCAGAGGTAGGGTTAACTGAAGCATCATGAAAATAAGTTCATTTAGGAAGGAAGGACTCTATGGTAGTAGAATAAAAGAGGAAACAGGAGAAATAAAAAAACTTTGGTGGGGCAGTAAGGAGTGGGAAAAATTTCACTGGCTAAGGAGAAATGAAATAAAAATGACACAGCTGCACCCCCGCCCCCCAAAATATCCAAGGTCAAAAGGAAATTTTCAGATAGATAGAACATGGTGCTAGGTATTTCTCCATATGAATCTCCTTTAATTACCAAGTCTAGGATGAAACTCACCATTTAAAGATGAAATATTAAAATAGTATGAGCACAAGATCTATCTAAGGATATTATGAGGAATAAGGAGAAAAGAAATAAGAAAAACAAATGGCAGATGGTGATCATGGACGAGAAAAGCAATGTGGTAGAGCAAATAAAATAGATAACCATGATCTTAAACAAGCAAATCGACTTCTATGAAGTATTGAATAAGTGAAAATAGACATAAGAACGTAGTGAAGAGATGGGGAAAGTGTAGGAAGAGAGAAATTGTGAATTGGCAGAGGTCAGACACTAAGTGGAAGAAACTGAACAAAATAAAATAGAAATAAAGTTGACCCTTGGACAACACAGGTTTGAACTGTGCAGGTTGACTTATATGCAGATATTTTTCAATAGTAAATAGTAGAGCACTACATGTTCCATCGATGGTTGTATCATGAATGTGGAGGAACAGCACATATGGAAGGCCAACTATAAATTTTACACAGATTAACCCCTGCGTTGTTCAAGGATCAACTGTAAAGAATTTAAAAGGCTATGAAAGAAGATAATATGTATGAAAGATAGGCAAAAGAGAGTCAATATATAAATAATTGGTGTTTCTATAAAAATAATAGAAATAATTAAAGATACAATTCAAGGCAACTTTCCTGGAAAAAAAACACCTTAAATTTGCTCATGAAAGGGTTCCTCATACTTCACGGAAACTTGACTCAGAGTGTTTAATACTAAGATATATCCTAGTAAAGTTACTGGACTTGAAATTAAGAAAATTGACAGCTAATTTGAGGTGGAACTAGCATTTAAGCACTGGCAGCCTTACTTCAGGTTTAAGCATTTCTCTAAAACATTTCTCTCAACTGCCATTCAATCCAAGGCTTTTCTGTATGGAGATACAATGGGAAAAGTCCATCTTTTGGATTCCATTTGTAAAAGCTACTTCTTAAAGCGTAATTTCCATGTATTATTATGTTAACCAATTCTGTTCATGTTTTTTCTCTCTTACTAAAGACTACTGTTTGAAATTGCTGTCCAACCATGCCTGGATGAAAGCATACCATAGAAAAAGGAGTACACTTTTATATGTAGCTGGATGAGTATTTCTGGGAAGGAGAAATGTGCATTTATATTAATCGTACTGGAAATGTTCTTTCCATGGCAGAGAAACTAGATGGAGAGAGCTCTGCTCTCAGCCCAATAGCCCCTGACAGGATTTCAAAAACTGGATGATCCCCCCAAAACTGAACTCTACTATACAATATAAATAAGACGGGCCAATTGAGGCAGGAAATTCCCTTTGAGAGATGTCAATGGAAGATGGTTTCTGGTTGGCTCACACATGAGCTTCGTCTAACACCAGATCTTTAAAGAAGATAGGACTGTTTCTGGAGGAAGACAGATCTATGAGCAATATGGCAGAGTTCGTGGAAGCGAGGCCAAGCTATACCAGAAACAAGTTTGGGGAAAACAATAGAAGAAATGACACAACTGGATGCTACCAACAGCTACACATAGGATTTTTGCAGGTGATGCAGAATGGGTTCCATATATGAAGACTGGGGTACTAGGAAATACTGCGATGCTTTATGAAGAAATTAGGACCTTACCAGTTAATTATTGGGTTGAGTAAAACAGGGTAGGGAAAGTGTGGAAGGGTGTCCACACTTTTGTTCTAACTGTTTTTGGAGTTAAAGCAAATCTTCAAGAAAGGAAAGACTGTGAAAAAAAGAGTACCCAAAGTTCTTGATCATTCAGCAAAAAGAGAACAAGAAGAGATCACCTTTATGTAAGAATTTGCAGAAGTGTTATATGGGGTAACAGAGAATACAGGTAGTGGAATGAGGTGTGGAGAGCTGAGTGAGAATCAACAAGCACTGTCTGGAATTATTTGAAATCAGGCTGCCTAAAGTGTCAAGGACTTCCTGGGAGCACCCTATTGTTACAATTAACTCTGGAGGGGAGAAAGCTAAGGCCATAGAAACTTATCAGATGATAAGTTGGTTAAAACAGATTATGGATTATTTGGAATGCTTGAAAATCAAATCTGGTGCATTTCATACATATAAAAATAGCAGTATGATAGCCTAAATAATTATAAGAACTTAACATTTACCCTTCAGTGAAGTCTATTGGATTTGATTTTTATACAAAATATTAATTAGATGAAACAGATTCAATACCTGAAGTAAATGTACAGGCTTAAAACCACTTTATCCTGAAATAGCTTAATAATTTATCCAAAGAAAAGTATGTTTTGCTTGTTTGTTTAGCTTGAACTGGATCACCTGGGTAACTGCCTCAATTTTTTCTCTCAGCATTTAGATACGTGTTGTCCAATATGTGAGCTATTGAACTCTTATAATATGGCTGATCTGAATTGAGATGCGCTGTAAGTTATAATACAAACCAGACTTAGAAGACTTATGAAAAATAATGTAAAACATGTTATTAATAATTTTTATATTAATGTCATGTTGAAATGATAATATTTTGGATGTATTGGGTTAAATGTATTGTTAAAATTAATTTCATCTTTCTTTTTCTTTTTAATGTGGCTACAAGAAAATTTTAAATTACGGATGCACTGTATATTTCTATTGCACAGTACTGATTTAGACATTACCTTCATAACATATTTAATAAGAATTCAAAAATCTGATGAATGTCCCAACAGAAATAGTTGGCTCTTTTCTGTAGCATAATAAATAACATTTTTGGGTAACTGAATGCTTGGTTTTAAAATTTTAATATATCTTCAATATAGTAACATTATACTTGATCAGTTTCTATGTGCGATCAGTAAATACTAAACATATTTCAGCTAACTGCCCTTGAGAGGCAAAATGTTTTAGAATGCCGCTAATGTTTCTTCAAGTAGTCACTATCAATGATTATAAAACATTAAACATTAGAAACATTTGAATTCTCTATCCACTTCATTATTTACATTGTGAATATTTGCTTTTTGTTCCTAAATTTACATATGTTCTGCCTGAAATAAATATTCTATTTTTGTAGTCATCTACTTCACTGGCATAAACACCTGATTGTCCATGAGAATTACTGGCTTAGATTTGGGCAAAAAAAAGAAAATCTGTGTGGAAAGAAAAAGATTCATTTATATTTTTATGTTTTTTGTGTTTTGCAGTACACGAGCCTCTCACTGCTGTGGCCTCTCCCGCTGCGGAGCACAGGCTCAGCGGCCATGGCTCACAGGCCCAGCCGCTCCGCGGCATGTGGGACCCTCCCGGACCAGGGCACGAACCCGTGTCCCCTGCACTGGCAGGTGGACTCCCAACCACTGTGCCACCAGGGAAGCCCCATTTATATTTTTAATATTAAGTTAATAGTTTAGGAGAGTGTGCCTTTAACATTATTACTATCATGATTTTAAATATCAAGATCACTGAAAAAAGCCTGTCTTAAATCAGGATATGGTCTCTTCCAATTCTAAGTTTATACTGACCTCTATAGGCTATTATGTCCTAATCTATTTCTGGCTTATTCTTAAAGAACATATGGTGAAATATTTAAAAATGTTTACATTTAGGATTAGTCATAAAATACTTTTTATAGGCCTTTTTTCTCCTTATAAATGCAAAATTTTACTCATCCTTTAAGACAATTTATTTCGAGGGCCCAAGGTGTTTTATCCCTCAATAGTTTCAGTGTTGGTCTACTGAGGACAGGGGAAATAAATAACAAAATCCCTAATTTACAGCGAAATATGACCTGATTATTTTCCACTAAAAATCTGTTCTATTTTCACAATGTTTCATAGCTATAGCCCATTAAGAAATTAGCTTTAAAGTTGATACATAAATTTGTATAAAGGCAGGAAAACCTTGGGACCAAAGGTAAGTCTGATATCAGTTAACCTTGATGGAAGGACACTAATTCTAGGTTAAACTGGGAACTTTTAAAGTGTTGTGCAAGATACTAAACCATTTCCTTATGGATATGGGTGAGGAATTACAGGAGAGGGTGAAAGGTTACAGACCGCTGGCTTCTGGGCACAGGCATCTCCAGTAACCTTTAGTGAGGAAGGAATTTTCTGCGGATGATCACTAGACAATATAGAGAGGAGCATGGCAGCAGCAACCAGCCAAGGCAGCAGTGGAAATTGTCCCATAGGTCATCATTGGTAATCTACAACAGGAACTCTATATACTCCGCATGCTTCCTTAAATTGCCAGCACCTGAATGAGATACTGAACTAATTTCTTCCCAGTCTATACATAGATAGTAAGAAAGGGAAAACCTCCACCTCTTAAAAGAAGAGTCTCGGGCTTCCCTCGTGGTGCAGTGGTTGAGAATCTGCCTGCCAATGCAGGGGACACGGGTTCGAGCCCTGGTCTGGGAAGATCCCACATGCCGCGGAGCAACTGGGCCCGTGAGCCACAACTACTGAGCCTGCGCGTCTGGAGCCTGTGCTCCGCAACAAGAGAGGCCGCGACAGTGAGAGGCCCGCGCACCGCGATGAAGAGTGGCCCTCGCTCACCGCAACTGGAGAAAGCCCTTGCACAGAAACGAGGACCCAACACAGCCAAAAATAAATAAATAAAATTTAAAAGAAAAAAACTTTCTTAAAAAAAAAAAAAAGAAGAATTTCAACAGTGTTAATTATCAGGGAGCAGAAATTACAGCAGCTCAGCAGTAAGTATGAGGTAGGCTCCAAAAGGTACAATGCCATGAAGTCCAGAATGTCGGTTCTATATTACTCTGTAATAATAAACACTCAAGAAGGAGTAGTGCATGACTATGAGATATCTATAACTAATGTTTAGAAAGACCTTTCATTATTCATGCTTATTCTGGAGGAAAAAGTCAGTCATGGACTATGCTATATCAATTTAATATGAAGCCTGACTACTTTTGTTTTCCTTAAACTTGTACTTTAATATAATCTGAGAAATAGGGATAATCGAATGGTCTCCTTCCAGATCAGATAGTAATTTCCAGAGTATTATAGAGCAAAGATGTGTTTTGATCCTTTTTATGACTTGAAAATAGGCATGGATTGCCAGAAAAAATATTAAGTATTTTCCTTTACACTGAAGATATGGTTTTATTGCCATACAGGTAAATTCTGAAACCAAAATTATTATTTGGGTAGATACTCTCACAATACTAATGACTGATAGTCAATAAGCCTAAATTTCAGAGTAACTTATTTAGTTACATTAGGGTAAATTTTGTGCCCAGTTCATCCTGGGGATTACACTGGTCTAAGCTGATTTTTATTAATGTATTATTGAAACATTTACTATTAACAGGATAAACTTGGTAACCCTGCTTTACATTTTTCTCAGGCTAAAATTATCACAATCATGCTCTACTTGGGAGCTTTGATTCTTTGTTCATCCATAAGTGAGAATGAGCCCAGAATGTTTCCTGAGGAAAATCTTAAGCCTGCCTATAGTATTCCAGAATTCTCTCAGCCCACTCCTGTGCATGTCTATTCTGACCTGTGTCTTGGTCTTACTCCTGAATTTCCCTGAGACTATTAATTTTAAATTCCATTTATTTTAATGCCAAAGTTTATATCTTGTCTTTAATTGGCAACATAGAGCATGCTCACATTCTTGCCAAAGAATATAACCTTGAGCTCTCTAATGCTCAAAAAGATCTAATCTTTTGATCTAATGACCAAAAGCTCAGTTATGAAAAATGATATTTTAGGAGGATTGCCAGAAGGCTCTGCAGTCCATCCTTTCCTCCATCAGCATATCTTAAACTATCTTCCACAGAATATTAATTATGATAGATATTAATACATGTTTCTTGGAAAAGAAAAAAGGGTTTTTAAAAGTCAAATGTTTCAAGTGTTAACATGCAACACCAATCACAAGAATATAATACGCAGTACCACCCAAACATATTTGAAATATTTTCGGGGGTAGATACCTATTAGCATTTCTAATATTTTTGGAAATTGCCCACTTGAGATCTTCTAAAGTTGATCCCTGAATCAGGTCACACCATAGGAGAAATGAGCAATTAGCATTTTTTAAAACTCCTAATTTACTTACTTTTACTGATTTGTGCTTTGGCATTATGACTTTGACTTGTACTATAAGAAGTAGCCTGGAGAAACTGCTCCTACTGAATTGCTGATTTGTACTGAAAACATGTTTTGGGTTATCTTCAAACACAAATCTAAAAAAGCCATCATTTTAACTCTTTCACTGTTGGCAAGGAGACAATCTGTTAATTATAACTAATAATTCTTTCTTTGCTTTACTATTGGTTTACAACTAATGGTTATATTGTCCCTTAGTGGGTATCACAATAATTAGGAGTAGGGGATAATTCTGACAGTTAGTGAGTGGAGGTTAGTAATACTAACAAATCTGTCTCATAAAGCATAATCTCACATAATAAAGTACTGTCCAATCTAAAATGCAAATAATGTCTCTTTGAGAAACTCTAGCCGCTAAGAAGCTTATAGTCAAATTTATCACACACCTCTAAAATATGATCAAACTCTTATGATTACTGAGGCTATATAATTTATTATCCAAACTTGACAACTTGACTCTAAAATATATATATATATATATATATATATATATATATATATATATATATAAAGCATCAAGAACAGCCAAAACAAGTATGAAGAGTAAGGTATAGAAACCCTTCCAGATATCAAGACTTACTTTAAAGCAACTATAATTAAAACCACGTATTTAGAGACGCAACTATAAAACTATGTGTTAGTAAACTATGTATAGATGGACAACTCAATCCATAAAATAGAATAGAGTTCAGAAACAGACACATGTGTATGAAATGTGACATATGACGGCAATGGTATTGCTGCCATATGAGATGAGAGAGAAAGGATTATTATTCTAAAATTCATACTAGAACAATTGGTTATCCATAAGAAAAACTAGAATACAGGTGGACCTAGTGGTATGTTGGTGCTAGATCAAACCGACCAGTTGCTAAATAAATAGTCAAGAATTTCACAAGTGTATTGTTAAAACAATGGTAGATGGGAATCAGCCACAGTGGGAGTATTTATACTGGAAATCTGCAAATGCTACATATCGGGGCTATTTTTCCCCCCCTGGAGAGGCAGTTTACCATCACATCATTGACTGGATTTACACCTCATACCATACACAAAAATCAGCTCTAAGTGGATTAAAAACCTAAGTGTTTAAGAGCAAAACATTAAAACTAGAAGAAAATATACAAAGGAAAATATCTCTAAAATCTTGGTACTAGTAAGCAGTTCTAAACAACAAAATCATGTAACTTAAGGATCAAGTTTGTCAAATTTGACTACATTATAGTCAATTTTAAACTACGCTAAGGTGTCATCAAAGGACACCACAAAAAAGTGAAAGAATAAGTCCAGACTGGGAGATGTAATTGCTCCACACATAACAAAGAATTTGTATCCAAAAATATATTAAAACCATCTACAAATCAATAAAGTATAGATGGATAACCCAACTGATAAATGGACAAAAAACTTGAAAAGGCACTTTATTCAGAAGATGATGTTGCAATGGTCAATAACAAAAGTTCTCAATCTTACTAGTTATCAGGGAAATGCAAATTGATAGTATAATGAGACATTTCACTTCTCTCATGTTAGCTGAAGTGTGACAAACCCAAGTGCTGAGAAAGATGTGGAGCAATTCTCATACACTGCTAGAGAAAGTGTACATTGGTAAAACCACTTTGAAGAGCAATTTACAACAGTCAATAAATTGAAGACATTGTAGCAAGATTGCTAGTTGGTCCCTAACATTCATTCGTTATGATCATCTCTTGGTGGAGGGGGAGGAGCAATTCTATTTGTAGTGTTTTATTTCTTGAAGACAGGGGAAAGTTCATGGTTATGACGTTATTCTCTTTACCTTTCTGTAGGTCAAAATATTTCAAATTTTAAAGATGTTTGTATTAATAGCTTATTGGGTGATACTTCACTTTCTTACACTTTGCATTTAATTGCCCATTAGGCATCCAGATGAATCCCCTTACGGAGATGAAAATGTGGATCTGCCCCTCTGTCTTGGAACTCTGTACTACTTGCACGCCACTCCTTAACTGGATTTGGTACGTCTTCTGATCTCCCATAATTGTAGAGTCCCTAAAATGCCTTCCCAAGGATTGTGATAAATCAAACTTGTGTAGAAGCTATGATCTTTATAGTGGAGATACCACTTTATTTTTGGATTGCATACAAGAGGTCGATCTCATATAAATAACTATAAGCCTACCTGAGGAAAAGACACAGCTCTGCAGTCATAAATTGCAACTGAGTAGCTCTCTAGATGATCAATTAAGATTAACTGCTATATGGGTTTTATCCATAAAGGTATCAAGGGATCTCTTTTCTCAGAATATCTTCAGGGACTAATCACTATAAAAATAACTGGAACTTTTAGTGAATACATTCCCTGGAGATGTCCATTATCACCTATGGACAGGGTTCTAAATGTTTCCTCAACAGCTCGTGACATTCAGTAGAATCAATAACATGTTTGAATTATTACTATGTCTTATCTAACTCATTTAAAATTTTTAAATGTGCAAACTTCTTGTAACATCTTAATAAGGACAAGAAATTAAAATGCGTTCTCAATCGCAAATAGTGATAGAATTGGAAGCACCCAAATGAGTAGAAATATCCCAGTAAAACTTGGCCTAGGCACTGGCCTTCAGAAATAAGTTGAGAACATAAGTGGGAAAAAAAAGATGCAGAAGTTGAAAAACGAGACGCGTTCGGGAGTTGAATTAGAAGAGTAATCGCGGAAGGAGACAGCCTCGGGTTTCCGGAACGCGCATGCGCAACCCCAGCACTGCACCCTCCGCCTCCCCAGGCCACGAAGGAAGTGACGCAACTGAGGGGCGGGGTGGGCTCTGCGCCGGAAGTGGCTTGTAGTTAGTAAATAAGCACGAAAAGGCGAGAGGAGCTGTCTCCATCTTGTTAGTATCTGCTACTCCTGCGACGCTGTGAAGATGGGGAGCGTCTTGGGACTGTGCTCCATGGCGAGCTGGGTAAGGTGGTTTTTAGCGGCCTTCGGGGTGCTAGCGTGAGAGACAGAAGAAAGGCACCAGAGCTGGGCGGGTGAGGCCTAGAGAGACCGTGGTACCCCACCCAACGGGCAGTGCCTTCCTTCCCCATTTTCTCCCTTTCTCGCCTGGCCACTCCGACTCAGCTTCGGGGCCCTGAGTCTTTCGAAGAGCTGACCGGGGTGGCCGTGAGGAGCAGTGGACATGAGAAGTTGACCCCGATGGGAGAAGTGTAGCAGAGAGCTGGTAGTCTCCCTCCCCTACCCGTCTTTCGTGAAAGCTTTTCCCGATTCTTCCAGGCCCCCTTTTGTCCGATTTTTCTTATGTCTGCCTAGGCTATTTCTACAAAGGTTTTAGGCCCCTTCCTTTTGTGGAGTACCCCATCTCTTCTCGTCATCTCTTCCCAGCGACCTCAGACTGCAGCACTGTCATCCCTGGAGGCATGTCGGCCTCTTTGTTCTGTCGCGCAGGCTACAAATAAGTGACGGATATGTAGGGCAGCTTGGCAGTAATACTGATATAGTTATATCCTTTTTAAATGGTCCTAACTCTGCGACTGGGTCCTCGACCTCAATGGTATGAGAAAATTAGGTACTTCTCAAGTAATAATTTATGTATCTGGAAAAGCAGGTCAGTTCTGTGGTATTAAATACCAGTTTTTTGACATAAAGATGCTTGCGTAATTTGACATCTCACTTTTAATTAGGTGCACGTTGCATTTTGATTAGATAGCGTTGTTAGAGTGACACTATTCTTCATTATAGTGGCAAGATTTCTTGTTTCATGTGGTACAAATAAATTTGAGTTTGATATAACCACTCCCCCGCTCCCCAATAGACAAAATTTGACTTTACAGTTAATAAAGATATTTGTAATATGGGGCGAGATATTTGGGTTCAAGTCATATTTCTTTAATCCATGATTTATAAATTCCACTTATAACAATTGCTGGTCTGACTTCTCAGATGACCCCATTATATACATTAGCCAGCATTTTTAGTGTTTTACATACCTTACCTCTTTTTAAAAAGTTTTTGATATGGCTTGAACTATAAGTGTTAAATTTTAGTTAAATAATACATAGAGGTTACTCCAACCCAGGTCATTGTCTTGATTATGTTATTTTTTTCTTGTAGTTCGGTGTGGAAAGCTGGTATATTTTTCTTTCTTTCAAAGCTCAGAAAGTAGAGAATCACTTGAACCCATTGAGTATCTTATAAGAGGCATATTTAGTGTAATAATTTAAATGTATTACAAAATGATTATTATAGAATTGTCTTAATTTGGAGGATGTTTAATTCGATTTGTAAAGTCAGATTTTGTCCATTTATCAAGTGGGCCTGTTATTTGTATATAGTAAGTCATTAACTTAGATCAGTTAAGCCAGAATTAAAATGAACCTCATTCTTCCCTTGCTCCAGTTTCTTTAGACTTAATCAATTTTTGTAAAGGTTTTTTGTTTTATAAAACTGTAGAAAATACCTCAACTATGAAAAAAAGTATAAAAAGATTACATGTAACACTACTGTATAGAGATTAGTGTGTTAATTTTTTAATTTCATTTTGTGGTTTTTTTGTTTTGTGTTTTTGCTGTTAAGTGGCCTAGAATTAGATTGATCTTAATCCTTGGTTCAAGCATGGTTATTTGATTGATGATTACTTTAAGCATTATTATAAACCTCTGTGGACCTCCTGCCTAATCCTGTAACTACATTACCAGCAATATATGCCTGCTTAAGTGCTTTTCCCCACCCCAATCTTACAATGCTGTTAGTGAATAGCATTGATATTTTGAATCACTGTACTTTATATACAGTAACTATCACTTTTTGCCCAAGATATTTAATGTAGTTAAGTAATTGAGAAGAAGGAGCTTGTGATTCCTGACTGCTTATTTTGTGCAGCCTCTGCTAGATTTTTATTTTTTAGTACAATGACTTGATTTTGTAGAAATGATTCACAGTTGTTATGAATAGCCAAGCAGTGCAGAGTACAAAATGTAAATGTCACCAACAAAGTCCCACCACCAATAACATTTCTTCTCTCTCAATGCATATATACAGTTGGATGAATGAACAGACAAAAATACCTTGTTAAGGAACGGTAGCATGGTGGACATGTATTTTTAAAGAATTTAATTTTTTTTTCTGAATTTAACAAAAGAATATAAAAGTAAAGGAATTGCTGAATGTTAAGTAAACATTTCTTCATCAGGAGATGAAAGAGTTCTCTAAGGAGGTGTTTCTAGAGCAGTGGTTCTCAGCTGTCCCACAGGGAATATTTGGCAATGTCTGCAGGTATTTTTCATTGTCACAACTTGGGATAAGGGGTGCTAATAGCATCAAGTGGGTAGGATACTGCTAAATATTTCACAATACACAGGCTAGTCCTCAACAACAAAGAATTATTTGGCCCAGGATGTGAGTAGTGCCATGGCTGAGAAATCCTGCTTTATCCTCTTCACTTGGCCAGTGTAAGAAAGGGAATGAAATTTAAGAGTCTTAGCTGCTCTTTAAAAAAGCATTCAACTAATCATCCTATTTTCACCTCTACCTTCAGCCTCACTTATGGAGGCACCTGGTGCCACCAATTCCTGATGTATTCGAGGATTCTATACAAATTTTATTGCTTAACTTTTTCCTTACTTTTTCCTTTGATGGTTTATAATTCAACTTTCTTGACCCATTAAATCAGTTATTATTTTGTTCCTTACAGTTTATTCTCCTGGGTTTTGTTTTTTTTTTTACTTTTTAAGTTTATTCCTTCTGTTAAAAATCCTTTTATTTTTCATTTTATTGGTGTTTCTAAAGTAATTCATATATTCAGTTTGCCATCTTTAACCAGAATTCCTTTGTATTATTTTTTATATATGGCTGTATTGTGTTATAACCATAATTCCCACAGTTGTTTAATCTTAGAACTAAACCAGTCATCCTTAAAATATCTGGGACCCAGTAGCATCAGCACACTAGGAGACTTACTGGAAACACTGACTGGGCCCCAGCATTCTATTTTAATATGCTCTCCTCGTGATTCTGATGGAAAACCACAGTTCTACACTTAAATGGATTCAAAACTCAAAGCATTCTTTTTTACCATGGCTTCTCCCAGTTTTTTTTTTTTTTAATGTTAATGTCATCTCATAATTGACCAAATTTGGTCGACCAGTAGATTTTTTCAAAAAGGATTTATGGATGATGAAATCCCTGAATTTTTCATATTTAAAAATGCCTCATATGTTTTTGAGAGACATTGTAGACTGGTATAATAGTATACCCATTTCCTTCAGGACTTTGTAGTTATTTCTATGAATTGTGTTCTGTCTTATCCCACCCTGGTAGTCATTCCCTTCCAACACATCTCATATACATAATTGACCTGTTTCTTCTGCTTGGGTATCTGAAGAGCTTTACTTATCTTTGAAATTAACCAAGTATGTCTGACTTTAAATCTTTTATCACTTTTTTTTTCTGGAAAATATCGTTCTTTTGAAAATACAGACTTATTTCTTTAAGGAAGTTGTTATTGTATTATATCTTTGAATGTCCTTTTTTGTTTTATTTATTTAGAGGATTCTCTATTTTAAGGGCATGAGTTACTTTCATGTTATATTGTCTTAGTTTTCCTTCCATATTATTTTTCCTATTTTTATTTTTGTCATTTTTTTAGTTGATATAATTTACATAGAATTCATACTTTGTAGTATGTGGTTCTGTGAGTTTTGACAGATCATGTAGTTGTGTAACCACTACAGAACATTTATCACCTTAAAGAATTATGCCATCCCCATCCTGGAGAATCCCTGTTTTTTTTTCAGAGTCCTCCCTTTCCAGAATGTCACGTAAATGGAATCATACAGCATATAGCCTTTGGAGTCTGGCTTCTTTTACTTAGTGTAATCCATTTGAGATTCATTCATATTGTGGTGTGTATTAGTAGTTTCTTCCTTATTGTTGCATAGTATTCCATTGCTTGGACGTACCACAGCTTGTCTGTCTACTCACCAGTTGAGGGGCATTTCCAGATTTTGGTGGTTAAGTAGCTGTAAGCACTCCTGTAAAGTTTTTTTCTGTGACTATAACTTCTTATTTTGTTTACCTAAATACCTTGCAGTAGGATGGTTAAATCATATGGTAAATATACATTTCACTTATAAGAAATTGCCAAACTGATTTCCAAGATGGTCATATTAGTTTTTATTCTCACCAGCAAGTATGTTCTTTAAGTCTGTGGCTTGTCTTTTCATTCTCGGAATGGTGTCCTTCAAAAAGTAGAAGTAATTGTGCTTTCTATATTGATTTGCTTTGGCACTTTTGTCAAAAACTTCTTTACCATATTTAAGTCTGTTTTTGAACTCTGTTCCTTTTATGTGTCCATACTTTTGCCTAAATTACCCTATTTTAATTACTGTAGCTTTAAAGTTAGTCTTGAAATCAGGTAGTGTGAGTCTTCCAACTCTGTTCTTTTTCAAAATACTTTGGGCTACTCTAGTTCTTTTGCCTTTCCATAAAAGTTCTAGAAGCAGCTGGTTTGTTTCTACCAAACTCCTGCTGGAATTATGATTGGAATTGGGTTGAATTCATAGATCAGTTTGGAAAGAATTGATATCTTAATATGGATTCTTCCAATCCATGAGCCCGTTTATCTTGCCATTTATTTAGATCTTTGATTTCTTTCATTAGTGTTTTTTAATTTTCATCATTTGAAAGCTAGTGTATATTTTATTAGATTTATACTTAAGTATTTCTTTTTGTTGGTTTAATTTCAGTTTCCAGTTGTTTGCTGCTAATACTCAGAAGTATAATTGATAGATATGTCCATACTGATCTTGTGTCCTGTGACCTCATTAAACTTTCTTGTAGTTCTAGTAACATTCTTGTAAGTTCTTCGGGGTTTTTTCATGTTGACAATTATGTGTGGAAGAAAGCAGTTTTATTTCTTCCTTTCCAAAGTATATACCTTTTCTTGCCTTGTTATATTGGCTGGGACCTCCAGTGTGCAGTCGAATACAAGTGGTGAGAGCAGAGATTCTTGGCCTTGTTTTGGATCTTAAGGGAAATCATTCAGATTTTCACCATGAAGTATGGTTGACAGCTATAGTTTTTTGTTTTTTTGGTAAATGTACTTTATCAACTCGAGGATATTCTGTTTGTTTGCTGAAAATTTTTTAGTTTGTTTTATAATGAATGGGTATTGAGTTTTTCAAATGATTTTTCTGCTTCCACTGAGATGGCCAGAATGGTTATCCTTTAGTCTATTAATGTGGTGAAATGATTTTTTTTGTTGTTGTTTTTGTTTTTGTGGTACGCGGGCCTCTCACTGCTGTGGCCTCTCCCGTTGTGGAGTACAGGCTCCGGATGCGCAGGCTCAGCGGCCATGGCTTGTGGGCCCAGCTGCTCCGCGGCTTGTGGGATCTTCCCAGACCGGGGCACGAGCCCACGTCCCCTGCATCGGCAGACGGACTCTCAACCACTGCGCCACCAGGGAAGCCCTGTGGTGAATTGATTTGATTGATTTTTCAAAAGCTTAATCAGCCTTGCTTTTTCCCAGCTAAACCCCACCTGATCACAATGTATCCTTTTGTATATTTTTTCTAAGACTATTTTCTTTTAAAGCAGTTTTAGTTTCACAGAAAAATGAGAGGTAGAGATTTTCCATATATCCCCTGCCCCGACACGTGGAAAGCCTCCCCCATTGCCAACATTCCCCACCAGAGTGGTGCATTTGTTACAATTAATGAACCTATCAATACATCAACACATCACAATCACCCAAAGTCTGTAGTTTACATTCTTGGTGCTGGACATTCTGTGGATTTGGACAAATGTATAATGACATGTATCCACCATTATAGTAGCATACAGAGTAGCATACAGAGTAGTTTTCCTGCCCTAAAAATCCTCTCTGTGCTTTGCCTGTTCATCCCTCCACCCACTCCTGATCTGTTTGCTGTCTCCATAGTTATGCCTTTTCCAGAATGTCATACAGGTGGAACCATACATGTATGTATGTAGCTTTTTCAGATTGGTTTCTTTCAGCTAGTAATATCTATTTAAGGTTCCTCCATGTCTTTTCATGGTTTAATAACTCATTTCTTCTTAACATTGAATTATATTCACTGTCTGAATGTACCAGAGTTTATTTATCCATTTACCTACTGAAGGACATCTCATTTGCTTCTGAGTTTGGGCATTTACAAATAAAGCTGCTATAAACATCCATGTGCAGGTTTTTGTGTGAACTTAAGTTTTCAACTCCTTTAGTTAAATACCAAGGAATGCAATTGCTGGATTTTATGGGAAGAAATGTTTGGTTTTGTAAGAAACTGCCAAACTGGGGGGATTTTGATTTGGATTGCATTGAGTCTGTAGATCAAGTTTGAGGAACTGACATCTTAACAATATTGAGTCTTCCTAATCCATGAACATGGAATATCTGTCCATTTTGTAGTTCTTTGATTTTGCTAATCAAGAGTTTTGTAGTTTTCCTGATATTGATCTTGTACATACTTAGTTAGACTTATACTAAGTAATTTGTGTTTTTGGATGCTAACATAAATGTTATTGTGTTATTTCAAATTCCACTTTTTCATTGCTGGTGTATAGGAAAACAATTGACTATTGTACATTAACCTTGTATTCTGCAACCTTGCTGTAATCGCTTAGTTCCAGGAGTTTTTTTGTTGATTTTGCACTTTCTATGTAGATGGCAATGTCACCTGTGAACGAAGACAATTTAATTTTTTTCTACTAATATGTATACCTTTAATTTCCTTTTCTTGTCTTACTACATTCTGGACCTTCCGGGAAAATGTTGAAAAGAAGTAGTGAAAGGGAACATCTTTGCCTGATTTTAACGGGAAAACTTCCAGTTTCTCACCATTAAATATGATGTTGTCTGTAGGTATTTTGATGATGTCCTTTACCAAGTTCAGAAAGTTCTCCTCTATTCCTAGTTTATTGAGAGTTTTTATCATGAATGAGTGTTGGGTTTTGTCAACTGCATTTTCTGTATCTAAAATGTGATCATATAATTTTTCTTATTTTATCTTCTTGATGTGATGGATTACATTAATTGATTTTTGAATGTTGAACTAGTCTTGCATTTCTGGGATAACTTGGTCATGGTGTGGAATTCTTTGTATACATTATTGGATTTGATTTGCTAATGTTTTGTTAAGACTTATGCCTCTATGTTCATGAGAGAGGTTAATCTTTTATTTTCTTGTAATGTGTTTGTCAGGTTTTGTTATTAGAGTAATGCTGACTTCATAGAATAAGTTAGGAGGTATTCCCTCTACTCCTGTTCTCTGAGACTGTAGAGAATTGATATAATTTGCTCCTTAAGTGTTTAGTAGAATTCACCAGTGAACCTGTCTGGGCCTAGTGCTTTCTGTTTTGGAAGGCTATTAATGATTGATTAATTTTCTTTAATAGAGGCCTGTTCAAATTGTCTCTTTCTTGTGTGAGTTTTGGCAGCTTGTATCTTCCAAGGAGTTGGTCCATTTATGAAGGTTATCAACTTTGTTGGCATAGAATTGTTCATAGTATTCTTTCATTATCCTTTTAATGTCCATAGGGCTTGTAGTGACATCCCCTCTTTGATTTCTGGTATTAGTAATTTGTGTTCTCTCTTTTTTTCTCAGTTAGCCTTACTGGGGGCTTATCAATTCTGTTGATCCTTCCAAAGAACCAGCTTTTGGTTTCATTGATTTTTCACTATTTTCTATTCCTAATTGCATTGATATCTGATCTAGTTCTTATTTTTTCTGTTTATTTTTGATTTAATCTGCATTTCTTTTTCTAGTTTCCTAAGATAGAAGCTTAGATGGTTGATTTTAGATTTTCTTTTCTGATAAATGCATTCAGTGCTATAAATTTCCTCAAAGCACTGCTTTCACTGAATCCCACAAGTTTCTATAAATTGTGTTATTTTCATTTAGTTCAAAAATTTTTTTAAATTTCTCTTGAGATTTCTCTGACCTATGTGTTTATTTTAAAAAGTGTATTGTTTAATCTCTAAGGATTTTGGGATTTTCCAGTTATCTTTTTGCTGTTGATTTTTAGTTAATTGCATTGTAGTCTGAGAGTAGTCAGTGTATGGTTTCTGCTGGTTTAAGCTTGATAATGTGTTTTATTGTCAAGAATGTGGTTTTGGTGAATGTCCTGTGTGATCTTGGAGAGGAATGTGTATTCTCTGGTTATTGGATAGAGTAGTATGTAAATGTCAGTTATCCATTTGATTGGTGGTGTTGAGTTCAACTGTATCCTTATTGATTTTCTGCTTGCTCAATCTGTCCATTTCTGAGAGACAGGTGTTGAAGTCTCTTAACTGTGATAGTGGATTCATCTATTTCTCCTTGGCATTTTATCAATTTTGCATTACATAGTTTGATGCTCTGCTGTTAGGTGCATACATATTAAGAATTATGTCTTCTTGGACAATTGACCTCTATCATTATGGAATGCCTTTCTTTATCCCAGATAACTTTTGTTGTTTTGAAGTCTGCTCTGTCTGAAACTAATATAGCTATTCCTGTTTTCATTTAGTGTTAGCCTGTTGTATTTTTCTCCATCCATGTACTTTTATTCTGTATATGTGTGTATATTTAAAGTGGATTTCTTGTAGATGACATAATTGGGTTTTATTTTTTGATCCACTCTGACAGTCTCTGTTTTTTAATTGATAAATTTAGATCTCTGACCTACAAGGTGATTATTGATAGATTTGGATTCATATTTACCATACTCGTTAATGTTTTCTGTTTGTTGCCCTTGTTTTTCCTGTTGTGTGTTGGGGGGTGTTGTTTAAGCATTGTATATGATTCCATTTTCTCTCTTATATAGCATATCAGTTAAATTTTTTTAACTTCTGTAAAATTTTATTTATTTACTTATTTTTGGGTTTGTTGCCCTATTTATCAGTGCATTTGGGCTGCTCTAACAAAAGACCACAGACTGGGTGGCATGTAAAGAACAGAAATTTGTTTCTCACAGTTCTAGAGACTGGTAGTCCAAGATTAGGGTGCCTGCGTGGTTATCTTCTGTGTCTGGTGAAGGCCCTCTTTGGGTTGCAGACTGCGAACTTCTTCATATGTCTTCACATGGCCGAAGAGGTGAGGATCTCTCTCGGGTCTCCTTTATAAGAGCACTAATCCCATTCATGAGGTCTCTCCCCTTTTGATCTAATTCTTCCCAAAGGCCCTATCTCCTAACATCATCGTATGCATTAGATTTTCAACATATGAATTTCAATCTGTAGCACCATGGAATTTGCAGTGTACGTTTACAACTAATCCACTTTCAAGTAACAGTATACCACTATACACACTTCAGTATAATGCTGTACCAGTTGATAGCTAGTGTGAATACCTTGTAATAGCAGAACAGTCTTTCCTCCTTTCCTTTCTACATTACTGTCATTCACTTTATGTGTGTGTGTGTGTATATATAAACAATGTGTGTATATATATACCCACATATATGTATGTATTACAGAAGTATGTGTATAGGCATAACATATATGTGCATACATAATACATTGTTTCTCTTGTTATTTTGAGCAAACGTTAGCTCAACTAAGAAAAGTAAGTTTTTATTTCACTTTCGTTTACCCTTTCTTTATGCTCTTTCCTTTTTTATGTAGATTAGAGTTTCTGACCTATGTTATTTTCCTCATCTCTAAAGAACTTTGAACATTTCTTGCAAGTAGGTCTACAATTTGGCAACAAATTCTGTTAGCTTTAATTTGGGAAAGTATTTCTACTTCTTTCAAAGGATAATTTGCAGAGTAGAGAACTATAGGTGGGTGAGTTTTTTTCTCTCAATGCTAAAATATTTCACTTCACTCTTGTTCGTGGTGTCTGAGGAGAACTCGGATATAATTCGTTACTTGTTTATCTATAGGTAAGGTGTTTTTTCCTCTGGCTCCTTTCAAGACTTTTTATTTTCTGTAGTTACAAGCGCTTTATCTAGGTGTAGGGTTTGTTTGTTTTGTGGAGGGTGGGGTATATATGTCTGATGTTAATTTGGGAAAATTCTGTCATTTAAAAAAATTTTTTTTTCCCTTCTCCTTCTGGTACTCCCATTATATTATACCATTTGTAGTTGTCTCACAATTCTTGGATGTTCTGTTGAACAAAATATCAGTCTTTACTCTCTTGGCTTTTTAGTTTGGGAAATTTCTATTGAGATAGTCTACAGCTCAGAAATTATTTCCTTAGCCATGTCTGCATTCTTCATTTCTGTTAGTGTTTTTTATTTCTAGCATTTCTTTTTGGTTCTTTTTTAGGATTTTCATCTCTGCTTCTTGTAGGCTGTCTACTTTATCCATTAGAATCCTTAACGTATTATAGTTGTTTTAAATTTTTGGTTGGTAAGTCTAACTTACCTGCCATGCTGGTTTTGATGCTTGCTCTATCTCTTCAAATTGTGTTTTTTGCCTTTTGTTATGCCAGTAATTTTATTCCTAATAGCCAGACACTATGTACCAACTAAAAGGAACTGCTATAAATAGACTTTGGATTGTGTCATGGTGAGGTGTGGGGGAAGGAGAAACATTCCATCATTCTCTGATTAGGTCTTAGTCTTTTAATAAGCCTATGCCTCTGGACTGTGAACTTTACAAGTGTTTCTCAGTTTTTTCCTCCCCCCTTAAATGGGGGAGGATGGCTAGAATAGGTTGGAGTTGAGTATTTCTCTTCCCCTAGATTATTTATCCTCTGATAATACCCCAGCAAGTTAGACTCTATTTAACTAGTTTCTCTTGAGGTCGAGTGTTAAGAGCAGTGTTCTAGTATATTTCAGAATGGTTCCTTTTCCCCTTTGCTGCAAGAAGCAGGGGGGAATTTTTCTCTCATGTTTACTATGAGAACCTGTTTGAAGTCCTAGAGGAAAAGTTCACAAATTTGTGGGGCCTTTGTATAACTGGGTTTTCCTGGAATTTTTAACTCTCAGACTTGTCCACAGTGAGGCTCCAGCAATTCTTCAGTTATTCTCCAGGATATCCTCCCTGCACAGTGGTTCCCAAGTGAGTTTCCACTTGTGGGCTCTAGTAAGCCACGACTCCCTATATTCACCTGTCTGTCTCTTCAGTCTTGGGGGCAGTGACTTACCCTATGTCCTCACCTAGCTTATGGATCCTAGAAGAATTGTTGATTTTTTTAGTCTGCTTGGCTTTTTACTTGTTGTTAGGATGGAGTGGGGTTTCTAAGCTCCTTACCTGTGGAAATGGAAACTGGAAATCTTTGTATACTTTTTATATTGTTGACAAGATATTAGGGACTTTTTTTTTGATGTTCATAAAAGATATTGGTCTGTTGTTTCCTTATGATATCTTTGGATTTAGTATCACTTTTTTGCCTCTTCAGTTTTCTGTAAGAATTTGGGTAGAGTGGTTTGATTTATTCTTTAAATGTTTAATGGAATTCACTAGTGAAGCCGTCTATGCTTGCGAAGGTTTGTAACTACAAATTCAGTGTCTTGACTAGATACAGGGTTATTCATCCTATATATTTCTCATTGAATGATTTCTGGTAGTTTGGATTTTTCATGGAGCATGTCCATTTTATCTAAGGTGTTGAATTATTGAATAAAATTGCTCATAGTTTTCTCTCATAATCATTTGATGCTTGTAAGATCTGTAATAATGTCCTCTCATTTCCTACACTGATGATTTGTGTGTTCCCTCTCTTGCTGTTTTTTATCCTGATCAGTCTGACTATATAGGTTTCTAAATTGTAATGTTCTTCTAAAACTAGCTTCACGGACTTCCTTGTTTCCTGTTTTTTACCTCATTGATTTATCTTTATTCTGCCTATTTGGGCTACAATTTGCTCATTTAATAACTTAAGGTGGAAGCTCTGATCAGTGATTTGATATATTTATTCTTATTTAATATAGCCATTTAATGCTATAGGTTTCTTTTAAACACTGCTTTAGGTGCATTCCAGAAATGTGATATGTTATTATTTTCATTGTCTTTAATTTATTCTTTGATGTCTTTTGCCTGTGGGTTAATTAGACTATGCTATTTAGTTTCTAGAGATATCTTTGTTATTGATCAGTATTTACTTCCATTGTGGACCAAGAATCCATGTATGATTTGAATAATTTTATATTTATTGAGATTTGAGATTTGTTTTATGGCCCAGAATATAGTCTGTTTTGGTTAAGTGTTCTCTGTGCTTTTGAAAATAGTTTTTACTGTGCTTTCATTAGATGGAGTATTTCCTAAATGTCAGACACAGTTGATTAATAATGTTGTTCAAGTTTTCTATATATTTATTGGGTTTTTTTGCTTCTATTTCAATTAATGAAAGAACATAAATGTGGATTTGTTTGTTACTCTTTTTAGTTTTATTAATTCTTTCCTTGATGCATTTTGAAGTTCTCTTTTAGATGCAGAAATATTTACGATTGTATGTTGTATGTTTCCTCCATGAATATCCCATATTTCCATGTATCAATATGTCCCCTTTTATTATGAAATGGCCCTCTTTATCCCTGGTAAAATTCTTTACTCTGAAGTCTACTTTGTCTGATACTGCTGTAGCGTGGTATGTGTGTATGTATATATATATATGTGTGTGTGTATGTATTATTTTTGTATATATATGTATGTACACTTTTTTCTTTATACTTTTAACCAATTGTGTCTTTGTGTTTAAGTGGGTTTCTTGTAGAAAAGTTGGATCTTGCTCTTTTATCTGACAATCTGCCTTTTAATTGGGAGTGTTTAGTCCATTTATGTGATTATAGATTATGTTTAGGCTTAAATCAACCACCTTTCTATTTGTTTTCTGTTTATCCTCTCTGTTCATTGTCTCTTTTCCTTAGTTTTTGCCTTATTTTGGATTAATTAGCCATTTCTTAGTATTCTGTTTTATATCTTTTAGCTTACTAGCTGTATTTCTTTGTTTTGCTTTTTTATAAGTCACTTTAGGGTTTTTAGTATTTAACTTAACTACAATCTACCTTTGTGTGATATCCACTTTATTTCTAATTTAAGTGTATACAGAAGTATAGTTGAATGTCTCCTCTTCCAGCCTGTTTTTTTTAATTAATTAATTTTTTTTATTATTTATTTTTTGGCTGCATTGGGGCTTCACTGCTGCATGGGCTTTCTCTAGTTGCGGCGAGCGGGGGCTACTCTTTGTTGTGGTATATGGGCTTCTCACTGCCATGGCTTCTCTTGTTGCGGAGCACGGGCTCTAGGTTCATGGGCTCTAGAGCGCAGGCTCAGTAGTTGTGGCCCATGGGCTTAGTTGCTCCGCGGCATGTGGGATCTTCCCGGACCAGGGATTGAACCCGTGTCCCCTGCATTGGCAGGCAGATTGTTAACCACTGCGCCACCAGGGAAGTCCTTCCAGCCTATTTGTAATTGTCACACATTTTACTTCCATCTTTGTTATAACCACCAGAATACATTGCTATTATTTTTGCTTAAAAAAAATAATAATCTTTTAAGGTAATCTTTTTGATGTAAGAAAAAAATACACACTACTTCCTTTGTTCATTTCTTTTGGGTAGATCCACATTTCTGCTGGTGTAACTTTCCTTCTTGAAAGATAGATTTGTTAGTTTTTGATCCTTTATGCCTAAAAATGTCTTCACTTTGCCTTAATTTTTGAAAGATATTTTTGCTGAGTATAAACTTCTGTGCTTACAGTGGTTTTTTTCATTCAGTAATGACATTTGGCTTGCAGTATTTCTTACTAGAAGTTGATACCTTTCTTTGTTCCTCTTTATATAATGTGCCTTTATTATTTTGCTTGCTTTTAAGATTTTTCTGTTTACCATTGTTTTTCAGCAGTTTATGATGTGACTTGATGTAGTTTTCATTATATTTGTATCACTAGGGCTTTCTTGAGTTTCTTGGATCTGTGAGTTTATAGTTTTCATTAAATTAGGAACATTTTGGCAATTATTTCCTCAAAAGGACTTTCCTGTCTCCTCTCTCCTTCAGGAACCCCAATTTCACATATATTAGGCTGTTTGAAATTGTGTCACAACACTAATCCTCTGTTTTTTTTTTTTTTTTTTAGTTTTTTAATCTCTAATTTTGGATCATTTCTTTTGCTATGTCTTCAAGTTCATTAGTCTTTTCTGCAGTGTCTTATCATGTACTTTTTGGTTCAGAGATCTTATTTTTCATCTCCATAAGTTTGATATGGATCTTTTAAATTATCTTCCATATCTTTCCTTGACATGCTGTGTTCTCTCCTTGAGCAAATGAAGTATAATTACAATAACATTAGAGTGCCATTATTTATAACTGAATTAAGTCATCTGTGTAATTTCAGGTTGGTTTTGATTTATTGACTTTTCTCCTCATTCTAGGTTGTTTTTTCCATACTGGCATGCCTACCAATTTTTTTATTAGCTGTTAGGTATTGTAAATTTTACCTTGATGGGTGCTGGATGTGTTGTATTTTTAAAAAACATTCTTGGGCCCTATTCTTAGACATAGGTGAGTTATTTGAAGAGAATTTGATCTTTTCAGTGTTTGCTTTTAGGCTTTGTTAAGTGAGACTGGAGTAGCTTTAGCCTTATGGCTTATTTCCACACACACCCCCTACCCCCCCCACCCCTGCCCAATACTGTGTAATAATAATAGCCTTATAACTCTGCTCAAGGCCTTATAAAGTTCTTCCACTCTGGCTGGTAATACCACTCTCCCCACTCCCCCACCCCCACCCCACAGAGTAATTTAATCAAATGCATGTACTGATCAGTGCTCTGCTGAAGACACAAGTTGAAGCTTCTGCAGATCTCTGGAGTTCACTCTTGGTGTAGCTTTCTCCTCTCCTTGTTTCTGCCCTATGAACTTTAGCTGCCTTCACTTCCCTGAACTCTCAACTGTCCCAACTCTGTCTCCTCAATTCAGTAGACTGCTGTCCTCTGTCTGGATTCTCCTCCCTGCACTGGAAACTTTTTCCCAGGCAGAAAGATTGGGACAGTCATAGAGTTCACACTGTTTCATCTCTCTCAGAAACTAGTGTCCTACATTGCCTATTGTTAATTGTCTGAAAAACCATTGTTTCATTAATTTTTTTCCCTTGGATTAAGGCAGTAGGGTAAGTCTGGTCACTGTTACTCTATCTTGGCTTGAGTTTATGGTACTTAATCCCAGACTTTATTCATCGATCAGATTTTATTTTCAGCTGTTTTTGTTTTGTTCCATGATAGTTAATTACTGTTTTTTTAAGCATGTTTTTCCCCTTCTCATTTCTTCTCAGCCTTGCAATCCTCCTTTTCAGCTTGTTCTATTCTTTTCATTTTGAGCTCTCCTTTTTGCTTCAGGTGTACCAATTTTAGGGAATTTCCTCTTCTTACTGAGTTATGTTTTATTTCAGATTGGATTTTTCAAATGCCTTTTTTTTGTCTGAGGGGACATATTTGCTTATTTTTATGTTTTGCTAAAGTGTGTTTGCATTGTTTCCACGACATTTATTTTTATCTTACTGAAGTTTAGTATAAGTGGTTCTTATCCTACCTTATATTGGTTACTATAGTGTGTCTGGCTTCTACAATTCTCCCTTCCTGTGGTATCTGATGGTATGGTGGAGCTCAGCCTAGATTATATTCAATTCTTTTGAGGATACTTTCATTTTGCCTTTCTGAGATATTGTTAAATTCCATTACTAGTATTTGCCTCTCCTGCTGAGGGAGATATTCTTTTTCCCTAGGATATACTACTAGTTTAGTGTGGAGTTCTGTTAGACAATGCTAGCTAGCCTCACTTGTTCACTTATCCTGTTTTGCCTGATTCTAATAGAAAATTTTACTGTTATCACTACTACCAAGTCAGAAGAGGGAAAAGATAAGGATATCAATTCACTTCTTTTCCTCCTCTGGCGTATCTGAGAAATATCAGACTTTTGTGAATTCACGAGCATGATTTCTGGGGTTAAAAGGCAGGAGTTGGAGATCAGCTTGTAAGTGTGAATATTCCATTCCTTTTCTTAGCTAAACTTTGGTTGCTGCTGCTGTTTTTTCCCCCCTTTTGTTGTTTTAACTGAGTTTACTCATTTTGCTTGATATAAAGGGCAAGCACTTTTTGGTTTTACTTTGCTTCAGTTTTACCCAGAAGTTACTAAATTTTATAGTTTATAGATAATATATGTGAACCAAATCTCTTGGTAATTACTTTAACTCCAATCCTTTCTTTTTTGAGTAGATAGAATGTAAGTTTTCACTGTATCATTTTAAACTATACTGACTTTTAAAGTTCTTTTTCCAGATACCATGTTTGTGTGGCAGTGCCCCATGTTTGCTGTGCCGATGCTGTCCTAGTGGAAACAACTCCACTGTAACTAGGTTGATCTATGCACTTTTTTTGCTTGTTGGAGTGTGTGTATCTTGTGTAATGTTGATACCTGGAATGGAAGAACAACTAAATAAGGTTAGTTTTCTTTTTTTTTTTAAATGATTAACTGAACCTTTAGTATGTATATGCATAAAACTGCTTCTTGTGTATTGGAAACAGAATACTGTAAAAAGGAAGAATACTTAATCCGAGTTTTAGTAGTTCATGATCATTTAGGAAAGACAAACAGTGAAAGGCAGCTTATTAAAATTCTCTGATGGTAGGGCAGAAAATGTGTTGTGTTAATATGAGGAAATCAGTAATTCTAACCAGGGAAATGTCAGAATCACTGTGGGTCTCATGGAAAAAGGGACATTCTAAGAATCAGTAAATTTTTGTATGCAGAAATTGAAAAATAGGAAGCAGAATGAGGATAAAAGCTTTTTGAGCTAAGTATGTATGCCTTAGGAAGATTTATCTGATAATTAGGATAGAAGGCAGCAGTTAAGTATGGTGGCTCTTGGAATGGTGTAATCAAGAAGGGCATAGAGGGCCTGAAATAATTCTCTGAATGTAGAATTGACTGAATCTGGATTTAAATATTGGCAGTGATAGAATAATAAATAATAACCAGGTTCTGATCCTAGATAACTGAGAGGAAACTGTTGCTGTTAACTCAGGAAAAAAAAGAGAATAGGTGTTTTATTAAACTTTTTTTTTCCCCCAGGGAGTCAGGTTGTGCAAAGAGATGGGGAAAATATAATCTAGTATATAATATGTTAGCTTGTGGGTACTGCACCACATTGTGTGTGTGTGTGTGTCCAGCAGGAAGGAAAAAATTTGGGTGTGTAACTCATAAAAGAAATCAGAGATAGAGATGAAATTCAAACTATGGCAGCATACGCTGAAGAAGACCATTTGGAGTGAGGAGAGCTAGAGCTTTGACAAAAGCTCTAAAGGGAGTTGATGGAGAAAAGGGAACCTCTGAAGGAACAGTGAAAAAAGAGAACCAAGAACCTGTTTAGTAAGCCTTAGGAACAGAGTCTTAAGAATGACAGCATAATGTCTGTTTAAAAAAGGTAAAGGAGTGTGAGGATTAAGAAGTAGCCTTGGGATTTGACAGCCAGTATATGTCTAGTGTCTTGAAAAACCATTTATAGAGTGCTGACCTAGAAGGATTGGGAGGGAGAGTTAGATGGCTATGAGGAAATGGATCCAATGAGAATAGACTGCTGATTTAAGGAGTTTTGTAATGCAGATAGTAAGTCTTAGAGGGAGGCTGAATTAAAGAAGTTTTTAGGCTGGGGAGATTTAATTATTTGTATTTTGAGAATAGTCATAAGGGATCTAACCCGTGAGAGAGAATGTGATCAAGAGAAGGCATATAGAAGTTATTTTTCCTCCAAGGAAAAATGAATGACAATAGAAAATTTGAGGTTGAGAGAGTGTTTATGTCAGATAACCTCCATTTTAAACCATAGTTGTCTGCTTAGGGTTGACTTTGGGGTAAGGAAAAACAGTGTAAGTTTGGGAAATGAGCTTATTACAGTTTCAAAGTAGCATTGTACATGGCATATGTAGATGCTCAGTTAATGTTATTCAGGTCCTTCGTATAAGCAGAAGACGTTCATATGTTTTTTGTCATGGATCCAGTTGACTGTTGTTATGAACGGTTTAGTTTATAGATGTTAGTTAGTTTGTAACCCCCAATGTTTCTGCTTCTCTGCTTTCTGAAGGTCATCAGAGAATTGCATTTCCTAGAGTGCTTGTGATATGTAGGGTCATGTCTCTAGTACTGGTCAGTGAGTTATGCGTAGAAGTGATAAACATCACCCTCTACTTGGTAATGCAGATTCTCCTTTCTTTTCTGTCGCAACCTGTATATCATTTGAGATGGTGGCTTCTCTGGCAGCCTGGATTCTTTTAGTTGACTAAGTAGAACCAACCATGAAATACATCTTTGCTGTTTAAGCCACCTATATTTGGAGGTTGTTACTGTAGCAACTTAACCTAATATAGGTGATTGAATTAAAACTTAATGATGGGAATTAGCCAGGTGGTGTGCTGCTCTCATTTAAGGGCATGGGATAATTAAGGGTGTTAGTGAGTACATGTTGCAAGTGAGTATGGGTAAGTACATATTGCCATAATTGTTAAACTAAGTTGGGAAAGTAGGGTTCAAGTGAGACCAAGAAAGAGCTTATAGACTGTACAGGAGCTAGCAAAAAGAAAGTAGCACCTGCATCAACTTAAATAAAATTTTAGGTTCTTGATTTTAAAGGCACATATTAACAGCTGTATTTTGGCATATTGGTTTGCTTTAACGTTTCTAGAGGCAGTAATTCACTCTGATATATGTGAATAGTGTATCTACTCCCATTTATTTCACTTAAAAATATTTTAAAAATACTTTCTTGTACTCTGATTTCAGTGTGATTTTCTGAAATGGTCATCAGTCTTTTTTAAGATTTTAAGTTAAAAAATAAAAATACAGCCAGCCATTTTGCTGTTAATCCAAATCCATCCATTATCAGAAATAACACTTGTAGAATGAGGGACCAAAACTCAAAATGCCATCATGGTTCTCTTTAGTATTTAGAAACCGATTTAGTTACTCTGTGATTATTTACACTTTTATTGATTGTATTTTTCTCTTATACATGTGATTGAATATATCCCAGTGGAATGCAAGTTTTAAAAAAAACTTAGAATAAGTCTGCATGTTAAAATAAGCATCCACTTTAGGATTGACATTTGTAGCTTATCCGGTGCTCACATAAAGTAAAAAAAGAGTTACACTTCTGTCTTATGAAAACGTGTAGACGTAGCTTGATTACATTTCAGCATAAACTGTAAAGTGAACTTCAATTTTCTAAACCTTAAACTATTTGATTACAGAATTTTCATTTTTTCTTGAGAAAATTCTAGATCACAAATTGCTGTTTTGTTTTCAGATTCCTGGATTTTGTGAGAATGAGAAAGGAGTGGTCCCTTGTAATATTCTGGTTGGCTATAAAGCTGTATACCGTTTGTGCTTTGGCTTGGCTATGTTCTACCTTCTCCTATCTCTATTAATGATCAAAGTGAAGAGCAGCAGTGATCCTAGAGCTGCAGTACACAATGGGTAAGGTTTTTAATAAACTTCAATATAAAGTTTGCATAGTCTCTTCTCAGTAATTTTGAGTCTGTCTAAAGAAAGTTTAAGGTAAAATAAACTTGAACAATCTGCAGAATTATTTTATTCATGAATGACAAGGTAAGAAAATCCTCTTGTCTCTATTAGAGAATGTGTTGGAATTTGGAAATATAAATATTAAATAGTAGCCTTGGGTCATTTATTGGTATAGTCTCTGCATTATGTTTAATAAAGTTGACCCATGTGAACAACGCAGGTTTGAACTGTGCAGTTCCACTTTATACACAGATTATTTTCAACAGTAAATACAGTGTACTACACAATCCATGTTGATCTCTAGTTGAATGAATTCACAGATGAGGAACCTCGGATACAGAGGGCTGACTATAAGTTATATATGGATTTTCAACCATGCAGAGAGTTGGCACCCCAACTCCAGCATTGTTCAAGGGTCAACTGTATTTTCATCCTAAAAAGGAAGATTTATCATATCTGTGACTAATAATGAGGAGCTTATTCCTCCTTCTCCTCTTAGCTTTTTGTAGGCCAATCTCACTACATAAAACTGAACTCAGTTCCTAAGATGTACAGTGCAGCCAAAATGAAAAACTTTATTCCTTTGAAACAAGGTGATTGATTGATTTTCTAAATGGTTATACTGAACAACCTAGAAACTTCAGGGTCCCTTTTATCAGTCTCCCTTAATATAGAGCACTACTTCTCACACTCAATTTTGAATGTTTTGAATTTTATCACTGTTTTTTCCCCTCATAAATAAAAAAAAATTTTTTGGAATATCTGCTATTGCTTATCTATTAACATGCTACCAAAGACAAGAAGAATGAACAAGTGAAATATTAATGAAAAAAGATGTGCTGTGCCAGGTTGATTTTATTTTGTTTTGTTCCCTTAGTCATTGGTTGTTTTAAATTTTTTTTGCAGTCTTAAAACATCTTTACTAAATGTATTTTTAAACACTTCTCAAAATGTATTACAGGGTGGCTATCACAGTCATTTCATGAGATAACATTCTCAAAACATGCACTAAGCACTCATGTCACTGTTAATGGTTTTTTTTAATTGAGTTATAATTGACATATAACATTGTGTCAGGTTTAAAGTGTACAAAGTGTTAATTTCATACTTTAATATATTACAGTATGATTACCATCATAGTATTAGCTGACACCTCTATCACATCACATAATTATTATTTCTTAGTTGTGATGAGAACAGTTAAGATCTAGTCTCTTAGAAGCTTTAAAGTACATTTTTCTTTTTCAGATTCCACATATTGGTAATATCATGTATGTTTGTTTTTCTTTGTCTGGCTTATCTCACTTAGCATAATGCCCTCAAGGTCCATCCATGTTGTTGCAAATGACAGGATTTCCTTCTTTCTCGTGGCTGAATGATATTCCATTGTGTATATATACTATAGTTTCTTTATTCATCTGTTGACAGATACTTAAGGTTGTTTTTATATCTTGCCAATTATGAATAATTCTTCAATAAACATGGATGTGCAGATATCGTTTCAGTACCCTATTTTCACTTTCTTTGGATATATACGTAGAAGTGGGATTGCTGGATTGTATGGTAGTTCCATTTTTATATTTTTTGAGGAACCTTCATACTGTTTTCCATAGTGGCTGAACTAGTGTACATTCCCAGTAACAGTGCATAAGGGTTCCCATTTCACCACATTCTCACCAACATTTGTTATTTCTTGTCATCATGATAGCCATTCTAATAGGTCTGAGGTGGTGATATCTCATAATGGTTTTGATTTACATTTCTCTGATGATTAGTGATGTTGAGCACCTTTTCATATGCCTGTTGGCCATTTGTATGCCTTCTCTGGAAAAGTATTTAGTTCCTCTGTCCATTTTTTAATTGGATTGTTTGTTTTTTTAATGAGTTGTATGCGTTCTTTATATATATTTGGTATTAACCACTTTTTGATACATGGTTTGCAAATATTTTCTCCTATTCTGTAGGTTGTCCTTTCATTTTGTTGATTGTTCCTTTTGCTTTGCAGAAGCTTGTTAGTTTGATGTAGTCCCACTTGTTTGATTTTACTTCTGTTGTTTGTACTTTTGCTGTCTCATCCAAAAACTCATTGCCAAGACCAATGTTGTGGAGTTTCTTCCTTACTTTCTTCTTCCCAGTATCAGCATCTTTCTAGTATTGATATCTTTTATGGTATCAGGTCTTAAATGTTTAAGTCTTTAATTCATTTTGAGTTAATTTTGTGAGTCGTGTAATAAAGGAGTCCATTTTCATTTTTCTGTGGTTACCCAGTTTTCCCAAGACTGTTGAGGAGACTGTCCTTTGCCCATTGAGTGTTCTTGGCTCCCTTGTCAAATATTCGTTGATCCGAAATGGAAGGGTTTATTACTAAGCTCTCTCTATTCTATTCCATTGGTCTAGGTGTCTACTTTTATGGTACTACTGTTTTAATTACTGTAGCTTTGTAGTATAGTTTGAAATCAGTAAGTGTGATATTTCCAGCTTTGTCCTTCTCATGGCTGATTTGTCTATTTGCGGTCTTTTGTAGTTACATACAAATTTTAGGATTGTTTTTTCTATTTTTTTTTCAGTGGCATTGAAATTTTTATAGGGAGTACTTTGAATCTATAGGTGGCTTTGGGTAGTATGGACATTTTAACTATTCTTCAGATCCACAAACACGAGTTATCTTTCCATTTGGTTGTGTCTTTTTCAGTTTTTTTTTAATTCAGCCACTGTGCCTTTTGGTTGGTGAATTCATTACATTTACATTTAGCGTAATTATTGATATGAGGGACTTACTAATGTCATCTTATTCATTGCTGTCTGGCTGTTCCATATTTCCATAATTTCTTTTTTCTTTGTTAACGCCTATGTAAATTGGTGATTTTCTTTGTAAATTGGTGGTATGGTCTGCTTCCCTATTTTCTGTAAATCTACTTTAGGTTTTTGCTTTGTGGTTACCATGAGGCTTACATAAAACATCTTATAGATAAAATAGCCCATTTTAAGCTGATAGCAACTTCAGTTGTATACAAAAGCCCTACCCATTTACTCCTCTTTTATTTTTTGATATTATAATTTATCTCTTTTTATATTGTATATCCATTAACCAATTATAATAGCTGTTGTTTTTTTTTAATACTCTTTAATCTTTATACAACAGTTACATAGTTAACACACCATGCTATTAAAGAATTAGATTTTTCTAAATCTGTGTATTTCCATTTACCAGTGTGTTGTATACTTTTGTATGTTTTCGTGTCACTAATTTACTGTCTTTTTGTTTCAACTTGAAGAATTCCTTTCACCATTTTTTACAAGACAGATTTAGTGGTGGTGAATTCCTTGGATTTTGACTGAGAAAATCTTTATTTCTCCTTTGTATCTGAAGGATAACTTTGCTGGACAGAGTAATCTTGGCTGGCATTTTTTTCCTTTCAACACTTTGAGTATGTCACTTAAAGTCATTCTACTCTCTCTTGGCCTATAGGGTTTTCTACTGAGAAATCCACTGAGAGCCTGATGGAAATGGCTTTGTAGATTACAGTCTTTTTCATCTAGCTGCTTTTAGGATTCTCTCTTGTTCTTTGATTTTTGACAGTTTTCATTATGTAATATGGCTTAGAAGATTTGTTTGCATTGAGCTAATAGTGTGATCTATTAGCTTTGTGAACTTGGATGTCCAGACGTAGGAAGTTCTCAGCTATTTCTTTTCTTTCTTTTTTTTTTTGTGGTACGCAGGCCTCTCACTGTTGTGGCCTCTCCTGTTGCAGAGCACAGGCTCAGCGGCCATGGCTTACGGGCCTAGCCGCTCCGCGGCATGTGGGATCTTCCCGGACCGGGGCACGAACCCGTGTCCCCTGCATCGGCAGGCGGACGGACTCTCAACCACTGCGCCACCAGGGAAGCCCCTCAGCTATTATTTCTTTAAACTTTTTGCCCCCTTCTTCCTCTCTTCTTCTGAAACCCAATCATTCTAATACTTGAATTCCATAGATTACTGAGGCTTTCTTCCCTTTTTCATTTTTTTTCTCTGTTCACCCCTGATTGGGTTGTATCAAAATTCCTGTCCGTTTTTTCTGTCTTCCATTTGATCTGCCCTTCTGCAGATCTCTATTGTAATTTTCATGTCTTTTGTTGAATTCTTCAGCTCCAGAGTATGTTTGGTTCTTTTTTATGATTTCTGTCTCTTTGTTAACTTTCTCATTTTATTCATATATTTTTTTCCTGGTTTTTGTTGAATTATCTTTGTGTTTTCTTATAGCTCATTGAGTTTTCTCAAAACAGCTGTTTTGAATTCTTTATCTGCTAGACTGCAATATTTTATGCCTTTGTGCTCAATTATTGCAGGATTATTGTTATCTTTTGGTGGTGAAATGTTTTCTTGATTCTTCATGTTCCTTGTAGTTTTGCATTGCTTTCACATTTGAAGTAGCTGATGCCTCAAATCTCTACTAGTTGTCTTCAGATAAGGTTATTGATCCTGTTATATCTAGGGTTCTCTCTGACTCTGAACACCTGCTTCTCACTTCTTGCGCCTTCCTGTGGCAGAATTCTTAAACTTTTATGTCTTCTCTGGTTCTTTCAACTCATTTGGCTAGCTAGTGGAAATCTGTCGTCCAGGCATTTATTGTGTGTTTTCAAAACTATTCATTTGTACAGTGTACCTTATTTACACTTCCATATACACCAGTTATAATAGCTATTGGTGTATATGTAAAATAAACCTGTGAAATGAAACTAATATTCTCATTTTATCATAATGAATTAAAACTCTCCTAAAATAGTTTACATGATATTCTTCACTTCTCGTTTTCAGGATATCCTCAGAAAGAATAGAATAGTCACATAAAGTGTAGCTGTTCTTTAAGAATAGCTCTTCAAAGATTTCATACATGAAACTACTTGTTGAATGAATATTTATTAATAAAAAATTTTTTTTGTTGTTTTAGATTCTGGTTCTTTAAATTTGCTGCAGCAGTTGCAATTATTATTGGGGCCTTCTTCATTCCAGAAGGAACTTTTACAACTGGTAAGAAATCTTTTTTTTCCTTTAATTGTGTGATGTTGATATTTTATAAGGAAATTGAAATAATTGTTGCCTGGAACTGTAACTATTTGTTCCCCCCACCCCACCCCACCCCCGTTGGCAAAATCAAGGCATTTATGTAAACTTTTATTTTTCCTTTTGTATATTGATTGTGAAAATGAAATAATGAAAAGTGAACCAGTCACTCATTTGTGGTTTTTTGCTTTTTTTTTTCTTTCAGTGTGGTTTTACGTAGGCATGGCAGGTGCCTTTTGCTTCATTCTCATACAGCTAGTCTTACTCATTGATTTTGCCCATTCGTGGAATGAATCATGGGTTGAAAAAATGGAAGAAGGGAACTCAAGATGTTGGTACGCAGGTAAGCTTTTTGTCTTACAGAACATCTTCAAGATAGCTGAAGTTTGAAAGTGAGAACAGATATGTAGACTATGGGAAAATCACGATTTTTATGGTATAATTTTCTGTGAGGAGGTTTTTAGCTTAAGTTTGTGAGTGGCATCTTATCACATTATATCAGCAACTTTACTTGTAGAGAGAGTTTTTGGCATGTCAACTAGGAACATACCCAAGAACCAGGAAATAATCCAGAAGACCATGAATGGCTAAAATAGAAGTTCCAAAACCTATTGCTGAATGCATGTATATTTTACAGCCTAATTTCCTGGGAAGCCTACAGAAGGTTAAAAGTAAAATATTAAAGGGACGAGGACTGCTAGAAATAGATGAACAAACAGTGGTACAATTCTTAAACAGCAGCAAGCAGGAAAAATAAAAAAGCAACTCTGAAACATTTTGCGTAAGTGCAAAGAATGCCCTTATGTGTAACTAACACCTAAGGGAATTTTTACAGTAGTGTTTTAATGTTTATTTATAATGATGAGCTTGAGTCCTGTGCTTATGCTCTAAAACAGGGATCAAACTTCAGATGCTTATTACAACAGGTAACAAAAATGAGGGAGGAGAACCAGGTTTAAGTGCATTTTCAATCCTTTTGCAAATAGAAGGGACTGTGATGAATTGGAGAGTGTAAAGGCCTTTATCTAAAATGCATATAGCTACTGCTCAGTTCCATCTAGTAGTTGCCTTGTGGAAATGTGAACCCAGTGTTGCTTAACTTTTCTGATTTTTCCAAAAGAAGCCATAAATCTGGATTTTTATGTGAAATGATCTGAGTTTCAGCTAAAAAAAAAGAACAATTTTTTTAAAAAAATCAGAGTGAAAGCTAAATCCAGCATGTCTGCTAGCTTCATATTTTCTCTCATACAACTAATTTGTGGTATTCGATCTCAGTGGTTAAAATAAAGGGTTTGGTATTCAAAGAAATGAACTTTGGTCGTTTGGAAAATTTACTTATATAGAATATCTCATTTTTTAATGTTAAATCTAGTGTAAGAGTTTCTGCTTTGTTCCCTACTATATCCCTAGGGCCTTTGTAGGTATTCAGTAAGTATTTGTTGGATGGATCCCCTGTCAGTGAGGCACATCGACATAAATACATGTATATTAAGCATACATTAGCACAGAAACTAAAACGTGTGTGTGTGATAGAAGAAACTTACGTTGTCTTATTAAATAATGACGACTTACTCTTGAATAATTTTTTTTAAGATTTTAGTTGATGAGGAAAAGCATTGTTTTGCAGGCAAAATAATTTTCTTAATGCCCTTGTTTACAACTGAATGATTATCATTCTTTAAAAACCTTAATATTTCCCTCCTAGTTATTTTTCTGTGTTTTGAAAATAATGGCTAATACATCTGAATGTGTTTTGGAAACTCTATGAAGATCATAGTATGTTACTGTCCTTGAAAACACATCATCATAATGAGCTATATATAAAGACTATAAAATTCTTAATGTGATAAAGCTCAGAATATCTTTACCTGCTTATATAGCCTGTGTAATGCTGACGTAATGTTAGTTGCTTAAAGTAATATTTTTGAATGAAATAAGATTGCTTGTAAAATGAGCCATATGCCTAATTCCTAATATTAGTGATAAAATCTAATTGTCCAATGTATTTCTTTCACAGCTTTGTTATCAGCTACAGCTCTGAATTATCTGCTGTCTTTAGTTGCTATCGTCCTGTTTTTTGTTTACTATACTCATCCAGCCAGTTGTGCAGAAAATAAAGCGTTCATCAGTGTCAACATGCTCCTCTGCCTTGGTGCTTCTATAATGTCTATACTGCCAAAAATCCAAGTAAGCTTGGATTAGTTCATTAATGTTTATGAAGCTTCTATTTTTTAAGTTTTCCTAAATCTTGAATGATAACAATATTTTTCTGTTTTGCTTATTTTTTTGTAGGAATCACAACCAAGATCTGGCTTGTTACAGTCTTCGGTAATTACGGTCTACACAATGTATTTGACATGGTCTGCTATGACTAATGAACCAGGTATGTTCGTTTGCTTGGATTTGTTTCTTTTTAATGAATCCTACAGCTTTTCTTTTTTCAAAGATGGTCATTTTGTAAAATTAAGCTCACAGAGAAATGAAGAGAATGGGAATAATACTATTTTCATCTTTAATGTATTGCTATATTTTTTCACTTAGTTTCTTCTTTCACTAGCAAAACTATAAGAAATTATATGAAAATTATAAGAAATATACCTAATTTGTACAGTGCATATGATAGTATACGTAGAAGGAAATAAGAGCTGTTAAAATGTTTGTTGATTCTACTGTAAATAGTATAGTTTTTTTCCACCTATTATTTTTTGTCTGTGATTACCTTAAAAGTGAATATAATTAATTGGTCTTTGTAATCTTTTTATAGGCCAGTTTTATTGCATTCTGTGGGAGTAGAAGCCTGTATATGTCATTTGCACTGAAACAAATTAGAAGTTAATAATTACAGTCGACCCTTGAACAACAGAGTTTTGAACTGCACAGGTCCACTCATCCATAGATTTTTTTCAAATATATGTACTGCATTACTACACGATCTGCAGATATGAATGGCTGGACATGGAGGCCAGCCATAAAATTATATGCAGATTTTCGACTGTGTGAGGGGGTTGATGCCCCTAATCCACTTGTTGTTCAAGAGTCAACTGTACTATTTTTTGAAAAGGAAAAAAATGGTCTTTCTCAGAATAAAGAAAAATTATAAAATGTTTTCTGAATCTTATATTTCATTGAGTTTATAAATTTTATAGATGCTTTATCACTAGTTGGAGAAAATGTTTTTGTTTTTGTTTTTTTTAGTTTACTAGAGAAAGATTCCTTATATTTGTCCAGGTAAGTGTCTAGAAAAAAACTAATAGTAATTTGCTTTAGGGATTATCCTTATATGAATGGCTTAAAGATAAAAAACATTTTTCATTGATAAGGTGGCAATTGACATATCTGGCTTTGTGGGAGGAAAACATGTGGGACACTTAAGTGGATACCAACCCTATTTAAATTCTTTATTTACGGGAGTCAAAAGGCTGAATAAGCATTAGGTCATTATGCCTTGTTTGCTCATTTCCACAAACTATTTGCTAAAATTCTAGTAACTGATTTTACGTATAAACTATATAACAATGTAGTTTGGCAAATTGATAATAACAATAGTCATTTTATTGAGTTTATCTCACACTTTGTAGTAGAAAAGCCAGTGCATTTTAGTTTAGAATATCTGAATTTTATTCTTTACTTGAGCTTTGCTTTAGAGGTCGTCTAAATTTCACCAGTTTCCTGATCAACGAAAAGCTTAATGTCTCAGCTCCTGCATGAGGTTGAAAATGGTTTTCCAAGCACGTCTATAAAATTAGCACTATAAAATTTTTATAAAAAGGTCTCTATAAATAAAGTTGTCTTAAAGTATTTTTTTTGTGCCTTTTTCTAACAGAATGTTTTGAATTTGCAAGAGTATATAAGAGTTAAAAAGAACTACATTGTGCTCTGAAAAAAATTTTATACTATTCTGAGATTTTAATTTGACCTTAATTTACATTATAGAAACAGAGTGCAACCCAAGTCTACTGAGCATAATTGGATATAATACAACAAGCACTGTCCCAAAGGAGGGGCAGTCTGTACAGTGGTGGCATGCTCAAGGAATTATTGGACTAATCCTCTTTTTACTGTGTGTGTTTTATTCAAGGTAAGAAAAATTATGGATTTTCATTTTTTTAAAAGTCCAGCTATTATTCATATATGAATCTTTAAATTCCCCATTTTTTCCCTTCTCTCTTCCTAAACTGTCTTCCATGCAGCATCCGTACTTCAAACAATAGTCAGGTTAATAAACTGACTCTAACAAGTGATGAATCAACATTAATAGAAGATGGTGGAGCCAGAAGTGACGGATCACTGGAGGATAGAGATGATGTTCACCGAGCTGTAGATAATGAAAAGGATGGTGTCACTTACAGTTACTCCTTCTTTCACTTCATGCTTTTCCTGGCTTCGCTTTATATCATGATGACCCTTACCAACTGGTACAGGTACTTATATTTTATGAAAACTTTGCATGTGGAAACTGATGGCTTTTTTGTGATTTCATTGTTAAATGTGGTATGGAGTACTTTTTAATCCTCCAATATATTTCAAAATTTACAACTAAATGAATAGTGAGATCAGTTTCAGAAATGCAGGCTTTATTTCCTTGCTTCAGCAATAACAATCATTGAAATATTTCCACATCTTGAAGAGACTGAAATAAAGTTTCATGAAACTAACACATTGCTTAGGGAAATACATGTTGACAGTTGATCAAACACAATGCTTGCTTTTCTTTTTAATACTGACTAACCAGTTCCCAACATAGTGCAATAAAAAGATACCTTTCTTCTGTTTTGTTCAAACTTTGTCATTAAAATGTTTGAAGATTTCAAAATTGAGATGTGAATACACTAACATAGATGGATTCTTAGAATTCTTCAAAACTAATTTTTGTTTTTTTATCACTTCAAAACTAATCTTTTTGAAGATTAGTTAGTTGGAAGATAGCGGTTTATATTTTGTTTTTAAAAATTCTAATTTTGTCCAAAGGACTACTGAAAGATTTAAGATTCAAGTTGAACTATGTGGTAGGGCAGTTCTAGTTTTAATAATTTTTAATGCATAATATCCTTAACAGTTTGTAAGAGGGCTCTGAATACCATCAAAAGATGTAGAGAGAAGATTATTCTTTGCTTTATTTCTTTGAGAGCAGCCTCTACCAGCATTTATTATTGAAAAATACATATATTTTAAAATTCCTACACTGCAGTTTCTTAAGGTATACGAACCCAAATAGTTCTCAGTAATTCACAGCTTTGGCTGTCAGGTTAATAGTAAATGTTAAGATTAGATGAAAAATATTTTTGGTATGTTTCATCAACATAAAAGTCAGCTAACTTTGGGATGTATTTCCCTCCCAGTTTCTTAAATCTGAGAAGGTGGAGGGGGTTCCCATATACACTCTGAACAGATTATATTCTTTATAACATAAAGACTTACCAATTCTAAACTGTATGTCTTATTTATTTATCTAGAGGTCACATTCCATTTCTCTATCTTGTAATTAGTGAGCCAGAAAAACAAAGATTTTCTGAGTATTATCTAAAAGAGCTATTTCAGAGGCCTGTGTCCTCTACTCCTTTAAAGAAAATTGATTTTACCTTCACATTAGCTATCAAAGTGGTGTGGAAAAGCAAGGCAACAGATAATTAGTCCAGCAACTATATATCTGTTATCACAAATTATATACAAAGAATATTTCTGAAGTAATGAAGCCTGATGGCTTGATGACCGATAATCCAACCTCTCCCCCACTTTTTCTTCCTTAAATCTTAGGTATGAGCCTTCTCGTGAGATGAAAAGTCAGTGGACAGCTGTCTGGGTGAAAATCTCTTCTAGTTGGATTGGCATTGTGCTGTATGTTTGGACACTGGTGGCACCACTTGTTCTTACAAATCGTGATTTTGACTGAACGGGACTTCTGGCATGAAAGTCTCACTTTGATCATCACTTATTTGAAATTAACAGTATTCCCAACTTTTGTAAAGTTGCGTATATGTGTGCTTCCCATGTAACTTCTCCAGTGTTCTGGCATGAATTAGATTTTACCGCTTGCCATTTTATTCATTATAGTCTTGCCAAGCACATTGATAGGTGTTTTAGATTGAAGCAGAGTTTTGAGTATGTTGGTGGTGGTAAGTTAGGAGAAGTGGACATTGTTAGGTTTATCCTTTGCTCAGTACCTGTGAAAAGAATAAAAACAAAACTGCTTGACAGTTTGATGTTTAAATTGTGTTATAACTTAAGCTGTTTTAGAAAAATATGAAAAGAAATTTATGGCTGCCTTCTGAAATATTTGATGCCTTGCCCTACAGGATACTGCAAAGAACATGGCTATCCTAAAATTTTATAAACAAGTCAGTTAAATGCCAGTTTTCTAAAAAATCTTTTCAGATTTTTCCCTTGATAGGAAGAGAAGGAACTTACACAGGTGTGGAATGTTTGATAGACAACAGTGTGGCTTATGGTGGAGACTGAGATACAGAGCTTTCAAAGAAAGATTGCTGGTGGTGGGTACTAAATTGAATACCCAAGGTGGTTTGTAATGATTCCTGGGTAGGGATGGCCTTCCATACTTACATAGTGAACTTTGTTTTGGTCATTATAAACACATGCAGATGTGTTAAAATGTGTTCAGTGGGTTCAGTGGAGTGATTAGGAACTCTGAAGGATTTAGACAAAGGCCTTGAAAAGCATAATCATGGGTTAGAAGGAAGTTGAAAATCACTTGGAAATTTGTTTTGAAAATCAGAGTTGATAAACTTTTGACAGAACAGGAAGAAACTGCAAAATAGGCTTCAGTAGACAAAGTCTCATTTAGTTTTCTCATTTAAAAAATGAAGAAACTGGGCTTCCCTGGTGGCGCAGTGGTTGAGAGTCCGCCTGCTGATGCAGGGGACGTGGGTTCGTGCCCCGGTCCGGGAGGATCCCACATGCCACAGAGCGGCTGGGCCCGTGAGCCGTGGCCGCTGAGCCTGCACGTCCAGAGCCTGTACTCCGCAACAGGAGAGGCCACAGCAGTGAGAGGCCCGTGTACCGCAAAAAAAAAAAAAAAAAAGAAACTGAAGCATAGGCTTAAACACAGCTTATCAGTGGCAAAGCTGGGAAATCCCAAGTCTGTCAAAACAACTGGCATTCTTTCTGCCATTCAAAAATAATTACTATTCAAATATATGCATAATAGATTTTACACCTTGTGAGTGGTGGATAATTTATGTGATGTGAGTTGCTGGTGTCCAGCATGCCTTCTACACACAGGCCAGGAGAATGATGGACTGCTGTAAACCCCTGCTTACAGTATACTATACAGTTCAAAAGATGCTTTTGTATTTGCTGCCATCCAATTGAAATATATAGATTATAATCTTTCAACCTGAAAATCAAGCAGTATCAGTGTTAACTTAGGTAGAAACTCTTAGTTACTTGTGTGATTAGTGTCTTAATGAATCTTAAAATCTACATTTACTTCTTTTAAGATATTAATGTGAATGAAGTATAACAATTTAATTTCCCACCTGTGTTGATATTGTGTTCATGATTTCAAATGGCTGTGTTCTATCTTTAAATAAATGAATTCAGAGAAAGTGTGTGGTGTATTAATTCTTTAGCAGTTTGAATTTAGGTGGTGTAATATTCAGATCTACTTTCTTCCTGTGTACGTGACACTGAGGGTTAACTGACCATTTTCTGTACTGAAAAACTGAGTTGTTTTAAGGTGATATTTACCCTTTTTTGGTCCTCTGTAAGAAACTCCTGAGTGGATCTCAAAGGTAATTCAAGAGGTGTTCTCCTAAAGAACCTTCAGGAGGGAGACCAGTTAAGTTTGGAAAATATTTTTAATTCATTTGATTGATAGATACTCTACACTTGCTGTGTCCTCCAGGCATTTTTTCCCTGAGTGGCCAACTGATGCTTCTTTCTCTGACAATTAAGATAGATAGTATTAAAAATAATAATAATAAAATGCTCTATTCCATAACAATGAAATATCAGGAAGAGAAATTAAAGAAACAATCCCATTTACCTTTGCATCAAAAAGAATAAAATACCTAGAAATAAACCTACCTAAAGAGGCAAAAGACCTGTACTCTGAAAACTTACGATGCAGATGAGGGAAACTGAAAACACAAACAGATGGAAAGATATACCATGTTCTTGGCTTGGAAGAATCAGTATTAAAATGACCATACTACCCACAGCAACCTACAGATTCAATGCAATCCCTATCAAATTGCCAATGGCATTCTTCACAGAAAAAAATTTTAATTTGTATGGAAACACAAAAAGCCCCGAATAGCCAAAACAATCTTGAAAAAGAAAATGAGCTGGAGGAATCACGTTCCCTGATTTCAGACTATACTACAAAGCTACAGTATGGCACTGGGACAAAAAGACACATAGATCAATGGAACAGGATAGCCTGGAAATAAACCCACACACTTGTGGACAGTCTATGACAAAGGCAAGAATATACAATGGAGAAAAGACAGTCTCTTCAGTAAGTGGTGCTGGGAAAACTGGACAGCTACATGTAAAAGAATGAAATTAGAACATTGTTTAATACCATATACAAAAATAAAATGGATTAAAGACCTAATGTAAGACCAGGTAATATAAAACTCCTAGAGGAAAACATAGGCAAAACACTGACATAAATTGCAGCACTTTTTTGGACCCGTCTCCTAGAGTAATGGAAATAAAAGTAAGTGAATGTGACCTAATTTAACTTAAAAGCATTTGCACAGCAAAGGAAACCATAAACAAAAGACAAACTGCAGAATGGGAGAAACTATTTGCAAATGATGCTACTGACATGGGATTAATTTCCAAAACATACAAACAGCTCATACAGCTTAATATTAAAAAAAAAACACCAATCAAAAAATGGGCAGAAGACCTAAATAGACAACTTGTCACTATTTGGCCATTGTTCCACCCTTTTTAGTACTATCCTGTTCCAGAGAGACAGACCAATAGGGTATGTGTTTGTATGTGTGTGTGTGTACAATACAGAGGCTGACAAGTCCAAAATCGGGCTGCTTGGGTTCGTTTTGAGACTGCACAAGAGGTATTACAGAAGCTTTGGGCTCAATCTAGTAAGTCAAGGTTAATATCAGCAGTGAAAAAATCAGGTTGATAGCATTTACCTTTCATGTGTTGAAAGTGGCACTTCACTTCTATGATCTTTCCCAAAACCCATAATCCCAGTCTAATGGGAAGAAACATCAGGTAACCCCAAATTGAGGAGCACTACAAAATATTATGCCAGTACACCTCAAAATTGTCAAGGTCTAGCTTATTTGTATTGCAGTTACTCTGTTTGAAACCAATTCCCTGAAATTTGACTTGCTTTATGGCCTAATATGCAACTGATTCTCAAAATATTTCATGTATGCTTGATATTTCAATTAGGCTCTAATTCTCAAATGTAGCATTTTATGTATGTTCATCATGTGTCATTTTCCCAGTCTGTGGACCTTTTGTTCTCACACTTCAGCCTCTAAATTCCTGAGTATATACCATCCCTATGAAACACACAGTGACACACCCCAAAAGAACACTTAGCTGTAAGTCACAGGCTCTCCTGTGGGCCTACTTGTATCCCACTGAGGCAAAAGAAGCTTGGAGGTGGGATGAAGATGAGGGGTACCCTCTAAAGTATTCATACTATGCTATTTGTTTTCCAAACAGCACACAGACTTTCTGCAGTAAACACAAGTTAGGTTACTTTTAAAGGAATCAGTTTCCAGATGTTCAATTTCCATGCGTACATGGAAATTTCCTAAAGTTGATGCGCTTGAAAAGATGCCTCAGGACAAGGCATCATCCCCCTTAACAATTACTCTTTTCACATTTGACAAAACAAAGGATATATAATACCTCTTAATTCATTCTGAGTCTTAATACCAAGGCACTTTGGATAAAACCGCTAAACACAGAAGTAGAAACAATTTTAAATATTGGTAAGAGAACGACACTGGTTTAAAAAATCTTTAGGTGATTATTTCTTTCAATGAAATTGAATCAGGATGATCTAATGAAATTACCAGCTAATAAATTTTAAAATACTTAGTGAATTCTGAAGGACTTCAAATAATTGAGTGACACTGCTGTAACAAAATCTCTTCTTTATATTATAAAAGTTTCTTAGGACTCTAAAAACAAAAAAAATTGATGCTCTTATTATATTGATATAAACTTACCCCCAGATAATAAAACATTTGGGGAAAAAAAATCCCTGAGATCTGTTCACCCCACAAAAAGATGTATTTCTGGTAAAATTTTACTTTGTATGTTTAACAGTTCATCAAAATTTGGACTATATTCTATTAACAAACACTAAAATCTCTAACAGATCAGTCCCCCAAAATTCAGAGACAGAATATAATAAAGGTTTGTCCCCCGCCTCCCTGCCCCACCTGAAGTCTAAATGAATATCCAGGATTGATGGGTGGCTCTCCTCTAAGCGGCGATTCAGGAAGCCAGGTTTCTCCCTTCTCCTGTGTATACTCGGAAGCCACATATTCCTCTGCATCAAGCTAGTAGATGGGTAAAAGGTGAGGAGGGTTGCATGGGGGAGATGTTCACAGACCAGACCTGCAAGTTCTGAACATCACTTTTCCTGATTTATTAGAATTCAATTACATAGCTACCCTGTTTACAAAGGTGGAAATAATCTAACTGCATGATAGGAAATGGTTCAGCAATCAGTTAACAGTCTCTGCCACATAGGTTTATACTGTTTTAATCAACTGTGTATTTATAATTGGAGACAAACTTTAATGCTTAGAATCTTAAGGTTACAGAATAAAATTTCAAATTTTGTTGCAGAGAAGTGCAACAATTATCTTCAATGTATGACTGTCACGCATAATAAAAGTAGGATAAAATTCTTTGGAGGAAGTGGAATGGATGATGAAGAACATCAAATCACTATGGTATTTAGATTCTTTCCAATACATTTAAAAGCAAGTAACAACTATTTTTTTAAATGGCAGTATTTAACACTATCCTAAACTCTTCCCGAATACTTAAGATGAAAAAATTTAAATGTCACCTTAAAAAGTACTAGGAGGTATAAGGTTTTCAAAATTATTTTTTAACTACTTCTAGAGTTATCCCCAAAGGAGAAGAAACTTAATCATATCCCACAGTGAGGAAGGGAAGCGAAAAAGAAAAAGCCTCTGAAGCTCTCTTCTCCTCAGTCTCTAAGCTCTTCACATCTTAACAATCTCTAAGAAAGTGACCCCTAAAGCTTACGCAGAAAACTGTTCTGGGTTCTTAAATTAGTTCACCAAGATCCCACTGTCAGAGCCAAGTATTTTAGGATCTGCTAAGGAAGGGTTTCTTATCCCTCTGTGCTACGCTGTATTTGAAATTTTACATCACAGTAAGAGAGTTCCAAGATACTGAGACTATAACCAACAGGAAGGCCATCTTGGCAATTGCTCATCCAACTGCCCTAGAAAATATTCAGATACTAGCTCACTGCTTTCAGTCCTCTGCTTGAAGGTACAATTCTTCAAGTGATGGTGCCCTGGCCTTGCATTAAGTCTAATTCTTCTGAGCAAGTGTTCCAAAGGAAAGAAGTGATTTAACTGTTTCTCTTATCTTCTCTCAGGGCAAAAATTATAGGCCCTTGGCATCCAGTGATAATGTTCTTACCTAATTTGGGACAACTGGAAGCATACTTTTCTCAGTTCTTTATTAGCAACATAGAAAGCAAGCCAGCATAATTTTTAAATTTGGAGGCATTAAATGTCTTCCTTGTTGCAATACACAGTCTATCTTCTGAGATGAGGCACAAAGATCTTGGTATGACTCATATTAAGAATAATGGATAACAGACAAAGTTTACAGTTTAAGTCTGTCTACTTCCTATGAAAAGGAAAAACTGTCACATGGATGTCACCTCCAAAGAAGACACATAACAGACACTACTAGTACGCAACATTCATTATATTTATTTTACTAAATATTATGCTTCAAAAAACCACAAACAAACCAGAAAACTTTTACTTAAAACTAGTCCAGCGAGGTGGATGGGCTGACGGCACCCACCCCCCTTCTATGTACACGGAGCTGCGACTGCCTCAGACAGCAAGCACTCAAGTACACGTTGCCTTTCCTGTTGGACATGAATGAGCTTCTCTGAACCAAGAGAGACAAATGAAGTTTTACAAGATACAGGCACTTTATGTTCCCAGTTTTATAAAGAAGTCAAGTGAAAAATACTTAATAAAAGCAACTGGAACAGAGAAAGCTTTAGGAGTTCTACCATTAGTTATAGTGACTTACACTCAATGCAAACAAGACAGCATCAACAAGTAAAACAAAGAAACAAAAAGTTTAACTGGGGTTAATGAACATACATGTAAAAAACAAATCCAATTTGCTGTAATTGGAGAAAAATGGCCATTTGAATCCAACTTAAAGATATGCCAATACTGTGATTTAACGCATCAAATCTTATGTACCTACGTAGCTGAGTAACATTTGAAAGCTTTGCAAGAGTGTGTGGTTAGTGAGAAAAGCAAAAGGTGCTTTTGATTCCACAGTATCTGATTAAACGAAACAAAGCAATTTACAAAAAAAAGTACCAAATGATACTTTAAAATAAATAGTTCATCATTTTGATGAATATATACACGTAGAGTCCACTTCCTGGGGATTTAGCTATCTAAAAGTGGCATATCACTATCCAGAGGTGCAGGAGCAAGTTCACATAAATAAAACAGTGTGGCTTCACTAGCTTCAGCTTCAGTCAATGGCTCCAGGCGAACAAGCTTACTTTGGGTTGGTTCTGGGTCCAAGCTGCTGTCCAGAAGCTCATCAACTTCTATGGGTTTATCTACAGAGGACATAACTTCTGATGATGCTGTACTCCCCTGTTCAACAGTAGAAGCAGGGTTCCCATCGAGGAATGCAAGAAGTGGAAAGGCAGTGTACTGTATAAGCTGCTTATCTATAACAAAGATAAGAAGACTGATCTTTTATCACCAGCTTATATAGAGTTCAAGCTATATGGTGGAAAAAACAGAAGCAGATGTGCATATGTGCAATCATTACCCTTATATAGCCAAACAAGAAATATCACACTTTGTGTCAGTAAATTTAAAAATGTACAAGTCAGAAAATGTACATTTTTATTCAACAATTAAGAATTGAGGGTTCTTTCAGTTCTCCTGAAGTTAAATAGGGGGGAAAAAATGACAATCTTTAAGAACTATTACCACACCAATTCAATTTCCTTTATATGCTGGAACCTTGATACGTTATGCATAGAACTGAGACTAATACAAATCTGTGTTCAATTGTTAAGCATGGCAAAACCTTCCTTGGCCCACAGTTTCTACATAGAAATGTTTATTTAAAAAAACTAATACTACATTTATACCTACCTGTTTTGGGTTTAGATTTTCTTCCCTCTTCTGAAACTGGCTGAACTACATTGCTCTTGGTTTCTAATCCTTTATTCTCGGACTAAAAGAGAAAAAATAATATAAAAATACTTGTCTCATATTTTATATGTTCCTGAAAAATAGCAAAAAATTAAAAACTGGTAAAATATAAGAATATTGGTATGTTCTCTGAAATATATAGGAAAGGGGAGCATCAGGAAAGATGAACTAGGGAGAGAAAGAGATTTGAGTAGAGGTAATGAAACTGCCTAAGAAAACTACTGCTGTCATCAGGTGGATGAAACAAAGAACCTGAACTAGGATGACACTAAGTACAAAAAGGAGGGAGCATTTCAAAAGTAGAACAGACAGAATTTGACAAGAGTAGAAGATGGTAATGAATCAAAGATGGCTAGTTTCTAATTGCTAATGAAGAGATAATTCTTTAAATAATTAAATTCATTTTAAACAGCTTTGATTTAAAACGTATTACACATTTCTTTTCACTCACAAACAGAATATTTAGCGTAACTGAACACGTTTACAGTAGCTCAGGATAACATCCTTCAAACTAGTTATCCCTATATTTGGAAGCCTCAAAGTTGAGGTGGTGTTTCTTCATTTCCTTTTTGGCTCTTTCAATTCTTTTCTGTCATTTAAATTGCTTCTTTCAACCACTGTCTTCTCTCCTTACATCTGATTGTAAGGGGATTAATCTTTAAATGTTAAGTTCTTCAGTGTTCTTTTCAACGATGTTCAAACTGAGGTGCTGAGGTTCACAATTTTTCCTGAATAGCTGTAAGTCCCAGATATCTGCACACTTGTAAACTATATATGATGTAACAAACATACTAATTCCTATAATTTCCCTGATATTCATCACAAAATTAAGCAGTACAAGTTTCCAGGCTTCATAGATAATAATGACTCCAAGACATAATAAAAACTACTTAAACTTCCACCAAAATTTACATTAAAATATTTCATTTAGCATTCACTATAAATAAACATTAATGAAATAATACCTTCTGTATTTTTCTACTTCCTAAAATAGGTATTTTCCAAGGATGCCACTCTTGTTATTCTAAATGCATATTAGAACCAGGATGACAAATGGGTTTCATCTCCCATACAAACTGTTGCTTATTAGTAGTGACCACTTAGACTGCTACAGTGAGGAGTATAAGGCATCCTGACTCATTAGTAAAGAGTGCTGTAATACATGTCACATAATACCTGTCATGAGCAAGGGAATGACAGCTGATGTGTCAATTATTTAAAAACAATCTAGATTCTAAAACTATGATAAAAAGAATCACTCTCCATTTTAATTTTTCTATAGAGCAATACGTAAACTTGCTGTTTAACTGCTATTTCTAAAAGCTTCTGGGAACAGGAGATGATTCAAGAATAGAGAACGACTCAATGTCTAACAATAAACAAACAGTACAGCACATTCACTAAATGAATGCATGATATGGGTTCATTCAACTTAAGGTCTCACATTCAATAATATATTTACTGAAACACAGTACTGACGTGGTCCACAGATTCTTATAATATAAACCTAGCCAAACTATAGTCCAAATGCCAAATTCAGCATCCTGACTTTACTGAAAGTAAAGTTTTACAGAAGCACAGCCATACTCATTCTTTTATGTATTGTCTACGGCTGCTTTTGCACTACAAATTGCAGTTGACTAGTTGTGACAGAGAACACCTGGCTTCATGCAAAACCAAAAATATTTAGTCTTCACAGAAAAAGTATGATAACCCCTGATATAAATCATCCAAATACTGAATGTATAATCAACCTTCTAGTTCAAAAATTCACAAATTCCTTCAACTTTAAGTTACCCAGGCTATAACTTTGAAAATGCAGAAAATGTGGTCAGGCCATCCTCACACATGACAATGGTCAGAAAAATTCCACCTCCTCACTCTAATACCTCATATTTATTTAATATGTGTTCATTTTTTACTATAAAGAACACAAAAATTTTGATTCCACTAATCTAGAATTTGTACACATTTCAGGGGACCTGATTTACCTTTTTATTCAATGAAAAACAGGGATTACAGAACAATTTGGTATAAATACAAGATAAATGAAGTATATACCTACTCAAGACAATAAGCTATACAACGAAACAGAATGATTTCTAAAGGTCTGCTCTAACAACTTCACACTGTTCTTATTACTCATTAAAAACCAGTTCTAAAGAATTTGTTAACATCTGCTAATCCCAACTGCAGGTACTATACATTTAAGAAAATAAAACAATTACTTAAAAAAAAAGTCCAAAATCCGTACTTCACTGTTTCAACTCACCTTACCTACAAATAGTATAAATCCCTGTGCTTTTACTGTATACTAATAAAATGAAGGAACTTATTTTAAAATATGGGTACCCTTAAATTTTCAATAAAAAAATGCTGAGAAGTTTTTAATAGATGGAATAAGAATGTAAAATGAAGACACAGAACATGAAGAAATCATATTCTAATAATTTTTTTCAGTGATATACCTGAATATGCCAAATTTAGTCAGTTTATCTCCCAGCACATTGAGGGCTGATTTCACACTGGTACTTAACAGCACAAGGCACAGAAGAATTGGGCAATGATTCACCCCATAACCAAAAGCTAATTTTTCATCTAGAATTTTATTATCTTGATCACATTTATTAGGTAAGAATATAAAATGCTTTTTGTAACTGGGAGTGATACTGCTCTCTACTTACTAGGACTGTTTTCAAATTCTTACAGCTACGGGTCCTGAGCAACACAAATTAAAACTTACTTTTGTATTATTGATGTAATCTGTGGGATTCATCTGCACAGAACTAGTGAAAAGCTGAAAGACCAAACAAGAAAGATGATAAGTTTAAAAAATATTTAAAAAAAATTAACTGTGTGTTCAAAATTTCTATACAGCCATGTTGGGTGAAAAGATGTAGCTCCTGCACTAGGAAGTTTCCATATAGTAAAGCAAGTTTGGAAGAGAAAAGCGGAAAGAAAAACGAACAAAAGCAGAGCAAGCTAGCCCATGCATTAGCTGTTTTAAGAATTTCTATTCTATAAAGTAGTAGGGTAAATCACTTGAGACAAATAGTGGTTTTCCCCACCTCCCCTCTCCTTCATTTCCTTTATTTTTTCCTCCCGAAAAGCCTCTGGCCTTAAATGGCACCCAGGGCTGAGTCCCTTGCCCTGACAAGAGCCTTCACTGACTACCTGCTAATTATGTGATAAACTTATAGAATCTGCTCTATGACAGTGGTTCCTAAATTACACCTCAAGTAGAGCCCTCCGACCAAATGGCTTAAGTCCATGTTGGTTCTTTTCACCTCACCTAGCAAGGGAAGCCATAAATGCAAAGACCACTGCCTACTGCTTACTGCATTCCTCAGACCAGCCACTTTACAAACATAACTTTTGTTTATGTCATAAGCTTCAAAGTCATCCAGTCCACAAGGATTTACTGAGCATCTAAGAAATAAATGACATCATGAAGAATACAAGATGAAGACACTATTCCTGCTCTCCAGGAGCTTACAATCTAAAAGGCAAAATAAGAATAACATCAAATAGCAACATATGATCAGATACAATCCAGTATTACAATAATAATGGATGGTGGGGCTCAAAAGTACTAAGGAGCTAAGAGAAAGGAAAACAGACACACACACACACCCCGTCCCTCAGATGAAACAAAAAGTCTTGATAAAACTATGTGACATGTAGTTCCTGGAGAATGGTTAGGACTTAGAAAGGAGAGGATGAAGGAGTACATTGTTACAGCATTAGCAACAACAGAGAGGAAGAAATGGTTGTGAGGTAAGTTCTACAAATAAGATGGTAAGTCCAAATAATGCAGAAGTCCTGAGTTGAATAGTAAGTGGTATACATAAGGTTCAAAAGGTACGGCAAGGCCAATGAATGGACAGGACATTCTGTCAGCAATAAGAGACTTGGGAGTGGCCTGAGTAATGAAATATACTGACTAAAGCATTTTAAGAGAATGAGCACACCAAATGGTTTGCAGGATAGAATGAAATGCAGAGATGCTCCTCCACCCTCTCTAAACACTGATTCCTTTCCTTAAAGTTCCACATTCATTGTGGCCCTAAAAATATCCCCAGCTCTTCTTTTCCTTTCATTAACATTTCTTCCTTTCATAACTTTTCCTCCTACTGATCCATGAAGAGGAAGAGACTCAGTTTCTTAAGAGTAGGTAACTATACATCACTGCCCATCTCTACCAGTTCAGCTTGTACTTGCCTCAGAGGCCTGACCAGATTTTGTCCCTACTGAGAGTGGCATCTGAGGAGGACCAGCAGTATAAACTCCTCACTCCTTCTTTGCCTCAATCCCTCTACCCACTGACTCAGGGATACCTTCATGTATTCCCAGCAGACGCATGGTCTGAAGTAGGAAAATAGATCATGTATGAGGAGCTGACAGAGTTGAATTCTAAGGTCAAGTCTCTCCTACTGATTCCACACTGGGTCACTTGTACTGAACTCTGCAGCAAGAACCCATGAGCTTCTCAGCATACTTATTCATGTTCTTACCATGTTACACATGGTAAGAACACATGTTCTTACCATCTTTGCCATCTCAGAGAATAAGGCAACCTATGGGTAGATTTTTTATGACAATACCCCAAAATTCAAGGATGAAATAAACAATGAAGGTCTTAGATGAGAGGCAACAGTGAAAATATTGGGTTGGCCCAGAAGTTCGTTTGGTTTTTCTGTAAGATGGCTCTAGTAGCACTTAGTTGTCTTTAACTTCATTTGAAACAATCTTGCTAGACTGTATTGTGACAGCTGTCATATCAGCGTGCATTTAAAAAAAAATTAAAATTGGTGAATTCTTATGTAGTCATTTTAATATTGAAGATGGAAGAAAAAAAAGCAACATTTTCAGCATATTATGCTTCCCTATTTCAAGAAAGGTAAAAACGCAACTGAAATGCACAAAAAGATTTGTGCAGTGTATGGAGAAGGTGCTGTGACTGACTGAACGTGTCAAAGGTAGTTTGCAAAGTTTCGTGCTGGAGATTTCTTGCTGGACGATGTTCCACGGTTGGGTAGACCAGTTGACGTTGATAGCGATCAAATCGAGACATTAATTAGAACAAGCAACATTACACCACGTGGCAGATAGCTGACATATTCAAAATATTCAAATTGAGCATTGAAAGTCACTATGAAGTTTGTTATGTTAATATGTATGTTAATCGCTTAGAAGTTTGGGTTCCACATATGTTAAGTGAAAAAACCTTCTCGAACATATTTCTACATGCGATTCTCTACTTAAATGTAAAGAAAACATTCCTTTTTCAAACAAATTGTGATGAAAAGTGGATACCATACAATAATGAAAAGTGGATACTGTACAATAATGTGGAACAGAAGAGATCATGCAGCAAGTGAAATGAACCACCACCAACCACACCAAAGGCCTGTCTTCATCCAAAGGTGATGTTGTGTATATAGTGGGATTGGGAGTCCTCTGTTATGAGCTCTTTCTGGAAAACCAAACGATTAATTCCAACAAGTACTGCTCCCAATCAGACCAACTGAAAGCAGCACTTGACGAAAAGCATCCAGAATTAGTCAACAGAAAATTCATAATCTTTCCATCAGGATAACGCAAGACTACATGTTTCTTTGATATCCAGGTAAAAACTGTTACAGCTTGGCTGGGAAGTTCGGATTCATCAGCCATATTCCAGATATTGTACCTTCAGATTTCCATTTACTTCGATCTTTACAGAATTCTCTTAATGGAAAAATATTCAATTCCCTGGAAGACTGTAAAAGGCACCTGGAATAGTTCTTTGCTCAAAAAGATAAAAAGTTTTGGGAAGATGGAATTATGAAGGTGTATGAAAAATGGCAGAAGGTAGTGGAACAAAATGGTGAATACATTGTTCAATAAAGTTCTTGGTGAAAATGAAAAATTGTCTTATTTTTACTTAAAAACCGAAGGCACTTTCTGGCCAACCCAAAAGAAAGTAGGGATGGTTTGTGAATGTTATTTTGGAAAATACACAGGCTTGGTGAACAAGGAGATAAAGAAACCAAGATTACTGTGATTACTATCCTGTGTGGGTAACAGAAGACTGATACCACTACAGAAAATAAAGCTTAAAAAGGTAGCTAGTTTAGAAAATAAACAAAGGTTTGGTGTTAAAAACAAATAATTTAAGGCAAGATCTAACTGATGATCCCAAAGGCATGGAATTAGAATTCAAGCAAAGGTTACTTTAAAAAATATTAAGAGCTGGAGATATACATTTGAGAGCAATCCTACAAGCTAAAATCCCTCCAGAGAGGCAGGATAGAAAAAAGAAGAGAGGTAGGAAAAAACAGGATAAAAGACTGGGTACCTTGGGGAATATCCACAAGTAGAAGACAGCAAGAAAAAGAAAAGCTCTTAGAGGAAACAGAATGGTTAGGGAGATAGGAAGAGAACAAAGAGGTCCAGTGCCTTTAAAATCAACAGGAAAAGTTCTACAGTAGAAAATCAATAGTGTTAAACAGTAATAGTGTTAATTACTTATAATCCTTACAAAAGCCCTTCATGTCAGGCATCAGCCATATTTAACAGATGGGGAAACTGAGCAAGAGAGGTTAACTTTCCCAAGATTAGTAACTTAGCTAGTAAGTAACATGAGCCAAAAATGGAACCCAAATCTGTCTGATTCAAAACAAACCTTCTTCCACTAGCCCAGTGGCCTAATTTGAAGAAAAAAAAAAAAAAAAAAGCTGCAGGCTACTTACAGTGGATATACCAAGACAGCACAAGCTTTGAGTAAATAAGCAAGACAATCCAGGGTTTCAAAGGAAATATAGAGTGGAAAAAAAAAAGTAACGAATACAGCCACTCATTTCTACAGTTTTGTAGTAAAAGGATTGGAGAAGCAGTATGGTAAATGAGTAGAGCAACACATCAAAATGGAGATGATCTGTACCCACTGAAGGCAGTTGGAAAAGATCAAGGATAGAGAGAGAAAAACAGAGAAGCGGGGGGCAGGTGTACAAACTGGCTTTAAAAAGGAAGTACTTCCTCTAAGAAGAAAGGATATGAGATTCCACAGCTGATGAGAGTATCAGGGCATGGTGAATTATGCTCTGTGAATAGGGAAGTGTTGGCTGGATAAGGTCGTGAGGACAAAAGAACGTGATAACTGTTCCAAAGTTAAATTAAAATGACCTACTTGAAGACTGTGAGGATTTGTAGAGTCAGAATTACAGGATTTTATTTCCTTCTTAGTGATCTAACGGAGAGATATTCTAAAAGGTCTCTGGATTCAGATTGGGGACAAAGACTGATAGAATCAAGAAGGGCTGTCAAGTTACTGTTAAACAAGTCCAAATAGGTCATTAACATGGATGTTGAATTCAGTTAAGAGAATAACATGGAAAGGAAATCTTCAAAGAAGGTGAAATCCATCCTGTGAGGCACTGATGATTTAGGAAAAATAAGTCATGTGACACTGACAAACTGTAGAATCCTCTGATGTGAGAGAAGCTGTATTTTAAGGAAAAAAATGCAAAACAAAGAACAACAAAACTTTTCAAGTAAAAGAACACAACAGGGGCTTCCCTGGTGGCGCAGTGGTTGAGAGTCCGCCTGCCAATGCAGGGGACACGGGTTCGTGCCCTGGTCCGGGAAGATCCCACATGCCGCGGAGCGGCTGGGCCCGTGAGCCATGGCCGCTGAGCCTGCGCATCCAGAGCCTGTGCTCTGCAACGGGAGAGGTCACAACAGTGAGAGGCCCGCGTACCGCAAAAAAAAAAAATAACACAACAGAAAATGTTCACAACAGGAAATGGAAATAGGGGAAAGAACAAGATTCATCTGGATAAAACCAGGCCACATAGAAAGCTTTAGGTAAGAGAGAGAGGAGTGGTAGGAACAAGAGAAAAGAGAGCAAGGTTAGTACCAGAAATGATAGACAAGGATTCAAAGTCCAGACAACATAGGAATCAAGTTCATATAGGTGGTGGTGAGGACTGGAATAGGGGAATCTTAGGACTCAATCCAAAAAATTTTTAAATATAATAACATATAATACATTTGACTGAAAAACATTAATTCCCAAAGTATTAAGAAGTGCTTCCATGCTGTTTCCTGGCTAATTATTTACACTATTTGCACTGATTTCTATTCAGTGACAATTTACTCTAGAGCAAAACATAACACAGCAACAAGTCCAGACAAGACCTGGATTTAATAGTACTGTTGAACAGAGTTGATATGTTGTTACACAGGGATTAACTGAACTTCTACTCAGAGACAAATAGTGATCTCCCTCCTTCACTTTCCTGAACCCATCTGTTCATTCTAATAAACAAAACCATTCATTTAAAAAAATAAACTGCAAAAACAGTGTAGAATTCAAGAATATGATGCACTGATTTATAAATACTATACATAAATACACAAACTGCCGGTACAACAAAGAATATTCAAAGTACCTACTTCGACCAGGAGATCTGGGTCTATGCTAAACTGTCTTCCTGACAGCATGGCTTGGAAGTCCTCTAAACTGCAATCAATACTGTCAAGATAATCCAACAGCTCAACCCTAAGGAAAAAAGATTTTAAAAAAATCAAATATTAGGTTTCCTTGCTTTTATGTTTAAAATCACACTGCAGTCTAGCTAGGCAAAATATTCCTAGCAATTGCTGAATCCTTACCAATTCTTAACCTTAAGAGATCCTATTCACTATTTAGGATTCAAAAAAACTTGGTTAATTGAGAACCCACAGCCTTTATACAAAACTTTAGTATTTAAAGAAAAAAGGTTCTGCAATAACCCAGTCTGATTTATCTTTTTCCTCTATACTATAAATTATAAAATGTTTAACCTCTTATTACTGGTTATATTGCTACTAACTTCTAGTTTTCCTTTGCTATAAAATAAGTTCCTTCATAGAGATTGTATTATTCCACAGTCCTGATAAAAACACAAATACACACAATCATACACACTTTTTTAAGACATTCAAAACCAAGTATTTCATTACAGAAATCTGAGGAATTGACAAGAAGATCCCAAGACTGCTCTTGGGATAATTAAATCTTTCTCAAAATACCATCTGCAGAGCTCAGCACTAACCAGAACAGAAAGGTTGACTACATAGGTTCATAACCTGAAAGGAAAATCATTCAAAGAGAAAAAGAACATGTGAAGTAAACAAAGAAAGCAAATAAACTTAGACAACCTTTAGATGAGACTCACTTTCCCAAAAGATTGATGTTATCATTTAAAATGGAATCCATCATGGTCACAGGATCTTCTGTGGTCAGACTAGATGAGCCATTTAGCTGGACGGCACTAGACATGAGAGGGCTGGTGCCATCACTGCCTGAACTTAGGGATTCTCTGGCTGGTTCACTCTGATCTCCACTCTGAATGACAGGTGCATATTCATCTTCATTGTCATCTTCAACAATGACAATATCAGGGTACTGGCTACAGCTAGATCAGCAATACGAGAAATAACCAATTACATTCTCAGACTAATTCAATAAATTCACCCTATCCAGTCACTCTCCATGGAAACTCTCTCCCCAAACCACCTGTCAAAAGGCTTTTCTTGGGTGTGTAGTTTAATGAAAATATTGATACTTCATATAATATAAGACCACAAAGAATCAATTAAAGGTCTTTAACTCCAAACTTTAAAAATAAGAATGAATTCTCATTACTTTTTGCTGGGAGTCTTTTCGCTGGAGGGAGGGGGGTTATGTGCTTGAATAATTTGGCTTAATTTTTCAGTTCAATAATTAAAATATGAGTCAGATATTAGTTTATCAAAGAATAAAGTAGTTTTAAATTTAGATCTCTGATAAAAAAAGAGTAATATTTTCAAAAATTGTATTTCACAATCTCCTTACTTGGAGGGATCAGATATAACATCCTCATTAGTTTCTGGAATAACTGGGATATTTTCTTCATCTGCATTATCATCAGTAACGTCATAAATAATGATATCATCTGAAATCCGCTCCCTTGGCTTTAAACCTTCAGTCCTACTGTGTGGAACCTAAAAAATCAGGTAGAAAATATATCAAAAAACTGAAATTATTTTGACTACTAAACAACATACCATTTAAAAAATGTTAACTGGGCACTGAGATACGATGGTAAGCAAAACAGATATGTTTTCTGCCCTTATGGGACTTATACACTAAATTGGTATTAGAAGTACCAATTTACAGAGGTATGAGATGTATTATCTGCATGCTACTTAACTATTTCTTTTACTGTAAGGGACATTAAAGATGACATGCCTCAGAATGTTTCTATGAAAAGATCTTCAAATTTTAAAGATTTTTTATACCCAGAGAGTAAAAAAGTCTTAGGACTTCATCAGAAATCTCGAACATAACCAGATAGCCACTGGGCTGATGGAGATTATTTCATCTCAAGCTACTCTGTTTGACGCCATGTTTTATTCTTACTCATTAAATGGTTTCTTTAAAAGGGGGAAAAAAACACTTCAACTATTCCACAGCTAAATGTCAGTCTGGCATTTTAGCAATTATTATTTTTTTAAATTCAGCTACAGCTATATTCAGACCATGGATACACTAATAAAAAAACATTCAATTCTCCAAAGCAAACTAAAGTCATTATTATAATAGAAAATTCTATCAATTTCAACTCTAGATAATATAGAGGCAAAAGATGCAAATCAAGTTAAATTAAGAAATCTTCACTCATTTACATGAGTCTTCAATCCTAAAAACAGGTATGCCTGATAATTTAAACAGTGGGAAGAGGAACCAGATGTCAGGTTAACTCTGACTTGCCTGAGAACAAAAATCTCAATACTTTAATAATAAATCTAAAGCAGTATTTAGAATTCTAAGATTTGAAAGTAACAATGATAATCAGATATTAAAAGAAGTCTGGACTCAACTAATTGCCCCTGGGTATAAGTTTGACAATTTACCCAGAGAGCTTGTGAAAAAATGAAGGTAAACAAAAATATTTTTTTGAAATTGCTACAGTAAAAGAGTCTAGGTCTGTACACATTTATAATAAAAGTTGGAAACAACTTAAAATAACCAACGGACAAGTGCATAATTACATTATCATAATATTCAATTAATCTCATATAGTAGTTAAGATCAACTAAATCTCTATGTTTAATAAATCTCAAAAGCAAGACCAAGTGAAAGAGGCCACACTGCAAAATGATATGTACAAAATAATATCATTTATATAAAGCTTAGACATATGCAAAATAATACCAAATATTGTTCATGGATTCACATATCAATCGGCCATGGGAATGACACATACTACTTCAAAATAGTGATTTATCTCTGGGTGACAGGGGAGACTGGAGAGGGAGAGAAAAATGAACTTGGGAACAGGTAACTGAGACAACTGTATCTGTAATAGTTTATCTCTTAAAATAATCTAGAGCAAATGATAAAAAATGTCATGATTTAAAAGCTGGAGGATGAACAGTTAGATTATTCACTAAACTTTTTCAAATGCATGACATACTGCTGTAATAAAATTTAGTTTGAGATAATAAATATAAAACAGAATTTTAAAAATTACTTTATGATGGTGATTATCAGCTGGTTCTTTCACTATGTGCTGAAACAAATTCTTCTTTTGAGCTCCATTAGTGTTTAGAAGTAGAGGTCTGAAAATCAGAAGATATACATGAAGTTCAGTGAGCAAACATACATGGAGTTTAAATTGCTTCTAATAATTTAGCCACATATAAACACACTCATTTTAATAATGAATAAAAAATTTCAGTACACAAGAAACTCTTAAAAACGATTACCTCTTTGGAGGGGTATGGGGGATAGTGTATCCACGGCTTTTACTTCTCCATTCTTCTGTGTTATCTTTGTTATAATAAACACTATAAATTACTCTCCCCAAATATACTTCATTGCTGACTGAACTACATAACTCTTTATGGTTCTTACATAGTAAAAAGTAGGTAATATCCCAAAGACTCAATGGAAGTAGAGTTAATTCTACAGCATAAGCTGTAAGTATAACCAAGCTCTGCTAAAATCCTTTGCCTTACAAGATAATCTTTTTCTCCTTCTACCTATTCCTTTGTCCACTGTTTTCCTTATGTTTTAATTGTGACAAAGGTAGTTACTGACATTTATGGGTATCACAACCCATGGTCAATATACAGGTTTTTAAAGACCCTTGTGAGTGGATTAAACATGAGATATCAAGTAAAAACTTTTTATGCTTTTTTCAGCATGTATCCTCTCTTTAAGAGTTTCTCTCACTGAGGACTAATGCTACAATAATTTGCTAATGTGAATGAAAGATGAACTCTTTATAAACCGTATGTATGTAAAACGACCATTTAGCCTATTCTAATCTTTCAAAAACAGCAAGATGACAATAGTAGGAAACACCACCACTCTTGAAATGTTAGAAGTATAATTTAACAAGGGAGGACTGTTCATCTGGGACAACACGCATACACTCAGCAAATGTAAACCATTCATGATTAAATTCTAACGTTTGGTTGTCTATAGATAGGTCAGAATGTATTATCATAAAATCTTACCTTTTACGTTTTAAACTCACAAGTTGGTTATTCTGAACCAATGTAACAATAAACTGGACAATCTAAAAGGAAAATGTAAATAAGAAATATTCCATCATAGATTCTTAATTATTTAGTCTATATTACAAGTCTTATAAAATTAATGCAGGTACTGTATGTCCTCTATTCTAAGTCACATAGTTTCTCACATATTAACATTTTAAATTTGGATGCATCTTACAATGATATTTAAAGAAATGTACCAGCATCCAGGCAGAAGAACAACCTGTGATAAAGTTGCTGCTACCTAAGATATAGAGGTACCTAGGACATCCATCTACCCATCTATCTATCTATATATCTAGCTTCCTACCCACCCATCCACCTATTTATCTATCAAATATTCAGTTCAATTATTTGTCTTGATAAGTACCAAGCATGCCTGGATACAGATCCCTATTTTTACTTAAAATTCTTTCAAGAAGATTATGACGCAGAAAAGAAAACTGATGTTTGACAGATATTTTTCTTATACCAGGTAATACAATTAGAGGCAAAAGAAACTGCCAACTCTCTCAGAAAAGATCTTACTATTTTCAAGTTAGAAAAAGTTTATTGGCTAACTCTAGAAAAATTATTATTGAGACACTGAACATCTGTCAAAGCTTCCTGATGACAATCACGGGAAGCTGATTTAATCTTCAGAGTCTGATTAAATTTAGAAAAAGACTATTAAACAGATCAAGACATGCAAACAATCCTTCATATTTTATGATAGTGTTTCTTAAAGTGTGGTCCATGGACCAGCAGCACTGGCCTAGGAGCTTTTTAAATATGCAAATTCTCTGCCTCACTCCAGAATTGCTGAATCTTAAATTCTGAGGATGAGGTCTAGCAACATGTGTTGTTTAGCAAGACCTCCAGGTGATACTGATATGAATGTGAGAACTGGTTTAGGGTATGTCTTGAAATTATACTGCCTAAAGGAGTTAAAAAAGTAAACTATTAAAAGCAGTATAGGGGCTTCCCTGGTGGCGCAGTGATTAAGAATACGCCTGCCAATGCAGGGGACACGGGTTCGAGCCCTGGTCCAGGAAGATCCCACATGCCACGGAGCAACAAAGCCCGTGCGCTGCAACTACCGAGCCTGCGTTCTAGAGCCCACGAGCCACAACTACTGAGTCCACATGCCACAATTACTGAAGCCTGCGTGCCTAGAGCCCGTGCTCCACAACAAGAGAAGCCACCGCAATGAGAAGCCTGAGCATCACAACGAAGAGTGGCCCCCGCTCGCCACAACTAGAGAAAGCCCGCGTGCAGCAACGAAGACCCAAGGCAGCCAAAGATATATAAATATTTTTTTAAAAAATTTATTTTAAAAAAAAGCAGCAGTATATCACTGAGATGTTATGAATAAAGGCCAAGTGACTGATGACTATTTAGACTCTGCAGAAGAGTTCCTTGTACAAGCTTTATGAAATATAATTACACAATTAAAATAGAGAATTGTCCATTGAAAATACACACCGTATAGCTTTAATTTTGTAATTCTCCCCCAAACGAGGCTACTAAATGGCTTGCCTTACAATCAGTATTAACTTTGCCATGGAGAAAAATATAGACATTTTAGTTGAAGAGTTAGACAGCATTAGAGTCTATGAAAAGGAGGTTAGCCACTAAATTGCTTATTCAAAAGAAAATGCTGACACCTGATGAAAAGACAACATTTAACCTTAAAGATATCTATGAAATAGTCCAATTACTTTTGTTAATTTATAAAAAAGTGTTAGGGAAAATTCTTAAAACATTAGTTGGCTGAATTTACAAGAACATGAATCTCTGGCTAAATTTCTCCTGAAATTTGCTGTGTATTTCAGTTCTCTTCTGACACTTTGGCATTATGTTGTAGAGTTCGTTTCCTGAAGGAGAAGATGAGGCATTTAACATTTACATCATTGGACTTCTTTAGCTGACAAGTTCTATAAAGACACCTCCCATATATTATTCCAATTAATCCAAGGCCAAACAGTAAATGGCAGAATTAGAAACAAATTCCAGGAATAGAGAAAAAATTATCACCTGTCATCATGAATTATGTAAACTCCCTAACCCCACTAAAACACATAGATTCAAACTCAAATTTGAGCAGAAAGAATGTTAGATTTCATGAAAAACTGAAATGTTAATAAGTATTTTATCAACTATCTTTGCTTTCAAAAAAAAAAAAAACCCAACAAATTATGGAGTATTGTGAGTTGATATTTAACCAAAACATTGTTTTCTGAAAAAGATTAACAGATTTTAAAAATAAAGCACAGGTTAAGGTACACCTATCATTTAAAATCAGGTATTCTTAAACAGGGCTTCAAGTTGGAATCAAATATGAAAGTTTTAAAAATACATGTACTTGGACTAAACACTTAAAGTTGAATCCTACATTCAACCTTCACTTGCATACTTATTTTTAAAAATCAGTATACCTATTTTGACTATGGGCCAAAGGGTACAGCTACCATTCATCTCTGTGTTCTAACCCTGCTCCACTACACCCATATCCTTTCAGTCATAACACTATTTTTAGCTAACGGCCTCTGACTAGGAACAAACTGAAGCTCTCCCACCCTCCCTCCCCTGATAAAACCTGTTGCTTAAACTTAGTCCAGTTTACTCATGAGCAAAAAATAGCTGCCTTAATTACTTTTATGTTTCACCTCTTATTAACATATGAAAGCTGATATGAGAAGATTAAATCACAAGGACACAATTGCAGCAGAGATTTTCTGTTCCCCCAGTAATTTTCAGCTCATATACTAAAATCTAGGATTTATTTTACAACACTACATTAACTGCTTTTCTGCACATACGAATAGTGGCATACACTTATAACTCATTTTTTGAACACATAATTTGATCGACCGATTTGAAAATATTAGTCATTTATCTTCCAAGACCATATCTATGCCTTTTAGAATAAAAAATAGTAAGACAAAAAACAAAAAAAATCCCACACAGTAAAGCTATGTCTTTTACATAAAATATTAAGAAATTGGTAGAATATTGATTATACTCCTAAGAATTAAGTATAATAAAGTTGTTATATCAGGCAAAAAAATTTTACTAAAAGCTAATGAAACATTATCTGGAAGTATGGAATGACTACATTTAGTAATAATAAGAAATTTTTTTTATTACAAAGAATATGTAACACTTGGCTTAATTTGTTTGATTTCATAGTTTTACTTCTGTGTACCCAATACATAAGAAACTAATATCAATCACTGACTACTCAATAGAGATTTCTGGGGAGGGGGTCACAAATGGTACTCATTAAACAAATGCAGATTACAGTCACAGAGAAAAAAGCTTACCTTTCGAATAACTTGTTGCTGTTGTGCATGTTTTGCTCGTAATTCTGACACCTCCTTCCAAAGGGACTCATTCTCACTATGTTATCATTTATGAAAAATAAAAATAAAAAAATTCAGTCAGATAAGCCAGACCTCAATATCTTTAATTAAGAACACCAGACGTGAACTAGTTTTTACTATATATCTTTATGAGACTAGGAAAACTTTGGTTCAATTACACAGAATGGCAACTAACCTTGACACAACTCCAGAATCCTTCCTTCATAACTGTAGTATCTTCTACTCATGGCAATGTATGCATGAAAACTTAAGATTTATGCTTACATCCATACATAGTAGGCCATTTACTCCTCTGACAATCTGCTTCATTACTTCCTGTTTAAAAAATAACCTAACTTTTCAACTATGGCTACCATGTGAATTCAGGACTTGTGCTTAGGAAACAATTCTTAAAGGGGAAATGACATTTACCCAACACTTGCTATGCCAGGCACTATTCTAAACATTTTATGTGTATTACTTAAACTTCTCTAAAATCTGTCAAGAAAGGAATTATCTCTATTTTATAGATGAGGAGACTGAGACTCAGAGAATTGAGAAGACTTACCCAAGATCACACAGACAATTTGTTAAGTATTGATGTCGAGCTGAAGTCTGTAAGACTCTAAAACTGTCTAAAGATCTGTCTCAAACACACGCATATAAATGTTTGGTTTTTTTAAAGCATATTAAAAGATGTGTTTTTTTAAAAGCATATCTAAATACATGACAAACCAATTATATGCCCAGCAGTAATAGTTTTTTTTTCCTTCATTCACCATCTTCCATTGAAATTGCAGTTATTAAATGTTAGCAGCAATGATAATTTTGAGAAGGCCTGAAAGATTAATTCCTCTATTAAATGCTCTAATTTTTGCTCTTTTGTTAATTTACACAAAAGCCATCTTCCTCAATCCAAACTATTACAAAAGGGACTGAATTTAAATATAGAGGGCACAGAAAATAAGATTTTGATACTTAATAACTACTGTACTTTTTCTGACTCAGAAATATAAAGATACCGTCATCTGCCTACTAAAGATAAGTAGGAGAATGGTTACCACTAAGACTTACAGGAGGAATTTGAGATCCCACTCCTTAAAAGCTAAATCTGAGATTCAAGGAACTGGGTCAAAGGGCACTTCAACAGACACAAGATACATAGAGTAAACCAACATACGTGCTTAAATAAAACATGCAAAACTAGCAAGCTTCAAATTAAGGCTTATTAAAAAAGGGAATCAAAGTCCAAGGTTACTCTCAATGAAGATACTTGAGTTAAGAATAGCTAAACTAACGTCCCACAATTGAAATGGGACAGACAATACATAAAATAAATACTCTTAAGACCTTGGCGCCTATTTACTATAAGAGAATTCCAACTACTTACTAAGAAGAGAAATATAGGTCTACTCTATACACAAGTTGTTACTGTGGCATTAGGATAATGGTGCCAAAAATTGTAGTAAAACAAAATACAGCACTTTTCTGTAGATAAAAGGTTTGAATATCACTTTCCCAAGTCTATGTAAAGTAAGTATCAAGTAGGACAAGTCTCTAGTGTCCTTTTTTCCCTATTTTTTGTGTCCTATTTTTTCCTAAAAGATAGGCCACATAGAAAATGTCCTAAGAAACTTCTATAAAAGAAAGGATAGGTAGCGTATGCTGTATTTTTTTTTAAGATTTTTTTATGTGGACTAATTTTGAAGCCTTTATTGAATCTGTTACAATATTCCTTCTGTTTTTTTATGTTTTTTGGCCGCGAGGCATGTGCAATCTTAGCTCCCCAACCAGGGATCAAACCCACACCCCTGGCATTGGAAGGTGAAGTCTTAACCACTGGGTCCACTGGGTCCAGAGAAGTCCCTGTAGTATGGCTTTTGGTCCTCATATGTGTGTAAACATATGAAATTCAACCTAAGTAGAATCATAGTTTCCTACACCAACTTAATGATCTATTATTTCATCAGTAACACTTGTGCATCAAATTGTTTTGACTGACCAGGTTTATATATTCTTTCAACACCATCATGAAAATACAATATTGGGGTAAAGTTTATGGCTACAAATAAAAAATAAAGGCAATCAATACTTAAGAAAAAGGCTTTTGATCTTGGCTTCAACAATGTAATCTAGGTACTTAAAGCACTAACCTCCAAACCTCAACACACACATACACACCAACTCCCATATTAGGATTATATTTGGAAATAATACTTTACCTTTTTAATTCAGAAAGCCTGGACTCAATAGTTTCTTGTTTTATTTGAACCTTCTGAGCACTACTTATAATTTTTGTTAAATCTTCCTGACGAATTTTATTTTCTTCTGGTTTTGCAGATGAAACCTTTCAAAAAGTAAATGTAGGAAATTAAACAAATACTAAACACCATGATTATAATTCAAAACTTCCCTGTTATAAGACGTTTTTGTAGCCTGTCCAGGAAGTGAGATTTAGTTCCAAAAGCCCAGGAAAAGAATAGACTTCATAGCTCAAAGAGAGGATAAGGAATAATCAGTTTATTTATTTTTAATGTGGAAAAGTTTCCATAAGCAGGAGCAACTTAAGGGCTTTTTTTTTGTTTTCATTTTCTTCTGTCAAATTCCCAGTAATTTCCCCAAGCCTATTTATTATTGCATTCCACTTTTAATTAAATTTATGCAGAATAGTTGCACACTAAGACCATGTTCTTTCATGGTCCACTACCCTTTTACCGCCCCCCACCCCACCTTGTGAATTTAGTCAAAATATCTTATTTCAGCAAAACATATCATCCATTCAAAAATGTATTATTTAAATTCCTACTATATATAAGGGACTTATTCTGAGCACTAGATATTCAGCAGTGAACTAAAGAAAAACGCCCTCCAGACAGCTGACTTTCTAGTAGGAACTTATGATTTTAAGTTAAATTATAAGGAGTGAGCCATCACCATATAGATGACTCCTTATCCTAAGTCAGAATGTAAACATTTCCTTTCCTCTAAAAAGTGTTTAAAGACTGAGCCCTCCATACAGTTGAGCGCAGAGGAAAAAAAAAATAAAGGGCAAAATAATTAAAGCTTCATTAGTCTAAGTTGTCCCAACAAGAAAACCTGTGTATTTCAGTACCTTCTTAATGTCAACAAATGAAATATGTCTTGGCCAAGTATACTACATGTTAACGCCCTAATTAAATCATGTTAACAATAGCTCACCTTCCTTTTAATGTTCTCCAACAAGTCATCCTGGCCTTGTTTGAAGTAAGGATGCTGAAATTCAACAGGACCATCTCGTTCTTGCTTCACAATTCCAGAGTCAATATGTACTACTTTACGAAAACCATCTGAAAAAGATTCAAAATTCAGATTTTGAATAAAATTTTAAACAGACAAAAGTAAAAACTTAAAAAATTAATGGTGCTTCTATGGAATATATTTTCCTTTATCATCCTAATGGTGGAAAAGGTTTAATCAGTGACTGATGACAGTACTCCAATTAAACTGCTATCCATACTCACACATATTCAGTTGCCTTACAAAACTTGCCATGTTATTGTGCTTGAAATATTTGGGAAGAATTTCTTTTGCAAATCTTTGTTCATCCAAAACCAGAAAGCTTTGGCCATTCTGAAAAAAATTGAAAACGTCAATTAGTTAAGATCCTCTGAAATTAGGTGATACATATGAACCTCAAAACTTGGCAGTCCTTCCATGACACCTTCAGACCATCATTTTATTCCTGTTAATAGCAGCAAAAACAAACTGCAATTAAGCTACAAATTTCAATTAAGCTCCAAACTGCAATTAAACTTTTTGATGTCAATCTCAAAAGTTTAGGAGTATGTATCAAACCAAAAGCTGCATCAAACTTTATAGTTAAATATTAGAAAGATTTCCATTCTTCTAATCAAAAACTAATAAAATACAGTATGTAGCTAGTATAATTACTTAACAATGTTTTAAAGCCAATGCAATTAAGACAAAAATAAGATAAAATTTGAAAGAAAGTCATATTTTATCAATAAACATAATTATATATTTGTACAATCAACTGAAAAACCACAAGAGAATTCAGTAAGATACCTAGCTACTAATTGACACACTAATAACGAAAGGTCAGAAAGAAAAATTTTTTAAAAATCCCATTTACCACTGCAACAAAAAGAATAAAATACATAGGAATAAACCTACCTAAGGAGACAAAAGACCTGTACTCTGAAAACTGTAAGACATAGATGAAGGAAATCAAAGATGACACAGATGAAAAGATATAACATATTCTTGAATTGGAAGAATCAATATTGTCAAAATGACTATACTACGCAAGGCAATCTACAGATTCAATGCAATCCCTATCAAATTACCAATGGCGTTATTCACAGAACTAGAACAAAAAAAATCTTAAAATCTGTATGGAGACACAAAAGACCCTGAAAAACCAAAGCAATCTTGAGAAAGAAAAAATGAAGCTGGAGGAATCAGGCTCCCTGATTTCAGACTATACTACCAAGCTACAGTCATCAAAATGGTATGGTACTGGCAAAATAACAGAAATATAGATCAATGGGACAGGATAGAAAAGCCCAGAAATAAACCCATGCACCTATGGTCAATTAATCTACAACATAGGAAACAAGACTATACAATACAGGACAGTCTCTTCAATAAATGGTGCTGGGAAAACTGGACAGCTACATGTAAAAAAATGAAATTAGTATACTCTTTAAAACCGTACACAAGAATAAACTCAAAATGGATTAAAGACCTAAACGTAAAACCAGATACTATAAAACTCTTAGAGAAAACATAGGCAAAACACTTGACATAAATCACAACAATATCTTTTTTAAGCCATCTCCTAGAGTAATGGAAATAAAACCAAAAATAAACAAGTGGGACCTAATTAAACTCCTCTGCACAGCAAAGAAAACCACAGACAAAACAAAAAGACAAACCAAAGAATGGGAGAAAACATTTGCAAAGATGCGACTGACAAGGGATTAGTCTCCAAAATTTACAAACAGCTCATGCAGCTCAATATCAAAAAAACAAACAACCCGATCAAAAAATGGGCAGATGACCTAAATATAGACATTTCTCCAAAGAAGACATACAGATGGCCAAGTGGCACAAGAAAAGATGCTCTACATCTCTAATTATTAGAGAAAGGCAAATCAAAACTACAATGAGATACCACCTCACACCAGTCAGAATGACGATCATCAAAAATCCTACAAACAGTAAATGCTGGAGAGAGTGTGGAGCAAAAGGAAGCCTCCTACACTGTTGGTGGGAATGTAAATTGGTTCATGCACTATGGGAAACAGTATGAAGGTTCCCTAAAAAAACTAAAAATAGAGCTACAATATGATCCAGCAATCCCACTCCTGGGTATATATCCAGAAGAAAACATGGTTTGAAAGGATTACATGCACCCCAATGTTCACTGCAGCACTGTTTACAATAGCCAAGACATGGAAGCAACCTAAATGTCCATCGACAGATGAATGGATAAATAAGATGTGGTACATATATCCAATGGAATATTACTCAGCCATCAAAAGAATGAAATAACGCCATTTGCAGCAACATGGATGGACCCTGAGGTCATTATACTAAGTAAACTAAGTCAGACAAATATCATACAATATTGCTTATATGCAAAATCCAAAAAAATATACAAATGAACTTATTTTCAAAACAGAAACAAACTCACAGACTCAGGGAACAAATTTATGGTTACCACAGGGAAGGGTGGGAGGCAAGGGATAGACTGGGATTTGGGGATTGACATGTACAGACTACTATATTTAAAATAGATAACCAACAAGGACCTACTGTATAGCACAGAGAACTATACTCAATATTACGTAACAACCTAAATGGGAAAAGAAATTGAAGAAGAATAGACACACATATAACTGAATCACTTTGCTGTACACCTGAAACTAACCCATGGTTAATCAACTATGCTCCAATATGAAAAAAAATTTAAAAAAAAATAAAGTCACTAGTGTATTTCCATATAAAAAATAAACAATTTGAAATTTCCTTCTAAAATAATCAAAATAATATGGTAGTGACATAAAGACAGACCAATCAATGGAACAGAATAGAAAATCCAGGAATGAACCCTCATACATACAGTCCAAGAATTTTTGACAAGGATGCCAAGACAATTCAATGGAGGGACTTCCCTGGTGGTGCAGTGGTTAAGAATCCACCTGCCAATGCAGGGGACATGGGTTCGAGCCCTGGTCCAGAAGATCTCACATGCCGTGGAGCAACTAAGCCCACGCGCCACAACTACTGAGCCTGCACTCTAGAGCCCACGAGCCACAACTACTGAGCCCGCGTACCACAACTACCGAAGTCTGCACGCCTAGAGCCCGTGCTCTGCAACGAGAAGCCTGCGCACTGCAACAAAGAGTAGCCCCTGCTCGCCGCAACTAGAGAAAGTCCGCGCGCAGCAACGAAGACCCAACTCAGCCAAAAAAAAGACAATTCAACGGAAAAAGAACAGCCTTTTCAACAAACCATGCTGGTAAAACTGGATACTCACATGCAAAAGAATGAAGTTGACTCCTTACCTTATACCATATACAAAAATCAACTCAAAACAGATCAAAAGCTTAAACAGGACAGCTAAAACTATAAAAATCTTAGAAGAAAACACAAGGGGGAGAAGCTTCATGACAATGGATTTGGCAAAAATTTCTTGGATAACCAAAAGCACAGGCAACAAAAGCAAAAACAGACAAATGAGGCTACCTCAAGCTTTAAAACTTTTGCGTAAAGAACACTATCAAGAGAGTGAAAGGGTAACCCACAAAATCGGAGAAAATATTTGCAAATCATACATCTGATAAGGGGTTAATACCCATAACATACATTAAAAAAACTTCAACTCAACAACAATGAAAAACAAGCCACCTGATCAGCAAAGGGTAAAGGACTTGAATAGATACTTCTTCCCAAAAAAGATACACAAATGGCCAATAAACACATAAGACGCCTAGCATCACTAATCATTAGGGAAATAAAAAGCAAAACCACAATGAGATATCACTTCACTCATTAAGATGGCTATTAAAAAACAAAAATACAAAAACCCAAAAAATAAGTATTGGTCAGGATGTGGAGAAAGTGGAACCCTTTTGCACTGCCGGTGGGAATATAAAATAGTGCAGCTGCTATGGAAAACAGTACAGTGGTTCCTCAAAAAATTAAACATATAATGACTAAATGATCCTAAAATTCTACATATATATCCAAAAGAATTAAAAGAAGGGGCTCAAAAAGATATTTGTACACCGATGTTCATAGTAGCATTATTCACAATAGCCAGAAGATGGAAGCAACCCAAACGTCCACTGACAGATGAATGGATTAACAAAATGTGGTACATACATACAATGGACTATTATTCACCCTTAAAAAGGAAGAACACATGCTACAATGTGGATGAAACTTAAAGACATTATGCTAAGTTAGACTAGTCACAAGAGGACAAATACTGTATGATTCCACTTATATGAGGTATCTAGAATACTCAACTTCATAAAGACAGAAAGCAGAATGGTTACCAGGGGCTAAGGAGGAGGGGACTGGAAATTACTGTCTAATGAGTATGAAGTTTCAGTTTGGGAATATGAAAAACATTCTGGAGACGGATGGTAGTGACAGCTGCATGACAAGTGAATGTACTTAAGGTCACTGAACTGTAAACGTAAAAATGGTTAAAATGGTTAATCTTAAGATATATGTATTTTACAACAAAAACCTAAAACTAAAATGGAATAAAAAACTCCAACAATAGAAAAATATCAAGTATCTAAAAATAAATTTTAAGAATACACAAGACCTTTAAGAAAATATTAAACTACAGAGAGACAGTGTTGTAAAGATGTCAAGTCTAATTAAGTTAACCAGTACGTTGACTTCTCTCTCAATTAAAAAAAAGGTTTTGGAGACAAGGTGAATAGATGCTAACACAACCAAATATTAGGTACTAAAGTTCATTTCATAAAAATTATGTAACAAATAGGTAAGAAAATACTGAAAACAATGGAGAGAGAGGTGTTAACCATACCTTACACAGACAACAGAATTTGGTACTAAAGAAGGGATACTCAAATAGCTGAATGGACAGACTAGAGAGAACAGAAGCAGAAGCAAATCTATTTGAGAATTTAATAGGTAATAAGTAAGGGCAGCATTCAAATCAGGAGGAAAAATCAGGAGGGAAAAGGATTAGTTAATAAACTTTCCATTTGGAAGGAAAAAACAAAAGCTCAATGCTAACTCAATGTTACCTCACTCTTTATAACCAAGCTTTTGAAAGCATCACATAAAAAACCCCAGAAGTCATACAGGTAAAAATTAATAAATGTATTCACGGAGACTACTAGCTGCCTACTCTATCTTGATTTCTCTACTTTCTTTTTTATTTTTTAAAACTAAAATTGGGGGCTTCCCTGGTTGCGCAGTGGTTGAGAGTCTGCCTGCCGATGCAGGGGACACGGGTTTGTGCCCCGATTCGGGAAGATCCCACATGCCGCAGAGCAGCTGGGCCCGTGAGCCATGGCCGCTGAGCCTGCGTGTCCAGAGCCTGTGCTCCACAACGGGAGAGGCCACAACAGTGAGAGGCCTGCGTACCGCAAAAAAAAACAAAAAACAAAAAAAACAACTAAAACTGTATATATTTAAGATGTACATGATGATTTAACATATATTCACACATGCACAGTGAAATGACTACTACAAGCTAATTCACCAAACTAAAAAGCTTCTGCACAGCCAAGAATAATCAACAGAATGAAAAGACAACTTAATGGAATAAAAATATTTGCAAATACATATCTAATAAAGGATTAATATCTAAAATATATAAGGAACTCTCACAACTCAACAGCAAAAAGACGCAACCCAATTAAAAAATGGGCAAAGGAGGGGTTCCCTGGTGGCGCAGTGGTTGAGAGTCCGCCTGCCGATGCAGGGGACACGGGTTCGTGCCCCGGTCCGGGAAGATCCCGCATGCTGCGGAGCGGCTAGGCCCGTGAGCCATGGCCACTGAGCCTGCGTGTCCGGAGCCTGTGCTCCGCAATAGGAGAGGCCACAACAGTGACAGGCCCGCGTACCACAAAAAAAAAAAAAGGGCAAAGGATTCGATTAGACATTTTCCCAAAGAATACATACAAATGATCATCACTGATGATCAGGGAAATGCAAATCAAAACCACAATGAGACATCACCTCATACTTTTTAGGATGGCTATTCCTAAAAAAACAAAAAAACAAACCAACAAGTGTTGGTGAGGGATGTAGAGAAAAGGGAACCTTTGTATACTGTCAGTGGGAATGTAAATTGGTAATGTCATTATGGAAAATGGTATGAAGGTTCCTCAAAAAGTTAAAAATAGAACTACCATATGATCCAGCAGCCCTCTTCCGGGTATATACCCAAAGGAAATGAAATCAGTATCTCTAAGAGATATCTGTGGCTCCCATGTTCACTGCAGCATTATTCACAATAACCAAGACACAGAAACAACCTAAATGTCCAAAAAAGAAAGAAGAAATTGTGAGATATATACATACTTTATACATATATTGATATATTTTATACATACATACACAATGAAACATTATTCAGCCTTAAAAAAGAAAGAGATTCTGCCACTTGCAACAACATGGATGATCCTCTAATTTCTTACTAACAACACAATTTTGTCTGATGCTACAAATACATTTCTCAGTCCCTCTTAGAAACAGAGGTGGCCAAATAACACATCTGGCAAACAAGATATAAGCAAAATGGATTGAGCGGAGCTTCCACAAAAGCTTCTAAAAGGGAAAAGACTCAAAGTGTCAAACTCCTACATCTCATATTCCTGCTCAGAACCTGGAGCCAACGGCTAGAGCTCCAGTAATGACTGAAGTAGAAGGAACTAAGTATGGCTGAAAGGTTGAGAAGGTGACTCAGTATCTTCAGATATAAGAGTACATCTTCAGATGTAAGAGTACATCTCTATAGAGTACATCTCTATTTTGTTTAAGCCATTGTTGTCTGGATTTCTATTACTTGTGTCTGAACTTAAACTTAACTGACAACAGACATTTAAAAAATTCAATAAAGTTGAAAGCTTACTAACATAAAAATATATCCAACATTTATGACAAACGATTAACTGCATTAATTAAAAATTTTCTATCAGTAAGATGAAACACTCAATGTGAAATTTAGAAGATCAGATCTCATTCATAATAAAATGTACAGTAAAATAATGAACTTCACTTATCAGATTGGCAAATTTTTTAAAGTTTAAAAATAACCACTGTTGGTTATTAGGTAGTAGCTATTAAAATTTAAAAATGCATACATCTTTTTCTATCTTAAAAGGACTTTCCCTCTACCTTACTTCCTCTCAATCTATCCACCCCATCTGTCTTTTCATTCACTGCAAAATTTGACAAATATTTTAAAGCCCTCTTCTCCAATTCAGGGCCATCTACTTACTCTCACTAAAATTTGGTTTCAGTTTTTGTGCCTCTACTGAAACTGTTTTTTCTAAAATGTCAAATGCCAAATTCAATGCCCTCTTTTCAGTCCTCATCTTCCTACACCTCTTTGTGGCATTTCATTTGGCACTACTGACACTCCCCTTCTTAAATGCTCTGCTCTTATGGCTTCGAAACTATACAATGGGTCTCCTATCTCTCATGTTTCTTTTCAATTGTTTTCCAGCTGTCAAGAGGTAGTGGGTTTTTTAAGTTTCTATCCTTGATTATGATACCTTTTATACTCTTTCCTTAGGCAGTCTCATCCACACCAACTTCTCTAATTACTGACTTTATTATGTATAATGATTATCACAACTATGCCTCTGCCCCTGACCATCTCAAATTTCCCACTTGAATTTTTCAATCATTAACATTTTTACACAATGTTCTTTGACTCACTCACTTGTCTATTTCAAACCCATCATCCTACTCCTCCAAAGTCAACTTTTTCCTGTATTCTCCATCCCGGCATGCCCTGTCCCCTCTAAGCTACCCAATTAATTCTGTCATCAATAACAAAAAGGCAAATTAAAAATTCTCAATTTTAACAGCTAGTAACTTAAAGGGGAAATATTTAAAACATTTCCTTTAAAAATAAGAGAAAGGGATCCCATGATTGCTGCTTCTATCTGACACCCTGAGGTATCTTAGCCACTGCAAAAAATGAAACTGAAGGTATAAGGTTCTCAAAATAAGAACAAAACTGTCATATCCAGACACCTATGGATGTACACTTTGAGAATCCAAATCAGTAAAATGATTAGCTCACTGGTTTATTATCAATATACAAACGTTACTTGTGTTTCTAATTACCAGCAACAGCAATTACTTTTCATTAAAGGATACCACTTAAAATATCTATAAAATCTAACAAAGCTGTACAAGATCTAATTGCAAAAAATATAAAATTTTATTAAATAACAAAATGAATTTAGAAAAATGATTTGTTCCCATGAATATATCATATCATAAAGATACCTATTTTCCCTAATCTGATTTACAGTTTCAGTACAATTCCAATAAAAAAAAAATCCTAATAGGTTTGCTTTGTTTTTTTCTTTAATGGAACTTGATTTTAAAACATATATGGAAGAGCAAAGACCAATAGTAGTCAAGGCACTCCTGAAGACTAGGTTGCCCTCCCAAAAGCTTTACAGAGCTACAGTAATTAAGACATGTGATACAAGAAAAAGGATAAATTATCCAGTGGAACAAAATAGAGAACCTAGACACAAAAACACAATCTACATATAATTTTGCTTATAAGACAGAGGTAGCAACACAAATCACTAGAGGAAGAAGAAACTGTTCAATAAAGGGGCTAAAACAACTAAATATGGAAAACAATGAAACAGAATCCCTTATACCACACACAAAAATCAATTCCAGTGAATTAAAGATTTAGATATAAAATTCAAACCTTTAAAATTTTCAGGAAAAAAAAAAGATATGGAAAAGTATTTCTCTCTCCTTGGGGTAGGAAAGCAAAAACATCCTGAAGAAACAAAGAACATGAACCACAAAAAAGGCTGATATATTAAATTATACTAAAATTAAGAACTTATACTCATCAAAAGAAAGTAAAAAAGATAAGCCACAACTAGGAGAAGACAGAGGCAACACGTACATCCAAAAAGATGCAGAATTACAAGGAATTCCTACAAATAATAAAAGATAAACCACCCAACAGAAAAATGGTCAAACATTTCATAGAATACGAAACACAAAGGCCAATAAATATGAAAAGGTGTTTGAACACATTAATTATCAGGGAAATATAAATTAAGACCTCATTGATATAATATTTTATATCCACTAGATTGGTAAAAACTCAGAAGAATGAGAATATCAAGTTTTGAAGAGACAAATTAATGGGAAATCTCATGCATGGCTAAAAGGAGTACAAGCTGATTTTTTCCGGAAAATAATTTGATCTTGAGGTTGAGCGTGCCATACCTTATTTTCCAGAAATTCTACTCCTCAATGTAGGTGTAACTACCTTACAGAAATTTTTGCTTATATACACCAGAAGAGGTGTATAAGAAAAGTATAACAGCATTTGACATGGTTGATCATCTCTTTCTTGAACCATTTTCTTCCATTAACTTATATGACCTCACTCCCTTGTGTTTTCTCCTTTCTCACTGTTCCTTCTCAATCTCTCTTGCTGGCTTTTTCTTGTCTTCATACTCTCTAAATATTAGAATACCCTATCTTGCAGGTCCTTCTATCTTCATCTGTCTCCCTGGATGATCTCATCCAGTCCCATGGCTTTACCACTCACAAGCTCCAAACTCCACCTTGTATGCCAGTCTTACGTTATCTAAATAACCTATTCAACATTGCCACTTGAAGGTCTTGGAGTACAGAAGTCATTCATGCTGTTCTCCTTTCCAGCACTGCACTTCCCCAGCTCCTTTGAAATAAGGTGTCGTCATATGACCAAGTGTGGTCAGTGAAATGCAAGCAAAACAAAACACGCCTGAAGTAATACTAGCGATCCATTTGTAATCTCAAAGTTAACATGGCCAAACAGAATCCCCACCTGCACTTCTCCGAATCTTCCCGCATCTCAGCAAATGGTACCATCATCCATCCGTTGCTCAGGCCAAATACATGAGTCATTCTAATTCGTTTCTATCTCTCCTCCAACTCCAGAAAATTTATCATTAAGATCCGTGACCTTGCCTTCAAAGTAGATATTACATCTGCTGCTCACCACCTCCACTGTTATTACCCTAGTCTTAACCACGCTATTTTCAATACCATAGTGGAAAACTGTGATAGTCTTCTAACTACTTCCCTCATTTCCAATCTCCTTACCATGCCCTAAGGCCCTACACCATTTGCTTCTGCCTACCTCTCTGACCTCACTCTCATGTTATCTAAAGATAATCCAACTACATGGGCCTTCTGCAATCATATGAACATGCTATGCTCAAGGTCTTTACATTTTCCATTCCCCTTTGCCAGATCCATCTTTTCTAATCATTCAGATCTCTGCTCACATATCACCTCCCCAAAGAGGCTTCATCGTCACTCTACCTAAAATACAACAGATTCCACTCATTTTACATGCTAGTTATGAATTTACTGCGCCAAATTCATTCTTCAATGTCTGCTCTGCAAATATGGAGCTGAGTCTTAAATATCTTTCTTTTCGAGCATGGTGTTAAGCTTTGTCATAGAAGATACTAGAGAGATATTACAAGAGGAAGGGATTACCCTTCCTGGTTCCAGTGTGTCCTTGGCAGGTTCCTGCTGTGCAGGCAGGTTCTCCAGCACCTAGCTCTTGCAGTGCACAGAAGGCAGCAGCACCCTAAGGCCAGCAGCTTCCCCCAACACTCCCCTCTCCCGTGGGAGGCTTCAAATCAGAGTATCTCTGGCCAGACATCTCTCCATGAATAGCTTTCTAGGGTACCCTAAAGCATAGGCTAATAAACATGTTCTTAAAGGGCTAGATAATAAATATTTTAGGCTTGCAGGTCATAACTCTGCCCCTGTAGCAAGAAAGCAACTACAGACAATACGTAAGTAGACTGAGCATGGCTATATTCCAAATAAACTTTACTTTTAAAACACATGGTTGGCCCACAGGCCATAATCTGCCAACCCCTGCCCTAGAAAGCATATTTCCCAGCAAGTTCTGAAGGATGGATTTCTAGTAAGTCCCACTAGTGTGGCATCACTGAAGTCTTTGCCATTCAGTGAAATATAGTCATTCTCTCTCCAACAAGGTCTTAGACTTCGGGGAAGGGCTCTTATTTGGGCACTTGCTCTTAGGCCTACCAGTGATGGCTGCTTCTTATAACTGCTATGCCTATCTTCTTTAGAGTTTTCTTTACCCCAATTCTCCTAATATAGTTATCCTATTAAACTTTCTCTGTTCAAAATACTGTGTGATTTCTGTCTCCTAATTGCACTCTCTCTTTACCCTGCTTTATTTTGTTATCACTAACTGAAATTATATTATTTGTGTTTGCTTACTTTTTAATTATCAGTATCCTTCACTAAAATGTAAGATCTATGAAGGCAGCTATTTTGTTAACTACTGAATGGATTCCTACTACCTAGCACACTGTCTGGTTGTAACAGAGTCACAACTATTGTGAGTGACAATAAATGAGTCTTTGATCACAGTGGACCAAATTATATTTTTAGAATTTCAACTCTTGGATTATATATATCAAATGAGGAGATGAATGCATCTTGTTTATATTGCTCTCTCTCTCAAACACACACAACCCTAACTCACTAATATTGTTCTGCGTCTCTGCTTATGGTATTCCTTCACTCGCTACTTCAAAATTAATAAGTAACTTCTTTGAGTGCAAAATTTCTACCTTACTGCTGTTTAAACCTGTGAAGCTTAAGCACTGCAACACAGAACTCTCCCTATGCATTTTATAAGGGACAAAAAGCCACTATTACTCAGTAGGGTGAGAAGGATGGTAGCTTCTCTTTAGGCCTAACCCATAAATGTTAGCAAGCTTCCAAATAGTAATTGTTTCTGCTCAAACTGGTACTCTTGGTTATAAACGTCCAAAATACTCTTAATAATAATCTAATACTTCAGCCCCATTACTTTAAAAGTTTCCAAAATAGAAGTCTCTTTTTTAAACAACCGGTCTATAATTTCTTAATGTTTACCAACCATTCCTTGTGAGTCTCTAGCTCTTTCTCTTATGTATACAAATAAAAAATACTAGTCTGTGAATCAGTCAACTTTTCTGTAGGTCCATCTAAAGTGGATTTAACCCCTATTCTGCCACATTTTTGGCCTTTCTTGTTTTCACTTGAGAGTACTGCTGGGAAATTCAAAACAATACCATAACACTGGGAAGTCTAAAGATCTACTGTTCAAATTCATCCAAAACAGCTAGAAAACACTGGACAAATTCTGGTTTTGCTCCCTTTCCCTCCTATTTCCTGATCTGTCTCTGCTGACTTGAGATGGATAGGGAAGTACAGACTGCCATAGGGCACAAAAAGGTAGAACAGATGGGTATGAAGTCTTTGGTGGAAATCACTTCTTGGTATTCTCAAGCAACCTGAAGAACTGAGACAAAGGAAGTAACACTGGTAAAACAGTGACTTTCCAGTTCTTTCTTTTTTTAATATTGCTTCACTTCAACATACACTGAGTATCATATATCAGTAACAGTAAAGGCTGTTCCTTACGATCAATGGCAAGAACTTCCAATCAACTTCCACAACTTCTTGTCCCTGAAGATCAAGTTTCCCCAGTTGCTACCAAGCTAAACCTGTGCCCTCTGTTGAGGACTCTGTTACATTTAAAACAGCTTTAGGTTGTTCAACAGTACTATCCCTGTCCTCGATTCTGGTAACAGACTGCCTACCAGAGCCAAAATAGCTATAGGAAATGTAAAAACAGACAAAAAAGAAAGGGAAAAGAAATATCAGTGGGGAATTTGGGGGATGTACTGTATGTTTTAAAGACACTCAGAATCTAAAGACATTTCTATTACTTGAGTTTATAACAGTATTATTTTGATTGTTCAGAATATTATATTTCTACAATTAATGACATCAATGGGGGTATTAGTTCATTTCTGTCATACTACAAATTTCAAGGAAAACTAAAGTTATATAAGTCTTCAGGAATATTAAGCCAAGCTTTTCAAACTGCAGTTGGTAAGTTTTCTCCCCTTGCCTTACACTCTAGCTAGAGTAAATTATTTTCCACAAGTGAAAACAATTGCATAAAAGATTGCCTCCTTTCCAAAACATCTTCTACTTCTAAAAGGTCTTAATATGATTTTCACTCAGAGAGTATAAATGCTAAATTACCTCAACAGAAGTCCGGCAAAACAAATTTGAAGGAAACCAGAAACAACCATAAATAGCAACTTCTAAAAGAAGAGAGTAAATTATTTTGGTTTTTCCATCTAACATCATTGTTCAATTAAAGTTTTACCTTTCATTGTTAACACTGTTTTCGGAAAAATCTGTGGGAATGTAAGACAACTTCCTTAGGCAACTAAGCATAGCCTAAGACATTAATCCAGAATTGTCTACTGACTTGTGGAGGAGTAACATTTTGGTATAAAAACTAAATATTGTGACGACCTGTATTAAGTGTAGGGCCGTTGATGGAAGAATGATCTGGGAGCTCAGAAATCTATGCTAGAGCCCCACCTCCGATAATGCTAGCTTTGTAATTATAGACAAATAATCTAACCTAAGCTTCAAATCTACATAATGAGACTAAACCAGATGATCTTTGAGATTGTCTTCAGGCATCATTCCACTTTTATCATTCCTACCATTTCCATTACATAGTCCAAGGATTTCACTGCTTAATCAAACATTTATTAAGAACCTACTGTATCCCTTGGCACAGATACTGTCCCTGTCCTCACTGAATTTATATATATATATATATATATATATATATATATATATATATATATATATATATTTTTTTTTTTTTTTTTCCTTCAGTACGCGGGCCTCTCACTGTTGTGGCCTCTCCCGTTGCGGAGCACAGGCTCCGGACGCGCAGGCTCAGGGCCATGGCTCACCGGCCCAGCTGCTCCGTGGCATGTGGGATCTTCCCAGAACAGGGCACGAACCCGTGTCCCCTGCATCGGCAGGCGGACTCTCAACCACTGCGCCACCAGGGAAACCCTGAATTTATATTTTAATTCTCCCACTATGTATTAAAAAATGAGAAGCCAAAACATAAGCTTAGACTTAATAATGGAAAAAAAATAAGAATGATTTTTAAGTGGTTTATTTAGCTTAAAATTCATAAAATGATGCATTTATGGATTAGTATGAAACTCTACACATTTGATACTGCCCATAAAATTAAAGTAGTATTAGAATATGTTGGCTAATGAGAATTTATTAGACCTGCTGACAGAATACCGCTTAACTAAAACCAATTTCCAATATATTTAGGTACCATTTCTAGGCAAGAAAAACAAGAAGGCCCACCCAAGACAAATAGGTGTGATAAAGTCAGCTTGGGAGTGGGGAGACTCTCAGTCCAATCTCTTACACATGCACAAGGCTGAGTAACTGCAGTCTGTGCTGATCCATCCTTGTCAACTTTTAATCCTTATGACTGATGAAAAGCATGAGACATCTGTTTATTTTTAAGTGTATACTGGTGGCTGGCTTCCTTATTTTCACCCCACCCCTTCTTTGTACAACTGTACAGAATTCATCAAATGCCTAATGCACAACATCCACTCGATGCTACTGACCTTCAAGAAAATTAAGTCCTAGAGGGAGATAAAGAAAATAAACAAATGACAGCAATATAAGGCAGACTGTGGTGTTACAGTAGTCAAAACTTCACGTATTTAATATAGTGCTCCCTGTTAAGATAAAATAGTAAAACTGAGGGTTCCTAGCATAGGAAACAGAACAGAAAAGAAAGTGAGAAAGAGGGGAGATAACATTTACTCAGCACTTAACAGGTGCCAGGCACTGTGCAGGTAGTTTACTCTTTTCCAGGCCTCTAAACAAGATAATATCCAAAACAGATGACCATCTACAATAAGAGAACTCCACTCCCCTTCACAAAACGATTCCAATAGCCTAAGTGTATTGTAACGCAAATGCTCTGTTTATGTAATAATCATTCTAATTAGAATCAGTATTTGGAACTAGAGGGGGGTCTTGGATCACCTAAGTAACCCATTCATCTTATGGACGACGACACTTGGGTCAGACGAGATAAGGAGCCTGTTTAGCGGCAGAATTGGGATCAAACCAATAATCAAGACATCTATACACCACACTGCCGGCAACTGTTTAGTGAAATTCAGTGATTCGTTTTTGCTCTCCACTATGTTACTGAACACCTGTCTATTGGCACTTTTATTAGAATAATCATAAAAATCCGTTTATAAAAATGGCTCAGAATCGCGAAAGAATAACGTTACCATTTTCTATATAATATTTTCAAGCCTGCTGATAAGCAGTAACCTGTGTTTGAACATGTGCCTCCTTCCCTGACTGCCGTCATAAAGATCTCAGATGCGAGGTGAACTGTGTGTCTGTTTTAGGGGCGAGAATCAGGTCGTGAAGGTAAAGACTGCCTCACATAAACCCCGCGTTGAAGATCCCGGCCAGAGCTGCCCGTGCCCCCAGCGAGCCGCAGCCCGCGAGCCCGGCGGGAGGACGGAGGATGAGTGTGCAGTAACGTGGCTCCCGCTCCCTCGGCTCGTCGGCCGCCCTCGTTCCGCCGGGCTGGTTCCGAACGCCGCCCGGATCGGACCGTTACGGGGTCTCCTGGGCCGCGGCGCCCCGCGCGGGCCGCCCCTCCCCCACCGCGGCCTGAGCCAGCAGCACCGGCCGGGACCCCCGCGGCTCCCCGCGCGAACAATACCGGGGTCCCCCGCGAGGCTGCACGCCGAGCCCCATGCCACCCCGCCACCCCCGCGCCGCGGGCCTCACAGAGGGCGTTGAGCCGCAGGCCGCGAGAGACAACCCCGCGGGAGAGAGCGAGAGAGAAGGACGTTAGTTAGGGGGTTCGGAGGCCGCCGTGCCCTCACCCTTACCTGACTCCAGGTGATGAACTCGTTCGTGTGGGTTTCCTCCACAAGCGTCCACAGCTTGCTGAGGAAAGCCGGCACGTTCGAACTCTGCTTCATTGTTAACGAGGCGCAGGAATTCCTAATTCTACACCCAAACGCGGCGGTAGCGGCGGAGGCGGAGGCGTCGGCAGCGGAGGCGGGGGCGGCGGCGGCGGCGGCGGCGGCGGCGGCGGCAGCAGCTGCTCCCCGAAAACGCCCACAACGCAGGCGCAGCAGCTCCCGGGCCCCGCCCACCTCGCCCCGCCCCGCCCCGCCAGGCGCGCAGTGAGGCGGGGTAACCGGGCGGCCGCACGTGACTGACCAGTCTCCCCGCTCGGCCTGTGCTCACTGGTCTCGCGCCGGTCCCGTTCCCGACCAATCCCAGGAGCCGACCGCACAACAGAGGAAAGCAATTGGATGCTGCAGATGGGGAGGGGTGGGAGCAAAGGGGGACGCTGCTTTCTCATTCGCCCTGTCTATAGGAGCTCCCGCTGTAGCGGATCTTCTGCTTGGGGGACTGTGTTTGGTTGTTTCACGTGGAAGCAGCTTTGGATGTTTGGGCTATGGCTGGAAGACTACAGAAAGTCCTCAGGGGCCTTTGAGTCATAAGTTTGGTAGGCAAAGTGTGGGTTGCGCCAGTCAGGCAGGAGGAAGGAGTGTAATACTTCACACGGGGGGGGGAAAAAACAGCTTTCAAGAATGATTTGCTAGGCCCCAAATTGAAACTGTGTTAATAATAATGAACCTTGTCCTTAAATTTTCATTAGGAAAAAAATCGTTCCTATAAAACACATTTATCAAATAGAGGAATTTAAATAAGTCACTCTTTACTAAGCACGTACTACAGTGAACCAAGAACTGTAATAGGCAGCTTACATGCTGTTTAACAGACATGGAATGCGCACTATGTGTGCAGCATAAAAAGAAATAGTATCATTTATTCTGTTTTAATCAATTAAAATAATTGTTCCTGTAGGTACTTTACAGGTATGTTCTTAAGATAATTATCGCTGTATGTCCTTTACAGATTTGGTATAGTGGAAAAAATATTGGACAAGGAGTCAGCATATGAGTTTAGACCCAGCTTCAAGGACACATTAGTGGATATTTAATTACACTGGTAGTGTGTGTAATTAGAGCTATCCCTTAATCTGTCTGTGCCGGTCTTTCCCATCTCCTCATTGGGAATAAAACTGTCTCTCTTTTCATCCCTTAAGATAACATTAATAACAGGAGGTTTGAAAATATAAAGAATTGTACAAAATTTAAAATTTTTTATGAGTCAGAATGTAAACATAAGAATGTACAAACAAGTCAGAGATAATAATTAACATTTTATAAGAAATTCAACATAGGATTGGTTTACCTCCTGGGTACATGTAATTTAATACAATAAAAAATAAAATACATACAATTTCCAACAAGCATATATTTATTGAAATTTGTGTTTGACTTTGTGTCTAGCAATGATCTGTTTGCTGAAACAAAATCAGATGTGTGGTGGGAGACATCCAATAAATGAACTAATATTTGATGAGCACTTAAATATGCCCAGGGTTTTACACATATCATTTAATCCTCACAACAACCCAGTGCAGTAGGTCTTATTATCCCGTTTTTCCAATGAAGATTCTGAGACTCAAGAGCAAGTTTACCTATATCACTGCTAGTAAACAAGAGAGGGTATTTACGCTCAGGCTTTATTGAGTTCGAAAGCCTATGTTCTTTCCGTTGTATGATGATGACACCATCTCAATACTTAAGATGTTTATACTCTGACTTAAGACACAAGACGAACACAATGATGAGCAATCATTAATATTTTAAAAATAGCTAAGTTTGTCATATAACTAGTACTGAAACATTTAGAAAGACAGAGTTGAGTGAGTTAGGGTCGTAAGGGAAGAATTCTCAGAGGATGGGGACCTTAAGTTGGGTCTTGAAGTACAAACGCATTTGGCTAGCTAAAAAGAAAACAGCACTGAGCAAAGATGGGGAGGCCAATGAGCACCGTCTGCCTGTGGAGATTGACAGCACAGGAGATAGTGTCTGAGGAGAAAATGTGGCCCACTTTCATGGCATTGTATTGTTTCCATCTAAAAACAAAACAAAATGGTGTGGTTAGATACAAGCAAAAACTCCTCTTGGGCATTCAACCTGTATAGTTGTAGGCCTATGCTTAGTAGGGCCCCTTACTTGGTTTAATGCTCTGCTGTCACCATCTTGAAATTCTTAGTTTTTGAACAAAGGACCCTGTATCTTCAAGTTGCTTTGGGCCTCTCAAATTACGTAGCTGGTCTGCTTCCAATATATTACACTTATAGACCAGTGGTTCTCAAACTTAAGCATGTATCCAAATCACTTGGAGGCGGAAGACTGTCAATATAACAGATGATCAGTTATCACTTATAATACTCACAAGGCCAGCTATGGGGTTATTAACCAGATAATGTGATGATGGCACCAGGAAATAGATGATGTGTCTAAAATCAAATGTCTGGGGTTGGAATGGAAACCATGTCTTTCATAGTCTGAAACATACGCTTTCTTCCTTTATACCAATGTGCCTCAAGCTTTAACCTACATCTGAATCACCTGGAGGGCTTCTGAAAAAACACACTGCTTCTTCTCCCCCACTCCCCAGCTCCACTCAGTAGATCTGGGGTTCAGGCTAAGAATTTGTATTTCTAACAAGTTCCCAGGTAACGCAGAAACTGTTGGCCCTCGGACCACACTTTGAGAATCATTGTTATATAGGAAAAATTAGTAAACTGACTTTCCCTTGCTAACATTTACAGACTTATTGCTACTCACCCTTCACCTCAATAAAATCCAGACTTTCCAGGAATAATTTAAACTACTGTGTTTTCTTTTTCTATGAACATAATCTTTAATATTGATTGTAATTAATAAACTGTTTGAAAACTTTAAGTACTGATTAGAGACATTTGGAGGAAAAGAAAATCACTATTGGCTCGTTTGCACCTAAATATAAAACTGAGAAGGGAAGAAAACCAAATCAAACTAATTCACAATTATTTGCCACCTACAATATCCCACAAATATCAGAAGAAACATACTTGAGCCAGTGTCAACAATTTTGAAATGTTTACAATATTAGAGGATAAAAATGTCACTTTCTTAAAGTTAATTGCCTCCTGTTGGCTACAAATTAGAAAAGTTGGAATATTTCCATGGCTCACTTGCAGCCTGGAATGTAAGATTTAGAAGATATAGAATAACATTAGAAAATATGAGTGACCCAGACCTTTGCCTAGGAAATAGAAAAGCATACTGTGGTGTGCTTTGAAACTTCAAAGTGTCTGATTCAAATTGTATAAATTCTATCTAATCTATTATGCAAAACTACTTGGAGTCGGCACTACAACCAGAACTAGCTTGTAATTATTATTTTCAAGGATAGCAAGAATGAAGCCAAAGGCTAACTGCATAGAGGTTTCCAGCTATTTATATTCCTATCTGGACCAAGTGTTGATTTTCGTCAATTTTGGAATGGCCTATGGGGCCTTAAGCCAATCACTTGACACCTCTAAATCTTAGATTCTTCCATGTAAAATGTGAGTAAAAATACCTGTTATACTCACTTCACAGAGTGAGTTTTGAGAATTTGATAAACTGCTTCTTCCTCCAGTCCACGCTCACAATCTTTACAGAGATCTTTCCAAGACACAAATCTGAAAAGGTCACTTCCTGACTTAAAACTGTTCAGCGGCTTCCCATTATTTTCAGAATAAATCCAAACCCCTTAAAGATGGCATAAAATGACCTTCTGTGATCTGATGCCACCTACAGTTTCAGTCATTGTCTACCACTCTCCACAAACACCTAACCCTTAGTCACACCCAAATCTTGTACTTACCTTGCAGATCATGTGCTTCCATACCTCTACATATGTCCACGAGCTGTTGCCTCTGTGTGGAGAGCCCTTCTTCTTCCCCATTATCCCAAAAGAAAGTTCCTCCTTAACCTTCAAGGTCAAGTACAATTCCATACTGAAGTCACCTCTTTCAGTCAAACTCTCCCTGGAGGCCTTTATAATAGCACTTATTAATAACTAAATAAATAACTACTTGTCATTTATTACATGTGTTTTTTTCATACTAGGCTATGAAACACTTTCAGCATAAAGACTAAGTCATATTTACATTTATTCTCATCTAAAATGGCTCTCACAGTGCTGGCACACATAAGACTCTCAATAAATATTTATTGAATTAAGCAATGAATATGTGAACAGATAAGTGCTAACCAACCATTTAATCTTCCATGACCCCCAAATTTGGATGACTTGTTCCTCCCCTGTGCCCCCATAGCATGTGGAACTTGACCCTCATGGTATTTGCCACGTTGCATTGCTCATTTACTTCTCAGCAACCCTCACTAGCCTAGCAGATTGTGCTTGCGTTGTTCACTCTTGTATCCTTAGCAGTTAGCACAGTGCTATAATATAGCAACAGCTCAATAAATATTTGTTAATGAATAATTTGAGTTTCTGATACATTTTGCATAAAATGTACTCTACTTAATAATAAAGAAACACCTTACAACTTATTAGGGCTCAGTCCATACAAACTTTTTAGTTTATAGGAGAAGAAAATGAAGAGAAGGGGAGCTTAAGGATAGCTCAGCTGAAAGGTATGTGATTGAGGAGCTATTTGTGGAATAAGTATCAGAATCCTGGAAATGCCAGACGTTGATGGAATGTCATAGAGTCCCAGGCTTGAGGTCATTTGTCTTTGAAACAAACAAACCTTTGGCGATAGCAGCAAAATGTTTAAAGACCCTATGGCTTTTGAATAAGTAGAGGGCTAGGAGACTGTGAAAGTTAATTTCTTAAAATTTTCAGGAAGTTCAAAGAAGAATCTTCTTTCTTTCTAAGGCTACAACTTGGATGTAAAAGGGACTGGCCGGAGGAGATTTTTAAGTAGGAAATGTGTTAGTATCACTGTACCAGCCTTGGGCTGGCACTGCTGTACATGAAACTTCCATTGTATGCCACATGTGCTAAAATCCAGCCAATCACCCAACAACAGTGACAAACTGGTCCAGATTTGTGCAGGACTTTCCCATTTTAGTACTGCAAATCCTATGTCCCGGGTACTACCTCAGCCCCAGGCAAACCAGGATGGTTCGTCACCGTAACTCCAGCCTCTTCAAGCTACTGATGTTGGACAGGAAGCATTGATTTATCAAGCTAAGCCAGGTGACTCGTATAGCAGCTAGTACAAATGAGAGATCTACAACTTTAATGCAGTTCTTAGCCTTTCTGGAAGCAATGTGGAGGTATTCTTTCACAGGCACCCCAACAGATAGCTGATAAAGAGAAGGAATCTATGTACCCCACAAACCAATATCCTAGAGGAGGCCCAGACCCAAGCTGAAAGATATTGATAAGGAAGAGAACTCAAGGCCAGAAAACTTAAAAGAACTGGAAGCATTAGAAAAATGTAGTGGATTGGCGACATGGCCTGTGATGTGAGCCTTCCACTAGAATAGCATCGTGCTAGGGGGTCCGGTTTCCATTCCCTTGGGACTGGTTTTGCTCCACGTGGAGGTGGTAGCCAAGATAGGTGTTTGGACTTCATCTTTCTAGGTAGTGGGGTTTAAATGATCATTTTATTCAAATCATTTGATGGTGGAGATCTGAGCCCCCTCAATGATTAAATGTGTTGGGTTATATGACTTGTGTACAGAAATTTACCCATACCTTGAACACAAGATTGAACTGGAGAAACTGGCTTCAGTGAGGAGGTACCACTGTCAGAGATGTGGGCCATGATCTAGGAGGTGTGTAGGGAGAGGTGGCAACCACTTCTAACCTGTTTACAGTTTAGCCAATTACTATGAGCAGCATCGAGGGACCAGATGGAAAGGGAGATGTCCTTTCTAGTCTCTGGGCTCACAGTGTGGGTTCTGAACAGCAGATATGAAATTGAGGTCTGTTAGGATAGAGTTGAATGACTTCTGACCTTTCAGAGAAAAGTCTGGGCATTGTTTGAATGCGAGAACATATTAAAGAACTGCTAGTTAATGGCAGAACTCATGATTATAAAGCCCTTATATATGGTGATTGTTACATTTGCTATAATTTACTTTAAAATACTGCTATTTAAACAGTGGTATATAGTGTGATAGTTCAGTGTAATTTGCACCCTAAGGGCAGTTAGTTAACATTTGAATCGCCCTAGTTAGGTATGCAGACTCCAGGGGTGTTAGTTAGCACTTGAAAGCTTAAGCAAAGCTCACTCTCTGAAGGCTTTATCTTAATTTGATTCAAAAAAAAAATTAACCAACACCAAAAGTTTTGTTAATTAGGAATATGGATGTGGAAGTGATTTTTCCTTGGCGAAATGAATGAACTTCAGGATACATGTATCGACTAGAAACATCAACTAGAAACAGAAAGCCAATAGGCTTTCTCCACTCTCAACTGAACTGAGTAACAAGATATCTTGAGCCAGTAGCCTCTGCCGTTCTGGGTGCTGGGTGCTCTAACCTTAGGACTCTCATAAATCCTGTATTCAGAATGCTTTCCAGGCCCATTCAGGAGATTCGGGTAGCCTGGGTCAAAAGTAAAAATAGAGGCCCGCATACACATTTTAGAACCTTTGAACATCACAAATCAAGTTAACAAACTAAAAACAAGGTAGAAATCTTCCTACCTTGACAAATATATTTTCATAATAATATTTGAAAGATATATGTAAAACTACAGTTTTATAATGACAATAAATTGGCAAAATATCCAAAAGACCAAATTTAATTAGTTTTGTCTGGTGTCCATTGAATAGGAAGTGCTTTAGATGACTAATAAAATAAAGACATATGTAATTCATAAATCATTATATGTTTATTCTATAAACTTTTTTTCTTGCCTTTATTTCAACAAAATCATTAGTTAGGTTGTCAAGATTTGATCTTGTCAAGATCAAGATTTTTGCATAATCTGTGTTCTAATGGTAATGATCAAATAATTAAAAATGTAATTGTATTCAAAGCATGATTGCATTTAAAATCCAAATTTGAATATATTTTACAGAATGTATTTTAAAATAAATGTAAAAGTATTTAAAATTAAGGTTATATTAATATGTTTTAAAGTTATAAAATATTAAGAATTACATAATCAAATTTTAAATGCTTCCACCTTTTGGCTATTGTGAATAATGTTGCTATGAACATTACTATAGATACATAGTCTTATGCATTTTGCTTTCCTCACTTGACAACACAGGATGGAAATTCTTTCAAGTCAACTGACGTAGCTGTAATTTACTTCTTTTAATGACTCCATGTTATCCGTGGTGTGTGTGCAGCACAATATATTCAGCCATTATGTTACTGGCGGGCATCCACTTTGTTTCAAGGCTTTTATTTATTTATTCTTTCACTCTAAAAAAATCCTTAAATATAAGTTATTAAATACTCGTGTTTTATTTCTCTGGATTAGTGAGATCAGATATTCATGTATAATTTGCATGGTAAATCTATACATTCGATTATTGTACCAGCATAGGAAAAGAAAGTCCTGCTGATTAAAAGGTCCCACATCTGAGCTGACAGATGCTATTGTATACGTACCCAACACTATGACGCTCCTAGCAACCAGAAATGTCAACACCACGCTACTATGGCAATAAGCAAATGTTTAAGCTTAACAGAAAATACTCTAATATGTGGTGTTCAGGGAAGTTTTGACTATTAGATAGACATTAAAGGAGATACCTTTGTTCTTAGATACTTCCATAACATATTAATGCAAAGTCAGGAAACTGTAGATTTACTACATGTGACTTTGTGACACTGGTGACTGAAGATACATTCCATGTTGCTACCGGCCCAGTTTAGTTCTGGTTTACTTTTCACTAGATTACATTTGTAATTGGTAATTATCTCCTCCAGTCCCACTCAGCTGTGCAAAAAGGGTAAAGAAAAAGAACTAGTGTTTATGGAGATATTTACTGAATTTGAGACCCAAAGAGGTGTGATCACATTTTCATAGATTCACAAACAGTATGATTCATATTTAGTGTCTTGATTCAGAACTTTTTCACTTTAAAGCTGATGTCTTTCCACCACTTTGTTTAGGATTTACCCTTCGGGGACTCTAAAGGAATCCAAACCAAACCTGGTATCCCAGGTCTCCTAGCTGATGTGCGTGGAGTGAGGGTGTGGCTTTCCCCGTCCACAGTGGCAGCCTTCCCTTTCAACTCTCTTAACTCCTCTGGACCCTATAACTGGAATTCAGTCATAGTCTTCTGATTTGCATTCTAATTCCCATGTTAGGTCAGAGCCCTGCCTTGGCTACCCATCCACTTACCTGGGCTGCTCCCTTAGCCCTTAGCCAGGATTGGCCACAGACTGGCTAAGACCCTTAGAGGCCAAGTAACCATAAGTATAATAAGTATATATAACATAAGTACAATAAGTATAATAAGTATATAACAATAAGTTATAATAAGTATAAGAAAATGCAAAAATGTTCTGCTTTTTCCATGATGACTGCTTTGATGCTTTTTAAAAATATCAAAATCTGCAAAATCAAAACAAAACAAAAACCCCAAAATACAAACAAAAACATGTTTTGGTTCTCCTGCTTTACCTAGTGCTTAGTTAGGTAATTGGGTGCTACAGTTCAAGTCTTGCTTTAACTGGATAGATGATTTAGATCTTGATGCTAGGTGTTATGGGTTAGATTGTATCTTCCCCCACCGCCCCTGCCAAAAATTTCTATGTTGAAATTCTAACTACCAGGTCCTCAAAATGTGACTGTTTGGAGGCAGGGCCCTTACAGAAGTAATTAATAAGGTCAGATGGATGGGCCCTAATCCAATATGACTTGTGTCCTTATAAGAAGAGGGTTAGGACACAGACAACACGCAGACCAAGGGACGAGCATGTGAGGACATAATGAGAAGGTGACCATCTGCAACCCAAGGTGAGAGGACTCAGAAGAAACCAAACCTGCCAACACATTGATCTTGGACTTCTAGCCTCCAGAATAGTGAGAAAATAAACTTCTGTTGTTTAAGACATCTAGTTTGTGATATTTTGTCATGGCAGTTTTAGCAAACTATACCTCAGGTGAGCATTACAGCACCCCAACTACTCCTTGAGTTCGCTTTCTTGGGCATCAGTCCTGGCCCAGGTAAGGAAGAAGTTCACCTTACTCTGTGATATTTGTCATTAGCTAGAAAAGGTTTAATGAATAAGCAATACTTGATACGTAAAAAGAAAAAAAATGGAACTGGCAGAAAGACAGTCTCCATTTATTAATGTATTAACCCTACTCCAAGTTATCAAAGAAATGAGCCACTAATGGGGTCAATAAAGAGTTTAGGTTGACCCTTAAAAACATGAAATACAAATCAAGGTACTGTATTGCTATTATTTGTTCCCTCAATAAACATGTATCTAAGATTTTCCATACCACTTGTAAAAAATTTTTCAGTAGTAATGATTTGAGACTTTACAATAAATTTACAGAGTTCTAATCTTTTATATTAGTTAATTTTTGACGTTTGATAATTCTTGCTAAATTTCCTTGGATAACTCTAGAAATACGCATTGTGATTTTTTATTCTCACTTTATCGGTATTTCCATAGTTGTTTTGCCTGTGTAATATAACTGTTTAATCCAAAAAAATTATTTCTCCAATTTATCTTACGTCTATTAATGGAAGCTGTTATAGAAGAGCACATACTTGGAGTTTGGTAGACACGGATTTGAACCCAGTTCTGTCATTATTAATGACAGTGTGACTGTAGACCTTTCTGAGCCTCACTCACAAAATCTCAGAAGGTGGTTGTGAAAATTCAATTAAATAATGAATTCATTGTGGATAAATAGATATGTAAAAGTAAATATCTGACAAATGTTCCCTGATACTGTCAAATAACCCTGAAACAGTGAAATACTGTTTATTTATTTGAGCAGTTCTCAGGTTTCTTCTGAGCTTACTTATAATTTTCACTTTCCACTAATGAATGTGCAGGCTTACATGTCATACTAGTCACTTATTCACTTCTAAGACATGGAATACATTCATTAGTTTAGCTGATGCTTCTTTGAGTGTCTCTTAGGTGTCCTCAATTATATTAGTTTCATGGACAAATCAAGCAAGCATACAATACTTTGTGGGACCTGCCAAAAGGAACTTATGATCCAATGAAGACACAAAATGAAAATACATAAAATAATTAGAGAATAAATATTAACTGGGTAACAGTGTCTAGGAGTACAGTGAAATTAAAAGTCAGAGTGAGTTGGAGAGATTCGAAAAAACTTCATGGAAAGAGTGTAGAGTACTATTTGAATTGGCCTCAATTAACTCTTAATATAATAAAAACACCAACAGTAAGAAATACTTTTACAGCACTTAACATGTTCCAGGAACAATTAAAGTGCTTTATATTTATTAACTCACTTAATTCTCACCAAACCCCTATGAATTAAGTACTATTTTAATCCCATTTTATGAAGGGGGAAAGAGGCAAAGGAAGGGTGAGGATTAGTAATTGTGATATTCAGTCTTTCCTACCAAGTCTACAGGAAGGTGGAAGAGGTTAACTGAAAGGGAGAGTCTATTATGAATATTGCAGACGGACCATCCTCGTTGTTTGACAAATAACGTACAAAACCCCCAGTTATTCTTTAACATGCTTAAACTTCTCCCTCTCTCACCTCGTGTTATTATTCATTTTGTTCTCTCCATTTACACTCATTGATAACCCTCCATCCCTCAAGATTCCTCAGAGGTTGTGTCCTTAGAAAGTTTTCATGTTAATCCCTTATATCCCCATAGAAAAATATTATATTTTCCTGATAGTACTGATATTATACTGCCTTGATATTTATTTGTGTCTATTTCTTATTATATTATGAGCAGCAAAGGAAATGAATAATGTCTTTTTCGTTTTTTTCATTCATTCCTTATTGCTACCCCGCCCTGCAACCCTGTTGCCTACCACATATTTTTCATACTGTAGGCATGCCTTAAGCATTTATAAAATAAGTAAATAAGTGATTACAGCGCAGATTTTGTAATTCTCATTTCACAAAAGTGGAAAAGAGGTAGCTTTTTCAATAAATATGAAAACAGAAAAAGGAAAAGAAAAATTTTGAAACAATGGCTGATTATAAAAGAGGGGAAGCTTGCAGATGGAAGAAAAGGATGAATGAAAAAAGGAATAAATTATGAAAAAGAAATTAAAGAGCAATAAAAATAGGTGTTGGGCTTCCCTGGTGGCGCAGTGGTTGAGAGTCCACCTGCCGATGCAGGGGACATGGGTTCGTGCCCCAGTCCAGGAAGATCCCACATGCCGCGGAGCGGCTGGGCCCGTGAGCCATGGTCGCTGAGCCTACGCATCCGGAGCCTGTGCTCCACAACGAGAGAGGCCACAACAGTGAGAGGCCCGCGTACCGCTAAAAAAAAAAAAAAAAAAAAAAAAATATATATATATATATATATATATATAGGGGTTGAAATAAAATGTGATTGGAACAAAGGATAAAAATAGAAAAGAAAACATAGGTGTCATTTGGAGAAAAGGAGTTGTAGAAATGAAAGAAAGATTAAAAGAAGTAAAATACAAAGGAAAAGAAATATATGAAAAAATAAGTGAGAAAAACATGAGACAATAGAGTAGAGAGTAGTGAATAGGCATTTTAAATTGCCTCACTTGTGGGAATAAATCTGTAACTGGGCCACCCTAGCAAGTACTTCTTAGTAGAAGTCATGAGTCAGATGATTTGTTTTGGCTTAATTCCCCACCCAGGGCGTCAAGTCTTCATAAAAGTATCCCAGACTCTGCACTGATTGATGATATTCACAATGACGATCACGGAGGTGGTGAAATATATGTTAATTGTGTTTCCAAAATATTTAAAAAATATAATTTCCTAATTATATTTGCCTAAGAAATAATATTTGGCAAGAATGAGCTCCATTAAGGGTAGTTTGAAATTTTCACACTATTTTTGAGAGTAAAGAAATCTCTCAATTATTTCCACCAGTACGCACTGTACGCCCTCAGGGTGCGGAGTTTTGCATACGCATGCCTCCTAGGAGTTCGAGCATGGTTCAGCTGTAGTGATGAGACACTAGGCTCACTGACATTCCCAGGTTGGCCTGTGCCTCTAGCTCCCTCTGCTGTTCACGCTGCATTCCTGCTGCGACCTGTGAATCCACGCGTTATTTTTGGCCGCTCAGTGAAAAATACATACAGCAGAAAAAAGGCTACTTATAAGAAAAAATGTCTATTAAAGAAAGATGAATTTCAGTTTAAGAAGCCCCAAATGGTATTTAATTTGATTAATTTCCTAAGTTCCACTATCCCAGCACTAAAATTGCTCATTCTTAGCAAAGCCACATCACTGAATATTGTACTTCAGAGAGTTGTTTCCTAGGATCAGATTTTTCTCACCTTGGTTAGTATCAGTTTTATACTTAGTGATAAGACATGAATGCATAGCAAGTGACTCTATTTGTAGGTTTTTTTTTTTAAAGTGTCTACATGATGTTAAAGGCACATGATTTCTCTGAGTATTTCAATGATTCATTAGAACAATAGAGTTTTGTAATACCCTTAGAGTATGGTTAATATTTATTTAAACATTTTTAAAAGGTTATTTTCTTACATTTTAAAAGTGTGGTTATTTCTGAGATCCTAGGAAACGATGCCAGCATTATAATATAGAATAAATTGCATTTATAATATGTATTACAATAACTATGTTATATTATCAATATAAATTTTAATTTCTGAGAAAACTATTTCCATGGTCACCAATCCACTGAGTATTAAATACCCCCAAGAGGGATAAGTAAGCACTGTAAGACAGGCCACTAACATCCTAACGCTTAGGCAGGGCAACCAGTATAGACGGATAGAAGACAATGAAAGAGAAAAAGGGATGGGTGGGTTCGGGGGGTAGGGGTAGGGGTGGGGAATTAAAGGAAATGAAGGGGAAAAAGAAAGGAACAATTGGTGTATGTAGCAAAGGGGAATAGAGCACCAAAACATTTTTGCCTGGAAGATCATAGAAGGATGAGAATTTGGGTTAGTTGCACTCATATTAATCCTTTAATTCAATTTGACTTTATAGAGATGTTTACTACTATTATGAGAGAGCTTAAAAATTCATCATATAAATTTAAATTTGGCTTTTCTAAGCTTTGGAACTAACCTTAATCCATGGTAAGACATGATTTTGAAAGCTATTTTAAACAAGTACTTTTCCTGTTATCAGAGCAATACTTATTCTTCTTAAAAGAAATAAAATAGGGCTTCCCTGGTGGCGCAGTGGTTGAGAGTCTGCCTGCCAATGCAGGGGACACGGGTTCGTGCCCCGGTCCGGGAGGATCCCACATACCGCAGAGCGGCTGGGCCCGTGAGCCATGGCCACTGAGCCTGCGCGTCCGGAGCCTGTGCTCTGCAACGGGAGAGGCCACCACAGTGAAAGGCCCACATATCGAAAAAATAAAAAATAAAAAATAAGAAGGGTAAATAATGAATATTAAGAGCCCTGTGGCTCCCTTCCCCATCTCCACCCGTATTACTCATCAAGAGGCATAAAATACACACACATACACACACACACACACACACATTTGTATTTGGCACTCACAATATACCAAGCAGTACAGTTGGCCTTCTATATCCACATGTTACGATCTGTGGATTCAATCAACCCTAGATCAAAAATATTAGAAACAGGGCTTCCCTGGTGGTGCAGTGGTTGAGAGTCCGCCTGCCGATGCAGGGGACACGGGCTCGTGCCCCGATCCAGGAAGATCCCACATGCCGCGGAGCAGCTAGGCCCGTGAACCATGGCCGCTAAGCCTGCGCGTCCTGAGCCTGTGCTCCACGACGGGAGAGGCCACAGCAGTGAGAGGCCTGCGTACTGCACAAAAGAAAACAACAACAACAACAACAACAAATATATATATATATATATATATATATATATATATAAGAAACAAAAATCCAGAAAATTCCAAAAAACAAAACTTGAACTTGCCATGCACACGTAACTATATTCATGGCCTTCACATTGTATCAGATATTATAAGTATTCTAGAGATCATTTAAGTACACATGAGGATGAGGTAGATTATATGCAAATATCACATCATTTTATATTAGGGACTTGAGTGTCTTGAGTATGATTTTGATATCCGAGGAGGTTCCAGAACTAATACCCTGAAGACACCGAGGGATGGTCAGGGATTTTACGTATATTAACTCATTTAATCCTCACAATAAACACCATGGGGTATGTACTATTATTGTTCTTATTTTACAGACGAGGAAATAGGCATAGTGGTTAAGTTAATTTAGCTCTCACACAGTAAATCTCTATCGCTAAAATATGCTTATATATCTATTGTTAGATTTATCAGTTTTATTCTTTATCGACTTCTTGCTATGATAGATCAGGATTTAGCTCATTTTTGCCAAGCTTTCCAGTATTCCCCTGCTTCTCAGTATATTTTTATCAAAAATTTAATCTTCTATGTAGCAGCTTTAGTTTAGTTTAGCTAGTATAATTTTTTTACTATCTTGATTTCTTGTTTCTCCAACTATAGAGTATCTTTTGACACTTCTCTATAAACACAAACAGTAGCCCTGTTCTTCAGTTTTCCTAGTTTCCCTTCCGCCTTCACCTTTTGTCACTGAACTTTTACTTTTTTCGCGGTTCACACCACATACATTCTACGCTATAACCACGACGACTTTATACTTTGTCCATAAGTTGATTTTAAAATATAAAATTCAGTAGACACTGTTCATGTTATTAATGATTGTGTAAAATATAAATGTCATTCACTGAAGAGGCAAGTAGTGCATTCTATTTATATTTCCTTCTACAGTTGTTTCTTTCCTGTAGGGTTTCTAACTGGTTTTGTTTTTTCCTTGATCATTTACCTTTACTGTATTTTACATTTTGTTCAAACTACCCATCACGCAGTCTATGATACTGTGAACATTTTTTTCCCGCCAAGCTCTCCTGCTTGGAGCCCTCCATCATCCTCATGATTAGCCAGTATGACTTGCTGTTCCGGTGCTCCACTGTCATCCTGCGGCTTACCTTTACTGCCCTTCTGAGAAGAAGCCACTCTTTGCTGGTATTTTACTTTTTCTTGGATTATCCCTTCTTTTTTTTGGCATATATCCTAAAAGGAATTTCATCAGAAAGCACCATGGTGGCTGAACTTTCCGACTGCATACATGTCTGAAAATATTTCTTGTTTCTGCCCTCACAGTTCATGGGTGGTTTTGCTGTATACAGACGTCTAGGTGGAAAATCATTTTCCCTCAGAATTTTAAACATTCATCCACTGGTTTCTATCATCGGGTACTGCTGATAATTCTGAGGACAGTCTGTGTTTTGTTCCTTTTTATGGAATTTGTTTTTGTTTCCACACTAGAAATTTAAAGTGTATTCTCTTAGTTTATTGTTTTGAGGTTTCAAAATGCTATGACTCAGTGAATGTCTTCCTTTTAGTAATTGAGCCAGACATATCATTGAGCAGACTTCCACTGAAGTACTTTAGCTGTAGGAGATTTCTTCTAGGATGATTATTAGTATTTACTATTATTATCACCTCTCTTCTGTGATATCTGTTCTCTCTTTCTAATGTTGGGCATCTTGTTTTATATTTTCTATTTCTTGACTTTTAGTTCTATTATGCTGGAAGATTTTTAGTATTCATATTTTAATTTGACATATATTGTAACACATTTGCTTTCTGATATTTAATCTTTAATAGTATCCTGTTCTTGTTTTGTTGTTTGCTTTATACATGCAATAGATTTGGTATCTTCTTGAATATTTCTGAGGATACAAGTTTTTTTTAAAAAATCCCCTTGTTGAGGAATTACCTCTGTTTTTCCTAGAGTCATTTTTGCTTTTTTTTTTTTTTTTGTGGTACGCGGGCCTCTCACTGTCGTGGCCTCTCCCATTGCGGAGCACAGGCTCCGGACGCGCAGGCTCAGCGGCCATGGCTCACGGGCCCAGCCGCTCCGCGGCATGTGGGATCTTCCCGGACTGGGGCACGAACCCGTGTCCCCTGCATCGGCAGGTGGATTCTCAACCACTGCGCCACCAGGGAAGCCCCATTTTTGCTTATTTTGATCTTTCTCATTCATAGTGCAGGTTTTTTTTTCTTCAGATATTTGGTGGTTCTTGCTTGTTCACTTATATTTTAGAAAGAGGTAATAGAAAAGCTGAGCGAGTTTTTGTCAAAGGCTATACTGCCCTGACAAGGCTTGTTGAAGGTGTGTGGGTGCCGAGATGAACATTATAATTTGGGACTCTTAAATGTCAGAGTTCCAACTCCTACACAAGCTGCCCTACTTCTTCTCAAGCACTGTATTCAATTTTTATAGAGAAGAATGGCTACTTTTACTACTTCCTTTCTTCTTTTCTCCCTCCCTCCCTCCCCCCACCTTCCTTCCTTCCTTCCTCCCTTCCTCCCTTCTTCTTTCTTTCTTCTTTCTTTCTTCCTTTCACCCAGCTTTGGGATGAGGATGAATGCTAGGTAATTGGACCTTCTGAGAAAGATGTTGTCTGAGAGAGGAGGGTGTAGGGGGAGATAACATGTTTTCTCTGAAGTCTTTCAATGAATCTCTTCGTTTATAGCCCAGGCCTCACTTCTGCTCTCCGCTGTAGTTGGCACTTCAAAGTTCTCAGTCATCTGGATTCCACCGGGCAGATTAGCTTTCTTCTACAGCTCACTCTGTGTGCATACTTATAGCATCTTCCTATGCCTTAATTTATCAGTCATTAGTTCATCATCAACTGCTTTCAGTCTTCCCAAAATTTGTTGCAATCACTTGGTGAGTGCCATACTTTTGATCCTCTTTCTCATTGTCCATGTACATCATTTTTGTGTATACCTCTATATTATTTTTATTGAGTCTTGGGAAAGAGAGGAGATAAACATAGGTACTCTGTCTTTCATCTTGATTTTTTTTTCTTGGAATGAAGACAAAAATGGCCTTTGTCGTTCACGTATTTATTTGTTCATTCAAGAAATATTAAGTGCTTGTTATAACTCTATGCCATGCACTGAAAATACAATGATAAGCAAAACCAGAGAGTTTTCCTATGCTCATGAGGACACCAAAGGGGGCAGATAAGAGAGGGGATCTGGCCTAATCTCAGAGGGCAGCTTCCCTGAGAAAGTGAATTTGAGCTGAGATCTGAGGAACAGGCTGAGAATGAGGTGATTAGATTAAAATGGGGTAAGAGGAAGCATGTTCTAGAAAAAGCAAAAGTTATTTACAAAGGTCCAGGCTGGGAAAAGAGAATGGCACTTAGAGGAGCTGAAAGAATTCTAGTGGCTACAATGTGGAGGACAAGGGGAGCAGCGTGACCTGAGATGGATAAAGCAGGTACTGGCCAGATAAGATCAGTGAAACTAGCCTTCTTAGGTAGATTCAAGACTGGAGTATTGATCCCTAGGAGCACTGGGAAGCCACTGAAGGATTGTAAGAGGGTTTCGGGGGTGGGAGCAATGTGATGAGAATGGCCTGGCTGTTGAGTGGTAAACTGAGCCTGGGTGGGAGTCATGAAGGGAGATGAGTTTGGACCTTAGGACAGCTGCCCAATTCAGAAGTGTGGGTTGTTTGAACTAGGGCTGCAGAAGTGGACATGGACAGGAGTGAACAGATTTCAGAGTTATTTAGTGGTTTGGACAGTGGAGTAGTTTGAAGAGCAAGGAAGAGGCAGTTTTTAAGGATGACTTTCAAGTTTCATGGTGTCATAGCCTAAACAAAGGGGAGCTGCAAGAGAAGGAGGCTTGGGGGGGAAAGAACATAATGGTTCTGAACAGGTTGAGTTGAACTGTCCTTGAGATATGCAAATAGAGATACTGAGTTGGCTTTTGAATATGTAGATGTAAGATCTGTATACTGTATACGGATACTAATTTGGAGTCAATAACGTAAAACTATTAACTGAGACTTTATTTTTGAATGAGACTAATTAGGAAGAGAGTATAAGTGAGAAGAGTTGAAGGCATAGCGTTTTAGTCTTGATTAAGTATTTTCAATATAGTATAGTAAGGACCCTCTTCTCATTTAAAAAAATTGTGTTTATAAGTAATATCAATAATTTTTCTAGAAAATAAGTTGAATATATGCCATAAAGACAGAGTTGCATATTAAAAATGTTTTCTCATAGAGGGTAGTGTAACTATTAATTGAACACACTTTGCTACATAGAGGCTATGAGGCCCAGAAAGATATCTGATAAAAATGGTCATGAAATTCAGTTATTTTTCCTTCTCTTTTTTGGTAATAAAACATTTAGGTTTGGAAGTTTTTATAATCTACATTTCAGTTTCCCTTTCAGTAATACAGTTGGTTTTGTTTTGTTTTTGGTAAGGAGAATAAAAGAGAGAGAGGTTTTTCCTTGTTATTTAAATTATTTGTTGGTAACACAAGTGTTACATTTAATTTTAAATAGATAGACTTTGGTTTAATGTTAGAAGAAAATCTAGCTGTAGGCTTTTCAATTTACGAAGGGAAATTCGAGTTTAAATTATGTTCAAGAAAAATTTTTAGTAACTGCAACTATAAGTATTTATGCTAGACTCCAACTGGCATCTACATCATCTAGATAAGATTGGAAGTCATATTCCAGCAGGACTGCCTGAAAATCACCTCAGGCAGATGAAAGTAGTTTCTATTTTATAACTCTAATGATGAGATTTTTCACTCAGTCTCTATAACCAAAGCAACTATGTTCGATATAAATTTTACATATTTCCTCTAGGTGGTGCACAAAGCACAGTTTTTTGTTGTTGTTGTTGGAAAATCAATAGAAAACTAAAGCCTTTCTAGATTTTATCTTGCATCTGAATAAAATCAAATCTTTTCTATCTATCTATTATAATTTAATAATTGAGATGACATTTTGTCATATCTTTGAGATAGTAGCATGATTACAATAACTGCTTGGAGTATACTAAAATGCAGATATAAGTTTTTCCTTGGTATTATTATAAAATTAATTTCTAGCCCTCAGTGAAGAAAAATTTAATATATCCTATCCATTTCTTTTAGTTATTTCAAGTGAATCATACATTTTCAAATATCATTACCATCATTAACCATACCACTATCAATGTAAAATGCAAAATAGTCTACATTCAAGTACTTCATATTAGCTCTTAGAGGTGTTTATTGCTGCTGTGCCTTCATATACATTAAGTAATTCCCATCTCTTCCCTAACATCAATGAAAGATACAGGAAGTCTGAATGCAGTGGCTTATACAGTTTGGATTAATTTTCTTCCATCTGTTGCATAGGACAGAAGCCACCACAAGAGTGCAGGGCAGGCTTTTGCAAGAAATGGTACGGCAGTGGATTGGTGAGCACTGGACTGGTGTGGCTGGACAGAATCCCTTTATAGGTGTTAATCTGAGTTTTAATAATTTTTAAAACTTACGTTGTTTTTCTAAAAGAAGTAGAAGTATTCAAATAACCCTTAAAATCTTTATTAAATCTGAATAATTCTTTAAGGTTGCCTTTTGTTTTCTTCTGATGACTAATTGACCCAGAAGTTTAAGACTATGGTACTTAATTAAGGTCTGTGTTTTTCAAATTAGGATCTTCTTTATTCTTCTCTTTGCGGTAGACAATATGGTACAGCTATTTTGTGAACAATCCATTTTTAGCAAATATAAAGTATTAGTATTGCCATGATAAACATTTCTTGAGAACCCTGCTATCCCAGGGTTTAGTATTTCAAGGAAGACTTTTCTAAATCCCAAATACATGGTGTAAACAATAAGTAAAATACCTCTGGAGTTCAGAGTTCTATTGAGACCTCAGGCCCTCTGTTGGGCCTTGAAGAAATGGGATGAGCAAAGGTTCAGACGAGAAAAATTCCTTCTTTCCCTTTCTTTTCTCTTTCAGTTTCTCCCTACTCATTATCCTCCTGATCAATTTTAAGTTATAAATGAAATACATGCTAATACAAAAGAAAGTAAAA